>NW_027517970.1:0-646323 GCF_048772815.1 Callospermophilus lateralis
CTCTAGATCCTCAAATTCTGTGTGACCTTTTTAACTTCTACAAGTACTCAAAAGGGTGAAAGGAAATTCCCCTATGTGGAGGCCTTTTACCTCCTTCGCTCACTTCCTGAACTATGCATCTCCAATAGATCCTCACCCTCAGCCTTCTGCTCCATACTCTCTGCTGTCAGTCCCACCTCAGCAACCTGATTTCTCTCCTCCAATTACTAGATCAAAAACCCAAACCTCCGCCAGTTCTCAGACCATTGACCCCTTGCTGAGGTAGCAGGTACTGAGGTACCCCTCCACCCACTCACTCCTCTCTTCTCCTGTCAGTGCCCGCACCGGGTACCACCAGGTCCTCTTACCAGATAACCCAAAGCTCAAACCAGCTGAGGAGAGCCCTCAGACCCCTATCCAAGATGTAATGAAAATGGCCTTTAAAGTTGCTTTGTCATCACTGAAAACAGGTTACTAAGAATTTAAAGTCCCTCACAGGCTTTCTGGGATACTCACTCCCGTCTTCCCCTCTGCTCTACCTGTTCTACTGCTCAAGTTTTTGTTGCTAGGAAAATCCCAAACCCCTTTTCCATTATGCTTTTACATCTCTCCTTCTTCATTCTCAGATCCACGGAGCTGTTCTCACTCCTCACCTTCCCCGTCTTTCCCCTCTATACCAGGCCCACAGAAAAATCTTAACTGAACTTCTCCAGAAGTCTTCACCACGGATGACTTTAGGACTTTCAGCAAAAGAGTCCCTATAAAAGGGTTAAGTGTAGATAAACTTCCACTATTTCTGTTGCCCTGTTATACTTGGCCACTGCTTGGAAAAATCAGCACTCCTAATCTAGACAACCCCTTAATAGTTTTTCACACAATATGTGAACAAGGCCTCTGGCCTTGAGCTGGGGCTTCACAGAGATGGCTACATTTCTAAAATAAAAAAATTACCAACTGGGCTCCATGGTAACAGCTGAATGGGGATAAAAGAAAAGGAAGAAAAAGCTCTCTTCCTCCCAGGTGTCCTTGAAAAGTTAACTGGCCCAGAACAGAGGAAAAAACAGAAAAAAAAATCTTTTTGTGAAGTTCTGCAGACTGTGAACTTATGAGTCCCTTCTCTTTCATATTAGGTACAAAATTCTGAAACTACCTAAACTTGGAATTCAGGGATTTAATTGATTAAAACAGAAGCGATGCACTCTGAATCCGGTTGCAACCAAATAGCACTGTTTCCCTGTTTTCGGTGCTATCTTAGGTGCCTTGCCTTGTTCGTCCCTACAGCAGTATAATTCTATATACTTTAAAATTGTTTATGTTTTCATTAAATGGTCAAAAGATGTGATTAATTGTGTAATGGTGCAGATGTTTCCCAGAGTGCTCTATAATGACGCAGGTTCATTTGAAGTTCAAACAGGGGGGCATACAACACGGTTCCACTGGGAACATATATCCCTAACTTTAACCATCCTATTAAGAATAGGAGTTGCTGCAGGGGTCGGCACAGAAACCTTTGCTCTAGTCCATGGGACACAACAAATGACCCAATTAGAAGCAGCAATAGAACAAAACTTAATATTAGAAACCTCCATCACAGCTTTGCAGGAATATTTATCCGCTCTGTCTGAAGTTGTTTTACAAAACAGTCGAGGGTTGGACCCCCCCTTCATGAGAGAAGGGGGCCTTTGTGCTGCATTGAGGGAAGAATGTTGTTTTTATGCTGACCATACTGGAGTTGTAAAAAAAATCTATGAGTAAATTAAAAAGACACCTTGAAGAGCATGACTGAGAGAGGTCCAAAAATGTTGGTTTGATTCTGATCCATACATTTCCCCTGGTTAACTACTTTTTTTATCAACCCTGGCCGGTCCAATAATAATCCTCATATTATTGCAAACTATAAAACCCTGTTTGCTCAAATGTGTAATTTCTTTTCTCCGAGCTCAAATTGCACATGTTAAACTTATGATAATAACCCACTTGAAGACATAGAATGTGACACCAGCCAATGATCACTTTTATAATTAAAAGTAGCCAGAAGAAGAAGTGGGGAATGAAAGGTTAACAAAAAGGTACTTGTAACTTCCTATTTTTCTGTATGCCTAACAAAACACTGTTGAAATATTGAGAACTGTTTGCTAATCTTGTTCTCAGAATGTGCTGTCCCCAACTGCCAAATTGCAGAATGTATTCTCTCACCCGTTTACACGCAAGCCGCCCACTCGCCCTGGCCCATCAATAAACTTCCGTCCCTGCCCTTTCTAAAAAAAGAATGTAAGCTCTGCTTAAGCTGTTCTCAGGGTACTCTGCTCTATTCCTGTGAGCTCTGAACCCCAGCATTCTGGACCCCCAATAAACCCTTTGCTGTTGCATGAGACAATCTCCTGGTGGTCTCTTCCTCTGACGCTCACACGAACATTACTTGGATGATTGAATGTAGAAGAGAAAATCCAGTCAAAAAGGGATAGTCTGTAGGATTAAGAAGAAGACTGAGTATAGGATTTGGAACAAAAGTTCTTTAGCAATAGGGGTTCTGTTAGAGAGTGAATGTAAATGTCAGCACATGTGAACAGTCACAATAATGAACTGGGGAAAATATGTAGGAAAGCAGATATCAACAAAGACATTACTAAATCAGGCAAAGTATAAAGTGAGTGATACGATTAGACATTTTCAACAGGGTTGAGTTAGAATATATAATCTTAGGAAGAAACAAATATGTAGTCACCAATAGGATTGACATTTGAGAGCATTAGGCAACCTTGACATAGATGTTTTTTGTAATCCATGCTCACTTTCTATTTAGGCTTTCGTACAATCATAAGTGTGACCTTTGCATTTGTGTCCAGAATTTTACTGTGATAAAATACATATGTAGATCGGGTTACATGAGTATTTCTTCCACCATTTCTGGTAGCAATATTTTGAAGACATATAAATGGGCATTGGGTGTACAAAGAGGTGTACACTGTGTCCATGAATATAGAGATAATGCATGAATAGACCATACAGTGAATAAATAATATAACTGTTTCCACATTAAATAATGGATTGAATTAATATCTGAAAATATATAAGAAATCTTATATTGATATACAATCATTCATTCCAACCAGTTATACATCTAATATTAATATTATGGTTATGGTTTATCATGAAGATATGTTAGTTTAGCTTCAAAAGCGATAATGGAAATCAAAAATAATTTGTTGGAAAGAGTCAGTCACAATGCTGGCAATATGTGAACAAGGCCTCTGGCCTTGAATTGGGGCTTCACAGAGATGGCTACATTTCCAAGATAAAGAAGTTACCAACTGGACTCCATGGTAACAGCTGGCAGGGAGAAAAACGAAAGAGAAGAATAAGCTCTCCCCCTCCCAAGTGTCCTTAAAATGTTAACTTGCCCAGAACAGAGAAAAAAACAGAAACAAAAACTGGTTTTTGTGAATTTCTGCAGACTGTGAACTTCTGAGCCCCTCCCTTATATGTTGGGTACAAAATTCTGAAACAACGTAAACTTGGGGTTCAGGGAACTAATTGATTACAACAGAAGCAATGCCCTTTAAATCCTGTTGCAACCAAATAGTACTGTTTCCCTGTATTCGGTGCTATCTTAGGTGCCTTGCCTTGCCTTGTCCATCCCTTTTCTCATGAAAAGACCAGTCAAGAAACATGGAGGAATACATGTGTTCTGCAGCAGAAAGTGATTGATAGTGAAACAAATGCCTATAAATTTTCTAACTTGTGGATGAAATATATATCCTATGATGTACATTAATTGAAGAAATAGTAGTCTACCAGTGTTGAATAAAAATGATCGTCAAAATACACATCATGTCCGATTGGAATCTACTTGCATTGATGTTAAACTGGGTCAGTTACTGTAGAAATATTAGGATTTGTATGCACCATTCACTGAAGTTACTTTTCAGTACTAAGAAACAAATATGTATTTCAGGTGAATGAATATTTCTAAGAATAATCTTGTGAAAAGTTGAGTATAAATCCACATACATGAATATGAATGAATTTGATGAGTATAAAATAAGACACATATTTCTTTTTTTGTAATTCATAATGAAATATATATCATCAACAGATAGAAAATATTTATTTTACTGAACATGAATTCATGAATACTATTGTTCAAGTAGGAAGCTCAACCATAATTTGAATTTTCAGGTCCAATATCGTTTAAGAGGAGTGATCCCTTACAATGTGTATCTGCCAAGTCAGCCACCTCACAAGAATGTACGTGTGGTACCAGGCAGGATTCTATCTGTGCATATAAAAATACAGGTGGTGAATAGGCTACAGAGAAAGGGAGACAGGAATTCACATATTGGTTAACTTTAAAAAAAACATGGAGAACTATTTCAACAAAAAATTGACTAGATTTATAACTCCTACCCTATATAATGCAAAAGGTAAGTCCAACTATACACCATGCCTCCTCTGAAATGGTTGTATTTCTATTCTGTTTGGGTTATATTTCTCCATCTTATTAGTATTAGTAGTCAGAGTGTAGTAGGGTAGGGGTTAGTGTCAGGGATTCAGTATTTCGAATGGAAAATTGGAAAATGAATACAATGTGTATGTAAATATGTGCTACACAAAAATGTTCTCACTCTTTTCCAGAACAATGCCTTGACAGTACCTTTGCCCCAACTAAAACATCATTAGAGGAGCAGAGTTAGAAAATCAGTGAAAACATATCTGGAATGGAACATGCTCAGGATTTTGAAACCTTGGGGGTGGTAGAGGAGTTTCCAAAATTAAGGGACAAGGTGAACACTCCACAAATATGGAGCTCTGCTGGACTAAAGACTTCTTGAGAAACTGACTCTGAGGTTGGGCACTTGAAATATATGTTGTTGTCAGGAGCTTTAGCTTCCTTTGTAGTGAGACCATCAAAACTGGGTCTGCATCTATGGGACCTGGAGGACATGGTTTCTTATTTTCTAATGAAAATGAGGCAACATTGCTGAATTCTCATTTTGTAGGTAATCTGTGGACACTGGGGGCTAAGTGTCTCCCAGTGTTTGCTGTGAAGCCATTTGGTCATCCTCCAATTTTCTGGTGTTTGTTGCTGCTGCATTTGGAGTTTGGTATTTGCTTCATGAAATACAAAGAGTTCAACTGGGTCACAGTGCTGGAGAAAGTTCTGTGATGAGTGGTGGGTCAGGGTCTGCAGGAAAATGCACCAACCAGGCTCCTATCCCACATAGCTTGCCCCCTTGACCATAGCAACCTGATTCTGAACATTGCCCTGAAACCTCTACATATAACAATATACCTTTATACAGAAGTATGTGCTGGCTGCACCATGTCAGTAACAAGCCGTTTGGAAGCCAAATGCAGATCCACATTGCCCCACCACATGTTATATCACACACCTGCCCAGCACTGTTCTAGGTCCACTATTCCGCAGGTTCCAACATACTGGAATCTCTGTTCTACACAATTTTCATGAAACCCAGTCAATCAAGGCACTGTCTGGCATACTCAAGATCAGCATCAGGAGACCCAAAGGTTCTCCAGTGCCACCTGGTCATGGGAATTTCAAAAATTTTATGGTATCTATTTAGCCATTTTTCAAGGATGATGTTGGAGGCACTGTGGGTATCAATATATTCAGGACCCATTAAATGGTGAGGAAGCTCAATTCAATGAAAGCTCTAAAGAACTCTCACAGGCAAGGCTTCCCAAAGAGTGGCCAAAAGGTCACATGAAGCCAGGCCTATTGAGTTCTACAATGTGAGTTCCATGTGTTTTGTGACTCTCAACTATGGCTGCCAAGTCTTTCAGAATAGAATCATGTGATTTCCTCACTGAGATTCCCAGTGATCTGTGGAAAGTCAATCTGGGCATAGATCTCAGTTTCCAAGGGTGACTCTCATGCATGGTCTCCTAAAATCCCAAAACAATTGATGGCAATACTTCTCTGAGGTCAGTTCCAGAACTCAGTCTATAAGGGGAATCTCACGAGAGTTCAATCCCAGGTGGATCCAGTCATCTCTTCCAACCGGCACACAAATGACCACAATTAATACCAAAACACTCTCACACGGCCCTCATTTTCTTCTATATAGACACTCATCATAACCTTTGGCTGGAGTTTTCCATTAGGGGCACAGCCGAAGACATTGTCCAAAATAAGCTCCCTTGTCCCTCATTTGCCTAAAATCTCGGGAGCCTGGACACTCTTCCTGTGAACCAGGAGTGATCCAATAGGTCTGCCATTAATACTTTTCCACTTCTACAATTTGAGGCTTTCTGACTGTGGGGTTTAGATTCTTTGTGTGATTTGGAGTCATGAGAAAACCCAAGCACATATGGGCAAGCCTCTGCAGGGATTTGAAGAATTCATTTGACCCAAACGATCCCTATTCTCACTTGATGTAGGTCAGGAACCTTACAGAGACAAGCTAGAGACTTCATCCACAAGGACTGCAATTTTTGCCCTTTATTTTGGATGCACACATGGGATCTTTCTTTAGATCCATCAGGTGCTGATAATCTAAGCCACAGCCCCACACAGGGCCAAGAGGCTGATTCAGACACATCCCTTTCCAAAGCAATTAAGCAAAGAGCCACAAGTGATGCCCATTCATTTCCATTTGAAAACTGTTTCTTCAGGCTTCACAAAGGGGTGGCCTGAGGCAAAGACCTTCCTGACATTCAGGGCAAAAGAACAAATGGCCCAAAGCAGGGTTTCTCCACTGTTACTTTTCTGGTCACACTGATATCTGAGTTTTCTGAGGTGCTCGCCAGTCCCTTCAGCTATCCAGTACATGGCCATATCACAGAGCTTGGAGGTGGTACATATCTTGGACTCAAAACCATGAGCCTATTCTGGAGTATGGCCAGAATTCAGGAAGAAAATAGGAACTTAGGAAGATAGTAATCCATGTTCACTTTCCATTTAGGCTATGGTGCAATTATAAGTGTGGGTGTTGCCCATCCATAAGGCAATCTTCTGCCTAATCATAATTTGGGCAGGATGAATACTGGGAAGCTTTCTACTAGACAGGACACATCCATTGATGCATTCTATTTTCTAATGTCTACAACCACGGACACATTGGGATACACAGACATAAAAACACTCGCCTTGTCACATGACTTTCTAGAAACAGTCCATACCAAACCAAACAAACCGCCTTTTCTACCTATTCTCAGAACATGAGACAAAACAACAAACTCACACCCACAACCAAAAAGGCACCTCCTTCCCCCAAGTAGGTCTGTGACTATCCAGACGGTGGTCTGACTGGTGGGCCATTATATATTCCCCCAAAATGGCCTGTCCTGTCTCAGATCTGGTCTCCTTAGCCAACTCTGTGAAGTTGTCAGGAGTCCGCGGTGAGCCACTACCTGCTTTCTATGGAAAGGCCAGTTTTCAGAGCTTTCCTGGCATTTGGTCATCCTCACAACAGTAGTACCAAAAAATAATGACTCTTTCCTTGTTCAATCAAAACAAGAGAGCTTACTGGGACTGGGACTGGGACTCACTCTGGGTTCCTGGCTTCCTGGATCAAAAGTTCACAGTGTTCCATCACCAAAAATGTGAGGTGTGGTCATTTCCTTAAGGAACTGAATGGGGTCACTGCCTTGGCAAACACTTTGTCCTCAAAATTGTTTTCAATTGACCAATGGAATGGAGGCTGCCCCTACTTCCTTTGAAATTTTCACAAGTTAGAATGGTATATCAACCATTGGCTCCTGGAAACAGCTCTCCACACAGGCCTGGTTTGCTCCATCTTCTCTACATTAAGAAGAGAGAGGCTGATTCCGACACATTTTTTCATCCTGACCAGGATGTTTGCCATGCAAGAGGACTTTTGCTCTCTCAGGTCTTTCATAGCTGCCTACATCTTCTCCAGGGATCATTTCTGCATGGACCTTTGAGGTTCTCAGCAGGTGGAAGATCACCTACATTCCTGTATTGTAAGACAAACTCTGTCCCTGTTCTTCTGTAAAATTAGATTGAGGGAACAGTGCATAGTTAGGGTTAATAACATGTTCCATTTGGGTTAGGAATAATTCTGTGGGATGAATAATGGTATTGGAGAATGCAATATTTATAAGATTATATTGGTGAAATATAAGTATGAAAACAGAAATCTAGGTAAGATTTGAAGCCCAGAAGGGCATTTTGCCCTTGATTGGGATACTTATCTTTGAATTATATTCTGCACAGTTGTCTCAGATAATTCGATATCGAATGGCAAAAGACTTTGTACCTTGAATGATTGAATGTAGAAGAGAACATCAACTAAAACTGGAATAGCCGGTAGGTTTAGGAAGAAGAGTGAATATAGGTTTTGGAAAAAATGTCTTTAGTAATAGGGTTTCGGTTAGAGAGTGAATGTAATTGACAGCACATGAGAAGAGTCAGTCACATGATGAACTGAGGAAAATATGTAGGAAAGCAGATATCAATAGAGACCTTAGAAAATCAGGCAAAGTATAATGTGAGTGATAGGATTAGACATTTCCAACAGGGTTGAATTTGAATATATAATCTTAGGAAGAAACAAATATGTAGTTACCAATAAGATTGATATTTGTGAGCATTAGACAACCTGGACATGGATGTTTTTAGTAATCCATGTTCACTTTCCATTTAGGCTATGGTGCAATCATAAGTGTGACCCTTGCGTTTTGTGTCCAGAATATTACTGTGATAAAATAAATATGTAGATCAGGTTACATGAGTAATTCTTCCACCATTTCTGGGAGCAATATTTGAAGATGTATAAATTACTATTGGGGGTACAAAGAGATGTACCCTGCATATATGAATATAGAGATAATGCATGAGTAGACCACACTGTGAATAAATAATATAACTAGTTCTACTTTAAATAATGGATTGAATTGATATCTTAAAATATATAAGAAATCTTATATTGATATACTATCATTCATTCCAACCAGTAATACATCCAATTGTAATATTAGGGTTATGTTTTATTATGAAGGGTGTTAGTTTTGCTTCAAAAGTGATTATGTAATTCAAAAATCATGTGTTTTGATAGTGGCCTCATGAAACGACCAGTCAAAAAGCATGGAGGAATACATGTTTTATGAAGCAGGAAGTAATTGAAAGTGAAACAAATGCCTATAAATATGCTAACTTGTGAATGAAATATATATCGTATGATGTGCATTAACTGAAGAAATAGCAACGTACCTGTGTTGAATAAAAATGAACATCAAAATACATGTCATGCCCCATAGGAATCTACTTGTATTGATGTAAAACTGCGTCAGTTACTGTAGAAATATTAGGATTTGTATTCATCATTCACTGAAGTTAGTTATCGGTATTAGGAAACAAATATGTATTTCAGGTTATGAAAATTTCTGAGTATAATCTTGTAAAAAGTTGATTATGAATCCACATATATGAACATTATAGAATTTAGAGAGTGTATAATAAAACACATATATTTCATATTTTGAAAAATCTGGATAGGATATATATATATATATATCCTATCCAGATTTTTATATATACACACAAAACAAACAAAGACATTAAAAAGTAGCAATATATATGCAAATTGAAATTCGTAGTGAAATATATATCATCCACGGATGCAAAAATATTTATTTTACTGAACATAGATTTATGTATAATGTTGTTCAACTAGGAAAATTAATCCAAAGTGTATGCAAAATTGTGATACAAGAAATCTTCCCACTCTCATCCTGAACAATGTATTGACATTACCCTTACCTTAAGTAATACACAATTATATGAGAAGAGTTAAAAAATCTGTGAATACATATCTGGAATTGAATATGCTCATGATTTCAGAACTTTGGAAGTGGTTGATGAGTTTCTAAAAGTAAGGGACAGGATAAACACTTCACAAACATGGAGCTCTCCTGGACTAAAGACTTCTTGAGAAACTGCCTCTGAGGTTGGGCACTTGAAATATATGTTTTGGTCAGGAGCTTTACCTACCTTTGTAGTGAGACAATCAAAGCTGGGTCTGCATCTGTGTGACCTGGAGGACATCGTCTCTTATTTTCCAATGAACATGAGGCACCAGTGCTGAATTCTCTCTTTGTAGGTAAACTGTGGCCACTGGGGGCTAAGTGTCTCCCCGTATGGACTGTGAAGCCATTTGGTCATCCTCCACTTTCCATGGTGTTTCTTGCTAGTGCACTGCGAGTTTGGTATATGCTTCATGAAATAAAAGGAGTTCAACTGGAACACAGTCCTTGAAGGAGTTCTGTCACGTGTGGTTGGTCAAGATCCACAGAAGAATGCACCAATCTGGCTTCTATCCCACATAGCTTACCCCCTTAACCGTACCAACCTGATTCTGAACATTGCCCTGAAACCTATCCATATATCAAGATGCCTTTACATAGAAGAGTCTGCTGGCTGCGCCATGTCAGTCACAAGCCATTTGGAAGTAAATGGAAGATCCACATGGCCCCAAAACACATGTTTTATCACACACCTGAAGACCACTGCTCTAGGCCCACTAATCAGCAGGCTCCAAATTACTGGCATCTCTGTTCTACAACATTTTCATGAAACCCAGTCAATCAAGGCACTGTCTGGTATACTCATGATCAGCAACAGGACATCCAAAGGTTCTCCAGTGCCACTTTGTCATGGGAATTTCAGAAATTTCATGGCATTTATCTAGCCACTTCTCAAGGATGAAGTTGGAGGCACTGGGGGTTTCAATTCAATTAGGAAATATTAAATGTTGAGGAAGCCCATTTCAATAAAACTTCTGGAGAACTCTCACAGGCAAGCCTTTCCAAAGAGTGGCCAAAAGGTCACATGAAGCCAGGCCCATTGAGGTCTACAATGTGAGGACCATGTGTGTTTTGACTCTCAACAATGGCTGCCATGTCTTTCAGAATAAAATCATGTGATATCCAGGCTGAGATTCGCAGTGCTCTGTGGAAAGCAACCCTGGGAGTAGATCTCAGTTTCCATGGGCGACTCTCATGCATGGGCTATTAAAATCCCAAGATAATTCATGGCAATACATCTCTGAAGTCAGTTCCAGAACTCAGTCTCCAAAGGAATCACACAAGGGTTAAAGCCCAGTTGGACCTAGGCATCTCTTCCAACCGCTACAAAAATGACCACAATTAATACCAAAACACTCCCACATGGCCCTCATCTTCTTCCATATAAACACTCATCATAACATCTGGCTGGAGGTTTCCATGAGGGTTGCAGCCAAAGAGAGTGTTCAAAATAAGCTCCCTTGCCCCTCATTTGCATGAAGTCAGGGTGGCCTGGACACCCTTCCTGTGAAACAGGAGTGATCAAATAGGCTTGCCGTTAATTCTGCTCTGCTTCTCCAATTTTAGGGCTTCTGTCTGTGGAATTTAGATTCTTTATGTGAATTGGAGTCATGAGAAAACCCAAACACCTATGGACTAGACTCTGTAGGGATTTGAAGAACTCATTTTACCCAAAGGATCCCTGTTCTCACTTGATGGAGGTCAGGAAACTTACAGCAGAAAGCGAGAGACTTCATCCACAATGACTGCTCTTTTGGCAATTAGCTTTTGGATGCACACATGGGATCATTCTTTAGATCCATCAGGTGCTGAGATCTAAGCCACAGCCTCACACAGGGCCAAGAGGCTGATTTAGACACATCTCTTTCCAAAGCAAGTAAGCAAAGAGCCACAGGTGATGCCCATTCCTTTTCATTTGAAAACAGTTTTCTTCAGGCTTCACAAAGTTTTGGCCTGAAGCAGAGACCTTCCTGACATGCAGGGCAAATGAATAATAGATTAGCAAATGGGCCAAAGCAGGGTTTCTCCACTGAGTCTTTACAAGTCACACTGATGTCTGAGTTTTCTGAGATGCTCCCATTCCCTTCAGCTATCCAGTACATGGCCATGTCACGGAGTTTGGACATGGTACATATCTTGGACACAAAATCATGAGACTATCCTGGAGATTGGCCAAAATTCAGGAAGAAAAAAGGAACTTAGGAAGATAGTAGGTGTTGCCCATCCATAAGGCAAGCCACACTTCATTCTTACGTTGGGGAGGATGAATGCTGGGAAGCTTTGTATTAGACAGGACACATAGATTGATGCATTCTCTTTTCTATGTTCTACAACCACGGACACAGAGAGATACACAGACATAGAAACACTGGCCTTGTCAAAAGACTTAGTAGACACTGTCCACACCAAACCAAACATTCTGCCTTTCCTACCTATTGTCAGAACATGAGACAAAAGTTGCCTGTCCCTGGAGATGGGTAAGATGGAAGAAAAACCGCTCACATCTGAGGAACAGATAGGGAGAAAGACGGATGGACATTTCAGGAGGATAGAAAAGCTATTATAATAATTTTCTGTTGTTCCACTTTTGTTTCATTCTGTTTCAGTTTTGTTTGGCATTATCTTCTTGAGTTGCATTATAGTTATAGTAGAAATATTCAAGTAATAGAGAACGTCTCACGAGCTAGTCAGAGAGAGGTAAAAATTCAAGTAAAAAAGAAGGTCTCTCGATCTAGTCAGACAGAGGAAAAATTCAAGTAAAAGAGAAATCTCTCAAATACGTCAGACAGAAGAAAAAAATAAATTAAAAGAGAAGGTCTCTCGAAATAGTCAGAGGAAAAAATTCAATTTAAAGAAAAGTCTCTCGAACTAGTCAGACAGAGAAAAAATTCAAGTAAAAAAGAAGGCCTCTCAAGCTAGACAGACAGAGAAAGAAAGTGTAAAGCAGAAAAAGCCATCAGGGGTAAAGTTACAACAGGAGACTGCTACTAAAACCTTTCTATCACCAGAGGGTGTAAGTGTCCAGCCAACAGCACCATCTCTAAGGAGACTGCTACTAACACCTTTCTATCTCCAAAGGACGTAAGTGTCCAACTAACAAGGCCACCTCCATATGCTGCGAGGCCTCAAACCCCGGCAGTTGATAGTTGGGATTCTGAGACAAGATCTCAAATATTAACATACCCTGTATTTGATGCAGGAGGGCAGCGAGTTCACCATGCTTTAAATTTCAAAGCAATGAAGCAGCTAAAGAGGCCGTAACAACCTATGGTCCTCAAGCACCCTTCACTGTATGCATGGTCGAATCCATTAACAACTTGAACATGACGCCAGCAGATTGGGCTAATATGTGTAAAGCTGTGCTAAATGGAGGACAATACCTGTTATGGAAGGTTGCCAATGAGGAATTTTGCAAAGAGATGGCTAGGCGAAATGCAGCAGCTGGTTATCCTCAGAGAAATCTAGATATGTTGTTAGTAAAGGGACCTTATGAGGATCAGCAGCAACAAATTGCATATGATCCTGGTGTATACGCACAAATTGCTGTAGATACAGTTAAGGCATGGAAGACTTTACAAGGACATGGAGGTTTACAAGGTCAATTATCAAAGGTAATACATGGAGTTAATGAACCTTATGCTGAATTTGTAGATAGGCTTATTCAAAGAGCTACCAGAGTTTTGGGGAATACAGAACAATCAATGCCATTACTAAAACAACTGGCTTATGAGCAAGGAAATCGTTGGTGTAGAGAAGTCATTAGATCATAGAAACATGAAGATTTAAACACCTATATTAAATTATGTAGAGACATTAATGAACAGGAGCAAGTCGTCGCAGCTGGAGTAAAATAGGCTTTAGAACAAGGGCAAGTCGTGGCAGCTGCAGTAAAACAGGCTTTAGATGCCAGGCCAAGAACATGCTACAATTGTGAACAAACAGGACTTTTTAAAAGGAATTGCCCCATAGGAGGAGGGTTTAACAAAATTAGGTATCAAAGGAGTAGAATACCGGGTATTTGCCCACGATGCTGTAGAGGGAGACATTGGGCTAATGAATGCCATACTCAAACCACCATAGAGGGTACTCCATTATCAAAACACGAACAAAAACCAGGTGTTTATTCACGATATCATGGAGAAAGGCATCAGGCTACATTGCCAAAAAATGGACAGGAAGGCCCAATGATCTGGGGCTGAAAACCACAAATATATGGAGCACTGGAGGAACCCAACAATGCCATCAGGGTAGTTCCCAGAACACATTGTCCATCAGATCCCTCATCAGACAAACCAGAGGGAGTGCAGGTATGGACATCTGCACCAAGGCCAGAGCAGTACTAACTCCAGAGATGGGAGTTCAAATCATTCCTTCAGGGGTAAAAGGACCTCTTCCCCAAGGGACAGTAGGCTTATTATTGGGACGCAGCTCTTCTACTCTAAAAGGACTTATGATAAGTCCTAGGGTAACTGATCCCGATTATAAAGGTGAAATAAAAATTATAGCCAGTTCTCCAAAGGGTATATCAGTAATTTCACCAGGAGACAGAATAGCACAGTTACTATTAATACCAAGCCTATATGATAGAATTTGCAGTTGTACTGTAGAAAGAGGTTCTAAGAGATTAGGCTCCATAGGTGTAGACTGGGCTATGCTTTCTTTAAATTTAGATTCTCTCCCCATGTTAAAACTAAATATTCAAGGACATGAATTTAATGGGCTACTGGATACAGGTGCAGAACTTAGCATCATCTCTTGTCAAGAATGGCCAAAACATTGGCCATTACAACATGCCACTCAAACACTTCGAGGCCTAGGAGTGGCGACTAATCCCCATAGAAGAGCAATGGCATTAGATTGGAAGGATCCTGAAGGATGTGAAGGAACTATACAGCCGTATGTATTTTACCATCTTCCCCTAAATTTATGGGGACAAGATGTCTTAGTTCAATTAGGTTTGACATTAACAAATAACATCAATCAAAATGCACCCACAATTATGGTTAGAAAAGGTTTGAGGAAAGGAAAAAGATTAGAAAAACAAGAACAAGTTATAGCAGCACCAATACAAATAGATCAAGGAACAGACAGACATGGGTTGGATTTTAGAAAGGGCCACTAAGACAATAAAGATTACTTGGAAATCAGAAAGACCAGTGTGAGTTCCTCAGTGGCCCCTGACTGAAGAAAAGGTACAAGCAGACCATGACCTGGTCAAACAACAATTAGCAGAAGGACATATACAACCGTCTGCATCTCCCCATAATACTCCCATTTTGTCATCAAAAAGAAATCTGGTAAATGGAGATTATTGCAAAATTTAAGAGCCATTAATAATGAGATGGTTATTATGGGACCTGCTCAATTTGGGGATTCCTCAATGTTCTGCTTTGCCAAAAACCTGGTATGTTTTAGTTATAGATATTAAAGATTGTTGTTTTTTTTTTTTCAATTGCAATTCATCCTGAGGATAGTCCAAGTTTTGTATTTACTATCCTTGCACTGAATCATGAAGGTACTGATCAGAGATATGAATGGAAAGTACTCCTTCAAGGGATGGCTAACAGCCCAACTATGTGTCAAATTTATGTTAACAAAGTAATCCAGGCACTTAGAAATCAAAATCCTGAACTACAAATATTTCACTATATGGATGATATATTATTAGCACAGAAAGCTAAAAACACATTGCTAGAATGTTATGCCGTACTTACAAACTTATTTAAAAAATATAAACTAGAGATAGCAATAGATAAAGTACAATTAAATTTTCCAATTAATTATTTAAGAGTTCTATTATCCTCAACCATGGTCCGTCCAGCAAAAATTTAAATAAGAATAGATCAACTCAAATCACTTAATGACTTTCAAAAATTATTAGGAGACATAAATTGGATAAGGCCTTATCTAGGTATACAAACAGGAGAGTTGGAACCGTTATTTGGTATCCTAAAAGGTCCATCAGATCCAAATTCACCCCAAATGTTAACGCATGAAGCAAGCAAGGCATTAAAAATCATTGAAACATATATGGAAATTATGCATTTGGATAGAATTGATATAAGTTTGCCTTTATTATTTATTGTAGTACCAACAAAAAATATTCCTACAGGAGTATTTTGGCATGAAGGTCCATTATTATGGATACATTTATCTTATTCTTCTAACACTATTCTTACTATGTATACTGAGGCTGTAGGACAATTAATACTCAAAGGAATAAAAGCAGCAAAGGGAGTGTTTGGAATTTCTCCCAATAAAATTATTACTCCATATACTATGAATCAAATCGATGAGTTAGCTAATGAGTTAAATACTTGGGCAATAATCATGTGCAAATCTAATGTTTCATTTGATAACCACTTACCATCTAATCCTTTATTGTCTTATTCGTCATCGCATCCTGTAATTTTTCCAAAAATGACAAGAAAACACCTATCATGAATGCTCCAAATATATTCACTGATTGGTCAAATAATGGTACAGCAGCAATAGTTACACCTGGTCAAACATTTACATTTTAGTACCCAAAAAATTAGCTCAAAAGGTAGAGCTTAATGCAGTATTACAAGCTTTTGTGATGCTTAAAGTATTGGTATATAATTTATTTTCAATAATTAGTATATAGTTAGTGCTATATTATCACTTGAAAATTCTGGTAGGATTTCCCCTTCCTCTACTGTTTTCTCTTTGCTTTCCACTATACAATGTCTAATCTGGGACAGAAAAGATCCGTTATTTATAGGACATATCAGGGCACATACAGGATTGCCTGGAGCCCTTAGTTTGGGCAATGATTTAGCAGATAAAACTACACATGACATACATATTTTCTCTACAGTAGAAGAAGCTACAAAGTTTCATAAAAAGTTCCATGTCAATCCCAATACATTAGAAAAGCGCTTTAAAATATCTAAGAAACAGCTAGACAGATAATAAAACAATGTCAAAATTGTGTGACCTTTTTACCACAAGTTAATCTTGGAGTCAATCCTAGAGGATTGATACATAACCATATTTGGCAGACAGACATCACACACATGCCAGAATTTGGAAAATTAAAATATTTGCATGTTACAGTTGATACTTCTTCTGGATTTTTGATGGGCTCCCTTCATGCCGGAGAAAAAAAGTAAAGATGTTATAGCTCATTGCTTACAAAATTTTGCCACTGTGGACCTTCCAAAACAGTTAAAAACAGATAATGCCCCTGGTTATACTTCTACCTCTTTTAAACAATTTTGATCATCATTTGGCATTACTCATATAACAGAAATCTCATACAATCCACAGGGATAAGGCATAGTTGAAAGAGCACATCAAACAATTAAAATGTACTTATTAAAGCAAAAAGACGGAATTGGGAAGGGGTATATATTCCCCAAAGATAAACTTAAAATAACCCTTTTTACTCTAAACTTTTAAAATTTGGATTCATCAGGGCTTAGTGCTGCGGAAAGGCATATGTGTCTAAAAAATGTACATAAGCCCAAGGTACCTTGGAAGGATATTCTAACAGAACAATGGAAAGGTCCTGACCCAGTAATTGTCTGGAGTCGGGGGTCTGTTTGTGTGTTTCCACAGGGAGAACAGCAGCCTATTTGGATTCCAGAGAGATTAACTAAGGTTCTGACCCAGTGATTGCCTGGAGTCAGGGGTCTGTTTATGTGTTTCCACAGGGATAACAGCAGCCGATTTGGATTCCAGAGAAAATAATTAAAGCGATTTCTACAGACCAAAAAGAAGATGTTTTGGGTCAAATCCATAACAGCTGATATCCAGAACTCCAGTTTGCCTATTCTTACATCTGTGACAGAACCAGGATGCTTTTTTTCAATATCTATTTTATTATTGCCCTTTCCCATATCATGAAGTTCTATTTTGTTTTTTGAGCTCATACAGACCTAGGTTAATGTTTTGCTGATCAGTCCTATTTTTGGACGATAGAGTTTTTAGACATTGCAATGGAGATTTCACCTGTAAAAAGTAATAAGGTCTTCACTATTATGTTATGTGTTGTATGTATTATATTATTTGTGCACACTTTTATATGTTTGAATGTACATATGTCCATATATCATATATGATGAACGCTCATGAAAAATGGATCCAAATATTTTTTTTTTTATTCACGTGATGTAAATGTTTTAATTTAAATTGGGCAAACACCTGTTGAGGATTGTTTTAAAATGTGAACAAAAAAGGAGGTTAACAGATCTGTTTGTTTACTTTCACCTTTCTTTTTCATTATATTTAATAATTCTCTTCAAGACAATATAAATTGTTAAGAAAAATTTTTAGTGCCTTTTGGAATGTTACATAATTTTTTCTTTAGCCATTATTGCCAGAATTCCTATCTTCATCCCAGTGCCTGTGAAGACAAAGATAAAACCAATCTACAGCTTCTGCAATAGCCATCACTGAACTGCTTGCAGAACTTGCCTGGACTATGTATCACTTGTATGCTTTGTGAACTCACCTGCATGCATTGTGAACTATCTGTTGGTGCAGGGACTTGTGGTAGTGTTGGGGTATTTTTGCTGATGATGTCATTGGTGGTACAATTTTTCCAAAAGGTGCTGTCAATTGCCTCGGTGTATCTTCCTCCCTTCTGCTTGTCATGGTCGTTCAGCTAAAATTTGGGGGCCAACAGAAGTGAGACAAAAAACCTCACCCTCCCCCTGGTACAAAGACCACTCCACAGGTGTGGCTGTATACTGGACCTGTAGTTAGTGACGGGAAAGATCCATTGCAATGGTACCAACCTAAGACAGGTGGCTGACACCTTGAGGTCAGCTCATTCGATAATGGGTAAGCACCATATGTACTATTGGACAACCTAAGACAGGCATGGTCCCTAAGCCACATGCTTGTTGTTTAAACAGAGATGGGAGATGTTGAGAGCCACAGCCCAAGGGGCCAAAGCAAACTTTCAGACTGTCAGCTGATGATTGGCTCATAGCGGCCCAGCAACATCTAGCTGATTGGCTCCTCTGCGGTAATGCTCATTGGAGATGCTCATTGAGCTGTTTCCCTGCCCTTTCAGACTGCAAGCTGATGATCGGCTCACAGCAACCCCAGCAAAATTTAGCTGATTGGCTCCTCTACAGTGATGCTCATTGGGCTGTTTCCCCGCCCTATCAGACTACAGAGCTGCTCATTGGGGGACTTTTTTGGCTCTGCCCACACGACCCACCCAATGGACCTCAAGAGCAGAAGGAGTGGGGAGGTTGAGAGGCTTGTGGGAAGCCAGTGGTGGCAGTAGGGCTCTGAGGGTTTTTCCCGAGGAGCTATTTTTTGGCATGTGTGGTTCTAAAAATAAAGTTAGTTTCCTTTGACAAGTGGCTCATGAATTGTGCCCAGCCAGACTGTGGCAATCCTTAAGTGATGGAGAAAAATAACCTAAACAGAATAGAAATACAAGCAGTTCAGAGGAGGTATGGTGTATAGTTGGATTTACCTTTTGCATGATAAAGGGTAGGTGTTATAAATCTAGTGTCATAAATCTAGTCAATCTTAAATTGAAATAGTTCTCCATGTGTTTTAAAGTTAACAAATATCTGAATTTCTGTCTCCCTTTATCTGTAGCCTATTCAGCACATGTATTTTTGTATGCACATATAGAATCCTACCTGGTATCACATGTACATTTTTGTGAGGTGGCTGACTTGGCAGATACAAATTGTGAAAAGAGCTCACTCCCCCTAAACGTTGTTGGAACTGAAAATTAAAATTTTGGGTGAGCTTCCTAGTTGAACAACATAATACAAAAATCCATGTTTAGTAAAATGAATATTTTTGGATCTGTGGATGATATATATTTCATGATGAATTTTCAATTGGCATATATATTGTTACCTTTTAATGTCTGTGCGTGTGCGTGTCTGTGTGTGTGTGTGTGTGTGTGTGTATATATATATACACACACACACACACTCTCTCTCTATATATATATATATACACACACACTCTCCAGATTTTTCAGAATATAAAATATATGTGTCTTATTATACAATCACTAAATGCATTCATATTCATGTATGTGGATTTATAATCAAATGTTCACAAAATTATTCTCAGAAATATTCATCCACTTTAAATACATATTGTTTCCTTGTACTGAAATCTAAATTCAGTGAATGGTGCATAGAAGTCCTAATTTTTATACAGTAATTGACCCACTTTAACATCAATGCAAGTAGATTCCTATGGGACATAATGTGTATTTTGACGTTCAATTTTATTCAACACTGTTTGAATAATTGACTATTTCTTCAGTTTATGCACATCATAGGATATATATTTTATTCAGAAGTTCGCAAATTTATAGGCATTTGTTTCAATTTCAATAACTTCCTGCTTCAGTACACATGTATTTCTCCATGTTTCTTTACTGGTCTTTTCATGAGACTTCTTTTTATTTTAGATTTCAATAATCACTTTGGAGCAAAACTCACACAGTTTTCATGATAAACCAGAACCCTAATATTACCATAGATGTATAAATTGTTGTAATGAATGTATGTATATCAATAAGATTTCCTGTATATTTTCAAATATCAATTCAATCCATTATTTAAAGTTGAAACCAGTTATATTATTTATTCTCAGTATGGTCTATTCATTCATTATATCTATATTCATAGACACAGGGTACACGTATTTGTACACCCAATACTAATTTATACGTCTGCAAAATATTGCCCACAGAAATGGTGGAAGAACTACTCATGTCACCTGATCTACATATACACTTTATCACAGTAATATTCTGGACACAAACTGCAAAATTCACACTTATGATTGTACCAAAGCCTAAAGGGAGAGTGAGCATGGATTACTAAAAACATCCAAGTCCAGATTGACTAATGTTCTCAAATGTCAATCCTATTGGTGACTAAATATTTGTTTCTTCCCAAGATTGTATATTCAACCTCAACCCTGTTGAAAATTTCTTATACTATCACTCAATTTATACTTTTCCTGACTTCTTAATGTCTCTATTGATATCTGCTTTCCTATATATTTTCCCCAGTTCATCATTGTGACTCACTCTTCACATATGCTGACATTTACATTCACTCTCTACCGGAAACCCTATTGCTAAAAACATTGGTCCAAATCCTATACTCACTCTTCTTCCTAAACTTACTATCTTCCTAATCCTTCCGACTATCCCTTTTTGAGTGGATGTTTTCTTCTACATTCAATCATCCAATTTACAAGGTCCTATGCCATTGTATATCGATTTATCTGAGACATCTGTGCAGAAGGTATTTCAAAGCTAAGCATCCCAATCATTGGCCCAATGCTCTTCTGGGCTTAAAATCTTACCTAGATTTCTGTTTTCATAGTTATATTTCACCTTAATATTCTGGTAAATATCACAGGTTCCCAAAACCATTATTCATCCCACAGAATAATTCCTAACCCAAATCGAACCTGTTATTACCCTAACCATACACTGTTCCCTCAATCTAACTTTACAGAAAAGCAGGGACAGAGTTGGTCTTACAATACAGGAATGTAGGGGATTTTCAACCTGCTGAGAACCTCAAAGGTCCATGCAGAAATGATCTCTGGAGAAGTTGTAGGCAGCTATGAGGGACCTGAGGAAGGTAAAGTCAACTTCCATGGTAAAAAACCTGGTCAGGATTAAGGGATGTGTCTGAATCAGCCTCTTTCATCTTAATGTAGAGAAGATGGACCAAACCAGGCCTGTGTGGAGAGCTGTTCCCGGGGCCTATGGTTGATATACCACTCTAACTTGTGAAAATGTCACAGGAAGTAGGGGCACCCTCCATCTCATGGGACCCTTGGTAGCAACTGTTAAGACAAAGACGTTTCCAAGGTAGTGACTTCATACAGTTCCTGAAGGAAGTTACCTCACATAAATTCCTTGGTGATGAAACTCTATAAACCTGGGATTCAGGAAGCCAGGCAACCACAGCCAATCCCAGTCCCAGTCCCAGTTTTCTCACTTCTTTGGATTTACCAAAGACAGAGTCAATCTTTCTTGGTACCTACTTATGTGAGGATGGCCAAATGCCAGGAAAGCTAAGAAGAGGGGCCTTTCCTGAGAAAGCAGGTAGTGGCTCACCACTGGCTTCTGACAACATCACAGAGTTGGCCAAGGAGTACAGAACTGAGTACAGTCCATTTCAGGGAAAAATATTATGGCCCACCAGTCAGAGGACACTCCGGATAGTCACAGACCTACTTGGGGTAAGGAGGTGCCTTTGTGGGTATGGATGTGAATTTGTGGTTTTTTCTCATGTTCTGAGAATAGGTAGGAAAGGCGATTTGTTTGGTTTGAAGTGGACTGTTTCTAGTATGTCCTTTGACAAGGTGAGTGTTTCTATGTCTGTGTATCCCACTCTGTCCGTGGTTGTAGTATTAGAAAAGAGAATAGATCAATGGATGTGTCCTGTCTAGTTCAAAGCTTCCAAGCATTCATCCTGCCAATTTATGAATGGACTGCGGCTAACCTTTTCAATGGGAACCACCTGCTGTTTTCCTAAGTTCCTGTTTTCTTTCTTAATACTGGTCACTCTCCAGAATAGGTTCATGGTTTTGTGTCCAAGATATGTACCACCTACAAGCTCTCACATGGCCATGTACTGGATAGCTGAAGGAAATGGGAGCATCTCAGAAAACTCAGATATCACTGTGACCAGGAAAGTTTCAGTGGAGAAACCCTGGTTTGGACCATTTGCTTTCCTATTGTTCTGTTGCCCTGAATGTAAGGAAGGTGTTTGGCTCAGGCCACCCCTTTGTGAAGCCTGAGGAAAACAGTATTCAAATGCAAATGATTGGGCATCACCTGTGGCTCTTTGCTTAATTGATTTAGAAGGGATTTATCTGAATCAGCCTCTTGGCCCTCTGTGAAACTGGGGCTCAGATTCTCAGCACCTGATGGATCTAAAGAAAAATCCCATGTGTTCATCCATAACCAAAATGCAAAAAGATCAGTCATTGTGGATGAAGTCTCTCACCTTCCTCTGTTAGGTTCCTGACCTCCATCAAGTGTGAATAGGGGCCCTTGGGGCAAATGAATTCTTCAAAGACCTGCAGTTGTGTTAGTGTTTTCTAATGATTCCAAATCACATAAACAATCTATATCTTAGAGTCATTAGGCCTCAAATAGTAGAAGCAGAGCAGTATTAATGGCAGGCCTATTTGATCACTCCTGGTTCACAGGAAGGGTGTCCATGCCACCCTGACTTTAGGCAAATGAGGGGCAAGGGAGCTTATTTTGGACACTGTCTTGAGCTGCATCACTCATGGAAACCTCCAGCCAGAGGTTATGATGAGTCTCTATAAGGAAGAAAATGAGGTCCATGTGGGAGTGTTTTGGTTTTAATTATGCTCATTTGTGTGGCAGTTGGAAGAGATGACTGGGTCCACCAAACCTTGAACTCTTGTGTGATTCCCCTTATTGTCTGAGTTTTGGAACTGACCTAACAGAAGTATTGCCATAAATTGTGTTTGGATTTTAGGAGGCCAAGCATGAGATTCACCCTTGGAATCTGAAATCTAGGCTGGGAATCTCAGCCAGGATATCACATAATTTTATTCTGAAAAACTTGGCAGCCATAGTTGAGAGTCAAATCACACATGGACCTCACATTGTAGACCTCAATGGGCCTGGCTTCATGTGATCTTTTGGTCACTCTTTGGTAACCCTTGCCTTTTAGAGTTCTCCTGAGATTTCATTGAAATGAGCTTCCTCACCATTTAAAGGTTCCTGAATGTATTGAAACCCACAGTGCCTCCAACTTCATCATTGAAAACTGGCTAGATAAATACTGTGAAATTTTTGAATTTCCAATGACCAGGTGGCATTGGAGAAACTCTGGATGTTTTTTTGCTGATCATGAGTATATCATACAGTGCCTTGATTGACTGGGTTTCATGAAAATGGTGTTGAACAGAGATGCCAGTAAGTAGGAGCCTGCTGAGTAGTGGGCCTAGAGCAGTGGTGTGCAGGTGTGTGAAAAAACATCTGTGGTGTGGTCATGTGCATCTGCCATTGGCTTCCAAATGGCTTGTGAATGACATGGTGCAGCCAGCAGAATATTCTGTGTAAAGGCATATGGTTATATGGAGAGTTTTCAGGGCAATGTTCAGAATCAGGATGCTATGATCAAGGGGGCAAGCTATGTGGGATAGAAGCCTGGTTGGTGCATTCTCCTGCAGACCCTGACCCACCACATGTGACAGAACTCCCTCTAGCACTGTTTCCCAGTTGAAATCCTTGTATTTCGTGAAGCAAATAGCAAACTGCCAGTGCAGCAGCAAGAAACATCACGAAAATTGGAGGATGACCAAATGGTTTTACAGTCCACAAAGGGAGACACTTATCCCCCAGTGGCCACAGTTTACCTAAAAAGAGAGAGGTCTGCACTGCTGCCTCATCTTCATTGGAAAATAATAAACAATATGCTTCAGGTCACATAGATGCAGAACCAGCTTTAATGGTCTCACTACTATGGAAGTTAAAACTCCTGTCAAAAACATATATTTCAAGTGCCCAACCTCAGAGGCAGTTTCTCAAGAAGTCTTTAGGCCAGCAAAGCTCCATTTTTTGGAGGGTTTACCCTGTCCCTTACTTTTGTAAACTCCTCCAGCACCTCCAAGTTTGTGAACAACTGAGCATATTCCATTCCAATTATGTGTTCACAGATTTTTTAACTCTTCTCCTCTAATTGTGTCTTACTTGGGGCGAAGGTAATGTCAAGGTTGTTCTGGATGAGAGTGGGAAGATTTTTAGTAGCACATATTTACATACACAATGGATACCTGTTCCAATTTTCCATTCGAAATACTGAATCCCTGACACTAACCCATAGCCTACAAGACTCTGACTACTTATCCTAATATGATGGAGAACAGAATAGAAATGCAAGCAGTTAAGTGGAGGCATGGTGTATAGTTGGATTTGCCTTTTGCATTATATAGTGTAGGAGTTATAAATCTTGTCAATTTTTTGTTGAAATTGTTCTCCATGCGTTTTTAAAGTTAACAAATATGGGAATTCCTGTCTCCCTTTTTCTGTAGCCTATTTGCACATACATTTTTATATGCACATACAGAATCCTACAAGGTACAACACGTACATTCTTGTGAGGTGGCTGACTTGGCACATACAAATTGTGAGAAGATTTCACGTCTCCTAAACGCTGTTGGAAGTGAAAATTCGACCTCTGTGTGAGCTTCCTAGTTGAACAACATTATACATAAATCCATGTTCAGTAAAATGAATATTTTTGGATCTGTGGATGATATATATTTCATGGTGAATTTCGATTGGCATATATATTGCTACTTTTTAATGTCTGTGTGCATGTGTGTGTGTGTGTGTGTGTGTGTGTGTATGACACACAAACTCTACAGATTTTTCAAAATATGAAATTTATGTGTCTTATTATACATTCCCTAAATTCATTCATATTCATATATTTGGATTTATTTATTTTTTTTCATTATACATGAGCTCTTTTATTTATTTATTTATTTATTGCATCACGATTCTTTTTTTTATTTTCTTTTTTCATCTTTCATACATTTGATTCAAGTGAGTTATGCACTTCCATTTTTACCGCAAATACAAATTGCAGAATCACATCAGTTACACATTCACAATATTTACATTATGCCATATTAGTGACTGTTGTATTCTGCTGCCTTTCCTATCCCCTACTATCCACCCTCCGCTCCCCTCCCATCTTCCCTCTCCACCTCATCTGTTGTTGTTCAGTTCTCTCCCTTCTCCCCCCTTTCCCCTCACAACCTCATATATGTGATTTCGTATAATGATGAGGGTTTCCTTTCGTTTCCATGCAATTTCCCTTCTCTCTCCCTTTCCCTCCCATCACTCATCTCAGTTTGATGTTAATCTTTTCCTCATGCTCTTTCCCCCTGTTCAGTTCTTAGTTCCTCTCCTTAAATCAAAGAAGACATTTGGCATTTGTTATTTAAGGATTGGCTAGCTTCACTTAGCATAATCTGCTCTAATGCCATCCATTTCCCTGCAAATTCCATGATTTTGTCATTTTAGTGCTGCATAATACTCCACTGTGTATAGATGCCACATTTTTTTTTATCCATTCATCTATTGAAGGGCATCTAGGTTGGTTCCACAGTCTGACTATTGTGAAATGTGCTTCTATGATCATTGATGTGGTAGTATCCCTATAGTATGCTCTTTTAAGTTTCTCAGGGAATAGTCCGAGGAGGGCGATACCTGGGTCAAATGGTGGTTCCATTCCCAGCTTTCCCAGAAGTCTCCATACTGCTTTCCATATTGGCGGCACCAATTTGCAGTCCTACAAGCAATGTACAAGTGTACCCTTTTCCCCACATCCTCGGTAGCACTTATTGTTGTTTGACTTCCTAATGGCTGCCAATCTTACTGGAGTGAGATGGTATCTTAGGGTGGTTTTGATTTGCATTTCTCTGACTGCTAGAGATGGTGAGCATTTTTTCATGTACTTATTGATTTATTGTATGTCCTCTTCTGAGAAGTGTCTGTTCAGGTCCTTGGCCCATTTGTTGATTGGGTTATTTGTTATCTTATTGTTTAATTTTTTGAGTTCTTTGTATATTCTGGAAATTAGGGCTCTATCTCATGTTTGAGGAGTAAAGATTTGTTCCCAGGATGTAGACTCCCTATTTACTTCTCTTATTGTTTCTCTTGCTGAGAAAAAAACTTTTTAGTTTAAGTAAGTCCCATTTGTTTATTCTTGTTATTTGCTCTTGGGCTATGGGTGTCCTATAAAGGAATTTGGAGCCTGACCCCACAATATGTAGATCGGAACCAACTTTTTCATCTATCAGGTGCAGGGTCTCTGATTTGATATCAAGCTCCTTGATCCATTTTGAGTTAACTATTGTGCATCGTGAGAGAAAGGGATTTAGTTCCATTTTGTTGCATGTGGATTTCCAATTTTCCCAGCACCATTTGTTGAAGATGCTATCCTTTCTCCATTGCAGGTTTTTAGCCCCTTTATCAAATATAAGATAGTTGTAATTTTGTTGATTGGTTTCTGTGTCCTCTATTCTGTACCATTGATCCACCTGCCTGTTTTGGTACCAGTACCATGCTGTTTTTGTTACTATTTCTTGGTAGTACAGTTTGAACTCTGGTATCGTTACACCTGCAGATTCACACTTCCTGCTTAGAATTGCTTTTGCAATTCTGGGTCTTTTTTTATTCTATATGAATTTTATGATTTCTTTATCTATTTCTACAAGAAATGCTGTTGGGATTTTGATTTGCATCGCATTAAACCTGTAGAGAACTCTGGGTAATATTGCCATTTTTATGATGTTAGTTCTGCCTATCCATGAACAAGGTACATTTTTCCATCTTCTAAGATCTTCTTCTATCTCTCTTTAGAGTTCTGTAGTTTTCATTGTATAAATCTTTCACCTCTTTTGTTAGGTAGATTCCCAAGTATTTTGTTTTGTTTTTTTTTTTTTTTTTTTTTTTTTTTTTTGAGGATATTGTGAATGGAGTGGTTTTCCTCATTTCCATTTCAGAAGTTTTGTTGCTGATATACAGGAATGCCTTTGATTTATGCATGTTGATTTTATATCCTGCCACTTTGATGAATTCATTTATTAACTCTAGCATTTTCTTTGTAGACCCTTTTGGGTCTGTTAAGTATATTATCAAGTCATCCACAAATAGCGATAATTTAAGTTCTTTTTTTCCTTTTTTTATGCCTTTAATTTCTTTTGTCTGTCTAATTGTTCTGGCTAGTATTTCAAGAACTAAATTGAATGGAAGTGGTGAGAGAGGGCATCCCTGTCTAGTTCCAGATTTTAGAGGGAATGCCTTCAGTTTTTCTCCATTTAGAATGATGCTAGCCTGAGGCTGAGCATATATAGCTTTTACAATGTTGAGGTAAGTTCCTGTTATCCCTAGTTTTTCGAGGGTTTTGAACATAAAGGGATGCTGTACTTTGTCAAATGCTTTTTCTGCATCTATCGAGATGATCATATGCTTCTTCTCTTTAAGTCTATTGATGTGGTGAATAACATTTATTGATTTCCGTATATTGAACCAACCTTGCATCCCAGGGATGAATCCTACTTGATCATGATGCACAACTTTTTTGATATGCTTTTGCATTCGATTCGCCAGGATTTAATTGAGAATTTTTGCATCTAAGTTCATTAGAGATATTGGTCTATTGTTTTCTTTCTTTGAAGTGTCGTTGTCTGGTTTTGGGATCAGGGTTATGTTGGCCTCATAGAATGAACTTGGAAGAGCTCCTTCTTTTTCTATTTCTTGAAATAGCTTGAAAAGTATTGGTATTAAATCTTCTTTGAAGGTTTTGTAAAACTCTGCTGTATACCCATCCGGTCCAGGGCTTTTCTTAGTTGGTAGTCTTTTGATGGCCTCTTCAATTTCTTCTTTTGTTTTCGGTCTGTTTAAATTTGTGTGTCTTCCTGACTCAATCTAGGCAGATCATATGACTTGAGAAATTTATCGATATCTTCAATATCTTCTATTTTATTGGAATATATGGTTTCAAAATACTTTTTAATTATCTTCTGTATTTCTGTAGTGTCTGTTGTGATATTGACTTTTTCATCCCGTATGTTAGTAATTGAGTTCTCTCTCTTCTTCTCTTCGTTAGCATGGCAAAGGGTCTATCGATCTTAATTATTTTTTCAAAGAACCAACTTTTAGTTTTATCAATTTTTTCAATGTTTTTTTTTTTTGTTTCAATTTTGTTGATTTCCGCTCTGATTTTAAATATTTCTTGTCTTCCACTATATTTGCTGTTGTTTTGCTCTTTCTTTTCTAGGGTTTTAAGATGTAGTGTGAGTTCATTTATTTGTTGGTTTTTTCTTTTTTTGAGGAATGAACGCCAGGAAATGAATTTCCCTCTTAAAACTGCTTTCATTGTGTCCCATAGATTCCGGTATGTTGTGTCTGTATTGTCGTTTATCTCTAGGAATTTTTTGATTTCCTCTTTTATATCTTCTATAACCCATTGATCATTCAGTAACATATTGTTCATTTTCCAGGTGATGCAGGATTTTTCCTTCTTTCTTTTATCATTGATTTCCAGTTTCATTCCATTATGGTCAGATATAGTCCATGGTATTATCTCCACACCTTTATATTTACTGAGAGTCGCCCTATGGAATAATATATGATCTATCTTTGAGTAGGATCCATGTGCTGCTGAGAAGAATGTGTGTCCACTTGATGATGGTTGATATATTCTATATATTTCAGTTAAGTCTAGGTTATTGATTGTGCTATTGAGTTTTATAGTTTTTTTGTTCAGCTTTTGTCTAGAGGATCTGTCCAATGGCGAGAGCGGTGTGTTGAAGTCTTCCATAATTATTGTGTTGTGGTCAATTTGACTCTTGAATTTGAGGAGAGTTTGTTTTATGAACCTTGCAGCACCATTGTTTGGTGCATACAAATTGATAATTGTTATGTCTTGATGGTGGATGGTTCCTTTTAACAGTATATAGTGTCCTTCTTTATCCCTTTTGATTGCCTTACGTTTGAAGTTGACTTTATTCGATATGAGTATGGCCACTCCTGCTTGCTTCCGAGGGCCATGTGAGTGGTATGATTTTCCCCAACCTTTCACCTTCAGTCTGTGTATGTCTTTTCCTATCATATGAGTCTCCTGAAGGCAGCATATTGTTGGATTTTTTTTAATCCAGGTTACTAGCCTATGTCTCTTGATTGGTGAATTTAAGCCATTAACATTTAAGGTTACAATTGAAATATGGTTTGTACTTCCAGTCATGTTTATTTATTTATTTATTTTAGATTGGCTAGTTTTCCCTCTTTGGTTATTTTTCTCTCCCTTTATTGAGATACCTCCCACTGTTAGTTTTGGGCGCTATTTTTCAATTTCTCTTCTTGTAATATTTTGCTCAAAATGCTTTGCAGTTCTGGTTCTCTGGCTGAGAATTCTTTTAGCTTTTGTTTATCGTGAAATATTTTAACTTCATTGTCAAATCTGAAGCTTAGTTTTGATGGATACAGTAATCTTGGTTGGAATCCATTATTTTTCAGTGTTTGAAATAGGTTGTTCCAGGATCTTCTCGCTTTCAAAGTATGTAATGAAAAATCAGTTGTTAACCTAATTCGTTTACCCCTAAATGTAATCTGCCTCCTTTCTCTCATAACTTTTAGTATTGTCTTCTTGTCCTGTATGTTAGCTATCTTCATAATTATGTGTCTTGGAGTTGGTCTATTATGGTTTTGGATGTTTGGGGTCCTGTAAGCTTCCAGGATTTGGCAATCCATTCCATCTTTCATCTCTGGGAAAATTTCTAGTATTATCTCATTTAATAAGCTATCCATTCCTTTGGACTGAACCTCTGTGCCTTCTTCTATCCCAATGACTCTCAAATTTGGTCTTTTGATGAGATCCCATATTTCTTGGATAGATTGCTCGTGAGATTTAAGCATCTTTTCTGTGTTGACTATATTCTTTTCATGGTGAATAATGAAACTTTGTCTTCATATATGTGAATTTATAATCAACTTTTCAAAAGATTATCCTCAGAAATATTCATCCACCTGAAATACATATTTGTTTCCTAGTACTGAAAACTAACTTCAGTGAATGGTGCATACAAATCCTAATATTAATACAGTAACTGACCCAGGTTAACATCAATGCAAATTGATTCCTATGGGACATGATGAGTATTTTGACATTCATTTTTATTCAACACTGTTACATGATTATTTCTTAAGTTTATGCACATGTTAAGATATATATTTCATCCACAAGTTCGCAAATTTTGAGACAATTTTTTTTTTCATTTTCAATCACTTCCTGCTTCAGAACACATGTATTTTTCCATGTTTCTTGACTGGTATTTTTATGAGACCTCTTTCCAAACACATTATATTCGATTTCCATAATCACTTTTGAAGCAAAACTCACACACGCTTCATGATAAACCAGAACCTTAATTTTACCATTAGATGTATAACTATTTGGAATGAATGTACGTATATCAATATAAGATTTCTTATATAATTTAAGATATGAATCCAATGCATTATTTAAAGTTTAACCTTACCTTTTCAAGGACAACTGGGTGGGGGAGAGCTTTTGCTTCCCCTTCTCTTTTCCCCCTGCCAGATGTTACCATGGACCCCAGTTTGTAACTTCTTTATCTTAGACATGTTGCCATCTCTGTGAAGCCCCAGCTCAAGGCCAGAGGCCTTGTTCACATATTTTGTGAAAAACTAGTAAGGGGGTGTCTAGCTTAGGAGTGCTGATTTTTTTAGCCAGTGGCCAAGTGGAACAGGGCAACATGAAAAGAGGAAGTTTATCTACACTGACATCTTTTATAGGGACTCTTTTTCTGAAAGTCCTAAAGTCAGCCATGGTGAAGACTTCTGGAGAAGGTCAGTTAATTCTTTTATGTGGGCCTGGTACAGAGGGGGAAGATGGGAAAGTCGGGGCTGAGAGCAGCTTCGTAGATTTGAGAATGAGAAAGGAGAGATGTAAAAGAATAATGGGAAAGGGGTTTGGGATATTTCTAGCAACAAAACTTGAGCAGTTTTACAGGTAGAGCAGAGGTGAAGACAGAAATGCGTATCCCACAAAGCCTGTGAGGGACTTTAAATACTTAGTAACCTGTTTTCAGTGATGACAAAGCAACTTTAAAGGCCATCTTAATTACATTTGGATAGCGGTCTGAGGGCTCTCCACAGATGGTTTGCGCTTTGGGTTAGCTGGAAAGAGGACCTGGTGGGACCCTGTGTGGGCACTAACAGGAGAAGAGAGAATTGAGAGGGTGGACGGGAACATCAGTACCTGCTACTCAACAAGGGGGCAATGGTCTGAGAACCGGCGGTGGTTTGGGGTTTTGATCTAGTAATTGGAGGGGAAAAATCAGGTTGCTGAGGTTCGAGTGACAGCAGATAGTCTGGAGAAAAAGGCTGAGGGTGAGGATCTATTGGAGAAGCATAGTTCAGGATGTGAGCGAAGGTAGGAAAAGGCCTCCACATAGAGGAATCTCCTTTCACACTTTTGAGCACTTGCAGAAGTTAAAAAGGTCACACACAATTTGAGGATCTAGAGACCCCTCTGGGGGACATCGTTTTTTGTTATTTAATTGGTGATATGGCCAATGCTGTGTACAGAATTTGATGAGGATTTCGGGTTCCATCAGGCATCCCCTGTATGCTCACATCCCCATGACTTACAGAAGAAGTCGGCTTTTCCCCCACACAGCCCTGGCTGTTTGTGGCTTTGATAGTCGGCCGGGCAAACATAGTAATCTAGGCTAGCCACCTGCATCTGGCTTGCCTGTCCCTACATCCATAATGTTTGTTTCCATTATCTATGGTACGTAAGGGATTTAATGGAATTTTAGTGGGATCCTCTTCATCAGGGATATCCCAATAGGAAAGACCTATAGCCAGCTGACAAATGTCTGGGTGGAGAGATGGCCACCAGGTCCCTAAGTGGGCTATATGCAAGATAGATTATACTTCTTGTCCAGTAGGATTAGTGATCATCCATCGCTGCTGAACGGGCTGATGAGGGTTAGTAATACTGGTGGTCAAGGGGAGAGTCTATTGCCTTATCCACACGGCGAATATGCAATTTGAAAGTGTTACCAGTCTTTTCCAGTTTCCAGGCAGAATCTGGACAGGGCGCAGGCTTGAGATTAGAGGCCTGGATCCAGGAAGTGATTCTGTCTACCTTTACCACTGTAGTTGTTTTAACTAGCACCTGTTATGGTCGTATCCAGCGGGGTTCAAGGAATGACACCTGATGTCGACTTAAGTAGAGGAAGTCTCTTACTTGATATCTATGTGGAGTCCGCTCGTCCCCAGGTTGGTAGGCATTGGCCAGCTGTTTTTATAGGTATCACTGAGTTATTTCAAGAGATTTAAGTCTGTCAAGCTAGGGGGTGTGGAAGGGATCGTTAGGTCTTAGAGTTGGGGTTAGGTCCCTTACTGGAGGAGGGGCACCATAGAGAATTTCATAGGGGGTGAGGTTACACAAAGAAACAGAGGGAGAATTTCTTGCATGAAACAGCGCACAAGGCAGGAGCGTAGTCCAATCTTTTATACCGGTCTCTAAGCTTAATTTCATTAAGGTCTCTTTAATGGTTCTATTCATTCTTTCTACCTGTCCTGAACTCTGGGGTTTATAAGCACAATATGACTTCCAATCAATCCCCAGGGTCATGGCTAACCCCCAACGTACCTGGGCCACGAATGCAGGTCCATTATCAGACCCTGTTACCTTAGGCAGGCTGTATCTTGGAAAAATATCTTCCAAGATCTTCTTGACCATCATTTGTGATGTTCCTTTCTTCTTTTTTTTTTTTTTTTTTTTTGTGGGGAAGGCTTCAATCCATCGTGAAAAAGTATCTACAAAGACTAGGAGATATTTAAGTCCATACCTTGCATGCTTAATTTCAGTAAAGTTCACTTCCCAGAATTGTCCTGACTTGTTCCTCGTAGGTGCTTTACTACAGGAAGCTTCGAAGGGTTAGCATTAAACAATTGATGGACCCGACAGGCTTTTGTTACCCATTCAGTTATTTCCTTTTGCTGTGAGTTAGTTAGTGGAAAACTCTGTTCTTGATCCTTCAGGAATGCCTGCAGTTTCTCCAAGGTGAGTGAGTTTATATACATTTTCTATTGACATAGTTAGAGCCGTGACTATAGGAGTTTTTACAGAAGGATTTAGAAATTCCACTTGGGGACCTTCAGGGTTAAAAGTAATTTTGGCCCAGAGCTTGGTGAGCAGATCTCTGCCCATCAGTGGGGCCAGACATTCTGGCATTACTAGGAAAGATTGATGGATTTTACCTTTCCCAAGTCCATGTTCCTCTTAGTTGTCCAAGCCCGATACTTACTGCTGTTAGCCCCTTGAACTAGAGACCTTTTATTTGATAGAGGGCCCAATGGGGCCTTAAAGGCTGAGTATATTGCCCGTGTATCCACTTCAAAGTTTACTGGGGTCCCCTCCACTTCAAAAGTTACCCTGAGCTCGGGGAGAGGATCTGAGCCCCGACATTCTTAGTCATTCTCAAGAGTCAGAATGACTGGCTGGCGTGGCTGTCTCTTTCTAGGGCACTCTTTGGCCCAGTGTCCTTTACCTTTACAGTAGGCACAGTGATCTGAGGCCAGGGGTGTCCTCTGGTGTGGGACCAGGTATCCCTTCCTGTCTCTCTGTTTCTTAATTTCTGGCCTATTTGTTGTTGTGACCAGGACCTTAGTCAATGCCTTAGTCTGTCTTTTGTTTCTTTTATTCTCCCTTTGCTCCCTTCTCTTCCTCAGTTTCTCTCTTAAAGTATACCTTCTCAGCTTCTCTGACTAAATCTCTCAAAGTCATATCTTGTAATCCATCTAAGCATTGTAACTTTCTTTTAATATCCAAGGCAGCTTGCCCAATAAAGGCCATTGTGACAGATGCCTTTTGATCCTCAGCCTGAGGATCAAAAAGAGGATATCTCCTATATGCCTCTATAATTCTCTCTAGAAACATAGAAGGAGGTTCATCAGGCCCTTTAATAATCTCTCTTACATTGGCCTAATTAGTTGGTCACCTAGAGGCCGCACGGAAACCCACTATTAGAGCCCGGCGATAAGTGGACAGATGCTCCCTAGCTTCAAAGGTTTTGGGGCCACAGTTGGGTCGTTCCAAAGGAAAGCTGGCTTTGATTGTGTTGGGAAGTTGTGTCGGTCACGCATCTGGTCAGAGGATATTTTTTTTTCAGCTTCCAGGAGTATTCTCTTTTGTTCCCCTGTCATTAAGACAGTCCTTAGGAGTTGTTGGCAGTCATCCCAAGTAGGGTAGTGTGAAAACAACAATGACTCAACCACACCTGTGAGCCAGGTGGGGTCCTTGGAAAAACGGGATTGTTATTTTTCCAGTTATGTAGGTCTGAAGAGGAGAAAGACCAAATCTGGTAGGCTTGCATTTTTCCCCCATGGCCGTCGTCAATCATTGGCCCATAGGGAAGCAGCGGGAGCATCACAGGAGTTCCAGGGTTTTCAATCATTCACCGCTGGTGAGTACCTTTAGCCGGGCCAGCTTGTTCAAGTGAAGGAGGGGCTTTTTGTGCCACCAGGGAACTATCTGGTTGGCGCTGTGCTCCTCCAATTGCGGAGAGGCTGAGTCAGCAGCAGGGGAATCATTTAGAGTTTGTTGGGGGGTGGGGGAAGAGGACAGGGGATAAGGAGAGGGAGGAGAATCCAGTAGAGTCAAATCTTGTGACTAAGGGAGAAGAGAGGGTGGAGGAGGAAGAAGAGTAGAGGGTTTGAGAGATTTTGGGGTATGGAGTAGGAGTGGGGGCAGGGGGAAGAAAAGACTTCACCCATGGAGGAGGAGATTTGCAGAGGTCCTGCCAAGTTAAGATAAATGACTGTTGAGCCAGATGGCTCTGTGGCCCTGGATGAAAGACAATATCTCTGACTTTTTAAATTAGTGGGAAGTAGAAAGATCCTTCTAGATGCCATCCGACTCCAAAGGTGGGCCATTCTGAGGCACAGAGAGTCTGCCAGGTCTGGAGATTTACTGAAAAAGAAAGATCCTGAGCCCTCAAGTGAATTTTGGTCCAGTGATCAAGGGTCAGGGACAGAGGCATTGAAGTGCACTGTCCCATAATGAAAGATACACAAACAGTGAAAGCAAGAACATACGGGGTCTCTCGTCCGCCGCTGCTGGATTTCAGTGGAACCTCCATATGAAAAGATCAGGCGAGCGTCGGAGGAAGAGACCACAAAGAGACTGTCAGATGCAACAGCAAAGGGTTTATTGGGGGTCCACCACGCTGGGGCTCAGAGCTCACTTGAATATAGCAGAGAGCCAGGAAAACAGCTTAAGCAGAGATTATATAATATTTTTGGAGAGGGCAAGGAGGGAAGTTTATTGATTGGTCCGGGTGAGTGGGCAGTTTGTGTACAAACGGGTGAGGGTCTACATTCTGCAGTTTGGCAGTTGGGGACAGCACCTTCTGGAAACAAGATTAGCAAAGAGTTCTCAAGATTTCAAGAGTGTTTTGTTAAGCATACAGAAAAACAGGAAGTGACAAGAACCTATTTTATTAACCTCTCACTACCGACATTCAATTTTGACCTAATGATCTCTTCTACATTCAATCATTCAAGGTACAAGTTCCTATGCCATTGTATATCGATTAATCTGACACATCTGTGCAGATCGTAATTCAAAGCTAAGTATCCAAATAAAGGCCCCAATGCTCTTCTGGGCTTCAAATCTTACCTAGATTTCTGTTTTCATACATATATTTCACCTATATATTCTCATACATATCGCAGGTTCCCAATACCATTATTCATCCAGCAGAATGATTCCTAACCAAATCAAACATGTTATTAACACTAACCATACACTGTTCCCTCAATCTAACGTTACAGAAGAGCAGGGACAGAGTTGGTCTTACAATACCAGAATGTAGTGGATCTTCCCCCTGCTTAGAACCTCAAAGGTCCGTGCAGAAATGATCCCTGGAGAAGATGTAGGCAGCTATGGAGGACCTGGTAGAGTAAAAGTCATCTTCAATGGCAAACAACCTGGTCAGGATGAAGGGTTGTGTCTCAATCAGCCTCTCTCTTTTTAATTAAGAGAAGATGGACCAAACCAGGCCTATGTGGAGAGCTGTTCACGGGTTCCTATGGTTGATAAAAACAATCTAAATTGTGAAAGTGTCACAGGAACTAGAGGCAGCCACCATCTCATGTGACCCTTGGAAGCAACTGTTAGGGCAAAATGGTTGCCAAGGCAGTGACCTCATTCAGTTCCTGAAGGAAGTGACCTCACCTCACTTCCTTGTTGATGGAACTCTCTGAACTTGGGATCCAGGAAGCCAGGCATCCAGAGCCAGTCCCAGTCCCAGTCCCAGTGGGCTCACTTGTGTGGATTTACCAAGGACAGAGTCAGTCTTTTTTTTAGCTACTGATATGAGGATGGCCAAATGCCAGGAAAGCTCTAAAGAGGGGCCTTTCCTGAGAAAGCAGGTAGTGGCTCACCGCTGGCTCCTGACAACTTCACAGAGTTTGCCAAGGAGACCAGATCTGAGACAGTACAGGCCATTTCAGGGGAACATAGTATGGCCCACCAGTCAGAGGATACTGCAGATAGTAACACACTTACTTGGGGGAAGGAGGTGCCTTTATGGGTGTGGGTGTGCGTGTGTGGCTTTGTCTCATGTTCTGAGAATAGGTAGGAAAGACGGTTTCGTGGTTTGGAGTGAAATGTTTCTACTAAGTCATTTCACAAGGCATGTGTTTTTAAGTCAGTGTATCTCACCTTGTCCGTGGTTGTAGACATTAGAAAAAAGAATGCATCAATGAATGTGTCCTCTCTAGTAGAAACCTTCCCAGCATTTATCCTGCCCAATTAATGAATGGACCAGGGCTTGCCTTATCAATAGGCAACACCTGCTATCTTCCTAAGTTCTGGTTCTCTTCCTGAGTTCTGGTGACTCTCCAGAATAGGCTCATGGTTTTGTGTCCCAGATATGTACCATCTCCAAGCTCTGTCACATGGCCATATACTGGATAGCTGAAGATAAAGGCGAGCATCTCAGAAAACTCGGATATCAGTGTGACTACTAACCTCTCAGTGGAAAAACCCTGCTTGGGCTTTTTGCTTACCTATTGTTCTTTAGCCCTGAAAGTCAGGAAGGTCTTTGCTGCAGGCCACCCCTTTGTGAAGCCTGAAGAAAACAGTTTTCAAATGGAAATGAATGGAAATCACCTGTGGCTCTTTGCTTAATTGCTTTGGAAAGGGATGTGTCTGAATCAGGTGCTTGGCCCTGTGTGAGGCTGTGGCTTAGATTGTCAGCACCTGATGGATGTAAAGAAAGATCCCATGTGTGCATTCAAAACCAAAGTGGCCAAAAGAGCAGTCATTGTGGATGAAGTCTCTCGCCTTCCTCTGTAAGGTTCTTGACCTAAATCAAGTGAGAATTGGGATCCTTTGGATCAAATGAGTTCCTTAAAGCCCTGCAGAGGCTAGCCCATTAATGCTTGCGTATTCTCATGACTCCAATACACAAAAAGAACCTAAACCCCACAGTCAGTAGAACTCAAATTGGAGAAGCAGAGCAGTATTAAAGGCAGGCCTATTGGATAACTCCTGTTTCACAGGAAGGGTGTCCAGGCCACTCGAACTTTAGGCAAATGAGGGGCAAAGGAGCTTATTTTGGACACTGTCTTTGACTCTGCCCCTCATGGAAACCTCTAGCAAGAAGTTATGATGAGTGTCTATATGGAAGAAAATCAGGGCCATGTGGGAATGTTTTTGTTTCAATTGTGGTCATTTGTGTGGCGGTTGGAAGAGATGACTGGGTTCACCTTGGCTTTAACTCTGGTGTGATTCCCCTTAGAGTCTGAGTTCAGGAACTTACCTCAGAGAAGTATTGCCATGAATTGTGTTGGGATTTTAAAAGGCCACACATGAGACTCGCCCTTGGAAACTGAAATCTAGGCCCAGGGTGACTTTCCACAGAGCACTGGGAATCTCAGCCAGGATATCACATGATTATATTCTTAAAGACATGGCAGCCATAGTTGAGAATCAAAACAAACATGGACCTCACATTGTAAACCTCAATGAGCCTGGCTTCATGTGACCTTTTGGCCACTCTTTGGAAAGCCTTGCTTGTGAGACTTCTCCAGAGCTTACATTGAAATGAGCGTCCTCACCATTTAATGGTTCCAGAATGAATTGAAACCCACAGTGCCTCCAACTTAATCCTTGAAAAATGCCAAGATAAATACCATGAAATTTTTGAATTTCCCATGACCAGGTAGCACTGGGAAACCTTTGGATGTCCTACGTCTGATCATGAGTGTATCAGACAGTGCCTTTATTGACTGGGATTCTTGTAAATGGTGTAGAACAGAGATACCAGTAAGTTGGAGCCTGCTGAGTGGTGGGCCAAGAGTAGAGGTGGAAAGATGTATGATAAAACATCTGTGTGGGCCCATGTCGATCTGCCATTGGCTTCCAAATGGCTTGTGACTGACATGGTGCAGCCAGCATAATATTCTATGTAAAGGCACATTGTTATATGGAGGGTTTCAGGGCAATGTTCAGAACCAGGTTGCTATGGACAAAGGGGCAAGCTATGAGGGATAGAAGCCTGGATGGTGCATAGTCCTGAGAACCCTGACCCACCTCACATGACAGAACTCCCTTCAGCACTGTGTCCCAGTTGAACTCCTTGTATTTCGTGAAGCAAATACCAAACTCCCAGTGCAGCACCAAGAAACACCTCGAAAATGGGGGAAGATCAAATGGTTTCACAGTCCACATGGGGAGACACTTAGCCCCCATTGGCCACAGTTTACCTACAAAGAGAGAATTCAGCACTGCTGCCTCATGTTCATTGAAAAATAAGAAACCATGTCCTTCAGGTCCCATAGATGCAGACCCAGCTTTGATGGTCTCACTAGAAAGAAAGCAAAAGCACCTGACAACAACATATATTTCAAGTGCCCAACCTCATAGGCAGTTTCTCAATAAGTCTTTAGGGAACCTGAGCTCCATATTTGTGGAATGTTACTCTGTACCTTACTTTGGGAAACTCCTCTACCACCTCCAATGTTGTGAACTCCTGAGCATATTCCATTCCAGATATGTATTCACAGATTTTCTAACTCTTCTCCACTAATTGTGTACTACTTGGGGCGGAGGTAATGACAATGCATTGTTCTGGATGAGAGTGGGAAGATTTTTTTGTAGCACATATTTGAATACACATTGGATTCATTTTCCAATTTTCTAATCGGAATACTGAATCCCTGACACTAACCCATACCCTACTAGACTCTGCCTACTAATTCTAATATAATGGAGAAAAATAACTCAAACAGAATAGAAAAACAAGCTGTTCAGAGGAGGGGTGGTGTACAGTTGGGCTTGCCTTTTACAATATATTGGGAAGGAGTTATAAATCTAGTCAATTTTTTTATTGAAGTAGTTCTCCGTGTATTTTTAAAGTTAACAAATATGTAAATTCCTGTCTTCCTTTCTCTGTAGCTTATTCAGCACATGTATTTGTATGTGCACATATAGAATCCTACCTGGTATCACACGAAAATATTTTTGATGTGGCTAACTTGGCAGATACAAATTTTGAGAAGAGATCACTCCTCCTACACGCTGTTGAAACTGAAAATTCAACCTTTGGAGGAGCTTCCTAGTTGAAAAACATTATATATAAATTCATGTTCAGTAAAATAAATATTTTTGGATCTGTGGACGATATATATTTCATGATGAATTTTGATTGGCATATATATTGCTACTTTCTAATGTCTCTGTGTGGGTTTTGTATATATATATATATATATATATATATATATATATATATATATATATACTCTCCAGATTTTTCAAAATGTGAAATATATGCATCTTATTATACACTCCCTAAATTCATTAATGTTAATGTATTTGGATTTCTAATCAACTTTTCACAAGATTATTCTCAGAAATATTAATCCACCTGAACTACATATTTGTTTCCTAGTACTGAAAACTAAATTCAGTGAATGGTGCATACAAATACTAATATTTCTACAGTAAGTGACCCAGTTTAACATCAATGCAAGTAGATTCCTATGTTCCATGATGTCTATTTTGACGTTCATTTTTATTCAACACCGGTACATTACTATTTCTTCATTATACACACATGATATGATATATATTTCTTCCACAAGTTAGCAAATTTATAGGCATTTGTTTCACTTTCAATCACTTCCTGCTTCAGAACACAGGTATTCCGCCAGGTTTCTTGACTGGTTTTTTCATGAGACTTCTTTCCAAACACATTATTTTCGATTTTCATAATCACTTTTGAAGAAAACTCACACACCCATCATGATAAACTGTAATCCTATTATTAGCTATAGATGTATAACTGATTGGAATGAATGATTGTATATCAACATAAAATTCTTATATATTTTCAGATATCAATTCAATCCATTATTAAAAGTGGAACCAGTTATATTATTTATTCACAATATGGTCTATTAAGTCATCATCTCTATATTCATACGCTCTGGGTACAGCTAAATGTATCCCCGATACTAATTTATAAGTCTTTAAAATATTGCTTTCAGAAATGGTGGAAGAAATACTCTAGTCACCTGATATACACATACATTTCATCACAGTAATATTCCTGACACAAAATGCAAGGGTCACACTTATATTTGTACCAAAACCTAAATTGAATGTGAGCATGTATTACTAACAACATCCATGTCCTGGTTCCCTAATGCTCTCAAATATCATTGGTATTGGTGACTACATATCTGTTTTTTCCTAAGATTATATATTCAACCTCAACCCTGTTAAAAATGTCTTATGCTACCACTCATTTTGTCCTTTGCCTGATTTCCTAATGTCTCTATTTATATCTCCTCTCAAACACCTTTTCTCCAGTTCATCATTGGGAATGACCCTTTAAATGTGCTGACATTTACATTCACTCTCTCAGCAAAAGCGTATTCCTAAAGAACTTATTGTCCAACTCTTAGACTCACTCAAATGGGTTCTTCAGAGCCCTACAGAGGGCAGCCCAGAGGTGCTTGGGTTTTCTCATGACTCCAATTCACATAAAGAATCAAAACCCCACAGTCAGTAGGCCTCACATTGGAGAAGCAGAGCAGTATTAATAGCCGGGCTATTTGATCACTCCTGGTTCACAGGAAGGGTGGCCAGGCCACCCTGACATTAGGCAAATTAGGGGCAAGGGAGCTTTGTGGACACTGTCTTGCTCTGCTCCCCTCATGGAAACCTCCAGCTAGAGATTATGATGAGTGTCTATATGAAAGAAGATGAGGGCCATGTGGGAGAGTTTTGGTTTTAAATGTGGTCATTTGTGTGGTGGTTGAAAGAGATGACTGGGTCCACCTGGGCTTGAACTCTGGTGTGATTCCCTTTAGAAACAGAGTTTTGGAAATGACCTTAGAGAAGTATTGCCATGAATTGTGTTGGAATTTTAGGAGGCCACGCAAGAGAGTCGCCCACGAATGACAGTCGGCCTCAAATTGGAGAAGCAGAATGTTTTTTCCAAATCCTTTACTCACTCTTCTTTCTAATCCTACCTACTATCTTCCTAATCCTAGATAAATACCGTGATATATTTTTAATTCCAATTACCAGGTGGCACTGGAGAATCTTTGGATGTCCTGTTACTGATCATGAGTGTACCAGACAGTGCCTTGATTAACTGGGTTTCATGAAAATGGTGTAGAACAAAGATGACAGTAAGTTGGAGCCTGCTGAGCAGTGGGCCTAGAGCAGTGGTGTGCAGGTGTGTGATAGAACATCTGTGGTGGAGTCATGTGGATCTTCCATTGGCTTCAAATGGCTTGAAACTGACATAGTGTAGATGGCACACCATTATATGTAATGGCATCTTTGTATATGGAGAGATTTAAGGGCAATATTATGAATCAGATTGCCATGGTCAAGGGGACAAGCTTTGTGGGAGAGAAGACTTGTTGGTGCATTCTCCTGCAGACCCTGACCCACCACACCTGACAGAACTCCCTCTAGTACTCTGTCCCAGTTGAACTCAATGTATTTCTTGAAATAAATATCATACTCCCAGTGCAGCAGGAAGAAACACCACAAAAAGTGGAGGATGACCAAATGGCTTCACAGTCCACATGGGGAGACACTTAGCCCCCAGTGGCCACAGTTTACCTACAAAGAGAAAATTCAGCACTGCTCCCTCATGTTTATTAAAAAATAGGAAACCATGTCCTTCAAGTCACATATATGCAGACCCAGCTTTGATGGTCTCACTACAAAGGAAGCTAAAGCTCCTGACAACAATATATATTTCAAGGGCCCAACCTCAGAGGCCGTTTCTCAAGAAGTCTTTAGGCCAGCAGAGCTCCATGTTTGTGGAGTGTTTACCCTGACTCATACTTTTGGAAACTCCTCTACCACCTCCATGTTTGTGAACTCTTGAGCATGTTCCATTGCAGATATGCATTCACAGAGTTTCTAACTCTTCTCCTCTAATTGTTTCTTACTTGGGGCGAAGGTAATGTCAAGGCATTGTTCTGGATGAGAGTGGGAACATTTTTGTGTGGCACATATTTGCATACACATTGGATTCATTTCCCTATTTTCCAATCAAAATACTGAAACCATGACACTAACCCATACCCTACTAGACTCTGACTACTAATCCTAATATGATGTAGAGAAAAATAACCCAAACAGAATAGGAATACAAGCAGTTCACTGGAGGCATGGTGTATTTTTGGCCATGCCTTCTGCATGATAAAGGGTATTTGTTTTAAATCTAGTCAATTTTTGGTTAATATAATTCTCCATGTGTTTTTAAAATTAACAAATATGTGAATTCCTGTTTGACTTTCTCTATAGACTATTCAGCACATGTATATTGATATTCACATATAGAATCCTACCTGGTATCACAGGTTAATTTTTGTGTGTTGTCTGACTTGGCAGATACAAATTGGAAGAAAAGATCACTCCTCCTAACCACTGTTGAAACTGAAAATTCAACCTATGGATAAGCTTCCTAGTAGAAACACATTGTATATGAATCCATTTTCAGTAAAATAAATACTTTTGCATATGTGCATGATATATATTTTATGATGAATTTCGATTAGCATATGTATTGCTACTTTTTAATGTCTGTGTGTGTGTTTTGTGTGTGTGTGTGTGTATATATACACACTCTCCAGAATTCTCAAAATATAAAATATATGTGTCTTCTCTACACTCCCTAAATTCATTCATGTTCTCGTATTTAGATTTGGAATTCAGTTTGCCAGCCCATCAGGTTTTGCGGGCTACTCAGTTTTGTTCATTGTCCCGAACTCTGTTGAGTTTACTGTCTATTGTTATTGTCTAACCCATCAGGTTTTGCCAGTTACTCAGTTCTAATCTTTGTCTTGGACTCATGTTAAATGTTTACTCTTTGTCTTTGTCTCTGTTGCGTTTGTGTCTTCACTGTCCCTGTTTGAGTAACTCTCATTATGGGACAAAGCACTTCCACGACTCTGTCCCTGACCCCTCATCATTGGACTGATGTTCGCTCAAGGGCCCAGAATCTATCTTTTTCAGTAAAACGCCAGACCAGGCAGACTTTCTGTGTTTCAGAATCGCCCATCCTCAGAGTCGGGTGGCCCCAAGAAGGATCCATCTACTTCCCTGTAATCTGAAAATTCAGAGATATTCTCTTTCAGTAGGGGCCACGTGGCCACCCAGATTAACAGCCATATACCCCTTCCCCCAGATCCTATCATTCAAACCTTCCGCCCCTCCCCCTCTTCCCTCCATTCTCCCAGAGTCACAAGACTGGACACTCCTCCCCCTCCTTATCCTCTACTCTCGCTCCCCAAGCCCCAACACGTTCCTGATGATCCTCCTGCGCTGACTCAGCCTCTTCGCTGCTAGAGGCAATTGGGCCTAACTCAAGCCTTCCAGGGGACTTCCCCACAGCAGCAACAGACCCTCCTCCCCTGGAGGAAGCAGGGCCACCTAAAGGAACCCGCCCGCCGGCGACGGATAATAGAAAACTTGGAAGCCCCTGTGATGCTCCCTCTCCATCCCTACGGACCCATGAACCGACCCAACTGGGACCCCAACAACTTTGAAGGTAGGTAGCATCTGTCCACTTATCATCGGACTCTAATAGCGTGTCTCCGAGTGGCCACCAGAGGGCCAACTAATTTGGCTAAGGTAAGAGAGATTATCCAAGGGCCTAAAGACTCTCCCGTATGTTTCTGGAGAGAATTATGGAAGCATATAGGAAATATACTCCTTTTGATACTCAGGCAGAGGACCAAAAGGCATCTGTTGCAATGGCCTTTATTGCGAAGGCTGCCCTAGATATTAAGAGAAAGTTACAACGTCTAGATGGATTACAAGATATGACCTAAAGAGACTTAGTCAGAGAAGCTGAGAAAGTATATTATAAGAGAGAAACTGAGGAGGAGAGGGAACAGAGGAGAAAGAAAGAAAGGGGAAAAAAGGAGGATGAAAAGAGCAAATGGCAGAGTAAAGCATTGCCTAAGGTTCTGGTCACAGCAGCAAATAGGCCAGAAGTTAAAAAGCAGGGAGACAGAAAGGGATACCTGGGCTCAGGCCAAAGGCTGCCCCTGGCCTCAGAGCAATGTGCCTACTGTAAAGAAAAAGGACACTGGGCCAAAGAGTGCCCCAAAAAGAAGCAAAGATGCCAGCCTACCATGCTGACTCTAGAAGAGGACTACGAAAGTCGGGGCTCGGATCCCCTCCCCGAGCTCAGGGTAACATTTGAAGTAGATGGGACCCCGGTGAACTTTGAAGTGGATACAGGAGCAGTATACTCAGCCTTTAAGACCCAACTGGGCCCCCTATCAAATAAATGGTCCCTTGTTCAAGGGGCTAATCTCAGTAAATATCGGGCTTGGACAACTAGGAGGACTATAGGCCTAGGAAATGGAAATGTCCATCACTCTTTCCTAGTAATCCCAGAATGCCCAGCCCCATTGATGGGCAGGGATCTGCTTACCAAACTCAGGGCTAGAATAACCTTTAACCCTGATGGTCCCCAAGTGGAGTTTCTAAAGCCTTCAGTAAAAACTCCCATAGTCACGGCTTTGACTATGTCCATAGAAGATGAACATCAACTCTTCACGGACCCTAGGACTGATCAAACAGCAAACTACCCCAGAAATGGACAAAAGATTATCCTAATGCCTGGGCAAAGCTGCTGGGTTAGGTCTAGACGTAAAACAACCTCCAATAGTAGTAGAATTAAAAGCCTCTGCCTCTCCAATCAGTGTTAAACAATATCCTCTAAGCAAAAAAGCTAAGGATGCGATAAGGCCCCATATTCAGAAATATCTGGCTCTTGGGGTCCTAAGTCTCTGTCAATCTGCCTAGAATACCCCCCTGCTCTCAGTAAGAAAGCAAGGAACTGGGGACTATCGTCCTGTTCAAGACCTAATAGAGATCAACAACAGAGTGCAGGACATTCACCCCATGGTACCCAATCCTTATAATTTGCTTAACACTCTGAATCTGGAGCGGGAATGGTACACTGTGCTGGACTTAAAAGATGCTTACTTCTGCTTGCCCCTACATTATTACAGTCAGTTTCTGTTTGCCTTTGAGTGGATAGACCCAGAAACAGGAACATCTGGCCAACTAACCTGGACTAGACTCCCACAGGGGTTCAAAAACTCACCCACTCTCTTTGATGAAGCACTCCACAGGGACCTCAAAGACTTCAGAACTGCACACCCCGAAGTCACTCTACTCCAATATGTGGATGATCTGCTACTGGCAGCTGACACCAAGGAGAACTATGAGTCTGGGACCCAAGCATTATTATCCAAGCTTGCTCGGCTTGAATATAGGGCTTCTGCCAAAATGGTCCAAATTTGTCAGCAAGAAGTAATCTTCGTGGGTTATTCTCTTAAGGGTGGCAAATGATGTCTCACTGAGCCCAGAAAACGAACCTTTGTGTATATACCACCCCCATCTAATAAGAGACAACTCAGAGAGTTTCTTGGGACTGCCGGCTTTTGCAGGTTATGGATTCCTGGGGATCGCGTCTTTGGCTGCCCCTTTATACCCGATGATAAAGGGGGATTCCCACTTCCAATGGACCCCTGAGCACCAACAAGCTTTGGATAATGTCAAAAAAAGGCGCTGCTATCTGCTCCGGCCTTAGCACTCCTAGATGTAGAAAAACCCTTCACTCTCTACATTGAGGAAAAGAAAGGAATAGCACAGGTTGTGCTCACTCAGACTTTGGGATCTTGGAAAAGGCCGTTAGCATTCTTATCAAATAAACTGGACCCAGTGGCTACCGGGTGGCGCCATTGCTTAAGAGCTATAGCAGCGGCAGCCCTTCTAATAAAAGATGCTCATAAATGAACGTTGGGACAGAAGCTAACCATTATAGCCCCCCATGCCCTGGAGAGCATCATCTGTCAGCCTCCAGCGAGCTGGCTATCAAACTCCAGAATTACCCACTACCAGAGCCTCTTGCTAGACAAAGACAGAATAACGCTGGGACCCCCTGCTCCTCTCAGCCTGGCTACACTGCTGCCAGAAGAATCATCAGGACCCATCGCTCATGAGTGTCAACACATACTGGCAGAAGAAACCAGTATACAACGAGACTTTAAGGATCAGCCTCTGCCTCGCCCTGAAGTCGTATGGTTTATGAACGGCAACAGCTTCCTCCAAGATGGTAAGTGGCGGGTGGAGTAGCAGTAGTCAGCAAAACTAATGTCATCTGGTCCTCTGGTCTCCCAGAAGGGACATCAGTCCAAAAACCAGAACCAATTGCCCTTACGAAAGCATTGGAACTAGTAACAGGCAAAAGGGCCACCATATACACTGATAGCCGCTATGAATTTGCCACTGCAAATGTGCACGGAACTATTTGCCAGCAAAAGGGGCTATTAACCTCCACTGAGAAAGAATTAAAGAACAAATATGAGATCCTCCACCTTCTCTCAGCCGTGTAGGGCCCTAAGGAACTAGCAATAGTGCACTGTCCAGGGCACCAGAAGGGAAACGACCCCGTGGTGGTTGGAAACAGAAGGGCAGAGGAGGAAGGTTAATTGGCAGCCCTAAATGGAGTGACTCTGTTAACTTTTTCCACACCGGGGGGAACAACAATCAAGAGATTTTGCTGCACCGGAACATTCAGGCAACTTATCATCTGAGGAAACAGATACAGAACTCTGGGGCCCTACAGAGCCAAGTTTACAATTTCAAAAAGCCCACCTTTATGTCAAAGTCGTACACTAGCTCACCCACTTAGGCTCAAAGAAGTTATAGGCACTCTTAAAGGACCGAAAAAAGGACTTAGTATGGACTGACTCACAGAGGAAAGAAATAGCTGAGCAGGTGACTAGAGCTTGTCACGTCTGCCAATTAGTTAATACTTACCCATCCAAGCTTCCTGCAGGGAAGCACTTACGAGGAACCAGACCAGGACAATTCTGGGAAGTGGACTTTACTGAAATTAAGCCAGCAAGGTATGGACTTAAATATCTCCTAGTCTTTTTCAAATACTTTTCAGGATGGGTCGAAGCCTTCCCCATGAAGAAAAAAACGGCTCAGATGGTGGTCAAAAAATTCCTAGAAGACATTTTGCAAGGTTCAGCCTGCCTAAAGTAATAGGGTCCGATAACGGACCGGCATTCATGGCCCAGGTAAGTCAGGGATTCGCCAGGAACCTGGGGATTAGTTGGAAGTTACATTGTGCTTATTGACTCCAGAGCTCAGGACAGGTAGAAAGAATGAATAGAACCACCAAAGAGACCTTAACGAAATTAAGCTTGGAAACCAGCATAAAAAATTGGACTATGCTCCTACCTCATGCACTGTTTTGTGCAAGAAATACCCCCCTCCGCCTCTTAGTGTAACCTCACCCCTTATGAAATTCTCTATGTTGCCCCTCCTCCAGTAAGGGACCTAAAGCCAATTCTGAGACTTAATGATTCCTTTCACGCCTCTTTGCTTGACAGACTTAAAGCCCTTGAACAATCCCAGCACCCAGCGATACCTGTGGAAACAGTTGGCCTCTGCTTATCAGCCTGGAGACGAGAGAACCCCACATTGATATCAAGTGGGAGACTTCATCTACGTGAGACGGCATCAGGTGTCAACCCTGGAACCCCGCTGGAAAGGACCATACCATGTGCTGCTTTTAACACCCACAGTGGTGAAAGTGGAAGGGATCGCTTCCTGGATCAATGCCACCCATCTCATGCCTGCGCCCTGTCCAGACTCTGGCTGGAAACTGGAACAAACTGGTAACCATCTCAAGTTGCGTGTCCATCGTGTGGGTAAGTCTATGGATTCTTCCCCTGACCACCAGCAGTCCTAATCCCCATCAGCCTGTTCAGCAACAATGGCAAGTTATAAATCCTACTGGGCAAGTAGTGTGGTCTATTTCACATACAGCCCCCTTATGAACTCGGTGGCCATCTCTCCACCCGGACATTTGTCAGGTTGTCATAGGCCTCTCTGACTGGGATCTCCCTGACATAAAGGACCCACACAGATACCACTCAAACCCAAACCAGGGCAACATAGACCACCTTACCCCATAAATTATGGATGTCATTTCCTGCACCTCAGGTGTAAACTAGCCAGTCTTGAATATTATGTGTGCCCATCTGATTTCCGAAGTCGCAAACAGGCCCAAACCTGTGGAGGACCCAGTGATTTTATTGTAGATCTTGGGGTTGTGAACAAACGGGAGCTGCATGGTGGAACCCAAACTTCCCAGACAGTATGATTCAGGTAGGACCAAATGACACCTGGATTCATTCCAAGAAATGTGCCGCTAGCCAAGTGGTGTCAAAAACTCACTGTGGAAAGAATAGTCTATGTTACCCGCTCAATATAACTTTCACTTCCAAAGGAAGGGGCTACCTCAGAACAACATGGCCTATGGGAAATGCTTGGGGAATGCGATTCTATATTTATGGCCCTGATAATGAATTTGGTCTCTGGTTCAACATCCGGCTTAAAAAGGAAGAAAATTCCACAGCAATAGGGCCCAATCCTCTGAAGCCAGGAGTTAAGCCTACTAAACCTCCCATGCCTAGATCTACCAGAACCCCTCTACCATCTCATACTTCCCGGTTTCCATCTTTGCCTACTTCCCCAGTCCAGAGTACAGCTGACTCCTCCCCCTGGGAACTAATTAAAGGAACCTTTATGGTACTGAACTCCACACAGTCAGAACTCCATGCATTTCAGCCCAGGTATTTCACAGCTCTGTAAATTGTTGTATAATGGTGCAGATACTCCCCAGGGTGCTCTATGATGATGCAGAATCATTTGAAGGTCTACTAGGGGGACAAACAACCCGATTTCGCAGGGAGCCAGTGTCCCTTACTCTAGCCATTCTATTAGGGATAGGAGCTGCTGCAGGAGTGGGTATGGGAACAGCTGCTATGATCCGTGGGTCACAACAAATGGCCGAATTAGAAACAGCAATAAATCAAGACTTGAAGATATTAGAGACCTCCATCACAGCTTTGCAGGAATCCTTAACCTCTCTCTCTGAAGTTGTTTTAAAAAACAGGCGAGGATTAGACCTCCTCCTCATGAGGGAGGGGTGCCTCTGTGCTGCACTGAGAGAAGAATGTTGTTTTTATGCTCACCATACTGGAGTTTCAAAATAATCCATGAGTAAATTAAGAAAATGCCTTGAAGTGCACCAGAGAGAAAGGGAGATTCAACAAGGGTCGTTTGAGTCGTGGTTTACCCAATCCCTCTGGTTAACTACACTCTTATCAGCCTTAAATGGACCCCTGATCATCCTTATGCTGGTACTAACTGTGGGACCTTGTTTGCTTAACCTAATAGTTTCCTTTCTCCAGGCTCAGATTGGGCAGATAAATCTCATGGTAATCAGACAGAAATACGCTCCACTTGCAGAAATAGAATGTGAGAACCCACAATAATTATGATTCATTACTTTTAAGATTAAAAGTAGTCAGAAAAAGGAGTGGAAAATGAAAGAATAAAAGAAATTGAAATTGAAACGTAAAGAACCAGGTTTTGTAAAGTTTCCAAGCTGCACTGAGAAACTGAAATTCCTGTGGCAGTTAAGACAATTCCCGGAAGTTCCCATTAGATGTGAGTTGATATCTTCCCTGACCACCTAGTTACTTAACAACCCCTTCCCCGAAACCGTGCAGCTCAGCACGTATACACCTCAGGGCTTCAAACAATCAGTTTAAATGTATACTCCTTCTCAGGGCTGACCAATCACCCGCTGCCCGACCTGTTCCTGCCAATGAATGTGCTAATCATCTTTTAGAGTTGTTTTTTGATTTTCACGTGGTATATGATGATTTGCTAAAGGAGGATATGATGTATGTAAAGTCCGTGCCCCCTATAAAGAATGAATATAAACTCAGCTTAAGTTGTTCTCGGGGCTCTTTGTTCTTTGCTCCTCTGGAGTGAGCTCTGAGTCCCAGCATGCTGGACCCCCCAATAAACCCTTTGCTGTGGCATGAGACAGTCTCTTGGTGGTCTTTTTCTCCGACGTTCGCCCAAACTTTTCAGTTTCTGACTTCCATCAAGTGAGAATAGGGAACCTTTGGGTCAAATGAGTTCTTCAAAGCCCTTCAGAGGATAGCCCATAGGTGCTTGTGTTTTCTCATGACTCCAAATCACATAAAGAATCTATACCTGATAGTCAATAGGCCTCAAATTGGAGAAGCAGAGCAGTATTAATGGCAGGGTTATTTGATCACTCCTGGTTCAAAGGAAGGGTGTACAGGCCACATTGACTTTAGGCAAATGAGGAGCAAGGGAGCTTTTTTGGAAAATGTCTTGTGCTGCGTCCCTCATGGAAACTTCCAGCCAGAGTTTATGATGAGTGCCTATATGGAAGAAGATGAGGCCCATGTGGGAGTGCTTTTATTTTAATCGTGGTCATTTGTGTGGCAGTTGGAAGAGAGGACTGGGTCCTCCTGGGCCTTAACTCTGGTGTGATTCCCCTTAGAGACTGAGTTCTGAAACTGACCTCAGAGAAGTATTGCCATAAATTGTGTTTAGATTTTAGGAGGCCACGCATGAGAGTTGCCCTTGAAAAATGTGATCAGGGTCGCTTTCCATAGAGACTGGAAATCTCAGCCAGGATATCACATGATTTTATTCTGAAAGACTTGGCAACCATAATTGAGAGTCAAAACACACATGGACCTCACATGTAGACCTCAACGGGCCAGGCTTCATGTGACCTTTTGGCCACTCTTTTGGAAGCCTTGCCTATAAGATTTCTCCAGATCTTTCATTGAAATGAGCTTCCTCTCCATTAATAGTTCCTCAATGAATTGAAATTCACAGTGTCTCCAACTTCATCTTGAAAAATGGCTAGTTAAATACTATGAAATTTTTGAAATTCCCATGACCAGGTGGCATTGGACAACTTTTGGATGTCCTGTTGCTCATCATCAGTATACCAGACAGTGCCTTGATTGACTGGGTTTCATGAAAATGGTGTAGAGCAGAGATTCCAATAAGTTGGAGGCTGCTGAGTAGTTGTCCTAGAACAGTGGTGGGCAGGTGTGTGATAAAACTTCTGTGGTGGGGCCATGTGGATCTGGCATTGGCTTCCAAATGGCTTGTTACTGACATGGTGCAGCCAGCTGACCTTGCTATGAAAATGCATCTTGATATATGGAGTGGTTTTCAGGCAATGTTCACAATCAGCTTGCTATGTTCAAGGGGGCAAACTAAGTGGGATAGAAACCTGGTTGCTGCATTCTCCTGCAGACCGTGACCCACCATACGTGACAGAACTCCCACCAGGACTGTGTCCCAGTTGAACTCCATGTATTTCGTGAAGCAAATACCAAACTCCGAGTGCAGCAGCAAGAAACACAATGAAGAGTGGAGGAAGAACTAATGACTATACAGTCCACATGGGGAGACACTTAGCCCACAGTGGCCACAGTATACCTACGAAGAGTGATTTCAGCACTGTTCCCTCATGTTCATTGGAATATTACAATCTATGTCCTACAGGAGACATAGATGCTGACACAACTTTGATCGTCTCACTAGAAAAGAAGCAAAAGCTCATGACAACAACATATATTTCAAGTGCCTAGACTCAGAGGCAGTTTCTCAAGAAGTCTTTAGGCCAGCAGAGCTCCATGTTTGTGGAGTATTAACCCTTTCCCTTACTTTTGGAAACTTCTCTAGCACCTCCATGGTTGTGAATTCCTGATAATATTCCATTCCAGGTATGTATTCACAAATTTTCAAACTCTTCTCCTCTAATTGTGTCTTACTTGGGGTGAAGGTAATGTTAAGGCATTGTTCTGGATGAGAGTGGGAAGATTTTTGTGTAGCACATATTTGCATACACATTGGATACATTTTCCAATTTTCCATTTGAAATACTGAATCTCTGACACTAACACATAACTTACTAGACTCTGACTACTAATCCTAATATGTTGGAGAAAATAACCCAAACAGAATAGAAATACAATCAGTTCAGAGGAGGCATGGTGTATAGTTGAACTTGCCTTTTGCATTATATAGGTTAGAAGTTATAAATCTTGTCAATTTTTTTGAAATAGTTCACCATGTGTTTTTAAATTTAAGAAATATGTGAATTCCTCTCTCCCTTACTCTGAGGACTATTCAGGACATGTGTTTTTATATGCACATATAGAATCCTAACTGGTAACACACTTCCATTCTTGTGAGGTGGCTGAATTGGCAGATACAAATTGTGACAACAGATCACTCCTAAACACTGTTGGAACTGAAAATTCAACCTATGGGTGAGCTTCCTAGATGAACACCATTATACATAAATTGATGTTCAGTAAAACGAATATTTTTGTAACTGTGGGTTATGTATATTTCATTGTGAATTTCAATTGGCATATATATTGCTATTTTTAATGTCTCAGTGTGTGTATATATATACATATATTTATACATATATATATATGTATATATATATATATATATATATATATATATATATATATATATATATACTCTCCATTTTTTTCAAAATATGAAATATATGTGTCTTATTATACACTCCCTAAATTCATTCATATTCATGTATGTGGATTTATAATCAAATTTTCACAAGATTATTCTCAGAATTATTCATCCACCTGAAATACATATTTGTTTCCTAGTACTGAAAACTAACTTCAGTGAATGGTGCATACAAATCCTAATATTTCTACAGTAACTGAACCAGTTGAACATCAATTCAAGTAGATTCCTATGGGACGTTATGTGTATTTTATCGTTCATTTTTATTCAACACTGGTACATTACTATTTCTTCAATTTTTGCAGATCATAGGATATATATATTTCATCCACAAGTTAGCAAATATATAGGCATTTGTTTCACTTTCAATCACTTTCTGCTTCAAAACACATATATACCTCAAGGTTTCTTGACTGGTCTTTTCATGAGATTTATTTCCAAACACATTATTTTCAATTTCCATAATCACTTTTGAAGCAAAACTCACACACTCTTCATGATAATCCATAACCCTAATATTACCATTAGGTGTATAACAGGTAGGATTAAATGTATTATATCAATATAATATTTCCTGTATATTTTCAGAAATGAATTCCATCCATTAGTTAAAGTTGGAACCAGTTATATTATTTATTCACAGTATAATCTATTCATGCATTATCTCTATATTCATAGACTCATGGTACACCTCTTTCTACCCCCAATACTAATTCATACATCTTTAATATATTGATCCCAGATATGGTGAAGGAAATACTCACATCACCTGATCTACATATACATTTTACTACGGTAAAATTCTGGAAACACAAAGCAAAGTTCACACTTATGATTCTACCAATGTAAAGGTCAGGCGAGCATCGGAGGAAGAGACCATGAAGAGACCGTCTCATCCATCAGCAAAGGGTTTATTGGGGGTTCAGCATGCTGGGGCTCAGAGCTTACTTGAATAGAGAATAGAGCCCTGAAAACAGCTTAAGCAGAGCTTATGTATTTTACTTGGTGTGGGCAGGGAGGGAAATTTATTGATTTTTCAGGACGAGTGAGTGGTTTGGGTGCCAATGGGAGAGGTAGTACATTCAACAGTTTGGCAGTTGGGGACATCACATTCTGGGAATAAGATTAGCAAACAGATCTCAAGATTTCAACAGTGTTTTGTTAAGCATACAGAAAAACAGGAAGTGACCAGTACCTATTTTATTAACCTTTCATTCCACACTTCTTATTCTGGTTACTTTTAATCATAAAAGTGATCATTGGGGGGTCTCACATTTTATGTCTGGTAGTGAGGTATATTGTTGTCTGATTACCATAAGTTTAACTTATCCAATTTGAGCTTGTAGAAAGGAAACTACACGGTTGAGCAAATAGGGTCCTAAAATTAGCAATAATATGAGGATTATTAATGGACTGGCCAGGGCTGATAAAAGCATAGTTAACCAGGGGGACTGTGTGAAGAAAGACTCAAACCACCATTTTTGTGCCTCTCTCTTTTGTTGACACTCTTCAAGGCGTCTTCTTAATTTACTCAGATTTTTTTACAACTCCAGTATGGTCGGCATAAAAACAACATTCTTCCCTCAATGCAGCACAAATCCCCCCTTCTCTCATGAAGATGAGGTCCAACCCTCGCCTGTTCTGTAAAACAAATTCAGAGAGGTTAAAGATTCCTATAAAGCTATGATGGAGGTTTTTAATATCATTAAGTTTTGGTCTATTGCTGCTTCTAATTGGGTCATTTGTTGTGTCCCATGGACTAGGTCAGTGGTTCCTGTGCCCACCCCTGCAGCGACTCCTTTTCCTAATAGGACGGCTAAAGTGAGGGATACAGGTTCCCAGCGGAACTGGGTTGTATGCCCCCATATTTGATATTTAAATGAACCTGCGTCATGATAGCGCACCCTGGGAAACATCTGCAACATTACATAATTAATCACATCTTTTGACCATTTTATGATAACATAAACAATGTTTAAGTATATAGAATTATACTGTTGTAGGGACAGACAAGGCAAAGCATCTAAGATAGCATCGAAGACAGGGAAAAAGACCTACTGTTTGCAACTGGATTTAGAGGGCATTGCTTCTGTTGTAATGAATTAATCACCTGAACCCCAAATTTAGGTAGTTTCAGAATTTTGTACCCAACATGTAAGGGAAGGGGCTCAGAAGTTCACTGTCTGCAGAAGTTCACAAAAAAAAAAAAAGTTTTCGTTTCTTTTTTTTTTTTTCCTCTGTTCTGGGCAAGTTAACATTTTAAAAACTCCTGGAGTGGGAGAGCTTTTTTCTTGTCTTTTTTTTCTCCCTGCTAGCTGTAACCATGGAGCCCAGTTGGTAACTTCTTAATCTTAGAAATGTACCCCTCTCTGTGAAGCCCAGCTCAAAGCCAGAGGCCATGTTCACATGTTTTGTGAAAAACTAGTAAGTGGGTGTCTAGCTTAGGAGTGCTGATTTTTTGAGCCAGTGGCCCAGTAGAACCGCGCAACACGAAAAAGGGAAGTTTATCTACATTGAACTCCTTTATAGGGACTCTTTGTCTGAAAGTCCTAATGTCATCCATGGTGAAGACTTCTGGAGAAGGGCAGTTAAGACTTTTGTGTGGGCCTGGCACAGAGGGGAAAGACTGGGAAGGCGGGTCTGAGAGCAGCTACTTGGGTCTGAGAATGAGGAAGGAGAGATTTAAAAGAATAATGTGAAAGGGGTTTGACATTTTCCAGGCAACAAAAAGTTGAGAACTAGAACAGGTAGGGCAGAGGGGAAGACGGGAGTGAGTATCCCAAAAAGCCTCTGAGAAAATTTTAATTTTAGTAACCTGTTTTCAGTGATGACAAAGCAACTTTAAAGGCCATTTTCATTACATCTTGGATAGGGGTCTGAGGGCTCTCCTTAGCTGGTTTGAGATTTGGGTTAGCTGGTAAGAGGACCTGGTGGGACCCGGTGTGGGCACTAACAGGAGAAGAGAGGAGTGAGTGGGTGGATGGGTACCTATGTACCTGCTACCTCAGCAAGAAGGCAATCGTCTGAGAACCTGCGGAGGTTTGGGAGTTTGATCTAGTAATTGGACGGGAGAAATCAGGGTGCTGATGTGGGAGTGACAGCAGAGAGTCTGGAGTAGAAAGCTGTGGGTGAGGATCTATTGGAGAAGCATAGTTCAGGATGTGAGCAAAGAAGGGAAAAGGCATCCACATAGGGGAATTTCCTTCCACCCTTTTGAGCACTTGCCGAAGTTAAAAAGGTCATGAAGAATTTGAGGATCTAGAGACCTATTTGGGGGCCATCGGTTTTGGTTGTCTAATTGGTAATATGCACAATGCTGTGTAGGAAATTTGATGAGGAGTTTGGGTTCCACCTGGCAGCCCCTATATGCTCACATCCCCATGACTTACAGAAGAAGTTGGCTTTTCCCCCACACAGTTCTGGCTGTTTGTGCCTTTGATAGTCCGCTAGGCAAACATAGTAATCTAGGCTAGTCAACCTGCATCTGGCTCACGTGTCCCTATATCCATAATGTTTGTTTCCATTACCTATGGTACGGAAGGGATTTAATGGAATTTTAGTGGGATCCTCTTCATCAGGGATATCCCAATAGGAAAGACCTATAGCCAGCTGACAAATGTCTGGTTGGAGAGATGGCCACCAGGTCCCTAAGAGGGCTATATGCAAGATAGACCAAACTTCTTTTGCAGTATGATTTGGGATCAGCCATCGCTGCTGAACAGGCTGATGGGGTTTCAGACAACTATTGGCTAAGGGGAGAGTCTATAGCCTTATCCACATGGCGAATACACAATTTCAAAGGGTTACCAGTCTTTTCCAGTTTCCAGCCAGAGTCTGGACAGGACGCAGGCTTGAGATGAGAGGCATGGATCCCGGAAGTGATTCCGTATACCTTTACCACTGTAGGTGTTATAAGTAGCACCTGGTATGGTCCTTTCAACCGGGGTTCAAGGAATGACACCTGATGTTGACTTATGTAGACGAAGTATCTTACTTGATATCGATGTGGAGTCCCCTCGTCAAAAGGTTGGTATCCAGTGGCCAGCTTTTTCCACAGGTATCGCTGAGTTCTTTCAAGAGATTCAAGTCAGTCAAGAAATGGGATGTGGAAGGGATCGTTAGGTCTTAGAGTTGGGGTTAGGTCCCTTACTGCAGGAGGGACCATAGAGAATTTCATAGCGGGTGAGGTTACACAAAGAATCAGAGGGTGTATGAGAATTTCTTGAATGAAACAGTGCATAAGGCAGGAGCATAGTCCAATCTTTATGCCGATTTCTAAGTTTAATTTCCTTAAGGTCTCTTTAATGGTTCTATTTACTTTTTTTTTTACCTGTCCTGAGCTCTGGGGTCTATAAGCACAATGTAACTTCCAATTAATCCCCAGGGTCCTGGCTAATCCTTGACTTACCTGGCCCATGAATGCCGGTCCATTATCATACCCTATTACCTTAGGCACTGTGTATCTTGGAAACAATATCTTTCAGAATCTTCGTGACCACCATTTGTTTCGTTTTTTATTTTTTTTTATTTTTGGTTCCTGTTGTTGTTGTTGTTGTTGTTTTGTGGGGAATGCTTCAATCCATCCTTAAAATGTATCTACAAAGAATTGGAGATATTTAAGACCATTCCTTGCTGGCTTAATTTCAGAAATGTCCACTTCCAAGAATTGTCCTGGTCTGGTTCCTTGTAGGTGCTTTCCTGCAGGAAACTTGGAATGGTAAGCATGAACGAATTGACAGACCCGACAGGTTTTTTTTACCCGTTTAGTTATTTCCTTTCGCTCTGAGATGGTTAGTGGAAAACTCTGTTCTTGATCCTTCAGGAATGCCTGCAGTTTCTTCGAACCAAGGTGAGTGAGTTGATGTACATTTTTAACGTAGTTTAGGGCTTTCTGAAAATACAGGCTGGGCTCAGTGAAGTTGAGGATTTCAGTGTCAGTGTCCTTAGATGTTATCAAAAGCTTGCTGGTGCTCAGGGGTCCATGGGAATTGGGCATCTCCCTTTAACAGCGGGTATAAAGGAGCAGCTAAGGACGCAAACCCAGGTATCCATAACCTGCATAAGCCAGCAGTCCCAAGAAACTCTCTGAGTTGTCTGCTGTAAGATGGAGGTGATATCTGCTCAACGGTTTGTTTTCTGGGCTCAGTGAGCCATTGTTTACCGCCCCTAAGGGAATAGCCTGGGAAGATTACTTCTTGCTGGCAAATTTGGGCCATTTTGGAAGAAGCTCTATACCCGAGTTGAGCAAGCTCGGATAATAGTGCTTGGGTCCCAGTTCACAGTTTTCCTTGGTGTTGGCTGCCAGTAGCAGGTCATCCACATATTGAAGCAGGGTGACTCTCTGGGGAGGGATTCATCAAAGAGTGTGGGGGAGTTTTTGAACCTCTGTGGGAGTCTAGTCCATGTTAGTTGACCAGACGTTCCAGGTTCGGGGTCTAGCCACTCGAAAGCAAATAGCAACTGATTATCTTTATGCAGAGGCAAGCAAAAGAAAGCATCTTTTAAGTCCAGAACTGTATTCCATTTCCTCTCAGGGTTCAGAGTGATAAGCAGATTGTACAGATTATGTACTGTGGGGTGAATGTCCTGCACTCTGTTGTGGATCTCTCTTAGGTCTTGAATGGAGTGATAGTTCCCGGTTCCTGGATTTTTTTACTGGTAGCAGGGGAGTGTTCCAGTTCGAATGACAGGGCCTTAGGACCCCTAAGGCCAGATATTTCTGAATATGGGGCCTAATCCCATCTTTAGCTTTTTTGCTCAGAGGATATTTTTTGACATTGATTGAGGGGGCTGAAGTTTTTAACTCCACTGTTATTGAAGGTTGTTTCACGGCTAGTCCTAATCCAGCAGTTTTTTCCCAGGCTTCTACGTAATCTGTTATCCATTTCTGGGGCAGCTTACCTGTTTGATCAGTCTTGGGGGGTGTGAGGAGTTGATGTTCATCTTCTACTGACATAGTTAAAGCCGTGACTATAGGAGTTTTTACTGAAGGATTTAGAAATTTCACTTGGGGGCCTTCAGGGTTAAAAATTATTCTGGCCTGGAGCTTGTTGAACAGATCTCTGCCCATCAATGGGGACAGGCATTTTGGGATTACTAGGAAGGAGTGATGGATTTTTTCTTTCCCCAGGTCCATGGTCCTCATAGTTGTCTAAGACCCATATTTACTGACATTTGCCCCTTGAACTAGAGTCCTTTTTTTTGATAGACGACCCAATGGGGCCTTAAGGGGTGAGTATACTGCCCCTGTATCCACTTCAAAGTTTACTCCCTGCCGGTGAGTTCTTTGAGTTTTTTTGGCCGGGCCAGCTTCCTCCAGTGAAGGAGGGGCTGTGTGTGTTGCGGGTTAGTCATCTGGAGGGCGCTGGGCTGGCCTAGATTTCTCCAATGGTGGAGAGTCTAAGTCAGCAGCAGAGCAATCACTTAGAGGGTGTTGGAGGTTGGGGGATGAGGGCAGGGCATAAGGAGGGGGTGGAGAGACCAGTAGAGTCTTGAGACTCAAGGTGAACAGAGGGTTTAGGAGGAGGAGCAGAGGGTTTGAGAGATAGAATCGTGGGGGAAGCAGTAGGAGTGGGGGCAAGGACAATAAAGGCTTCACCCATGGAGGAGGAGATTTGCAGAGGTCCTGCCAAGTTAAGATATATGGCTGTTGATCTGGATGGCTATGTGGCCCCGGCTGAAAGACAATATCTCTTACTTTTCGAAATAGTGGGAAGTAGAAAGTTCCTACTGGGGGCCATCCGACTCCAAGGGTGGATCATGCTGAGGCACAGAAAGTTTGCCAGGTCCGGCATTATACTGAAAAAGAAAGTTTCTGAGCTCTTACGCAGACTTTGGTCCAGTGATCAAAGGTCAGGAACAGAGGCGTTGAGGTGCTCTGTCCCATAGGAAAGGTACACAAACAGTGAAAGCAATGACACACGACACAGACAACACAAGACAATAAAGTCAGGCAATGGACATCCAATACTGAGACCAGGACTGAGTAGCCGGCAAAACCTAAAGGGCTGGCAATACTGAATGCAAAACAAAATATCACTGAGTTGAGGAGACTATTGTTTCTCGATTTCCTGAGTCCTCTGGGGTGTCCCCCAGGGACGTGGCCTGTGGCTTTGTGACACATCTGTCAGCCACCGTCGGAAAGAGATCACGCTCATCACCGATAGCCATTTTGCCCATCCCTAACCTGAAACCTGAAACCAGAAAGAGGCGCCTTACTTACCCTGAGAGAAGCCCATTGGGGGTCTTTCATCCACCGCTGCTGGATCTTGCTGGGGCCCTCAGAAGTAAAGTTCGGGCGAGTGTCAGAGGAAGAGACCACCAAGAGACTGTCTCATGCAACAGCAAAGGTTCCAGAATTCTGGGGCTCAGAGCTCACTTGAATAGAGCAGAGAGCCCTGAGAACAGTTTATGCAGAGCTTATATACTTTCCTTGGAGAGGGCAGGAAGGGAAGTTTATTGATGGGTCAGGGCAAGTGGGCAGTTTGCGTGTAAAGGGGTGAGGGAGTAATTCTGCAGTTTGGCAGTTGGGGACAGCACATTCTGGGAACAAGATTAGCAAAAAGTTTTCAAGATTTCAACAGTGTTTTGTTAAGCATACAGAAATACAGAAAGTGACAAGTACCTATTTTATTTAATTTCACCAAAGCCTGAATGGAAAGTGAGCATGGATTACTAAAAACATTCATGTCCAGGTTGCCTAATGCTCTCAAATGTCAATTGGTGACTACATATTTGTTTCTTCCTAAGATTATATATTCAACCTCAACCCTGTTGAAAATGCCTAATCCTATGACTCACTTATTACTTTGCCTGATTTCCTATTGTCTCTATTGATATCTGCATTCCTACATATTTTCCCCAGTTCATCATTGAGACTGACTCTTCACATGGACTGTAATTAACATTCACTCTCTAACCGAAACCCTATTGGTAAAGAACTTTGCTCCAAATCCTATATTTACTCTTCTTTCTAAACCTACCGACTCTCTTCCTAATCCGAATGACTATCCCTTTTTGACTGGAGGTTCTCTTCGAGATTCAATCATCCAAGGTACAACGTCCTATGCCATTGTATATCGATTTATCTGAGACATCTGTGCAGAAAGTATTTCAACGCTAAGTACCCCAATCAAGGTCCCAATGCCCTTCTGGGCTTCAAATCTTACCTAGATTTCTTTTTTCATACTTTTATCTCATGTCTATATTCTTATAAATATCACAGATTCCCAATACCATTATTCATCCCGCAGAATGATTCCTAACCCAAATCGAACCTGTTATTAACCCTAACCACACAGTGTTCCCTCAATCTAACTTTAGAGAAGAACATGGAGATAGTTGGTCTTAAAATACAGGAATGTAGGGAATCTTCAACCTGCTGAGAACCTCAAAGGTCCATGCAGAAATGATCCCTGAAGAAGATGTAGGCAGTGATGAAGGACCTGAGAGAGAAAAGTCATCTTCCATGGCAAAAAAAACCTGATCACGATGAAGGGATGTGTCTGAATCAGCCTCTCTCTTCTTAATGTAAAGAAGATGGACCAAACCAGGCCTTTATGGAGAGCTGTTCCTTGGTGCCTATGATTGATATATCATTCTAACTTGTGAAAGTGTCACGGAAGTAGGGGCAGCCTCTATTTCATGGAACACTTGGAAGCAACTGTTAGGAAACAGTGGTTGCCAAGGCAGGCACCTCGTTCAGTTCCTGAAGGAAGTGACCTTCCTCACTTTCTTGGTGATGGAAATCCCTAAACTTGAGATCCAAGAAGCCAGGCACCCAGAGCCAATCCCAGTCCCAGTCCCAGTGGGCTCACTTGTTTGTTGTTACTAAAGACAGAGTCAGTCTTTCTTGGTACCTACTGATGTGAGGATGGCCAAACGCCAGTAGAGCTTGGAAGAGGGGACTTTCCTGAAAAAGCAGGTAGTGGCTCACCACAGGCACCTCACAACTTCAAAGAGTTTGCCAAGGACACCAGATCTGAGAATGGATAGGCCATTTTGGGGGAACATATTATGACCCACCAGTCAGAGGACACTCCGGATGGTTACAGACCTACTTGAGGGAAGGAGGCGACTTTGTGGGTGTGGGAGTGAGTTAGTGGTTTTTTCTCATGTTCTGAGAATAGGTAGGAAAGGCGGTTTGGTTGGTTTGGAGTGGACTTTTTCTAGTAAGTTGTTTGGCAAGGCGAGTGTTTCTATGTCTGTGTATTCCACTGTGTCCGTGGTTGTAGACATTAGAATAGAGAATGCATCAATGGATGTTTTCTGTCTAGTACAAAGCTTCCCAGCATTTATCCTGCCCAATTTATGAATGGACTGTGACTTGCCTTATGGATGGGCAACACGTACTATCTTACTATGTTCCTCTTTTCTTCCTGAATTCTGGGCACTCTTCAGAATAGGATAATGGTTTTGTGTCCAAGATATGTACCACCTCCAAGCTCTGTGACATGGCCATGTACATGATTACTGAAGTAAATGGGAGGATCTCAGAGAACTCAGTTATCTATGTGACCAGTAAAGTCTCAGTGGAGAAACCTTGCTTTGTGCCATTTGCTTACCTATTGGTCCTTTGCCCTAAATGTAAGAAAGGTCTTTGCCTCAGGCCACCCCTTGTTGAAGTCTAAAGAAAAGAGTTTTCAAATGAAAATGAATGGGCTTCACCTGTGGCTCTTTGCTTAATTGCTTAGGAAAGGGATGTGTCTGAATCTGCCTCTTGGTTCTGTGTGGGGTTGTGGCTTAGATTCTCAGCTCCTGATGGATCTAAAGAAAGATTCCATGTGTGCTACCAAAACCAAAATGGCCAAAGAAGCAGTCATTGTGGAAGAAGTCTCTCGCCATCTTCTGTAAGGTTCCTGACCTTAATCAAGTGAGAATAGGGATCCTTTGGGACAAATGAATTCTTCAATGGACTGCAGAGGCTAGACCATAGATGCTTGGGTTTTCTCATGACTCCAATTCACATAAAGAATTTATACCTGGCAGCCAGTAGGCCTCAAATTGAAAAAGTGGAGCAGTAATAATGGAAGGCCTATTTGATCACTCCTGGTTCACAGGAAGGGTGTTCAGGCCACACTGACTTTAGGCAAAATAGGTCAAGGGAGCATATTTTGAACACTGTCTTGGACTGCACCTCTTATGGAAACCTCCAGCCAGAGGATTTGATGAGCGTCTATATGGAAGAAGATTAGGGCCATGTGGGAGAGTTTTGGTTTTAATTGTGGTCATTTGTGTGGCAGTTGGAAGACATGACTGTGTCCACCAGGGCTTGAATGCTGGTGTGATTCCCCTTAGAGACTGAGTTCTGGAACTGACCTCAGAGAAGTATTGCAATGAATTGTGTTGGGATTTAGGAGGCCACGCATGAGAGTTGCCTTTGGAAACTGAGATCTAGGCCCAGGATGGCTCTCCACAGAACACTGGAAATCTCAGCTAGGATATCACATGATTTTATTCTGAAAGAATTGACAACCATAGTTGAGAGTCAAAATACACATGCACCTTGCATTGTATACCTCAATGGGTCTGGCTACATGTGACATTTTGGCCACTTTTTGGGAAGCCTTGCCTGTGAGAGTCCTCCAGAGCTTTCATTGAAATGAGCTTCCTCACCATTTAATGTTTCCTGAATGAATTGAAACCCACTGTGTCTCCAACGTTATCCTGAAAAATGGCTAGATAAATACCATGAAATTTTTGAAATTCTTATTACCAGATGACACTGGAGAATCTTTGGATATCCTGTTGCTGATTATGAGTGTACCAGACAGTGCCTTGATTGACTGGGTTTCATGAAAATAGTGTAGAACAAAGATTCCTGTATGTTGGAACCTGCTGAGTAGTGCCCCAGAGCTGTGGTGTGCAGGTGTGTGATAAAACATCTCTGGTGGGGCCATGTGGATCTGCCATTGACTTCCAAATGGCTTGTGGATGACATTGTGCAGCCAGTAATCCTTTATATGTCTGACCTCTCCTTATAAGACATCTTGTTATATCGAGAGGTACCAGGGCAATGTTCAGAATCAGGTTGCAATGGTCAAGGGGTCAAGCTATGTGGGATAGAAGCCTGATTGGTGTATTCTCCTGCAGACCCTGAACCACCAAACGTGTGAGAAATCCCTCCAGCACTGAATCTCTGATGATCTCCTTATATTTCATGAAGCAAATACTAAACTATCAGTGCAGCAGAAAGAAACAACATGAGAAGTGGAAGATCAGCAAATGGCTTCACAGTCCACACGGGGAGACACTTAGCCTTCAGTGGCCACAGTTTCCCTACAGAGAAAGAATTCAGCACTGCTACCTCATGTTCATTGGAAAACAAAAAACCATGTCCTCCAGGTCACATTGATGCACGCCCAGCTTTGATAGTCTCACTACAAAGAAGCTAAAGCTCCTGACAACAACATATATTTCAAGTGCCCAAGGTCAGGATCAGTTTCTCAAGAAGTTTTAGGCCGGCAGAGCTTCATGTTTTTGGAGTGTTTACCTGTTAGACCAGGACACGAGAAAAGACCACTGACTCCAATTAAAATCAAATTAAAGCAAGCTTATTATTTCCACTGGCCAGGCTGCCTCTCCCTCTCAAAATGGTGGAAACAAGACAGCAACCCCACATTTCCTAGAGCCAAGCTTTATAGCCCAAAAAGTTACACAAAAGTGGATTTACAGATAACAAAAGTCGGAGAAGCATCACACTAATGCTAGTTTACATTTTTTTGCTCGCCCCATCATCAGAATTTATGAGGACCATTAGAGCCTCAGCGAGGGTCATTTTCTGGCCAGGGAAGGCCAAGATTTATGAGGTGTCAATAAAGTTTCAGAGAGGGCTGTTATCTGGTCAGAGAGCCAGGCATGGGTGAGTTCAAGGCACGGGCAGGTATTCCAAGCAGGTTCAGAATTTGCAGCAATTTATAGTAAAGCCAAAATAATCTTTTCATGGTTTTGTGGCAAGATGGCTCCCAATTTTAATAAGTGATCAAGTTGGATCTATCATTCCTCCTTTTTTAATGTGTCCCTTCCAAATCTTTGACAGAGTAGGGGAAGAGCAATGAGGGAATTTTAATCCCTCAGGTAACAGTCTCCAAATTTTTAGAACTCACCCAAAACTGGATTCCTGATTTTACCTGACATAATTAATTATTTGTATGTATAGTCTATTTATTTTTGGCTCCATTGTTGTAAGATGAGAGACGTCACTCATTTTGGCTTCTTCTGAGCTGGGAGAGGGTGATGTGAGTGGACACAGTGTAAGGGACATGAGTTGCCTTTTAGAAGTCAGTTGAGGGACATGAGTTGCCTTTTAGAAATAAGTTCAGTTTGAAGTCTGGTTGGGGAAGAACAGGTTGTAAAGTCATCTGTGAATGGATTTTTCTAGGTGAGAAACAAAAACCATGAGTACTGAAAAAATGTTGCAGCAGCTGGAACATGTCACTGTATAGAAGTTCCCTCAGCAGGATTTAATATCCCCAGTTATCAGGACTGTCAACTTAATATTTAACATTTAGTGTTACAGTTGTCCCTCCCCATAAGATACAGTTTAATAATTTAATGACATCTGATCTTGCAAAATCCTTTTACTAGTATGACCTCTGTGTCTAATAGAGAAACGTTCAATTTTGCTACTCAGGGCTGGATAAACGTACTAGCAAACACCAAGCCTACCTGTGTAGGTTAGGCATATCTGTAGGCCTTAAACTAAAAATTTCTGCCTCTTGCAGCTCCTCTTGATAGTCTCTTTTTATAATTATCAGGCATTCCTGTCTGAGAATCCTTCTTTGTAGCCTCCAGTCTTACTTATTTGGGGAGGCTAACATAAAGGGTATACCTTAAAAAATTATAATTATAATTATTATTATTATTATTATTATTATTATTATTATTATTATTATTTAAAATGCCCAGGAAAGGCTGTATTTTGGTTTTAACTGTCTTTGCTAAGTGTTTAAGATGAAGCAGTCAAACTGACTTTTGTTTCTATCTATTGTTAACAGTCAGCTGAGCTTTCATGGGAGTCAGTCCTGGGGAAACTTGAGAGCAGCTTTTCAGTTCTGCTAGTGCCATTTGCGCTTGGTGGGTCCAGGTCTTGCTTGAACATGTGGCTTCCCTCGAAAGCATCAGGGATGTCTCCCTTCTCTGTTGACTCTAATTTTGTAGCAAATGCACTGATTGGCTTTCTGTTCTCCAGTGGTCTCATTAATCTCCCTGATTTGGAGGTTATGAGGCCCAGAGTTGCAAAGCTCTTAGAGAAGTCCCCTATTCCCTAGATTCAGACTGACTCAGAGGGCAAGAGCCAAATATTGTTTTTCTTGGCCCTTTTCGTGTAATTTAATTTTAAATCCTAATCTTAATCATTCAGAAAATAAATTTGAACAGGCTTATATTAAGAGTACTGGGCTTTAATGTCTATAAATTTATAATTATTTAACTTTTTATTAATTGGGATCTGTATTATTCTGTCTATCTTGTAGGTGATGACTTATTATCTTAAATTAACCCATGTTGTGTTCTTAAAGCAACACTTCTGTAAAACACTAACAGGGAATCTTTATATCACTTATAAAGAAATTACAAAATAAAATTTTTTAACAAGAGTAAAAATACTTAGTTTGTGTAATAGCTACCCTGAATTTTTTAGCTGAGTTACATATTATATCCCCTAGTATTCTTGACAGAAAAAAAAAAGTCTTTTAAAAATAACTTTTCATATCTTATTGAAAACAGGTAAATGAATGCCCAATATATATATATATATATATATATATATATATATATATTTACCATACAACTTCAGAACACCAGCTTGATATAATGCTCTTTTAAAGTTTCTGCATTACAGACTAGTATACCTGAAAGATATGAGCACATTAATGGCATCACAATTACATTGATGTTTCTACATTAACTGTTTAGCTTTTAAATAAATGGCAGTACAGTGCTCTAAAATAACAGTTCTTATTTAATCAGTTGTTTAATTTTTATGGTTGCTTGCTCTAGAAAAATAAAACTTAATAAACACAATGTTATTGGTAAACTTATGTTTTAAGAAATTTTTGTCTCTTTAACACATGACTGATTTTTACAATTTTATACAGACTTTAGTAAATCAATCAGACCTTAGTAAATCAATCAGATGTCTAACAAAATTGCTCATGAGTGAGTAATCCCATATGAAATTTACTTTACTTATTTATCAAAATATTAGACAAATGTATTGAACAGTGTAAACCATTTTTTTGTTGAAGAAAAAGTCCTAGAACGAAGGCATATTAGAACTTTTGTCGACATTAATATTTTATTATATATTTGACCACCTAGAAAAACTTGTAGGCTTAAATTTAAAGACATTTATTTTTATGTTTTTATCCAATTTAAATTGAACCATTTAAACCACGTGAATTAAAGATCTTTGGATCCACTTTTTAAAATTTGTTTTTATGAGCTTTTTTTTATGAGTGCTCTGTATATATGTTAATTTGCGTATCATATATATGATATACGGACATATGTATATATAGACATACAACACATAACAAAAGTGTGCACACATAATAATAGTAAAGGCCTTGTAGCTTTTCACAGGTGAAATCTCCATTGCAATGTTTCAAAAACTCCACAGTTGGTCAAAGATAGATCTGATCATAAAAACATTAACCTAGTTCTGTAGGATCAAAATCAGTCCCTCCTTTTACTTACAGGATTAGCTCCTCTGGTTCGGTTCCAATGCCAAGCACACTCCATCTCCTAACATTTCAGTAGTCAGCCAATTAATGCCAATTTAATAATGATGACAGGGTTTTGAGAAAAAGAAAAACGGAAGTTTATTGCTTTGCTAACAAAGGAGAAACACAGGGGACTGTGCCCAAAGTTTGTGACTCTCCTGATCTGGAGGGACAAGGGATTTTAAAAGAGTTTCACTTGTTAACCTGGGAGATACTCAGTTCTTAGAACCCCAGCAGGCATTGCCCTCTGCAGTGGGTGTGCTCCAGACAGCCAGCTAGGGGCTTCTCTCATCCTGCTTAACAAAGGCGGGTAGTGTTCATCGTAGTTCCTTAAAACACAGTCAAAAGGGGTGTCAGGCTTACTTGCCTTATTACCCATTTCCACGTCCAATATCCTTAAGTTTTTACCATAGGAAACATCAACAAAACGCACAAAAACGAACAACAAAAAACATATAGAACACAGAACAAAACACACACAAAAAAACCAGAAACCCAGCGCCGAAACAGAAAAACAGTGGACCAATGCAACGTCTTGCTAAAGCTCCAGGATAAGATCTCCTGCGTGCCCGTTGGCACGTCTCTACCCTTTCAGAGGAATTCCCTACAGAACAGAACAGAGGACAGAACGATTCTCTTTACTGTCCCAGACAGGAGTATATGTGAACCTCCCCAGGCCACCTCTCTGTCATCAGAATAGATCTCCCTTAACCGGATATCAGATGTTATAAAGGCGCCACTTAACTATGGAGGCCACCTTCACAAGGTGCTTGCTAATAGTTTTAGTGTGGTGGTTCACTGCAGTGCTCCATGGACCAAAAGCTCACTCCAAGGCCTCGGTACTTGCCTCTCCAGGCTGGAGCCCTGGAGGGAAGGCCAGCTTCAGAATTTCCAGCAGTCTGGTCTTGTGATTTGTTGGGGCAGGGTCAGCTCGCTGGGAAACTACCAAATGTTAGACCAGGATGCTAGAAAAGACCACTGACTCAAATTAAAATCAAATTAAAGCAAGCTAGCAAGCTTATTATTTCAAACGTCCAGGCTGTTTCTCCCTCTCAAAATGGGAAGAACAAGACAGCAAACCCACCTTTCCTAGAGCCCAGCTTTATAGCCCAGAAAGTTACACAAAAGGGGGGTTACAGAAAACAGAATTTTGATGAGCATCACACTAATTGTCGTTTACACTTTTTTTTTTTTTTTTTTTGCTGGCTCCAGCATCAGAATTTATGAGGACCATTAGAGCCTCAGAGAGGGTCGTTTTATGGCCAGGGAAGGCCAATATTTATGAGGTGTCACTGAAGTTTCAGAGAAGGCTGTGATCTGGTCAGAGAGCCAGGCATGGGTGAGTTCAAGGAATGGAAGGCAATCCAAGCAGGTTCAGAATTTGCAGTAATTTATACTAAAGCCAAAATTAGCTTTTCATGGATTTGTGGCAAGATGGCTCCTAATTTTAATAAAAGATCAGGTTGGGTGTATCAACCGTGTCCCTTACTATTGAAAACTCCTCTACCACCTCCAATGTTGTGAACTCCTATGCATTTTTCAATCCAGATATGTATTCACAGATTTTCTACCTCTTTTCCTCTAATTGTGTCTTTCTTGGGGTGAAGGTAATGTCAAGGCATTGTTCTGGATGAGTGTAGGAAGATTTTTGTGTAGCACATATTTGCATATACATTGGATTCATTTTCCAATTTTCTATTTGAAATACTGAATCCCTGACACTAATCCATACCCTAGTAGACTCTAACTACTAATGCTAATATGATGGAAAAAAATAACCCAAACAGAATTGAAATACAAGCAGTTCAGAGGAGGCATGGTGTATATTGGACTTGCATTTTGCAAGATAAAGGGTACGTGTTATAAATCTAGTCAATTTTTAATTGAAATAGTTCTCCATGTGTTGTTAAAGTTAACAAATATGTGAATTTCTGACTCCCTATCTCTCTAGCCAATTCAGCACAAGTATTTTAATATGCACATATAGAATCCTACCTGGTATCACACGTACATTTTTGTGAGGTGCCTGACTTGCCATATACAAATTGTGAGAAGAGTTCCCTCCTGCTAAATGCTGTTGGAACTGAAAATTCAACCTATGGGTGAGCTTCCTAGTAGAACATTGTACATAAATCCATTTTCAGTAATATAAATATTTTTTCCATCTGTGGATGGTATATATTTCATGATGAATTTTGTTTTTCATATACATTGCTACTAGTTAATGTCTGTGTGTGTGTTTTGTGTCTGTGTGTGTGTGTGTGTGTGTATACACTCTCCAGATTTTTCAAAATATTAATTACATGTGTCTTATATACACTCTCAATATTCATTCATGTTCATGTATGTGGATTAATAATCAAATTCTCACAAGTTTATTCTCAGAAATATTCATCCACTTGAAATACATATTTGTTTTCTAGAACAGAAAACTCACTACAGTGAAAGGTGGTTACAAATCGTAATATTTCTACAGTAACTGACCCAGTTTAACATCAACTCAGGTGTATTCCTATGGGAAACCATCAATATTTTGACGTTCATTTTTATTCAACACTGGTAAATTTCTATTTCTCCAGTTTTTGCACTTCATAATATATGTATTTCATCCACAAATTCACAAATTTATAGGCATTTGTTTCACTTTCAATCACTTCCTGCTTGGAAACACATGCATTCCTCCAGGATTCTTGACTGGGCTTTTCATGAGACTTCTTTCCAAACACATTATTTTTAATTTCCATAATCACTTTTGAAGCAAAACTCACACATGCTTCATGATAAATTATACCCTAATGTTACCATTAGATGTATAACTGGTTGGAATGAATGATTGTATTTCAATATAAGATTTCCTGTAGATTTTCAGATGTCAATTCAATCCATTATTTAAAATTGGAACCAGTTACATTACTTATTCACAGAATGGTCTATTCCTGTATTTTCTCTATATTAATAGACAAAGTGTACCCCTATTTGCACCCCCAATAATAATTTATACGTCTTCAAAATATTGCTCCCAGAAATGGTGGAAGAAATACTCATATCACCTGATCTACAAATACATTTTTTCACAGTAATATTCTGGACACAAAAAGCAAAGCTCAAACTTATTATTGTACCAAAGCCAAAATGAAAAGTGAGCTTGGATACCTAAAACATTCATGTCCACTTTGCCTAATGCTCTCAAATGTAAATCCTATTGGTGACTACATATTTGTTTCTTCCTAAGATTATATATTCAACCTCAAGCCTTTTGAAAATGTCTAATTCTATCACTCACATTATACTCCTGCTGATTTCCTAATGTCTCTATTGATATCTGCTTTCCTACCTATTTTCCCCAGTTCATCATTGTGACTGACCCTTCACATGTGCTGACATTGACATTCACTCTCTGCCCAAAAACCTATAGCTAAAGAACTTTTGGTCCAAATTCTATAATCACTTTTTTTTCTAAACCTTCAGACTATCTTCCTAATTCTTCCGACTATCCCTTTTTGACTGGATGTTCTCTTCGACATTCAATCATCCAAGGTACAAGGTCCTATGCCATTCTATATAGATTCATCTGAGACATCTGTGCAGAATGTATTTCAAATCTAAGTATCCCAGTCAAGGCCCCAATGCCCTTCTGGGCTTCAAATCTTACCTAGATTTCTGTTTTCATATTTATATTTCACCTGTATATTCTTGTAAATATTACAGGTTCCAAGTACCATTATTCATTCCGCAGAATGTTTTCTACCCCAATTTGAACATGTTATTAACCCAAACCATGCACTGTTCCCTCAATCTACCGTTACAGAAGAGCAGCAACAAAGTTGGTCTTACAATACTGGAATGTAGGGGATCTTCCACCTGTTGAGAACCTCAAAGGTCCATGCAGAATGATCCCTTGAGAAGATGTAGGCAGCTATGAAGGACCTGAGAGAGCAAAGGTCATCTTCCATGGCAAACATCTTGTTCAGGATGAAGGGATGTGACTGAACCAGCATCTATGTTCTCAATGTAGAGAAGATGGACAAAACCAGGCCTGTGTGGTGAGCTGTTACTGCGTTCCTATGGTTGATATACCATTCTAACTTGTGAAAGTGTCACAGGAATTGGTGCAGGCTCCATCTCATGGGACACTTGGAAGCAACTGTTAAGACCAAGTTGTTGCCAAGGCAGTGACCTCATTCAGTTCCTGAAGAAAGTGACCTACATCACTTCCTTGGTGATGGAACTCTCTGAACTTGGGATCCAGGAAGCCAGGCACCCAGAGCAAGTCCCAGTACCAGTCCCAGTGGTCTCACTTGTTTGGATTTACCAACGACAATTGAAATTGGATAAACAGATAAAAATAAGTGTCTTTAAATTTAAGCTTAAAAGTTTTTCTAGGAGTTCAAAAATTTAATAAAATATTAATGTCTATTAATTGTCTAATATGACTTGGTTCTAGGACTTTTCCTTCAGCAAAAAATATGGTTTACACTGTTCAATACATTTATCTAATATTTTGATAAATAAGTAAAGTAAATATGAAATGGGATTACTCATTCATGAGTACTTTTGTTAGATATCTGATTGATTTACTAAGGTCTTTATAAGTTTGTACTAAAGTCTGTATAAGATTGTAAAAATCAGTCATGTGTTAAAGAGACAAAAATTTCTTAAAAGATAAGTTTACCCATAACATTGTGTTTATTAACTTTTATTTTTTCTAGAGCAAGCAACCATAAAAATTAAATAACTGAATAAATAAGAACTGTTATTTTACAGCACTGTACTGCCATTTTTTTAAAAGCAAAACTGGCTTAATTAGAAACATCAATGTAATTTTGATGCTATTAATGTGCTCATATCTTCCAGGTATATGAGTATGTAAGGTAGAAACTTTAAAAGAGCACTATATCAAGCCGGTGTTCTAAAGTTGTGTGGTAAATATATCTATATTGGGCATTAATTTACCTGTTATCAAAAAGATATGTAAATTTTTATGTTACTTTTTTTACATTGGGAACAATTTAAATATATTTTGAAGTTAATGAGAGCCTAATCTATGTAAATGTTAAGAACATTCAGCCTTTCTTTAATTCATGTTTTAAATGTGATATAATATAATATTAGCTAATGTTCATGTGACCTCAAACAATTTATGTAAACTTTGTAAAATGATATTAAAAAAACAAAAATCATCTTTAGAACTAAAACACTTAAGATTTATAAAGAACCCTGCATTACCTGAGATTTGGCTCTGTGTCCCATCTTACTACATGTGAGAATTACTACGAAAGCAGTAGTTCAGAATTTATTTCATTTAAAGTTATGTTCAAAAGTTGTTTTTTTTTCTGTCAAGATTACTAGGATCTGAAACAGAGGATATTATGTATAACTCAGCCAAAAAAATCAGGGTAGCTATTAAACGAACTAAGTATTTTTACTCTTGTTAATTTTATTTTGAAATTTTTCTTATAAGTGATCTAAAGATTCCCTGTTAGTGTTTTACAGAAGTGTTGCTTTGAGAACACAAAATGGGTTTATTCAATATAATAAGTCATCACCTACAAGACAGAGAGAATAATACAGATCCCAATTAATAAAAAGATAAATAATTATAAAATTATTGACATTAAAGCCCAGTACTCTTAATAAAAGGCTGTTAAAATTTATTTGCTGGATGTTTAAGATTAGGATTTAAAATTAAAGTTAAATGAAAAGGAACAAGAAAACCAATATTTGGCTCTTGCCCTCTGAGTCAGTCTGAATCAAGGGTACAGGGGCTTCTCTAAAGAGGCTTGCAACTCTGAGCCACATAACCTCCTGATTAGGGAGATTAATGAGAACACTGGAGAACCGAATTTAAATCAGTTCATTTGTTTTGAAGAGGAGAGTCATCAGAGAAGGGAGACATCCCTGATGCTTCCAAGGGAAGGCATATGGTCAAGCAAGACCTGGACCCACCTAGCACAAATGGCACTAGCAGAACTGAGAAGCTGCTCTCAAGTTTCCCCAGGACTGACTCCCATAAAAGCTCAGCTGACTGTTAACATTAGATAGAAACAAAAGTCAGTTTGACTGCTTCATCTTAAACACTTAGCAAGACAGTTGAAAGCAAAATAAAGCCATTCTTGGGCATTTTAAATAATAATAATAATAATAATAATAATAATAATAATAATAATAATAATAATATTTTAAGGTATACCCTTTATGTTAGCCTCCCAAAATAAGTAAGACTGGAAAATACAAAGAAGGATTCTCAGACAGGAATGCCTGATAACTATAAAAAGAGACTATCAAGAGGAGCTGCCAGAGGCAGAATATTTTAATTTAAGGCCTACAGATATTCGTAACCTACACAGGTAGGCTTGGTATTTGCTAGTACGATTATCCAGCCCTGAGTAACAGAATTAAATGTTTCTCTATTAGACACAGAGGTCATACTAGTAAAAAGATTTTGCAAGATCTGATGACATTAAATTATTAAACTGTAACTTATGGGGAGGGACAACCGTAACACTAAAAGTTAAGTATTAAGTTTACAGTCCTGATAACTGAGGATATTAAATCCTGCTGAGGGAACTTCTATACAGTGACATTTTCCAGCTGCTGCAACATTTATTCAGTACTCAGGGTTTTTGTTTCTCTCATAGAAGAACCTATCCCCAGATGACTTTACAACCTGTTCTTCCCCAACAAATCTTCAAACCGAACTGACTTCTAAAAGGCAACTCATGTCCCTCAACTGACTTCTAAAAGACAACTCATGTCCCTCACGCCGTGCCCCATCACGTCACCCTCTCTCAGCTCAGAAGACTCCAAAATGTCTGATGCCTCTTTTCTTACAACAATGGAGCCAAAAAATAAATAGTCTATCAATATAAGTAGGTTATTAAGTCAGGTAAAATCAGGAATCCAGTTTTGGGTGAGTTCTAAAAATTTGGAGAATGTTACCTGAGGGATTAAAATTCCCTCGGTGCTCTTCCCCTACCCTATCAAAGATTTGAAAGGGACACATTAGAAAAGGGGGAATGATAGACCCATCCTGATCTTTTATTAAAATTGGGAGACATCTTGCCACAAAGCCATGAAAAGATAATTTTGGCTTAACTATAAATTACTGCAAATTCTGAACCTGCTTGGAATGCATGCCAGTGCCTTAAACTCAGCCATGCCTGACTTTCTGACCAGATAGCAGTCCTCTGTGAAACTTTAGTGACACCTCATAAATATTGGCTTTCCCTGGCCAGAAAACGACTCTCTCTGAGGCTCTAATGGTCCTCATAAATTCTGATGTAGGGGCCAGCAAACGAAAATATGAACTACCATGAGTGTGATGCTTGTCAGAGATCTGTTATCTGTAACCGACGTTTTGTGTAACTTTCTGGGCAATAAAGCTTGGCTGTGGGGTTGCTGTCTTGTTCCCGCCATTTTGGATGGGAGATGCAGCCCAACCAGTAGAAATAATAAGATTTCTTTAATTACATTTTAATTGGAGTCAGTGGTCTTTTCTTGCAACCTGGTCTAACAGGTAAACACTCCACAAACATGGAGCTCTGCTGGCCTAAAGACTTCTTGAGAAACTGCCTCTGAGTTTGGGCACTTGAAATATATGTTTTTGTCAGGAGCTTTAGCTCACTTTCTAGTGAGAGCATCAAAACTGTACCTGCATTTATGTGACCTGTAGGACATGGTTTCTTATTTTCCAAAGGACATAAGGCAGCGGTGCTGAATTCACTCTTTGTAGGTAAACTGTGGCCACTTAAGGCTAAGTGTCTCCCCGTGTGGACTGTGAAGCCATTTGGTCATCCTCCACTTTTTGTGGTGTTTCTTGCTGCTGCACTAGGAGTTTGGTATTTGCTTAACGAAATACAATGAGTTCAAATGGCACCCAGTGCTGGAGCGAGTTCTGTCATGTGTGGTGGGTCAGGGTCTTCAGGAGAATGCACCAACCAGGATTCTATCCCACATAGATTGCCCGCTTGACCATAGCAACCTGATTCTGAACATTGCCCTGAAATCTCCATATAAAAACATATCTTTTTATGGAGAGGTTTCAGACTTATAAGGTTCTGCTGGATGCACCATGTAAGTCACAAGCCATATGGAAGCCTTTGGCAGATCCACATGGCCCCACCAGAGATGTTTTATCACACACCTGCACACCACCACTCTAGGCCCACTATTCAGTAGGCACCAACTTTCTGGCATTTCTGTTCTACACCATTTTAATAAAAGCCAGTCAATGAAGGCACTCTCTGGTACACTCATGATCAGCAACAGTACATCAATAGGTTCTCCAGTGCCACCTGGTTAGGGGAATGTCAAAAATTTCATGGTATTTATCTAGCAATTTTTCAAGGATGAAGTTGGAGGCACTGTGGGTTTCAATTCATTTAGGGACCATTAAATGGTGAGGAAGCTCATTTCAATGAAAGCTCTGGAGAATTCTCACAGGCAATTCTTCCCAAAGAGTGGCCAAAAGGTCACATGAAGCCAAGCCCATTGAGGTCTACAATGTAAGATCCATGTGTGTTTTGACTCTCAACTATTATTGCCAAGTCTTTCTAAATTAAATCATGTGATATCCTGGCTGAGATTCCCAGTGATCTGTGGAGAGCCACCCTGATCCTAGATCTCAGTTTCCAAGGGCGACTTTCATGCATGGCCTCCTAAAATCCCAACACAATTCATGGGAATACTTCTCTGAGGTCAGTTCCAGAACTCAGTCTCTAAGGGGAATCACAGCAGAGTTCAAGACCAGGTGGACCCATTCATCTATTCCAACCACCACACAAATGACCACAGTTGAAACCAAAACACTTTCACATGACCCTCATCTTCGGCCATAGAGACGCTCTTCATAACCTCTTGCTGCAGGTTTCCATGAGGGGTACAACCCAAGACTGTATTCAAAATATGCACCCTCGCCCTTTTTTGCCTAAATTCAGGGTGGCCTGGACACCCTTCTTGTGAACCAGGAGTGATCAAATAGGCCTGCCCTTAATACTGCTCTGCTTCTCCATTTTGACTCTTACTGACTGTCGGGTATAGATTCTTTGTGTGAATTGGAGTCATGAGAAAATCCAAACACCTATTTCCTAGCTTCTGCAGGGCTTTTAAGAACTCATTTGACCCAAAGGATATCTATTCTCACTTGATAGGAGTCAGGACATACAGAGGAAGGCAAGAGACTTCATTCACATTGACTTCTCTTTTGGCCATTTTGGTTTTGTATTCACACATGGGATATTTCTGTAGATCCATCAGGTGCTGAGAATCTAAGCCACAGCCTCAAACAGGGCCAAGGGGCTTATTCAGACACATCCCTTTCCAAGAAATTAAGCACAGAGCCACAGGTGATGCCCATTCATTTCCATTTGAAAACTGTTTTCTTCAGGCTTCACAAAGGGTGGCCAGAGGCAAAGACCTTCCTGACATTCAGGGCAACAGAACAGTAGGTAAGCAAAAGGCCCAAAGCAGGGTTTCTCCACTGAGACTTACCTGGTCACACTGATATCTGAGTTCTCTGAGATGTTCCCATTGCCTTCAGCTCTCTAGTACATGGCCGTGTAACAAAGCTTGGAGGTGGTTTATATCTTGGACACAAAACCATGAGCCTATTCAGGAGAGTGGCCAGAATTCAAAAAGAAAACTGGAGCTTAGGAAGTTAATAAGTGTTGCCTATTCATAAGGCAAGCCGCAGTCCATTCATCAATTGGGCAGGATGAATGCTGGAAAGCTTTCTACTAGACAGGACAATCCATTGATGCATTCTCTTTTCAAATGTCGACAATCATGGACACAGTGGGATACAGAGATGGAAACCCTCACCTTGTCAAATGACATTCTAGAAGCACTCCACTCCAAACCAAACAATCTGCCTTTCCTACCTATTCTAAGAACATGAGACAAAACCACAAACTCACACCCACACCCACAAAGGCAACTCCTTCCGTAAAGCAGGTCTGTGAGTATCCCGACTGTCCTCTGACTGTGAGCCATATTATGTTCCACCAAAATATTCTGTCCTTTCTCAGATCTGGTCTCCTTGGCCAACCTGTGAAGTTTTCAGTAGACAGCGGTGAACCACTACCTGCTTTCTCAGGAAAGGCCCCTCTTCAGAGCTCTCCTGGAATTTGGCCATCCTCACATCAGTAGGTAGCAAGAAAGTCTGACTCTGTCCTTGGTATTACCAAACAAGTGAGCCCATTGGAACTGGGACAGGGACTGGCTCTTGGTGCCTGGCTTCCTGGATTCCAAATTCAGAGTTTCATCACCAAGGAAGTGAGGTAGTTCACTTCTTTCAGGAACTGAATGAGGTAACTGCCTTGGCAACCACATTGTCCTAACAGTTGCTTTCAAGTGTCCCATGACATGGAGGATGCATCTAATTACTCTGACACTTTCACAATTTAGAATGGTATATGAAACATAGGCACCCGAAAAGAACTCTCCAAACAGGCCTGGTTTTGTCAATCTCCTCTACATTAAGAACATAGATGCTGGTTCAGTGACATCCCTTCATCCTGAACAAGATGTTTGCCATGGAAGATGACTTTTGCTCTCTCAGGTCCTTCATATCTGCCTACATCTCCTCAAAAGATCATTCTGCATGGACCTTTGAGGTTCTTAATAGGTTGAAGATCCCCTACATTCCAGTATTGTAAGACCAACTCTGTTGCTGCTCTTCTGTAAAGTTAGATTGAGGGAACAGTGTGTGGTTTGGGTTAATAACATGTTCAATTTTGGGTAGGAAACATTCTGTGGAATGAATAATGGCACTGGGAACCTGCGATATTTACAAGAATATACAGGTGAAATATAAATATGAAAATAGAAATCTAGGTAAGATTTGAAGCCCAGAAGGGCATTGGGGCCTTGACTGGGATACTTAGATTTGAAATATATTCTGCACAGATGTCTCAGATGAATCTATATAGAATGATATGATTGAATGTCGAAGAGAACATCCAGTCAAAAACGGATAGTCGGTAGGATAAGGAAGATATTCGATAGGTATAGAAAGAAGAGTGAATATAGGATTAGGATCAAAAGTCCTTTAGCAATAATGTTACACGTAGACAGTGAATGTAAATGTCAGCACATATAAAGAGTCAGTCACAATGATGAACTGGGGAAAATATGTAGGAAAGCAGATATCACTAGAGACTTCAGGAAATCTGGCAATGTATAAAGTGAGAGATAGGTTTAGACATTTTCAACAGACTTGAGGTTGAAAATATAATCTTAAGAAGAAAGAAATATATAGTCACCAATAGGATTGACATTTGAGCACATTAGGCAACCTGGACATGGATGTTTTTAATAATCCATGCTCACTTTCTTTAAGGCATTGGTACAATCATAAGAGTGAACTTTGCTTTTTGTGTCCAATCATTACTGTAATAAAATGTATATGTAGATCAGGTGACATGAGTATTATTTCCACCATATCTGGGATCAATATTTTGAAAACATGTAAAGTAGTTTGGGGGTACAAATAGGTGTACCCTGTGTCTATGTATATAGAGATAATGCCTGAATAGACCATACTGTGAATAAATAATAGAACTGTTTTCTACTTTAAATAATGGATTGAATTGATATTTGAAAATGTACACAAAATCTTATATTGATATACAATAATTTATTCCATCCAGTTATATATCTAATGGTAATATTAGGGTTATGGTTTATCAAGAAAAGTGTATGAGTTTTGCTTCAAAAGTGATTGTGGAAATCGAAAATAATGTGTTTGGAAAGAAGTCTCATGAAAAGACAAGTCAAGAATCCTGGAGGAATACATGTGTTCTGAAGCAGGAAGTGATTGAAAGTGAAACAAATGCCTATAAATCTATGAACTTGTGGATAAAATATATATCTTATGATGTGCATAAACTGAAGAAATATTAATGTGCCAGTTTTGAATGAAAATGAACGTCAAAATACACATCATGTTCCATAGGTGTCTACTTGCGTTGATGTTAAACTAGGTAAGTTACTGTAGAAATACTAGGATTTTTATGCACCATTCACCAAAGTTAGTTTTCAGTACTGGGAAACAAATATGTAATTCAGGTGGATGACTATTTCTGAGAATAATCTGTGAAAAGTTGATTATAAATTCACATATATGAAAATGAATGAATTTAGGGAGTGTAAATAAGACACATATATTTCTTATTTTGAAAAATCTGGAGAATATATACACACACACACACACACACACACATTAAATAGTAGCAATATATATGTCAATCGAAATTCATCATGAAATATGTATCATCCACAAATCAAAAAATATTTATTTTACTTAATATGGATTAGTGTATAATGTTGTTCTACTAGGAAGATCACCCATTGGTTGAAATTTCAGTTTCAACATGGATTAGGAGAAGTGATCTTTTCTCACAATTTGTATCTGCCAAGTCAGCCACCTCACAAGAATGTACGTGTGAAACCAGGTAGGATTCTATATGTGCATATAAAAATACATGTGCTGAATAGGCTACAGAGAAAGGGAGAGAGGAATTCACATATTTGTTAACTTTAAAAGCACATGGACAATTATTTCCACAAAAATTTGACTCAGTTTATAACTCCTACCATATATAATGCAAAATGCAAGTTCAACTATACACCATGCCTCCTCTGAACTGCTTGTATTTCTATTCTGTTTGGTTAGTTTTCTAAATCATATTAGAATTAATTGTCAGAGTCTAGTAGGGTATGGGTTAGTGTCAGGGATTCAGTATTCCGAATGGAAAATTGGTATTGAATCCTATGTGTATGCAAATATGGGCTACACAAAAATCTTCCCACTCTCATCCAGAACAATGTCATGACATTACCTTTGACCCAAGTAAGACACAATTAGAGGAGAAGAGATAGAAATTCTGTGAATACAAATCTGGAATGGAATATGCTCAGGAGTTCAAAAACTTGGAGGTGGTAGAAGAGTTTCCAAAAGTAAGGGACAAGGTAAACACTCCACAAACATGGAGTTCTGCTTGCCTAAAGACTTCTTAAGAAACTGCCTCTGAGGTTGGGCACTTGAAATATATGTTATTGTCAGTAGCTTCAGCTTCCTTAGTAGTGACACCATCAAAGCTGGGTCTGCATCTATGTGACCTGGAGGAGGGGTTTCTTATTTTCCAATGAACATGAGGCGGCAGTGCTGAATTTACTCTTTGTAGGTAAAATATTTCGTCTGGGAGCTAAGTGTCTCCCCGTGTGGACTCTGAAGCCATTTGGTCATCCTCCACTTTTTGTGGTGTTTCTTGCTGCTGCACTGGGATTTTGGTGTTTGCTTCAAGAAATACAAGGAGTTCATCTGGGACACAGTGCTAGAGGGAGTTCTGTCACGTGTGGTGTGTCAGGGTCTGAAAGATAATGTACCAATCAGGCTTCTATCCCACATAGCTTGCCCCCTTGACTATAGCAACCTGATTCTGAACATTTCCCTGAAACTTCTCCATATAATAAGAAACATTTACATATAAGGGTCTGCTAGCTGCACCATGTCATTCACAAGCATTTGGAAGACAATAGCAGATCCACATGGCCCAACCACAGATTTTTTATCACACACCTTCACACCACTGCTCAAGGCCCACTACTCATCAGGCTTCAACTTACTGGCATCTCTGTTCTACACCATTTGTATAAAACCCACTCAATCAAGGCACTGTCTGATATACTCATGATCTGCAACAGGATATCAAAAGATTCTCCATTGCCACCTGGTCATAGGAATTTCAAAAATTTCATGGTTTTTATCTAGCCACTTTTCAAGGATGAAGTTGGAGGCACTGTGGGTTTCACTTCATTCAGGAACCATTAAATGCTGTGGAAGCTCTTTTCAATGAAAGTTCTGGAGAATTCTCACAGGCAAGGCTTCCCAAAGTGTGGCCAAAAGATCACATGAAATCAGGCCCATTGATTTCTACAATGTTTGGTCCATGTGTGTTTTGATTGTCAACTATGGCTACCAAGTGTTTCAGCATAAAATCAAGTGATATTCTTGCTGAGATTCTCAGTGCTCTGTGGAAACCATCCTGGGCCTAGATCTCAGGTTTCAAGGGCGAATTCATGCGTGGCCTCCTACAATTCCAACACATTTTATGGCAATACTTCTATGAGGTCAGTTCCAGAACTCAGTCTCTAAGGGGAATCACACCAGAGTTCAAGCCCATGTGGACCCATTTATCTCTTCCAACCACCACACAAATGACCACAATTAAAACCAAAAAAAACCCCACGTGGCACTCATCTTCGTCCATATAGAAACACATCAGAACCTCTGGCAGGAGGTTTCCATAAGGGGTGCAGCCAAAGAGAGTGTCCAAAATAAGCTCCCTTTGCCCTCATTTGGCTAAAGTCAGGGTGGGCTGGACACCCTTCCTGTTAAACAGGAGTGACCAAATATGCCTGCCCTTAATACTGCTTTGCTTCTCCAATTTGAGGCATACTGGCTGTCGGGTATAGATTCTTTGTGTGAATTGGAGTAATGGAAAAACTCAAGCACCTATGGGCTAGCCTCTTCACAGCTTTGAAGAACTCATTAGACCCAAAGTATCTCTATTCTCACTTGATGGAAGTCAGGAACCTTATTGAAGAAGGCAAGAATATTCATCCACAATGACTGCTTTTTTGGCCAATTTGGTTTTGGATGGACACATGGGATCTTTTTTTGGATCCATCACGTTCTGAGAATCTAAGCCACAGCCTCACACAGGGCCAGAATGCTGATACAGACACATCCTTTTCCAAAGAAATTAAGCCAAGATCCACAGGTGATGCCCATTCATTTCCATTTCAAAACTGTTTTTTTTCAGGCTTCACAAAGGTGTGGCCTGAGGGAAAGAACTTCCTGACATTCAGGGCAACAGAACCATCGATAAGCAAATTCCCCAAAGCAGAGTTTCTCCACTGAGACTTTCCTGGTCACACTGATATCTGAGTTTTCTGAGATGCTAGCCATTCCCTTCAGCTATCTAGTACATGGCCATGTCACAGAGTTTGGAGATGGTACATAAATCCATGAGCGTATTCTGGAGAGTGGCCAGAATTCATGAAGAAATAAGGAACTTAGGAAGTTAGTAGGTGTTGCTCATCCATAAGGCAAGCCAAAGTCCATTCATAAATTGGGCAGTATGAATGAAGATATTTACTAGAGAGGACACATCAATTGATGCATTCTCTTTTCTAATGTCTACAACCACAGACACAGTGGGATACACAGACGTAGAAACATCGCATTGTCAAACCACTTACTAAAAACAGTCCACTTCAAATCAAACAAACCGCATTTCCTACTTATTCTCAAAACATGAGACAATACCACAAACTCACACCCACACCCACAAAGCACCTCCTTCCCCCAAGTAGGTCTTTGATTATCCGGAGTTTCCTCTGACTGGTGGGCCATAGTATTTTCCCCCGAAATGGCCTGTACTTTCTCAGATCTGGTGTCTTTGCCAACTCTTTGAAATAGTCAGGAGCCAGTGGTGAACCACTACCTGCTTTCACAGGAAACACCCGTCTTCATAGCTTTCCTTGCATTTGTCCATCCTCACATCAGTAGGTACCAAGGAAAACTGACACTGTCCTTGGTAAATCCAATCAAGTGAGCCAACTGGGACTGGGACTGGGACTGGCTCTAGGTACCTGGATTCCTGGATGCCAAGTTCAGAGAGTTGCATTACCAAGGAAGTGAGGTGAGGTCACTTCCTTCAGGAACTGAATAAGGTCACTGCTTGGCAACCACTTTGTCCTAACAGTTACTTCCAAGGGTCCCATGAAAAGGAGGCTGCCCCAATTCCTGTGACATTTTCACAAGTTTGAATGGTATATCAACCATTGGCCCCCAGGAACAGCTCTCCACACCTGCCTGGTTTGGTCCATCTTCTCTACATTAAGAAGAGAGAGGCTGATTCAGACACAACCCTTCATCCTGACCAGGTTGTTTGAGACGGAAGATGACTTTTACTCTCTCAGGTTCTTCATATCTGTATACATGTTTTCCAGGGATAATTTCTGCATGGAACTTTGAGGTTCTCAGTAGGTGGAAAATTCCCTACATTCCTGTATTGTAAGACCAACTCTAATCCAGCTCTTCTGTAAAGTTAGATTGATAGAACAGTGTATGGTTAGGGTTAATAACAAGTTTGATTTGGGTTAGGAATCATTCTGTGGGATGAATAATGGTATTGGGAACCTGAGATACTTACAAGAATATATAGGTTAAATATAAGTATGAAAACAGAAATCTAGGTAAGATTTGAAGCCCAGAAAGTCATTGGGCCCTTGATTGGGATACTTAGCTTGAATTATGTTCTGCACAGATGTCTCAGATAAATTGATATACAATGGCATAGGAACTTGTACCTTGGATGATTGAATGTAGAAGAGAACATCCACTCAAACAGATATAGTCAGAAGGATCAGGAAGATAGTCGGTAAGTATCGGACAAAGATTGAGTATAGGATTTGGACCAAAAGTTCTTTAGCAATAGGGTTTCGGTTAGAGACTGAATGTCTTAGGAAGAAACAAATATGTAGTCACCAATAGGATTGACATTTGATAGCGTTAGGCAACCTGGACATGGATGTTTTTAGTAATCCATGTTCACTTTCCATGTAGGCTTTGGTATAATCATAAGTGTGAGCTTTGCATTTGGTGTCCAGAATATTACTGTGATTAAATGTGTATGTAGATCAGGTGACATGAGTATTTCATCCACCATTTCTGGGAGCAATATTTTGAAGACGTATAATTTTGTATTGGGGGTACAAAAAGGTGTACCCTGTGTCTATGAATACAAAGAAAATGCATGAATAGGCCATTCTGTGAATAAATAATATAACTGGTTCCAACTTGAAATAATGGATTGAATTGAAATGTGAAAATATATAAGAAATCTTCTATTAATATACACTTATTCATTTCAACCCATTATACATCTAATGGCAATATGAGGATTATGGTTTGTCATGAAGAGTGTGTGAGCTTTGCTTCAAATTGATTATGGAAATCGAAAATAATGTGTTTGGAAAGAAGTCTCATGAAAAGACGAAACCTGGAGGAATACATGTGTTCTGAAGCAGGAAGTGATTGAAAGTGATACAAATGCCTATAAATTTGCGAAATTGTGGATGAAATATATGTCCTATGATGTGCATAAACTTAAGAAATAGTAATGTACCAGTGTTGAATAAAAATGACCGTCAAAATACACATCATGTCCCATAGGAATCTACATGCATTGATGTTAAACTGGGTCAGTTACTGTAGAAATATTAGGATTCCAATGCACGAATCACTGAAGATAGTTTTCAGTACTAGGAAACAAATATGTTTTTCAGGTGGATGAATATTTCTGAGAATAATCTTGTGAAAATTTGAATATAAATCCACTTACATGAACATGAATGAATTTTAGAAGTGTATTTAAGACACATATATTTCATATTTTGAAAAATCTGGAGACTATATATATATATATATATATATATATATATATATATATATATATATATATATATTTATATATATACACAAAACACACACACAGACATTAAAATGTAGCAATATATGCGGGATTTGAAATTCATCATGAAATGTATATAATCCACAGATGCAAAAATATATATTTTACAGAACATGGATTTATGTATAATTTTATTCTACTAGGAAGCTGACCCATAGGTTGAATATTCAGTTCCTACAGCATTTAGGAGGAATGCTCTCTTCTCATAATTTGTATTTGCCAATGCAGCCACCTCACAAAAATGTAGGTGTGATACCAGGTAGCATTCTATATGTGCATATAAAAATACATGTGTTGAATAGGCTACAGAAAAAAGGAGAGAGGAATTCACATATTTGTTAACTTTAAAAACACATTGAGAGGGGGAGGCCAATCGCTCCTGCAAGGTAGGTGGACCTGCGACCCATGGGCAGAACAAGTCCAGAGACCCGCCAGCTTGGAAAACCCATCGCCTTGGTTTCGGGAGGGGCAGAGGCGCCTCCCGCCTGCAAGGTAGGCGGACCTGTGACCTACAGGCAGAACAGGCCCAGCAATCTGCGGAGGGTCAGAGACGCCCCCCGTGCCTGCATGGTAGGTGGACCTGCGACCACCGACAGACCAGGCATATGGCACGCCAGCATGGTAGACACATCTTCCCAGTTGGGGGAGGGGCAGAGCCACCATCCACGCCTGCAAAGTAGACGGACCTGCAAACGACAGACAGATGAGGCTCAGTGGCCCGCGGATGGTCAGAACTGTCGCCCCCGCCTGCAAGGTAGGCGGATCTGCGACCCAGTGGCAGAACAGGCCCAGCGCCCGCAGAGGGGCAGAGCTGCCGCTCATGCCTTCAAGGTAGGCGGACATGTTTCGACCAGCAGAACAGGCCCAGCGTCCTGCTGGTGTGGTAGGCACATTGCCCCAAATGTAGGAGGGGCAGAGCCGCCCCCCGTGCCTGCGAGGGAGACTTTGCTACTATACAAGAGCAATATAAATATATAGGGGAAAAATTAAATAACACAACAGTTTCACCAAGCAGAAAGAAACGTGAACAGCATGAAAAGACATAGAAAGAAAGGACCACAAGCAATGCAGTTAAAGTCTACGTTAGAAGAGGTAATATCTGCAGCAGATGGAATGTCAGATAAAGAATTCAGGATATACATGCTTCAGATAATCTGGAGTCCCAGGGAAGACATTAGAGAGCGAAATCAGACAATGAAAGATCACTTCGACAATGAATTACATAAACAAATAAAAGAAGCAGAAGATCAACTATACAGGGAGATGAGGTTATAAAATTAAAAAAAAAAACAGAAATTCTAGAAATGCAGGAAGCAATAAACCAACTTGAAAACTCAATTGAGAATACTACCAGCAGCGAAGAACACTTAGAAGATAAAACATCAATCAATGAAAACAAAGTATTTCCACTTGAAAAGAACATAGACAGCTAAAAAAAAAATGTGCACCATGATCAAGTAGGATTCATCCCTGGGATGCAAGGCTGGTTCAATATACAGAAATCAATAAATGTTACTCCCCACATCAATCGACTTAAAAATAAGAACCATATGCTCATCCCGATAGATGCAGAAAAAGCATTCGACAAAGTACAGCATCCCTTTATGTTCAAAACTCTAGAAAAACTAAGGATAACAGAAACATACCTCAATATTGTAAAAGCAATCAAAGCTAAGACTCAGGCTAGCATCATTCTGAATGGAGAAAAATTGAAGGCATTCCCTCTAAAATCTGGAACAAGACAGGGATGCCCTCTCTCACCACTTCTGTTCAACATAGTTCTCGAAACACTGGCCAGAGCAATTAGACAGATGAAAGAAATTAAAGGCATAAAAATAGGAAAAGTAGAACTTAAATTATCACTATTTTCAGATGACATGATTCTATACCTAGCAGACACAAAAGGTTCTACAAAGAAACTATTAGAGCTAATAAATGAATTCACCAAAGTGGCAAGATATAAAATCAGCATGCATAAATCAAAGGCATTCCTATATATCAGCGAAAAATCCTCTTAAATGGAAATGAGGACAACCAAGCCATACACAATATCCTCCAAAAAACTGATACAATGAAAACTACAGAAACCTAAAGAGAGAAATTGAAGATCTTAGAATATGGAAAAATATACCCTGTTCATGGATTGGCAGAACTAACATCATCAAAATGGCGATATTACCAAGAGTTCTCTAGAGGTTTAATGCAATGCCAATCAAAATCCCAATGGCATTTCATGTAGAAAAATACAAAGCAATCATGAAATTCATATGGAAAAATAAAAGACCCAGAATAGCAAAAACAATGCTAAGCAGGAAGTGTGAATCTGGCGGTATAGCCATTCCAGACTAGAAACAATACTACAGAGCAATAGTAACAAAAAAAGCATGGTACTGGTACCAAAACAGGCGGGTGGACAAATGGTACAGAATATAGGACACAGAAACCAATCCACAAAACTACAACTATGTTATATTTGATAAAGGGGCTAAAAGCATGCAATGGAGGAAGGATAGCATCTTCAACAAATGGTGCTAGGAAAACTGGAAATCCATATGCAACAAAATTAAACTTAATCCCTTTCTCTCGCCATGCACAAAAGTTATATCGAAATGCATCAAGGAGCTTGATATCAAATCAGAGACACGGCATCTGATAGAAGAAAAAGTTGGCTAAGATCTACATACTGTGGTTTCGGGGTCCAAATTTATCAATATTACACCCATTGCACAAGAGTTAATAACTAGAATCAACAAATGGAACTTAAAAGTTTTTTTCTCAGCAAAAGAAACAATAGAGAGGTAAATAGGGAGCCTACAACCTCGGAACAAGTCTTTACTCCTCTCACTTCAGATAGAGCCCTAATATCCAGAGTATACAAGGAACTAAAAAAATTAGACAATATGAAAACAAATAACCCAATCAACAAATGGGCCAAGGACCTGAACAGACACTTCTCAGAGGAGGATATACAATCAGTCAATAAGTACATGAAAAAATGCTCACAATCTCTAGGAGTCAGAGAAATGCAAAACAAACCCACCCTAAGATACAATCTCACTGCAGTAAGATTGGCAGCCATTATGATGTCAAATGACAACAAGTGCTGGGAAGGATGTGGGGAAAAGTGTACACATGTACATTGCTGGTGGGACTGCAAATTGGTGCAGCCAATTTGGAAAGCAGGATGGACATTTCTTGGAAAGCTGGGAATGGAACCACCATTTGACCCAGCTATTCCCCTTCTCTGTCTGTTTCCTAAAGACCTAAACAGATCTTGCTACAGGGACACTGATAAATTGATGTTTATTGCAGCACAATTCACAATAGCAAGACTGTAGAACCAAACTCGATGCCTTTCAAAAGATGAATGGATAAAAAAAAAAGGTGGCATTTATACACAATGGAGTATTACTCTGCATTAGAAAATGACAAAATCATACAATTTGCAGAGAAATGGATGGCATTATAATAGATTATGCTAAGTGAAGATAGCCAAACCCTAAAAAACAAATGCCAAATGTTTTCTTTGATATAAGGAGAGTAAGTAAGAACAGAGTTGGGAAGTGGAGCATGAGAAGAAGATTAACATTATACAGGGGTGAGTGGTGGGAGGGAAAAAGAAAGAGAAGTGAAATTGCATGGAAATCGAAGGAGACCCTCATGGTTATAAAAAATTAAATACAAGAGGAAGTGAGGGGAAAGGGAAAAAAACAAGGGGAGGAAAGGAATTCCAGTAGATGGGGTAGAGAGTGAAGATTGGAGGGGAGGCAATGGGAGATTGTAGAGGATAGGAAAGGCAGCAGAATACAACAGACACTAGTATAGCAATATGTAAAACAGTGGATGTGTAAGTGATGGGATGCTGCAAACTGTATACGAGGAAAAATGGAACTTCATAACCCAATGAATCAAAGTGTGAAATATGATATGTCAAGAACTATGTAATTTTTTGAAGAACCAACTATAAAAAATAAAGGAAAAAAAACATGGAGAAGTATTTCAATTAAAAATTGACCAGAATTATAACACCTACCGCTTATAATGCAGAAGTCAAGTCCAACTATAAAGCATGCCTCCTCTGAACTTCTTATGTTTCTATTCTGTTTTGGTTATTTTTCTCCATCATATTAGGATTAGTAGTCAGAGGCTAGTAGGTTATGTGTTCACATCAGGAATTCAGTATTTCGAAAAGAATATAGGAAAATGAATCCAATGTGTATGCAAATATGTGCTACACAAAAATCTTCTCACTCTCATTCAGAAGAATGCCTTAACATTACCTTCACCCCAAGTAAGACACAATTAGAGGAGAAGAGTTAGAAATCTGTGAATACATATCAGGAATGGAAAATGTTCAGGAATTCACAAGCTTGGAGGTAGTAGATGAGTTTCCAAAAGTAAGGGACAGGGTAAACACTCCACAAACATCGAGCTCTGCTGGCCAAAAGACTTCTTGAGTAACGGCCTCTGAGTTTGGGCACTTGAAATATGTGTTGTCAGGAGCTTTAGTTTCCTTTTACGTGAGACAATCAAAGCTGGGTCTGCATCTATTTGACCTGGTGGACATGGTTTCTTATTTTCCAATGAACATGACACAGTAGTGGTGAATTCTCTCTTTGTAGGTAAACTATGGCCACTGGGGGCTAAGTGTCTCCCTTTGTGGACTGTGAAGTCATTTGGTCATCCTCCACTTTTTGTGGTGTTTCTTGCTGCTGCACTAGGGGTTTTCTATTTGCTTCCCGACATACAAGGAGTTCAACTGGGACACAGTGCTGGAGGGACTCCTGTAACCTGTGGTGGGTCAGGGTCTGCAGGAGAATGCACCAACCAGGCTTCTATCCCACATTGCTTGCCTCCTTGACCATAGCAACTTGATTCTGAACATTGCCCTGAAAACTCTCCACATAACAAGATGGCTTTACATACAAAGGTCTGCTGGCTGCACCATGTAAGTCACAAGCATTTTGAAGCCAATGTAAGATCCACATGACCCCACCACAGATGTTTTATCACGCACCTGCACACCACTGCTATATGCCCACTACTCTGCAGGCTCCAACTTACTGGAATCTCTGTTCTACACCATTTTCAAGAAACCCCCTGAAACAAGGCACCTTCTGGTACACTCATGATCAGCAACAGGACATCCAAAGTTTCTCCAGTGCCACCTGGTCATGGGAATTTCAAAAATTTCATGGTTTTTATCTAGCCATTTTTCAAGAATGAAGTTGGAGGCACTGTGGGTTTCACATTCATCCAGGATCCATAAAATTTGAGGAAGATCATTTCAATGAAAGCTCTGGAGAACTCTCACAGGGTATTCTTCCCAAAAGGGGCCAAAAGGGCACATGAAGCCAGGCCCTTTGAGGTCTACAATGTGAGATCCATGTGTGTTTTTTCTCTAACAATTGCTGCCAAGTCGCTCAGATAAAAATTCTGTGATATCCTGGCTGAGATTCCCAGTGCTCTGTGGAAAGTCAGCCTGGGCTTAGATCTCAGTTTCCAAGGGCGACTCTCATGCGTGGCTTCCTAAAATCCTACACAATTCATGGCAATACTTCTGTGAGGTCAGTTCCAGAACTCAGTCTCTAAGGGGAATCACACCTCAGTTCAATCCAAGGTGGACCCAGTCATCTCTTCCAAATGCCACACAAATGACCACAATTAAAGCCAAAACACCTCCACATGGCCCTCATCTTCTTCCATATATACACACATCATAAGCACCGGGTGATGATTTACATGAGGTGCGCAGCCCAAGACAGTATCCAAAATAAGCTCCCTTGTACCTCATTTACCTAAAGTCAGGGTGGCCTGGACACCCTTCCTGTGAACCTTGAGTGATCACATAGGCCTGCTGTTAAAACTGCACTGATTCTCCAATTTGAGGCCTAGGGACTCTGGGGTTTAGATTCTTTATGTGAATTGGAGACATGAGAAAACTCAAGCACCTCTGGGATAGCCTCTGCAGGGCTTTGAAGAACTCATTTGACCCTAAAGATCCTGATTCTCACTTGATGGGTGTCAGAATCCTTAGAGGAAGGTGAGAGACTTCAACCACAATTACTGCTTTTTTGGCCATTTTGATTTTGGATACACAGGAGATCTTTCTTTTGATCCCTCAGGTGCTGAGAATCTAAGCCACATTCTTACAGAGGGCCTAGAGACTGATTCAGACACATCCCTTACTAAAACAATTAAGCAAAGAGCCACAGGTGGTGCCCATTCATGTCCATTTGAAAACTGTTTTCTTCAGGTTTCACAAAGGGGTGGCCTGAGGCAAAGAAATTCCTGACATTCAGGGCAACAGAACAATAGGTAAGCAAAAGGCCCAAAGCAGGGTTTCTCCATTGATACTTTCCTGGTCACACTCATATCAGAGTTTTCTGAGATGCTCGCCATTCCCTTCAGCTATCCAGGACATGGCCATGTCACACAGCTTGGAGGTGATGAATATCTTGGACACAAAACCATGAGCCTATTCTGGAGAGTGCCCAAAATCTCGGAAGAAAACAGGAACTTAAGAAGATAGCAGGTGTTGCCCATCGATAAGTGAAGCCTCAGTCCATTCATAAATTGGGCAGTATGAATCCTGGGAAGCTGTCTACTAGACAGGACTCATCCATTGATGCATATTCTTTTCTAATGTCTACAACTAGGGACACAGTGGGATACACAGACATAGAACACTCTCCTTGTCAAACAACTTACTAGAAACAGTTCCCTGAAAACCAAACAAACCACCATTTCTACCTCTTCTCAGAACATGAGACAAAACCACAAACCCACACCCACAGCCACAAAGACACCTCCTTCCCCCAAGGAGGTCTGTGACTATCCGGAGTGTTCTCTGACTGGTGGGCCATACTATGTTCCAACAAAATGGACTTTCCTGTCTTAGATCTTTTCTCCTTGGCCAACTCTTTGAAGTCGTCAAGAGCCAGCAGTGAGCCACTACCTGCTTTCTCAGGAAAAGCCCCTCTTTAGAGCTTTCCTGGCTTTTGGCCATTCTCACATCAGTAGGTACCAAGAATGACTGACTCTGTCCTTGGTAAATCCAAACAAGTGAGACCACTGGGAATGGGACTGGACTGGCTCTGGGTGCCTGTCTTCCTGGATCCCATGTTCAGAGAGTTCCATCACCAAAGAAGTGAGGTGAGGTCACTTCCCTCAGGAACTGAATCAGATCACTGCCTTGGAAACCTCTTTTGCCGCAGTCTGGTTGGGCACAAAATCACGAGCCACCACACAGCTTGTTGATTCAAACAGCAACTCTTTATTCCAGAACTCACACCAGTCATCTACAATCACGTTCTGTGGAAATCCATGTTCTCTGCCCAAATCTACCCCACTGGGCTTCTGTCTCCCAAAAAATACTGTCTGAATCCCGTGAGAACTCAAGGGGAACTCAGGCAGGTTAATAACAGGTTCGATTTGGGTTAGGAATTATTCTGCAGCATGAATAATGGAATTGGGAAACTGCAATATTTATAGGAATATAGAGGTGAAATATAAGTATGAAAACAGAAATCTAGGTGAGATTTGAAGCTCAGAAGTGCATTGGGCAATTGATTGGGCTACGTAGCTTTGAAATACGTTCTTCATACATGATTCAGAAAAATCGATATACAATGGCATAGGACCTTGTACCTTGGATGATTGAATGTAGTAGAGAACATTCACTCAAAAAGTGATAGTCGATAGGATCAGGAAGATAGTCAGTATGTTTCGGAAGAAGAGTGAGTATAAGATTTTGACCAAAGTTCATTAGCAATAGGGTTTCAGTTAGAGAGTGAATGTCAATGTCAGCACATGTGAAGGGTCAGTCACAATGTTGAACTGGGGAAAATATGTAGGAAAGTAGATATCAATAGAGACATTAGAAAATCAGGCAAAGTATAAAGTGAGTGAAAAAATTAGACATTTTCAACAGTTTTGAGGTTGAGTATATAATCTAAGGAAGAAACAAATATGTAGGCACCTATAGGATTGATATTTGAGAGCAATAGGCAACCTGGACATGGATATTTTTAGTAATTAATGTTCAGTTTCCATTTAGGCATTGGTACAATCATAAGTGTGACTTCTGCATTTTGTGTCCAGAATATTACTGCGATAAGATGCATATGTAGATCAGGTGACCTGAGTATTTCTTCCACCATTTCTGGGAGCAATATTTTGAAGATGTATAAATTAGTATTGGGGGTACTGTGAATAAATAATATAACTGGTTCCACTTTAAATAATGGATTTAATTGATATCAGAAAATATATAAGAAAGCTTCCTTGATATAAAAACCATTCATTCCAACCAGTTATACCTCTAATAGTGATATTACAGTTATGGTTTATCATGAACTGTGTGTCAGTTTTGCTTCAAAAGGAATAAAGGAAATCGAAAATAATGTGTTTGTAAAGAAGTCTCATGAAAAGACCAGTCAAGAAACATGGAGGAATACATGTGTTCTGAAGAAGGAAGTGATTGAAAGTGAAACAAATGCCTGTAAATTTGCTAACTTGTGGAGGAAATATATATCCTATAATGTGCATAAACTGAAGAAATTGTAATGTACCAGTGTTGAATAAAAATGAACATCAATATACATATCATGTCTCATAGGAATCTACTTGCATTGATGACAAACTGTGTCAGTTACTTTAGAAATATTAGGATTTGTATGCATCATTCAGTGAAGTTAGTTTTCAGTACTAGGAAACAAATATGTATTTCAGGTGGATGAATGATTCTGAGAAGAATCTTGTGAAAAGTTGATTATAAATCCACATACATGAACATGATTGAAAATAGGGAGTGTATATAAGACACATATATTTCATATTTGGAAAACTCTGGAGAGTGTGTGTGTGTGTATGTGTATATATATACACATACACACACACACAAACACACACACACAGACATTAAAAATAGCAATATATGCCAATAGAAATTCACCATGAAATACATATCATCCACATATCCAAAAATATATATTTTACTGAACATGGATTTATGTATAATCTTATTCAACTAGGAAGCTCACCCACAGGTTGAATTTTCAGTTCCAACAGCGTTTAGGAAAAGTGATCTCATCTCACAATTTGTATCTGCCAAGTCAGCCACCTCCCAAGAATGTACGTGCAGTACCAGGGAGGATTTTATATGTGCATATAAAAATATATGTGCTGAGAAGGCTACAGGGAAAGGGAGACAGGAATTCACAAATTTGTTATATTTGAAATCACATGGAGAACTATTTCAACAAAAAATTATCTAGATTTATAACTCCTACCCTACATAATGCAGAAGGCAAGTCCAACTATACACCATGCCTCCTCTGAACTGCTTGTATTTCTATTCTGTTTGGGTTAATTTTCTGCATCATATTAGGATTAGTAGTCAGAGTCTAGTAGGGTATGGTTTAGTGTCAGGGATTCAGTATTTCGAATGGAAAATTAAAAAATGAATCCAATGTGTATGCAAATATGTCCTACACAAAACTCTTCCCACTCTCATCCAGCACAATTCTTTGACATTACCTTCGCCCCATGTAAGACACAATTAGAAGGGAAGAGTTAGAAAATCTGTGAATACATATCTGGAATGGTAAATGCTCAGGAGTTCACAACCTTCGAGGTGGTAGAGGAGTTTCCAAAAGTAAGTTACTGGGTAAACACTCCACAAACATAGAACTCTGGTGGCCTAAAGACTTCTTGAGAAAGTGCCTCTGAGGTTGGACACTTGAAATATTTGTTGTTTTGCGGAGTTTTAGCTTCATTTATAGTGAGACCATCAAAGCTGGGTCTGCATCTATGTGACCTCGAGGTTTTCGTTTATTATTTTCCATTGAACATCAGGCAGCAATGGTGATTTCTCTCTTTGTAGACAAATTGTGGCCACTGGAAGCTAAGTGTCTCCCCGAGTGGACTGGGAAGCCATTTAGTCATCCTCCACTTTTTGTGGTGTTTCTTGCTGCTCCACTGGGAGTTTGGTATTTGCATCACAAAATACAAAGAGTTCAACTGGGATATAGTGCTGCAGGGAGTTCTGTCACGTGTGTTCGGTCAGGGTCTGCAGGAGAATGCACCAACCAGTCTTCTATCCCAAATAGCTTGCCCCTCTGACCATAGCAACCTGATTGTGAACATTGCCCTGAAACCTCTCCAAATAAGAAGATGCTTTTACCTAAAAGGGTCTGATGGCTGCACCATGTCAGCCACAAGCCATTTGGAAGTCAATGGCAGAACCACATGGCTCCACCACATATGTTTTTTCACACACCTTCACACCACAGCTCTGGGCCCACTACTCAGCATGCTCCAACTTACTGGCATCTCCTTTTACACCATTTTCATGAAATCCAGTCAATTCAGGCAATGTATGGTACACTCTTGATCAGCAACAGAACATCCAAAGGTTCTCCAGTGCCACCTGGTCATGGGAATTTTAAAAATTCCATGGTGTTTATCTAGCCATTTTAGAAGGTTTAAGCTGGAGTCACTGTGTGTTTCAATTCATTCAGGAACCATTTAATGGTTAGGAAGCTGATTTCAATGAAAGCTCTGGAGAACACTCACAGGCAAGACATCTCAAAGAGTGGCCAAAGAGTCACATGAAGCCAGGGCCATTGAGGTCTACAATGTGAGGGCCATGTGTGATTTGACTCTCAACTATGGCTGCCAAGTCTTTCAGAATAAAATCATGTGATATCCTGGCTGAGATTCCCAGTGCTCTGTGGAAAGCCACCCTGGGCCTAGATCTTAGTTTCCAAAGGCAACTCTCATGCGTGACCTCCTGAAATCCCAGCACAATTCATGGCAATACTTCTCTGAGGTCAGTTCCAGAACTCAGTCTCTATGGGGAATAACACCTGAGTTCAAACGCAAGTGGACCCAGTCATCTCTCCCAAACGCCACACAAATGACCACAATTAAAACCAAAACACTCCCACATGGCCCTCATCTTCGTCCATATAGATACACATCATAACCACTCGCTGGTGGTTTCCCTGAGGGGCACAGCCCAAGACAGTGTCCAAAATAAGCTCCCTTGCCCCTCATTTTTTTAAAGTCATGGTGGCCTGGACACCCTTCCTGTGAATCAGAAGTGATAATATAGGCCTGCAGTTAATACTGCTCTGCTTCTCCACTTTGAGGCATACTGACTCTCAGGTATAGATTCTTTATGTGATTTGGAGTCATGAGAAATCCCAAGCTCCTCTGCAGTGGTTTGAAGAACTCATTTGACCCAAAGGATCCCTATTCTCACTTGATGGAGGTCAGGAACCTTACAAAGGAAGGCGAGAGTTCATCCACAATGACTGATCTTTTTGTAATTTTGGCTTTGGATGCACACATGGGATCTTTTTTAGATCCATCAGGTATTGAGAATCTAATCCACAGCTACACACAAGGCCAAGAGTCTCATTCAGACACATCCAAATAGTAATGTACCAGTGTTGAATAAAAATGACCTTTAAAATACACATCATGTCCCACAGGAATCTACTTGCATTGATGTTAAACTGGGTCATTTACTGTAGAAATATTAGGATTTGTAAGCACCATTCACTGAAGTCAATTTTCAGTACTAGGAAACAAATATGTATTTCAGGTGGTTTAATATTTCTGAGAATAATCTTGTGAAAGTTGATTTTAAATCCACATACATGAACATGAATGAATTTAGGGAGTGTTTAATAAGACACATATATTTCATATTTTGAAAAATCTAGAGAGTATATATATATATATCTCATGGAGAAATATTACAATGAAAATTTGACAAGATTTATAACACATACCCTTGATAAAGCAGAAGGCAAATCCAAGTATACACCATGACTCCTATGAAAGTCCTGTATTTCTATTCTGTTAGGTTTCTTTTTATCCATAATATTAGGATTAGTAGTCAGAGTCTAGTAGGGTATGTGTTAGTGTCAGGGATCAGTATTTCAAATGGAAAATAGGAAAATGAATCTAATGTATATGCAAATATGTGCTACACAAAAATCTTGCCACTCTCTCCAGAACAATGCCTTGACATTAACTTCGCTCGAAGTAAGACACAATTAGTGGAGAGGAGTTTGAAAACCTGTGATTACATATGTGAACTCGGGAGTTCACAACATTGGATGTTGTAGAACAGTTTCCAAAAGTGAGAGAGAGGTTAAACACTCCACAAACATGGAGCTCTGCTCGCCTAAAGACTTCTTGAGAAACTGCCTCTGAGGTTGGGCACATGAAATATATGTAGTTGTCAGGACATTTAGTTACCTTTGTAGTGACACCATCAAATCTGTGTCTGCATCTTTGTAACCTGGAGGAAATGGTTCTTTATTTTCTAGTGAACATGAGGCAGCAGTTCTGAATTATCTCTTTGTGGGTAAACTGTGGCCACTGGTAGCTAAGTGTCCCCGTGTGGTCTGTGAAGACATTTGGTCATCCTCCATTTTCGTGGTGTTTCTTACTGCTGCACTGGGAGTTTGGTATTGGCTTAATGAAATACAAGAAGTTCAACAAGGAAACAATGCTGGAGGGAGTTCTGTCACTTGTGGTTGGTCAGGGTCTTTAGGAGAATGTTCAAAACACGGGTCTATCTCGCATAGCTTTTCCCCTTGACTATAGGTAGCCTGAGAAAATTTCACTAGATATACCAGTGCATTAACTTGGGCAAAGATAATAAATTATGATATGATATCTGTTCTCTTCAATGTGTAAGATATTTTTAAAAAGGTGCTAAATTAAAACGTTGGTCTAGCTTAGTGAAATGACATTAATTAGCAACAGTCTTGGAAATTTTTAAAGCTTAATTTCGGATACACATGGTAGTCTGTGGTTTTTTTTAAAATTTTTTCAAGAAATTTAATGTAACTTACTACTACTTTAGAAACTTCAGAACAAAGAAAGTGGCTTAATGATCCTAGAGAAACTTCTTCTGATGGTGGCTTTAATATTATCAAAAAATGATCATATTTTTAGTTTTGTGTGAGCAAGATTTTCTAGTGTAGAAAAATCTAAAGATATAAAATTTTGAGAATTACATCTTAAACTTGCATCATAATTTTCAACATTCAAACCTGGAAATTATGACTTATAGCTAAAATGCCTTAGGCATGAGGTTTCTGCTCAGAACTCCAGCCTTTACAGTTTTCAAGTCCTCAGCCAGGACTTAAGTTGATATGCAAATAAAAGAAGCCTGCAGCACTCAGCAGGAGACAGATAAAAACGAGTAAAAGTGTCTTTTTACCTGAACTCAAACTAGACCCAAACAAAAAGTACATTATATGGTATTTACTAATTACTGGCCAGTCATCTTTTTTGGGACTCTTGCTTTTTCTTAGATTCCGTATTTTTTTTTGAGCTCATGATCTTGATCCTGCAGATGGGTTAATATTTTTTGATCAGTTCTATTTTTGATCAACTGTGGAGTTTTTAAACATTACAATGGAGATTTCACGTGAAAAAGCTACAAGGCCTTCACTATTGTGTTATGTGTTACACTTGTGTTACGTGTTGTATGTCGGTATGTCTGTATGTGTGTATGTCCATATATCACGCAGTGATATGACAATTGACAGATGAGGAGCGCTCATAAAATATTTAAAAATGGATATAAATATCTTGGATTCACGTGATTCAAATGGTTCAATTCACATTGGGTAAACAGATAAAAATAATTATTAATTAAAATAATTAATTAAAATAATTAAATTAATTAAATAATTAATTAAAATAATTAATTAAAAAATAATTAAAAATTAAAATAATTAATTAAAAAATAATTAATTAAAATTAGGCCTATAAGTTTTCTAGGTGTTCAAAAAGGCCCTAATATAATGTTGATGTCTATAAAATAATCTGCTTAAATTCAGAAATTTACAAGTATTGTTTCAAAATGTGAACAGAAAGAGGTTCACAGATGGAAAAGAGAATCTAAAAGGTTCTAGATATAGATTTAATAGAGGAAGAATGTGTTTCTCAATAAGAGAGTCTATATGATTAAGTAATTAAAAGGCTTTAAGTAAATAATAAAAAGGTTTGTGTAAGTTGGTTATATGTGTATGTTTTGAGCAAGTAATCTTAAAAAATTAAACAGCTGGTTAAACAAGTACTGTTTTTATAAAATTGTGCCATGTTATTTCTTTAAAAAGCTAAACTTGGTTAATACAAAAACATCAATGTAATTGAGGTGTTAATGTGGTTATATCTTCCAGGTATACAAGTCTGTAAGGTAGAAGCTTCAAAAGAGCATTGTATCAAGCAGGTGTTCTAAGGTTGTATGGTAATTCTAGGCTTAAAAGAAAAACATGTTGGAGATTTATGTGTATCATTTGTGTTGTCTTATTGGACTTGTTATCAAAAAAGATATGTACAGTTACATATTACTTTTTACACTTAGATACAATTTAAATGTATTTTTAAGTTAATGAGAGCCTAATCCGTGTGAAGGTTTTATTTTAAAACACAAAAACACTTTGCTACTTTTCTACAAAATGTTAAAACTTTCAGCCTTTCTCTAATTCATGTTTTAGATGTGATATTATGTTGTGTTAGTTAATATCCATGTAAACTTGATCAACAATTTATATAGGCTTTGTAAAATGATGTCTAAAAAGCAAAGATCAGCTTCAGAACTATAGTATTTAAGATTTATGAAGAGCCCCGCCTTACTTGAGATAAGGATCTATGTCCCACTTCCTGTGAAAGAGACTATGAAAGAAGTAGGCCAGATTTCAGTACATTTAAAGTTGTGTCCAAATAGGATCTCAAACAGGGGATTATGATGTATATCCTAGCCAGAATTCAAGGTAGCTCTTATATAAAGTAAATATGTCTTTACCCTAGTTAATTTTCTTTGTAGTTTGCTTATAGATAATCTAAGGATCGCCTGTTAATGTTTTAAAGAGGTGCTGCTTTAAGAACTCACAACCTGGGTAAACTTAAGATAAGGAGTTATCACCTACAGGATAGAGAGATAGACATTAAAGCCCAGTGCTCTTAGCATAAGGCTGTTAACTTATTTGTTGGAAGTTTAAGTTTAAGTTTTTAAAATTAAAGTTATATTAAAAGGGCCAAGAAAACCAATATTTGGTTCTTGCCCTCTGAGTCAGTCTGAATCAGAGAATAGGGGACTTCTCCAAAGAGCTTTGAAACTCTAGGCCACATAACCTCCCGAACAGGGAGATTAATGAGACCATTGGAGGACAGAAAGCCAATTAGTGCATTTGCTATGAAGAGGAGGGTTATCAGAAAAGGGAGACATCCCTGATGCTTCTGAGGGAAGCTACATGGTCAGGCAAGGCCTGGACCTATCCTAATGCAAATAACACTAGCAGAACTGAGAAACTGCTGTATATTCCCCAAGGTCTCCCAGGGAAACTCAGCTGACTGTTAACAATAGATAGAAACAAAAGTCAGTTTTACTTGCTTCATCTTAAACACTTAGCAAAGTCAGTGAAAGCCAAAGCACAGCTGTTCCTGGGTCTTTTAAATGATAATAATAGTTAAACGTAATTTCCATAAATAAGTAAACTGGAGGCTACAAAAGAGATTCTCAGAAAGGAATGCCTGATAACTATTAAAAGGAACTGCCTGAGTAGTTTTTAGTTTAAGGCCTACAGATATTCCAAACCTACACAGGTAGGCTTGGTGTTTGCTAGTATGGTTATCCAGCCCTAAGTAACAGAATCAAACGTTTCTCTATTAGACACAGGTCATACTAGTAAATTAAATTATTAGACTATATCTTTAGGGAAAAGACATCTGTAAACCTAAATGTTAATTGTTGTGTTTACATTCCTGACATTAATGGCAAGGTGACAAATATCCTTAAAGATTTACATGCTCAAGTAGAAGCCATGTCCTTAGCAACATTGTCATGGAAAGAATATCTTATCACCTGGTTCTTGGTACTTCCTGATAAAAAATATTGATAGTCTTTGTCTTTGCCATCATACTCATTGGCATATTCCTGTGCTATGGCATTTATTGCTGAATCAATTGGATTCGCAAACTAATGAATTCTTGTTTCTCTTATAGACCACCCATCACTCAGCCTATTACTTCTCAATCACACTTTTTATCATGGACCACTCGATAAACCTGATTTTAAAGGGGGACTCCAAACTGCTTGTCCCACACCGTGCCTTTTCAGCCTAAAGAAGCCAGAAAGATCCTCTTCGCCCCGCTTCCTTACAGCAGTAAGGAATTCCCAAATTAGAGGGGGGAATAAAGCCAGATTTAAAGTTAGGTAGTTAGTGTAGTTAGATAAATCGGGGTCTAATACCGAGTAAAATCTAAAATGGAGGCCATGCAGAAAACGATTCCAGAGAACACAAAACAACTCATGAAATGTGAAACCCTTCAATAATTGTGATTCATTATTTTTATGACTAAAAGTAGTCAGAAAAAGGAGTGGGAATGTAAGGGTAAAAGAAATTGAAGTTAAAGTGTAAAAGTTAAAGTGTAAAAGACCGGGTGTTGTAAAATTTCTAAGCTGCAAGGCCTGAGTTAAAATGTAAAGGACCAGGTATTGTTAAGTTCCTATGCATACACAAAACCTGAAATTCCTGTAGCTTGTAGGACAATTCCCAGACTGCCCAGTAAATATTCCCCCTGACTGACTGGTTGTTTAATAGCCTAGGACCCTGTGTGGCCTTGCACGTAGGCATCGCAGGGCCTAAACCAATCAGTTTGAATGTGTACCCCACTTTAGAACTGACCTATCCCCCCCGCCGGACATGTTCCCGCCAATGAATGAACTAATCATGTTTAGGAATTGTTGTTTGATTTTCCTGTGGTGTATGATGATTTGTTAAAGGAGACTGTGATGTATGTAAAGTCCCGCCCTCCCCAAAAAGTGTACTTAAGCACTGCTCAACCTATGCTCAGGGCTTTGGGCTGCTCTCCCTTCTTGAGTGAGCCCGGAGCCCCAGCATGCTGGATTGGATCCTCAATAAACCCCATTTGCTGTTGCATGAGCCATGCGTGGTCTCTTGGTGGTCTCATCCTCCGGTGTTCGCCGAACTGTTACATTTGGTGCGTTGGCCGGGAATCGCGCAGCGCCGAACAAGAAGACCCCAACGGACCCCTCTGGGGGAAAGTAAGGCGCCTCTTTCCTTTTTTCCTTGTGATTGCTCAGAGCTTTTTGTTCAGGTTTGGATTTTTGGTTTTCGGTTTGGGTTGACAAAGTGGCTACCAGCAGTGAGCGTAAGTTCCCCCTGGTGGTGGTGGACAGACGTGACCTGAAGCCACAGGCCACCTCTTTGCAAGGGATGCCTTGGAGGATTCGGGGAGGGACGGATGTCCCCTCATTAGCCTACTCTGCTGCCAACCCGTCAGGTCTTGCCGGCTACTTTTTTCTCTCAGGTTGAATTCACTGTCTGTCTTAGTGGTCTTACCCATAAGGTTTTGCCAGTTACTAGGTTCTAATCTTTACTTATGAACTCGTGTTAAACGTTAACTGTGTGTCCGTGTTTGTGTCACGTTTGTGTTGTCCTTGTCTCTGTTTGAGTAACTCTCATTATGGGACAAAGCCATTCCATGCCTCTGTCCCTGAAGCCTTTCCTTGTCCCCGCCTCCACTCTGACCCCTTTGCCCACAATCCTATCACTCAAACCTTCTGCTCCTCCCCCTCTTCCCTCCATTCTCCACAATCCTATCACTCAAACCTTCTGCTCCTCCCCCTCTTCCCTCCATTCTCCCTGAGTCACAAGATTGTAGATCTTGGGGTTGTGAACAAACGGGAGCTGCATGATGGTCTTTGTGTGTCTTTTTGTCTGTGTATCTGTTAAATGTAATGGCATTGTTTGGACCGATGCAGAGTCTTGAGTTCCAACCTGCCTTAGATGTGTGGAAGTAACTTTAGCTAAATTTTAACCTAATGCTTCTCCTATGAGGGATCAAAAGTCAATAGAACCGCCAGATTTTCTGTTCTCACCTTTTACACCTCTCTTAGCTGTGCTTTAAAGAACTTTGATAAACCTTATTCCCCTTTGGTAAGCAAGATTAGGGAAGCAGTGTTTTCTTTTCTTCCCGTAGTTGGCTTGAGCACGCTCACTTCAGAGGGAATTTCCTGGGGTCTAAAAACTTTTTTATCTCCCTTAAACTTTTCTCAAAACCCTGTCCTCATTAATAAATTGTCATTAATTGGTCTTGGGGATGGGAACCAAACCTTCAGTCATAAATTTTGACACCCCAGATTGGACTTTAAAAAAGTCCCCACTCTGCCCTCTTGAGGAAGCCTAGTACTCCAAACATCTGCAAGCAGAGGATGAACTTTTTGGGAGCTGACTACTGAAAAGTTGGGAGATATAGAAAATGCTTTTTGCCTAGTGTCAAACAAAAACAGAGGAACTAATCCTGTAAGTAAAAGGTGAGGCTAAGGGACTCCCAGCAGCTGCCAGAGCCATTTTGCTGTGGGGAACTCCCTTATCCCTTACCTACACTTTAAAGATTACTCCACCTCTGTTTACTTAACAAAAGGGACAATGAATGCAGTAATATGTTGATATTACAAATTGTTTTATGGGGATGATCTTGGCTGAATGTGTATCTAAGAATGATTTTTTTTTATTGTAACAATCTGGTTTCTAAATGTGTTTCTAAAGCATTGCACTAACTTACAGTTAAAAGTTGGGTTTAAACAATTGTTTAGTTTGATTTCAGATAGTTCATGCTAGAAAACGTAAATACTTAGGATGAAAAAATTAAAGAGATTTAATTTTAAACTAGGTAGCCAGAGAAAATTTCACTAGATATACCAGTGCATTATCTTGGGCAAAGATACTAAATTATGATACGGTATCTCTTCCCGTCAGTGTGGAAGATTTTTTTAAAAAGGTGCTAAATTAAAACATTGGTCTGGCTTTGTGAAATGACATTAATTAGCAATAGTCTTGGAAATTTTTAAAGCTTAATTTCGAATACACATGGTAGTCTGTGGTTGTTTTTAAAAATTTTTCAGCCAATTTAATGTAACTTAATACTACTTTAGAAACTTTATAACAAAGAAAGTGGCTTAATGAATCTATAGAAACTTCTTCTGATGGTGGCTTTTATTTTATCAAAAAATGATCATATTTTCAGTTTTGTGTGAGCAAGATTTTCTAGTGTAGAAAAATCTAAAGATATAAAATTTTGAGAATTACATCTTAAACTTGCATCATAATTTTCAACATTAAAACCTGGAAATTATGACTTATTGCTAAAATGCTTTAGGAATGAGGTTTCTGCTCCGAATTCCAGTCTTTCTTTTTTCCAGACCTCAGCCATGACTTAAGATTATATGCAAATAAAGGAAGGCTGCAGCACTCAGTGGGAGACAGACAAAAAAGAGGAAAAGTGTCTTTTTACCTTAACTCAAACTAGACCCAACCAAAAGTACATTATATGGTATTTACTAATTACTGGCCAGGCATCTTTTTTGGGACTCTTGCTTTTTCTTAGATTCTATAATTTTTTTTTTGAGCTCATGATCTTGATTCTGCAGATGGGTTAATGTTTTGTGATCAGTTCTATTTTTGCACAACTGTGGAGTTTTTAAACATTGCAATGGAGATTTCACCTGAAAAGGCTACAAGGCCTTCACTATTGTGTTATGTGTTACACTTGTGTTACATGTTGTATGTTGGTATGTCTATATGTATGTATGCCCATATATCATGCAGTGACATGACAATTGACAGATGAGGAGCGCTTTTGAAAAATTTAAAAATGGATCCAAATATCTTTGATTCACGTGGTTCAAATGGTTCAATTCAAATTGGGTAAACAGATAAAATTAAAAATGTCTTTAAAATTAGGCCTATAAGTTTTCCAGGTGTTCAAAAAGGCCCTAATAAAATGTTGATGTCTATAAAATAATCTGCATGAATTCAGAAATTTACAAGTATTGTTTCAAAATGTGAACAGAAAGAGGTTCACAGATGGAAAAGAGAAACTAAAAGGTTCTAGATATAGATTTAATACAGGGAAAATGTGTTTGTGGATGAGAGAGTCTATATGATTAAGTAATTAAAAGGCTTTAAGTAAATAATAAAGAAAGGTTTGTGTATGTTCATTATATGTGTAAGTTTAAGCAAGTAATCTTAAAAAATTAAACAGCTGGTTAAACAAGTACTGTTTTTATAAAATTGTGCCATGTTATTTCTTTAAAAAGCTAAACTTGGTTAATACAAAAACATCAATGTAATTGTGGTGTTAATGTGTTCATATCTTTCAGGTATACAAGTATGTAAGGTAGAAGCTTCAAAAGAGCATTGTATAAAGCTGGTGTTCTAAGGTTGTATGGTAATTCTAGGCTTAAAAGAAAAACATGTTGGAAATTTATGTATATTATTTGTGTTCTATAATTGGACTTGTTATAAATAAGATATGTACAGTTCCATGTTACTTTTTACACTGAGATACAATATAATGTATTTTTAAGTTAATGAGAGCCAAATCTGTGAAGGTTTTATTGTAAAACACAAAGGTAATGCCCATTCATTTCCATGTGAAAACTGTTTTCTTCAGGCTTCACAAAGGAGTAGCTTGAGGAAAAGACGTTCCTGATATTCAGGGCAACAGAGCAATAGGTAATCAAAAGTCCCAAAGCAGGGTATCTCCACTGAGACTTTACAGGTCACACTGATATCAGAGTTTTCTGAGATGCTTGCCATTCCCTTCAGCTATCCAGTACATGGCCATGTCACAGAGCTTGGAAGTGGTACATATCTTGTACACAAAACCATGAGCCTATTCTGGAGAGTGGCCAGAATTCAGAAAGAATACAGGAATGTAAGAAAATAGTAGGTGTTGCCCATTGATAAGGCAAGCCACAGTCCATTTATAAATTGGGCAGGATGAATTTTTGAAAGTTTTCTCCTTGACAGGACACACCCATTGAGGCATTCTCTTTTCTAATGTCTACAACCATGGACACAGTGGGATACACAGACATAGAAACACTCGCCTTGTCAAAGGACTAACTAGAAACAGTCCACTCCAAACCAAACAAACCCCCTTTCCTAACTATTCTCAGAACATGAGAAAAAACCACAAACCCACTCAAACACCCACAAAGGCACCTCCTTTCCCCAAGTGGGTCTGGAACTATCCAGAGTGTCCTCTCACTGGAGGGCCATACTATGTTCCACAGAAATGGCCTGTCCTGTCTCAGATCTGGTCTCCTTGGTCAACTCTGTGAAGTTGTCAGGAGCCAGCAGTGCGCCTCTACCTTCTTTCTCCGGAAGGGACCCTCTTCAGAACTTTCCTGGCATTTGGCCATGCTCACATCTCTAGGTACCACAAAAGACTGACTCTGTTCTTGGTACATCCAAACAAGTGAGACCACTGTGACTGAGGTTTGGACTGGGTCTGGATGCCTGGCTTCCTGGAACCCAAATTCGGAGAGTTCCATCAACAAGGATGTGAGGTGAGGTCACTTGCTTCAGGAACTAAATGAAGTCACTGCCTTTGCAACCACTTTGTCCTAACATTTGCTTCCTAGGGTCTCATAATATGGAGGATTCCCCTACTTCCTGTGACACTTTCACAAGTTCGAATGATATAGAAACCATAGGCAACTGGGAACAGCTCTCCACACAGGCCTAGTTTGGTCAATCTTCCCTACATTAAGAAGAGAGAGGATGATTCAGACACATGCCTTTAACCTGACAGGGTTGTTTGCCATGGAAGATGACTTTTGCTTGCTCAGGTCTTTCATAGCTGCCTACATCTTCTCCATGGATCATATCTGCATGGACCTTTGAGGTTGTCAACAGGTGGAAGATCCCCTACATCCCTGTATTGTAAGACCAACTCTGTCCCTGGTCTTCTGTAAAGTTGGATTGAGGGAACAGTGTATAGTTAGGATTAATAACATGTTCGATTTGTGTTAGGAATCATTCTGCTGGATGAATAATGGTATTGGGAACCTACAATATTTATAAGAATAAGCAGGTGAAATATAATTATGAAAACAGAAATCTAGGAAAGATTTCAAGACGAGAAAGGCATTGGGCCCTTGATTGGTATACTTAGCTTTGAATTATGTTCTGCACAGATGTCTCAGATAAATCAATATACAATGGCATAGGACCTTGTACCTTGGATGATTGATTGTCGAAGAGATCATCCAGTCAAAAAGGGATAGTCGGTAGGATTAGGTAGATAGTCGGTAGGTTTAGAAAAAAGAGTGAGTATAGTATTTGGACCAAAAGTTCTTTAGCAGTAGGGTTTCGGATAAAGAGTGAATTTAAATGTCAGCACATGTGAACAATCAGTCACTATGATGAACTGGGAAAAATATGTAGAAAAAAGAGATATCAATAGAGACATTAGGAAATCAGGCAAAATATAAAATGAGTGATAGTATTAGACATTTTCAACATGGTTGAAGTTGAATATATAATCTTGGGAAGAAACAAATATGTACTCACCAAAGAATTGACATTTGAGAGCATTAGGCATCCAAGACATGGATGTTTTTAGTAATCCATGTTCACTTTCCATTTAGGCTTTGGTACAATCATAAGTTTGACCTTTGCATTTTGTGTCCAGAATATTACTGTGATAAAATGTATATGTAGATTAGTTGACATGAGTATTTCTTCCACCATTTTTGGGAGCAATATTTTGAAGATATACAAATTATTATTGGGGGTACACAGAGGTGTACCCTGTGTCTATCTATATAGAGATAATGCATGAATAGACCATACTGTGAATAAATAATATAACTGATTCCACTTTAAATAATGGATTGAATTGATATCTGAAAGTATACAAGAAATCTTATATTGATATACAATCATTCATTCCCACCAGTTTTACATCTAATGGTAATATTAGGGTTATGGTTTATCATGACGGGTGTGTGATTTTTGCTTCAAAAATGATAAGGGAAATCAAAACAATGTGTTTGGAAAAAAAGTCTCATGAAAAGAGCTGTCCAGAAACGTGGAGGAATACATGTGTTCTCAAGAAGTGATCAAAAGTAAAACAAATGCGTATAAATTTGATAAATTGTGGATGAAATATACATCCTATGATGTGCATAAACTGGAGAAATAGTAATGTACCAGTGTTGAATAAAAATGAACTTCAAAATAAAATTATATCCCATAGGAATCTTCTTGCATTGATGTTAAACTGGGTCAGTTACTGTAGACATATAAGAATTTTTTTGGTGTTATAATACAATTTATTTTAGCACTAGCATGCCACAGAATGTCGAGGAAAGACCAATGGATTTTTAGTTATACCACTAATAATCTAACATTAAATGACTATTTTGGGGAGTCTAGAAATTACATAAGGCTATGTAATAATTTTTTTATTTAGCATTCATAAAAACTTGGAATTTTGGTAATATTTCTACTTTTTTATTATTTTTTTATTTTTTCAGTTGTTGATAGACATTCATTTCATTTATTTATATGTGGTGCTGTTACCACTGAGCCACACACACAGACCCTCCACTTTTATCTTATCATCAAACACTCCTCTCCCTCTTCTTTACTCACTTTCTTCCTCATTTTCCCCTTCTCTCTCTTCATTTTTCATTTTCCCTCGATATGTATTTTTCTCTCATGTTATTACAAACAGTAATATGCTATAAAATTTACATTTAAGAATGTTTTTTATAGTCATTCTTTTTTCTTGAGAAAATTTAAAAATTATAATCACCTGATAGATATATTACAATACATTAATAATACATATGTATCAATATTCATGCATATGTATTACATATGTTATATATATACATATACATTTAAAAGTACATTGATTAGCCTGTTAGAAATAATATAGACCAAGTCTTTCTTAATTTTCAAGTCTTCCAGAATTAACAACTTACAGTGAAAATCAAATAAACATATTTAAGTAAACAGGTATCATTCTTATTTATCAATACTTATCATTTAAGGTTTTATATCACATTAACATGTAATATGGCATATTAAGTCTTATGAATTAGAGAAATTTTTTTTTAACAACCTATTATTTAAGGACCATATGCACTGACATTTTAAATAGCTTTCTCGTGATTTCAATTTCTATCAATTGCATATTTATTGCCAAATACTTATTTTATTAATTTTTATATTCATAATTCATATAAAGTCAATTGTTTAATTCTTCTTGTAAGTAGTTACTTATTACAGCAGGGACAGTACTAATAATTCTACATCTTTATAAGAAAGATGGTACAAAGATATTTTCATGCAAAAGTAAGAATAATTGCATGCTCTAAATGTTTGATTGTTGATACCTATAATAAAGAGCTTTTGATGAGTCTCTTCCCCAGTAAAACAAAAAATGCAAAGATATAGTTGGGTATGTATGTCCAAATAAAGATAAGGAAAAATACACATTATCAGGTAGAAACTGTTAAATAAAAGATGAAAAGAACAATCCAACACATTGTACGAACTTGTCAGATGAGGTAGTATTCTGGAAGAATAGCCTAAGACTAGACCTGGTCCATGACAAAATAATCACGAAAAAAATGAAATCTGAAAAATATAGGAAATTATATGAAATTTTCATGAAGGTAGGTGGATTATCCTTTAATCTCAATTTATGTGCATTTTCAAAAGCCAGTTTTCTGGTAAAATAAATTTGTGATATTTACAACTACACAAAACAAACTTTCTGCTTAGCAAAATGAATGCATCTCAAACCTTTTTTAGCTGATTTCTTCCCACTCCATTTTAAACCTTTGTTTATTTATTTTTATTGGTTGTTCAAAACATTACAAAGCTCATGATATATCATCTTTCATACATTTAACTCAAATGGGTTATGAACTCCCAATTTTCCCCAAATACGAATTGCAGAATCACATCAGTTACACATTCACATTTTTACATAATGTCATATTAGTGACTGTTGTATTCTGCTACCTTTACTATCCCCTACTATCCCTCCTCCCCTCCCCTCCCATCTTCCCACTCTTCCTCATCTGCTGTTCTTCACTTCTCACTCTTGTCCCTGACTTTCCCCTCACAACCTCTTATATGTAATTTTGTGTAACATTGAGGGTCTCCTACCATTTCCATATGCTTTCCCTTCTCTCTCACTTTCTCCCACTCGTGTTGGTTTAATATTAATCTTTTCCTCATGCTCTTCCTTCTTGTTCTATTCTTAGTTGCTCTCTTTTAATCAAAATAGACATTTGGCATTTGGTTTTTTAAGGATTGGCTAGCTTCTCTTAGCATAATCTGCTCTAATGCCATCTATTTCCCTGCAAATTCTATGATTTTGTCATTTTTTAGTGCTGCATAATAATCCATCATGTATAGATGCCACATTTTTTTATCCATTCATCTATTGAATTGCATCTAGGTTGGTCCCACAGTCTAGCTATTGTGAATTGTGCCACTATGATAATTGATGTGGCAGTATCCCTATAGTACACTCTTTTAAGATCCTCAGGGAATAGTCTGAGAAGTGCGATAGCTGGTTCAAATGGTGGATGCATTCCTAGCTTTCCCAGGAATCTCCATACTGCTTTCCATGTTGGCCTCACCAATTTGCAGTCCCACCAGCAGTGTACAAGTGTCCCCTTTTTCCCACATCCTCGTCAACACTTGTTGTGGTTTGACTTCATAATGGCTGCCAATCATACTGGAGTGAGATGGTATCTTAGGTTGGGTTTGATTTGCATTTCTCTGACTGCTAGATATGGTGAGCATTTTTTCATGTACTTGTTGATTGATTGTATGTGCTCCTCTGTGAAGTGTCTTTTCAGGTCCTTGGCCCATTTGTTGTTTAGGTTATTTGTTATCTTATTGTTTAATTTTCTGAATTATTTGCATATTATGGATATTAGGGCTCTATCTGAAGTGTGAGTGGTAAAAATTTGTTTCCAGGATGTAGGCTCTCTATTTACCTCTCTTATTGTTTCTCTTGCAGAGAAAAAAAAACATTTTAGTGTAAGTAAGTCTCATTTTTTTATTCTTGTTAATAACTCTTAGGCTATGGGCGTCCTATTAAGGAATTTGGAGCCTGAACCCACAGTATGTAGATCGTAGCCAACTTTTTCTTCTATGAAACGCAGTGTCTCTGATTTTACATCTAGCTCCTTGATCCATTTTGAGTTAAATTTTGTGCATGGCGAGAGAAAGGGATTCAGTTTCATTTTGTTGCATATGGATTTCCAATTTTCCCAGCACCATTTGTTGAAGATGCTATCCTTCCTCCATTGCATGCTTTTAGCCCCTTTATTAAATATAAGAAAGGTGAAATTTTATGGATTGGTTCCTGTGTCCACTATTCTGTTCCATTGGTCCATCTGCCTTTTTCGGTACCAGTACCACGCTGTTTTTGTTACTATTGCTTTGTAGTACAGTTTGAACTCTGGTATTGCTATACCTCCAGATTCACACTTCCTGCTTAGAGTTTCTTTTGCTATTCTTGGTCTTTTGTTTTTCGATATGAATTTCATGATTGATTTATCTATTTCTACAAGAAATGCCATTGGGATTTTGATTGGCATTGCTTTAAACCTGTAGAGAACTTTGGGTAATATCGCCATTTTGATGATGTTAGTCCTGCCTATCCATGAACAGGGTACATGTTTCCATCTTCTGAGATCTTCTTCTATCTCTCTCTTTAGAGTTCTGTAGTTTTCATTATATAAATCTTTCACCTCTTTTGTTAGGTTGATTCCCAAATATCTTATTTTATTTGAGGATATTGTGAATGCAGTGGTTTTCCTCATTTCCATTTCAGAAGTTTTGTTGCTGTTATACAGGAATGCCTTTGATTAATGCGTGTTGATTTTATATCCTGCCACTTTTCTGAATTCATTGATTAACTGTAGCCATTATTTTGTAGACCCTTTTGTGTCTGTTAAATATATTATCATGTCATTTGCAAATAGCAATACTTTAAATTCTTCTTTTCCAATTTTTATGCCTTTAATTTCATTTGTCTGTTTAATTGCTCTGGCTAGTATTTCAAGAACTAAATTGAATTGAATAGAAGTGGTGATGGAGGGCATCCCTGTCTTGTTCCAGATTTTAGAGCGAATGCCTTCAGTTTTTCTCCATTTAGGATGATGCTAGCCTGAGGGTTAGCATATATAGCTTTTACAATGTTGAGGTAAGTTTCTGTTATCCCTAGTTTTTATAGTGTTTTGAACATAAAGCGATGCAGAACTTTGTCAAATGCTTTTTCTGCATCTATTGAGATGATCATATGGTTCTTGCCTTTAAGTCTATTGATGTGGTGAAAGGCATTTTTTGATTTCCGTATATTGAACCATCCTTGCATCACAGGGATGAATCCTACTTGATGATGGTGCACAATTTTTTTGATATGTTTTTGTATTCGATTCACCCGGATTTTATTGAGAATTTTTGCATCCAAGTTCATTAGAGATATTGGTCTGTAGTATTCTTTCTTTAAAGTGTCTTTGTCTGGTTTCGGGATCAGGGTGATGTTGGCTTCATAGAATGAATTTGGATGAGTTCCTTCTTTTTCTATTTCTTGAAATAGCTTGAAAAATATTGGTATTAATTCTTCTTTGAAGGTTTAGTAGAAATCCGCTGTTTACCCATCTGGTCCAGGGCTTTTTTTGGTTGGTAGTTTTTGATTGCTTCTTCTATTTCTTCCTTTATTATTGGCCTGTTTAAATTGTGTGTGTCTTCCTGACTCAATCTGGCAGATCTTATGAATTAAGAAATTTATCAATATCTTCACAATCTTCTATTTTATTGGAATATAGTGTTTCAAAATACTTTCTAATTATCTTCTGTATTTCTGTAGTGTCTGTTGTGATATTGCCTTTTTCATCCCATATGTTAGTAATTTCAATTCTCTCTCTTCTTCTCTTCATTAGCATGGTTACGGGCCTGTTGATCTTATTTATTTTTTCAAAGAACCAACTTTTCATTTTATCAATTTTTTCAATGTTTTTTGTTTTTTTGTTTCAATTTCATTGATTTCAGCTCTAAATTTAATTATTTCTTGTCTTCTAATACATTTGCTGTTGTTTTGCTGTTCCTTTTCTAGGTTTTTGAGGTGTAGTTTGAGTTCATTTATTTGTTGTTTTTTCTCTTATTTTGAATAAATAACTACAAGAAATGAATTTCCCTCTTTAAACTGCTTTAATTGTGTCCCATAGATTCTGGTATGTTGTGTCTGTATTGTCATTTGTCTCAAAGAATTTTTTTATCTCCTTCTTTATGTCTTCTGTAACCCATTGATCATTCAGCAGCATGTTGTTCATTTTCCATGTGATGTAGAATTTTTCCTTCCTTCTTTTATCATTGATTTTCAGTTTCATTCCATTATGATCAGATATGGTGCATGGTATTATCTCCATGCCTTTATATTTACTAAGAATTGCCCTATGGCATAATATATGGTGTATCTTTCAGTAGGATCCATGTGCTGCTGAGAAGAACATGTATCCACTTGATGATGGTTGATATATTCTATATATGTCGGTTAAGTCTAGGTTATTGATTGTGCTGTTGAATTCTATAGTTTCTTTATTCAGTTTTTGTCTAGAGGATCTGTCTAATGGCGAGAGCGGTGTGTTGAAGTCACCCATAATTATTGTATTGTACTCTATTTGACTCTTGAACTTGAGGAGAGTTTGTTTAATGAACGTTGCACCTCCATTGCTTGGTGCATACAAATTGATAATTGTTTTTTCTTGTTGGTGGATGATTCCTTTTAACAGAATATAGTGTCATTCTTTATCCCTTTTGATTAACTTAGGTTTGAAGTTGATTTTATTCCATATGAGTATGGCAAATCCTTCTTGCTTTCGAGGGCCATGTGAGTGTTGTGATTTTTCCCAACCTTTTACCTTCAGCCTGTGTATGTCTTTTCCTATCATACGAGTCTCCTGAATGCAGAATATTATTGGATTGGTTTTTTTTTTGATCCACGTTTCTAGCACATGTCTCTTGATTGGTGAGTTTAGGCCATTACCATTTAAGGTTACAATTGAAATATGATTTGTACTTCCACTCATGTTTATTTATTTATTATATTTTAGTTTGGATATTTTTTACTTTTTTGTTACTTTCCTCCCCCTTTACTGAGATACTTCCCGCTGTTAGTTTTGGGCACTATTTTTCAACTCCTCTTCTTGTAGTATTTTGCACAAAATGCTTTGCAGTGCTGGTTTTCTGGCTGAAAATTGTTTTAGCTTTTGTTTATCGTGAAAGACTTTAATTTCATTGTCAAATCTGAAGCTTAATTTTGCTGTATACAGTATTCTTGGTTGGAATTCATTATTTTTCAGCATTTGAAATACATTGTTCCAGGATCTTCTGACTTTCAAGGTATGTGATGAAAAATCTGTTATTAACCTAATTGGTTTACCCCTGAATGTAATCTGCGTCCTTTCTCTTATAGCTTTTAATATTCTCTCCTTGTTCTGTATGTTGGCTATCTTCATCATTATATGTCTTGGAGTTGGTATATTTTGGTTTTGAATGTTTGGGGTCCTGTAGGCTTTCAGGATTTGGCAATCAAATCCATCGTTCATCTCTGGGAAGTTTCCTAGAATTATTTCATTTAATATGTTGTCCATTCCTTTGGTTTGAATCTCTATGCCTTCTTCTATCCCGATGACTCTCAAATTTGTTTTTTTTTAATGACATCCCATATTTCTTCAATAGATTGCTCGTCGGATTTAAGCATCATTTCTGTGTTGACTATATTCTTTTCAAGTTGATAAACTTTGTCTTCATTATCTGATGTTCTGACTTCTACTTGATCTAGTCTATTTGTAATATTCTCGTTTGAGTTTTTAATTTGGTTTATAGTTTCCTGCATTTCTAGGATTACTGTTTGATATTTCTTTTTAAGATCTCTATCTCCTGGTAAAGCTCGTTGTTTGCCATTTGAATTTCTTTGTTTGATTCATTTTCAAAATATACTTTTATTGCTTGGACTTGCTGCCTCTATGCCTGCTAAAGTGGATTCCGCTAGGAAGTGATTCCGAAGGCCGAGCTCCAGTGATGTCACCTCTCTGCTTTGGCGGGCCCCAGGCTCCTTGCCGAGGTGTCCGAATAGGGGTGTGGGACTTGACTGTCTCTGGTTTGTTTCAGCTCCGGGTCACTGGCGGGTGGGCGGTCTCTAGCCGCCCAATTGCGCGGTTGGTCGCCAGTGGGCAGGTAGTCTGCAGCCGCCTAGTCTCGTGGGCGGCAGGTGGGCTGTCGCCAGTGGGTTGGCAATCTCTAGCCACCCAGTCGCACTGTCGGTTGCCGGCGGGCGGGCATTCCTCAGCCGCCCAGTCACGCAGGCAGTGGGTGGAATGTCACCTGCGGGCCTGCGGTCTCCAGCCGCCTAGTCACAAAGGCCTGGCCTCTAGTCCTTTGGTTTCTCCTGCTAGTCCTGGTTTCTTTTTCTAGACCAGATTTCCCCTGAGTGATGCCTCTTGGCAGTTCAAACTGTACTCTGGGCCTGCCGTTTGTTGGGTGTTGAGGGTGTCTATTGGGAACCCAGACACTCTATTGTTTTGATTTTTTCCGCTTGCCCCTCCCCCAGCACTGGCTAGAAACGTTTCGTTTTTGCCACTGATGGGAGGGGGATTTGAAAGTCAGGTGTCTCTAGTTTTTCTCGCATTTTTATGCAGGCTTTCTTTGATAAACCCTCCCCCGAAAAGCCTAGGAGAGATTTTATGCGAATTCCCCACTGTATGAGAGATGAGCTGAGTAACACACACCTGTTTTATTTTTGCAATGTATTGGAGAGGAGCGGTGGTTACTTCAGCTCTCAAAGATGGTGGCCGCTGGTTTCCTTGGTGTAGTTTCTTTTGTGGGAGATAGAACTGTACCACTTTTTTTCCTGTCTTAATTCCCAAACTCAGCCCGGGGATCAGTGAGAGCTCAGCCGGCAGGATTCCACAGAATCCGCAGCAACATTTCTCCCTACTTGCAGGTGGCTTCTCGGTGGTGCCCCGCCATCTGTAACAGTGGGCCTGGCCACATGATTTAATCACCCTGGATCTCTAGTTGCACAGTTGGCTATTGGGAACCCTGGCACTCTATTGTTTTGATTTTTTTTCTGCTTGCCCCTCCCCCAGTGCTGGCTAGACAGGTTTTTTTTCACCGCTGATGGGAGGGGGAGATGAAAGTCAGGTGCCTCTAGTTTTCCCCCATCTTTATGCAGGCTCGCTCTGATAATCTCTCACCCAGAAAGCCTATGAGAGATTTTATGCGAATTCCCCGAAGTATGGGAGATGAGCTGTTAACACACACCTGTTTTATTGTTGCAATCTGTAGGAGAGTGGCTGTGGTTACTTCAGCTCTCCAAGATGGTGGCCGTTGGTTTCCTTGGAGGAGTTTCCGTTGTGGGAATTATAACTGTACTGCTTCCTTCCCTGTCTGAAATCCTGAACTCAGCTAAGGCCTCAGTGGGGGCTCTACCGGGAGGATTCTACAGAATGTGCATCAACGTTTCTCCCTGCTTATTGGTCGCATCTCGGTGGTGGCGCGCCGTCTGTAGCCACTGGGTGGGCCGTGCGGATCAGTCTGACTGGATCTCGGGTGGCACAGTTGGCTCGTGTTTGAGACTCAATTACCAGACCATAGTGCTAGAAATCCTTTCTCTAGGTTTCAGTGCACCCCCATTTTGCTGTAAGTTCCCAACAAGATAGATTTTTTTAGTTCTAAGTCGTTAGTCACCTGCGCGGTGGCGCGGTACACTGGGTGTGATGCTCTCTATTTGCGGCCATCTTGCAATGTCGAAATATTATGATTTGTATGCACCATTTACTGAAGTTAGTTTTCAGTATTAAGAAACAAATATGTATTTCAGGTGGATGAATATTTCTGAGAATAATCTTGTGAAAAGTTGATTATAAATCCTCATACACAAAAATGTATTATTTTAGGAAGTGTATAATAAGACACATATATTTCATATTTTGAAAAATCTGGAGAGTGTATATATATATATATATATATATATATATATATACACACACACACACACAAACACACATACACAGACATTAAAAAGTATCAATATATATGCCAATCGAAATTCATCATGAAATATATAACATCCACATATCCAAAAAAATACATTTTACTGAAAATGGATTTATGTATAATGTTGTTCAACTAGGAAGCTCACCCATAGGTTGAATTTTCAGTTCCAACAGCATTTAGGAGGAGTGATCTCTTCTCACCATTTTTATCTGCCATGTCAGCCACCTCAAAACAATGTACATGTGATTCCAGGTAGGATTCTAAATGTGCAAATAAAAATACATGTGCTTAATAGGCTACAGAAAAAGGGAGAGAGGAATTCACATTTTTGTTAATTTTAAAAACACATGGAGAACTATTTCAATAAACATTGACTATATTTATAACTCCTACACTATGTAATGCAAAAGGGATGTCCAACTACATACCATGCCTTCTCTGAACTGCTGGTATTTGTATTCTTATTGGGTTACTATTCTCCATCATATAAGGATTAGTAGTCAGAGTCTAGTAGGGTATGGGTTAGTGTCAGAGTTTCAGTATTTCGAATAAAAAATAGGAAAGTAAACACAATGTGTTTGCAAATATGTGCTACACAAAAATCTTCCAACTCACATTAAGAACAATCCCTTGATATTATCCTCGCCCGAAGAAATGCACAATTAGAGGAGAAGAGTTAGAAAATCTGTGAATACATACCCGGACTGGAACATGCTCAGGAGTTCACCACTTTGGAGGTGGTAGAGGAGTTTCCAAAAGTAAAAGACAAGGTAAACACTCCACAAACATGGAGCTCTGCAGGCCAAAAGACTTCTTGAGAAACTGCCTCTGAGTTTGGACACTTGAAATGTATGTTGTTGTCAGTAGCTTTAGCTTCCTATGTAGTGAGAGCATCAAAACTGGGTCAGCATCTATGTGACCTGGAGGACATGGTATCTTATTTTCCAATGAAAATGAGGCAGCAGTGCTGAATTCACACTTTGTAGGTAAATTGTGGCAACTGGGGCATCAGTGTCTCTTCTTGTGTACTGTGAAGCCATTTGGTCATACTCTAATTGTCGTGGTGTTTCTTGCTGCTGCACTGGGAGTTTGGTATTTGCTTCATGAAATAGAATGAGTTCAACTGGGACACAGTGCTGGAGAGAGTTCTATCACGTGTGGTGGGACAGGGTCTGTAGGAGAATGCACCAACCAGGCTTATGTCCAACATAGCTTGCCCCCTTGACCATATCAACCTGATTCTGAACATTGCCCAAAAACCTATCCATATAACAAGATGCCTTTACATATAAGGGTCTGCTGGCTGCACCATGTCAGTCACAAGTCATTTGAAAGCCAATGGCCGATCTACATGAAACCATCACAGATGATTTATCTCACACCTACCCACTTTTGCTGTAGGCCGACTACTCAGCAGGCTCCAACTTACTGGCATCTCTGTTCTACACCATTTTTGTGAAACCCAGTCAATCAAGCCACTGTCTGGTACACTCATGATCAGCAACAGGCTCTCCAATAGTTTTCCAGTGCCACCTGGTCATGGGAATTTCAAAAATTTCATGGTATTTATCGAGCCCATTTTTCAAGGATGAAGTTGGAGGCACTGAGGGTTTCATTTAATTCAGTAACCATTAAATAGTGAGGAAGCCCATTTCAATGAAAGCTCTCAAGGACTCTCACAGGCAAGGCTTCCCAAAGAGTTGCCAAAAGGTCACATGAAGCCAGGCCCATTGAGGTCTACAATGTATAATCCATGCGTGTTTTGACTCTCAACTATGGCTGCTAATTCTTTCAGAATAAAATCATGTGATTTCCTGGCTGAGATTCCCTGTGCTCTGTGGAAAGCCATCCTGGCCACAGATCTCAGTTTCCAAGGGTGACTCTCATGCATGGCCTCCTAAAATCCCAACAAAACTCATGGCAATCCTTCTCTGAGATCAGTTCCAGAACTCAGTCTCTAAGGGGAATCACACCAGAGTTCAAGCCAAGGTGGAGCCAGTCATATTTTCCAACAACCACACTAATAACCACAATTAAACCCAGAACACTTCAACATGGCCAGCATCTTCTTCCATATAGACACTCAGTTTAACCTCTGGCTGGAGGTTTCCATGAGGGGCACAGCCCAAGGCAGTGTCCAAAATAAGCTCCCTTGCCCCTCATTTGCTTAAAGTTGGGGTGGCCTGAACACCTTCCTGTGAACCAGGACTGATCAAATAGGCCTGCCTTTAATACTGCTCTGCTTCTCCAATTTGAGGACTACTGACTGTGGGGTTTAGATTCTTCATGTGAATTGGAATCATTAGAAAACCGAATCACCTATGGGCTAGCGTCTGTAGGCCTTTGAAGAACGGATTTGACCCAAAGGCACCCTATTCTCACTTGATAGAGGTTAGGAACCTAAGATAGGAAGGCGAGAGACTTCATCCACAAGGACTGCTCTTTTGGTCATTTTGGTTTTGGATGAACACGTGGGATGTATAAGGTGCTGAGAATCTAACCACAGCCTCACACAGGGCCAAGAGGCTGTTTCAGAAACATCCATTTCCAAAGCAATTAAGCAAAGAACCACAGGTGATGCCCATTCATTTCCATTTGAAAACTGTTTTCTTCAGGCTTCACAAATTGGTGTCCTGAGGTAAAGACCTTCCTGAAATTCAGGGCAACAGAACAATAGGTAAGCAAAAGGCCCAAAGAAGGGTTTCTCCACTGAGACTTTCCTGGTCCCACTGATATCTGAGTTTTCTGAGATGCTCGCCATTCCCTTCAGCTATCCAGTACATCACCATATCACAGAGCTTGGAGGTGGTACATATCTTGGACACAAAACCATGAGGCTATTCTGGAGAGTTTCCAGAATTCAGGAAGAAAACAGGAACTTAGTAAGAGAGCAGGTGTTGCCCTTCGATAAGACAAGCTGCAGTCAATTTATAAATTGGGCAGGATGAATGCTTGGAAGGTTTCTACTAGACAGGACACATCAATTGACGCATTCTCTTTTCTAATGTCTACAACCATGAACAGAGTGGGATAAACAGACATAGAAGCCTTCGCCTTGCCAAACGACTTACTAGAAACAGTCCACACCAATCCAAACAAAGAGCCATTCCTACCTATTCTCAGAACATGAGACAAAACCACAACCCCACACACACACACTCAAAGGCACCTCTTTTGCCCAAGTAAGTCTGTGACTATCCAGAGTGTCCTCGGAATGGTGGGCCATACTATGTTCCTTCAAAATGGCCTGTCCTGTATCAGATCTGGTCTCCTTGGCCAACACTTTGAAGTTGTTAGGTGCCATTTGTGAGCCACTATCTGCTTTCCCAGGAAAAGCCCCTCTTCAGAGCTTTCCTGTCATTTGGCCATCGTCACATCAGTAGGTACTAAGAAAGACTGACTCTGTCCTTGGTTAATCGAAACAAGTGAGACCACTGGGATTGGGACTGTGATGGGCTCTTGGTGCCTGTCTTCCTGGATCAAACGTTCAGAGAGTTCCATCACCAAGGAAGTGAGGTGAGGTCACTTCTTTCAGGAACTGAATGAGTTCACTGACTTGGCAACCACTTTGTCCTAACAGTTACTTCTAAGGGTCCCATGAGACAGAGGCTGTCCCTACTTCCTGTCACACTTTCACAGTTAGAATGGTATACCAACCATAGGTACCTGGGAACAGCTCTCCACATAGGCCTGGTTTGGTCCATCTTCTCTACATTAAGAAGGTAGAGGCTGATTCAGACACATCCCTTCATCCTGACCAGATTGTTTGCCATGGAAGATGTCTTTTGCTCTCACAGGTCCTTCATAGCTTCCTACATCTTCTCCAGGGATCATTTCTGCATATAACTTTGATGTTCTCAGCAGGTGGAAGATCCCCTACATTCCTGTATTGTAAGACCAACTCTGTCCCTACTTTTCTGTAAAGTTAGATTGAGGGAAAAATGTATGTTTAGGGTTAATAACATGTTCGATGTGCATTATGAATCTTTCTGCCGGATGACTAATGGTATTGGCAACCTGTGATATTTACAAGAATATATAGGTGAAATATAAGTATGAAAACAGAAATCTAGGTAAGATTTGAAGCCAGAAGGGATTTGGGGCCTTGAGTGGGAAACTTAGGTTTGAATTATGTTCTGCACATGTGTCTCAGATAAATTGATATACAATGGCATAGGACCTTATACCTTGGATGATTGATTGTCGAAGAGAACATCTAGTCAAGACACTATAGTCAGTAGCATTAGGAAGATTGTCAGTAGGTTTAGAAAGAAGAGTGAGTATAGGATTTGGACCAAAAGTTCTTTAGCAATAGGGTTTCGGGTAGAGAGTGAATGTAAATGTCAGCATATGTGAAGTGTCAGTCACAATGATGAACTGGGGAAAATATGTAGGAAAGCAGGTATCAATAAAGATATTACAAAATCAGGCAAAGTATGAAGTGAGTTATAGGATTAGACATTTTCAAGATGGTTGAGGTTGAATATATAATCTTAAGAAGAAACAAATATGTAGTCACCAATAGGATTTACATTTGAGAGCATTAGGCAACCTGGACATGGTTGTTTTTAGTAATCCATGCTCCCTTGGCATTTAGGCTTTGATACAATAATGAGTGTGACCTACGCTTTTTGTGTCCAGAATATTACTGTGATAAAATCAATATATATATATATATATATATATATATATATATATATATATATATATATATAGTGAAATGAATATTTCTTCCACCATTTCTGGGAGCAATATTTTGAAGACGTATAAATTAGTATTGGGGGGACAAAGAGGAGTACACTGTATCTACGAATATAGAGATAAAGAATTAATAGACAATACTGTGAATAAAAAACATAAGTGGTTCCAACTTTAAATAATGGATTGAATTGAATTTTGAACATATAGAGGAAATCTTATATTGATATACAATTATTCAATCCAACCAGTTATACATCTAATGTTAAAATTAATGTTATGGTTCATCATGAAGAGTGTGTGAGTTTAGCTTCGAAATTGATTATGGAAATCGAAAATAATGTATTTGGAAAGAAGTCTCATGAAAAGACCAGTCAAGTAACATGGAGGAATACATGTGTTCTGAAGCAAGAAGTGTTTGAAAGTGAAACAAATTCCTATAAATTTGTGAACTTGTGGATGAAATATATATCCTATGATGTGCAAAAACTGAAGAAATAGTAATGTACCAGTGTTGGATTAAAATGAACGTCAATATAGACATTATGTCCCATAGAAATCTACTTGCATTGATGTTAAACTGGGTCAGTTACTGTAGAAATATTAGGATTTGTAAACACCATTGATTGAAGTTAGTTTTCAGTACTGCAAAACAAATATGTATATGTATGTATTTCAGGTGGATGAATATTTCTGAGAATAATCTTGCACAAAGTTGATTATAAATCCACATACATGAACATGAATGAATTTACCGAGTTTGTATAAGACACATATATTTCATATTTTGAGAAATCTGGAGTGTTTATATATATATATATATATATATATATATATATATATATATATATATATATATATATATATTTAAATAAACACAAATATACATTAAAAAGTATCAATATATATGCCAATCGTAATTCATCATGTAATATAGATCATCCACAGATGTAAAAATATTTATTATACTGAACATGGATTTATGTATAATATTGTTCTACTAGGAACCTCACACATAGTTTGAATTTTCAGTTCCCAAAGCATTTAGGAGTACTGATCTCTTCTCACAATTTGTATCTGCCAATTCAGCCAACTCATAAAAATGTACGTGTGATACCAGGTAGGATTCTATATGTGCATATAAAAATACATGTGCTGAGTAGGCTACAGAGAAAGGGAGACAGTAATTCACATATTTGTGAACTTTAAAAACACATGGAGAACTATTTCAATTAAAAATTGAGTAGATTTATAACACCTACCCTTAATCATGCAAAAGGGAAGTCCATCTGTACACCATGCCTCCTCTGAACTGCTTGAATTTTCATTCTGTTTTGGTATTATTCTTCATCATATTAGGATTAGTAGTCAGAGTATAGTAGGATATGAGTTACTGTCAGGGATTCAGTATTTCGAATGGAAAATTGGAAAATGGATCAATGTGTATGCAAATTAGTGTTACACAAAAATTTTCCCACTCTCATTCAGAACAATAACTTGACATTACCTTCACCCCAAGTAAGACACAATTAGAGGAAAAGAGTTAGAAAATCTTTGAATTCATACCTGAAATGAAAACTGCTCCAGATTTCTCAACCTTGGAGATGGTAGAGGAGTTTCCAAAAGTAAGGGACCTTGTAAAAATTCCACAAACATGAAGATTTGCCAGCCTAAAGACATCTGGAGAAACAGTTGAAATATATGTTGTTTTCAGGAGCTTTAGCTTCCTTTCTAGTGAGACCATCAAAGCTGTTTATGCATCTCTGTGACCTGGAGGACATGGTGTATAAATTTCCAATGAACATGAAACAGCAGTGCTGAATTCTCTCTTTGTAGGTAAACTATGGCCACTGGGGGCTAAGTGTCTCCCCATGTGGACTGTGAAGCCATTTCATCATCCTCCACTTTTTATAATGTTTCCTGCTGCACTCGGAGTTTTGTATTTGCTTCATGAAATACCAGGTGTTAAACTTGACCACAGTGCTGGCTGCCAAGTCTTTCAGAATAAAGTCATGTGAAATCCTGTCTGAGATTCCCAGTGCTCTGTGGAAAGCCACCGTGGGCATAGATCTCAGTTTCCAAGGGTGACTCTCATGCGTGGCCTCTTAAAATCCCAACACAATTTATGGCAATTCTTCTTTGATATGTGTTCCAGAACTCAGTCTCTAAGGGAATGACACCAGAGTTCAAGCCCAGGTGGATCCAGTCATCTCTTCCAACCGCAACATGAATGACCACAATTAAAACCAAAATACACCACATGGTCCTCATCTTCTTAAATATAGACATTCATCATAACCTCTGGCTGGAGGTAACCATACGGGATGCATCCCAAGAGAGTGTCCAAAATAATGTCGCTTGCCCCTCATTTGCTAAATTCAGGGTGAAAAGGACACCCTTCCTTTGAACCAGGAGTGATCAAATAGGCCTGCCATTAATACTGCTCTCCTTCTCCAATTTGAGGCCTGCTGACTCTCAGGTTTAGATTCTTTATGTGATTTGGAGTCTTGAGAAAACACAAGCACCTCTGCAGGGCTTTGAAGAACTCATTTGACCTAAAGTATCTCTATTCTCACTTGATGGAGGTAAATAATCAAACAGAGAAAGGCAAGAGACTCATCCACAATGACTGATTTTTTGCCATTTTGGTTTTGATTGCACACATGAAATTTATCTTTAGATCTATCATGTGCTGAGAATCTAAGCCACAACCTCACACAGGGCCAAGAGGCTGATTCAGACACATCCGTTTCCGAAGCAATTAAGCAAAGAGCCACGTGTTATGCCCATTTATTTCCATTTGAAAACAGTATTCTTCAGGCTTCACAAAGGGATGGCCTGAGGCAAAGACCTTCTTGACATTCAGGGCAACATAACCATAAGTATGCAAATGAACCAAAGCAGGGTTTCTCCACTGAGAGTTTACTGGTGACACAGATATGTGAGTTTTCTAAGATGTTCCCATTTCCTACAGCTATCAAGCACATGGCCATGTCACAGAGCTTGGAGGTGGTACATATCTTGGATACAAAACCATGGGCCTATTCTTGAGATTGGCCGGAATTCAGGAAGAAAACAGGAACTTAGGAAGTTAATAGGTGTTGCCCATGCATAAGGCGAGCCACAGTCCATTCATAAATTGGGCAGGAAGAATGCTGGGAAGCTTTATACTAGACAAGAAAAATCCTTGATGCATTCTCTTTTCTAATGTCTACAATCACGGACAGAGTGGGAAACACAGACATAGAAGCACTCGCCTTGTCAAACGACTTACTAGAAACAGTACACTCCAATCCAAACAAACCACCTTTCCTACCTATGCTCAGAACATGAGAGAAAACAACAAACTCACACCCACACCCACTAAGGCACCTCCTTAACCCAAGTAGGTCTGTGAATATCCAGAGTGTCCTCTGACTGGTGGACCATACTATGTTCCCCTGAAATGGCCTGACCTGTGTCAGATCTGGTCTCCTTGGCTAACTCTGTGAAGGTGTCAGGAGCCAGAGGTGAGCCACTACCTGCTTTCTCAGAAAAGGCCCCTCTTCAGAGCTTTCCTGGCATTTCGCCATCCTCACATCAGTAGTTACCAAGAAAGACTGTCTCTGTCCTTGGTAAATCCAAAGAAGTGAGACCATTGGGACTGGGACTGGGACTGGCTATGGGTGCCTGGCTTCATGAATCCCAAGTTCAGAGATTTTAATCACCAAGGAAGTGACGTGAGGTTACTTCCCTCAGGAACTGAATGAGGTCACTGCCTTTGCAAACACATTGTCTTAAGACTTGCTTCCAAGTGTCCCATGAGATAGAGGCTGTCCCTACTTCCTGTGACACTTTCCCAAGTTAGAATGCTTAATCAACCATACACGGCCTGGAACAGGTACCCACGCAGGGTGGGTTTGGTCCATTTTCTCTACATTAAGAAGAGAGAGGCTGATTCAGACAGAACCCTTCATCCTGACCAGGTTGTTTGCCATTGAAGATGACTTTTGCTCTCTCAGGTCCTTTATAGCTGCCTACATCTTCTCCAGGGATCATTTATGCATGAACCTCTGAGGTTTTCATCAGGTGAAAGATCTCATACATTCCTGTATTTTAAGACCAACTCTATCTCTGCTCTTCTGTAAAGTTATATTGATGGAACAGTGAATGGTTACGATTAACAACATGTTTGATTTGGGTTAGGAATCATTCTGCTGGATGAATGATGGTATTTGGAACCTAAAATATTTAAAAAATATAGAGGTGAAATATAATTATGAAAACAGAAATCTAGGTAAGATTAGAAGCCCAGAATGGCATTGGGACCTTGACTGGGATAATTAACATTAAATTACGTTCTGCACAGATATCTAAGATAAATCTATAATCAATGGCATAGGATCTTCTACCTTGGATGATTGAATGTAGAAGAGAACATCCAGTCAAACAGGGATAGTCGGTAGGATTAGAAAGATAGTCGGTAGGTTTAGGAAGAAGAGTGAGTATATTATTTGGAACAAAAATTCTTTAGCAATAGGGTTTTGGTTAGAGATTGAATGTATTTGTCAGCACATGTGAGGAGTTAATCACAATGATGAACTTGGGAATTATGTAGGAAAGCAGATATCAATAGAGACATTACAAAATCAGGCAAACTATAAAGTCATAGAATTAGACATTTTCAACAGGGTTCAGGTTGAATATATAATCTTAGGAAGAAACACATATGTAGTCACCAATAGGATTGGCATTTGAGAGCATTAGGCAATGTGGACATGGATGTTTTTAGTAATCCATGCTCACTTTCCATTTAGGTTTTGGTACAATAATAAGTGTGACCTTTGCATTTGGTGTCCAGAATATTACTGTAATAAAATGTATATGTAGATCAGGTGAAATGAGTATTTCTTCCACCATTTCCGGGAGCAATATTGTGAAGATGTATAAATTAGTATTGGTGGTACAAAGAGGTGTACGCTGTGTCTATGAATATAGAGAAAATGCATGAATAGATCATACTGGGAAAAATATAATATAACTTGTTCCATTTAAATAATGGATTGAATTGATATCTGAAAATATATATAAAATCTTATATTGATATACAATCATTCATTCCAAAGAGTTATGCATCTAATGGTAATCTTAGATTTACGGTTTATAATGAAGGGTGTGTGAGTTTTGTTTCAAAAGTGATTACGGAAATAGAAAATAATGTGTTTGGAAAGAAGTCTCATGAGAAGACTAGTCAAGAAAGATGGAGGAATACATGTGTTCTGAAGCAGAAAGTGATTGAAAGTAAAACAAATGCCTATAAACTTCCTAACTTGTGGATGAAATATATATCCTATGATGTGCATAAACTGAAGAAATAGTAATGTAACAGTGTTGAATAAAAATGAACTTCAAAATACACATCATGTTTCATAGGAATCTACTTGCATTGATGTAAAACTAGGTCAGTAACTGTAGAATGGAAAATTGGAAAATAAATCCAATCTGGAATGGGAAATGCTCAGGATTTCACAACCTTGGATGTGGTGGACGAGTTTCCTAAATTAAGGGACATTGTAAACACAACCCAAACATGGAGCTCTGCTGGCCTAAAGACTTCTTGAGAAATTGGCTCTGAGGTTGGGCACTTGAAATATATATTGTTGTCCAGAGCTATAGCTTCTTTTGTAGTGAGACCATCACTATGTGACCTGGAGGACATGGTATCTTATTTTATAATGAACATATGGCAGCAGTACTGAATTCCCTCTTTGTAGGTAAACTGTGGCCACTGGGGGCTAAGTGTCTCCCCATGTGGACTGTGAAGCCATTTGTTCATCCTCCGTTTTCGTGGTGTTTCTTGCTGCTGCACTGGGAGTTTGGTATTTGCTTCACGAAATACAAGGAGTTCAACGGGGACACAGTGCTGGTGGCTACCCCTACTTCCTGTGACACTTTCACAAGTTAGAATGGTATATCAACCATAGGCACCCGGGAACAGCTTTCCACAAAGGCCTTGTTTGGTCCTTCATATCTGCCTACATCTTCTCCAGGGATCATATCTGCATAGACCTTTGAGGTTCTCAGCAGGTGGAAGATCCCCTATATTCCTGTATTGTAAGACCAACTCTGTTCCGCTCTTCTGTAAAGTTAGATTGAGGGAACAGTGTATGGTTAGGATTAATAACTTGTTCAATTTGGGTTAGGAATCATTCTGAGGGATGAATAATGGTATTGGGAATCTGCTATATTTATAAGAACATACAGGTGAAATATATGTATGAAAACAGAAATCTAAATAAGATTTGAAGCGCAGAATGGAATTGCGCCCTTGATTGGGATCCTTAGCATTGAATTACCTTCAGCAGAGATTTCTTGGATAAATCAATATACAATGGCATAAGACTTTGTACCTTGGATGATTAAATTTAGAAGGTAACATCAACTCCAAAGGGATAGTCGGTAGGATTAGGAAGATAGTCGGTAGTTTTCGGAAGAAGTGTGAGTATAGAATTTGGAAAAAAAAATTCTTTAGCAACAGGGTTGCGATTAGAGAGTGAATGTCAATGTCAGCACATGTGAAGAGTCAGTCACAATGATGAACTAGGGAAAATATGTAGGAAAGCAAATATCAAGGAAGACAATAGGAAATTAGGCAAAGTACAAAGTGAGTGTTAGGATTAGACATTTTTAACAGGATTGAGTTTGAATATATAATCTTAGGAAGAAACAAATATGTAGTCACCAAAGAATGACATTTGAGAGCATTAGGCAACCTGGACATTGATGTTTTTAGTAATCCATGTTCACTTTCCATTTAGGCTTTGTAAAATCATAAGTGTGACCTTTGCATTATTGTCCAGAATATTACTGTGATAAAATGTATATGTAGATCTGGTGACATGAGTATTTCTTCCACCATTTCCAGGAGCAATATTGAGAAGATGTATAAATTAGTATTGGGGGTACAAACAGGTGTATGCTGTGTCTGTGAATATAGAGATAATGCATGAATAGACCATACTGTGAATAAATAATATAACTGGTTCCACTTTAAATAATTCATTGACTTGATAACTGAAATTATGCAGGAAATCTAATATTGATATACAATCATTCATTCCAACCAGTTATACATCTAAAGGTAATATTAGGTTATGGTTTATCATGAAGGGTGTGTGAGATTTGCTTCAAAAAGATTATGGAAATCGAAAATAATGTGTATGGAAAGAAGTCTCAAAAAATTCCAGTCAAGAACCCTGGAGGAATACATGTGTTCTAAAGCAGGAACAGATTGAAAGTGAACCAAATGCCTATAAATTTGTGAATTTGTGGATAAAATATATATGTTATGATGCGATAAACGTGAAGAAATAGTAATGTACCAGTGTTGAATAGAAATGAAGTTTAAAATAGACATCATGTCCCATAGGAATCTACTTGCATTGATGTTAAACTGCGTCAGTTAATGGAGAAATGTTAGGATTTGTATGAACCATTCACTGAAGTCAGATTTCAGTAATGGAAAGCAAACATGTGTTCCAGGTGGATGAATATTTCTGAGAATAATCTTCTAAAAAGTTGATTATAAATCCATATACATGAACCTGAATGAATTTAGGGAGTGTATATAATACACATATATTTCATATTTTAAAAAACCTGGAGAGTGTGTGTGCATACACACACACACACACACACACACACGCACACACACACACGCACAGACATTAAAAAGTAGCAATATATATGCCAATCTAATTTCATCATGAAATATATATAATCCACAGATCGAAAAATATTCATTTTGCTTAACATGGATTCATGTATAATGTTGTTCTACTAGGAAGCTGACAAAGGTTTAATTTTCAGTTCCAACAGTGTTTAGGAGGAATGATATCTTCTCACAATTTTTATCGTCCAAGTCAGTCACCTCAAAAGAAATTATGTGTGATACCAGGTAGGACTCTATATGTGCGTATTAAAATACATGTGCTGAATAGGCTACAGAGTAAAGGAGACAGGAAGTCACATATTTTTTACCTTTAAAAACACATGTAGAACTATTTCAATTAAAAATTGACTATTTTTATAACACCTACCCTTTATCATGCAAAAGGCAAGACCTAGTATACACCATGCCTCCTCTGAACTACTTGTATTTCTATTCTCTTTGGGTTATTTTTCTTCACCATATTAGGATTAATCTTCAAAGTCTAGTAGGGTATGGGTTAGTGTCAGGGATTCAGTGTTTCAAATGGAAAATAGGAAAATAAATCCAATGTGTACGCAAACATATGTTACACAAAAATCTTCCCACTCTCGTCCAGAACAATGCCTTGTCATTACCTTCGACCCTAGTAAAACACAATTACAGGAGAAGAGTTTGAAAATCTGTGAATTCATATGTGGAATGGTATATGCTCAGTAGTTAAAAAAATTGGAGGTGGTAAAGGAGTTTCTAAAAGTAAGGGAAAGGTTAAACCATCCACAAACATGGAGCTCTGCTGGCCTAAAGACTTCTTGAGAAAGTCCCTCTGAGGTTGGGCACTTGAAATATATTTTGTTGTAAGGAGCTTTAGCTTCCTTTGTAATGAGACCATCAAAGGTGGGTCTGAATCTATGTGACCTGGAGGACATGGTTTCTTATTTTCCAATGAACATGAGACCGCAGTGCTGAATTCTCTCTTCCTAAGTAAACTGTGGACACTGGGACCTAAGTGTCTCCCCGTGTGAACTGTGAAGCCATTTGGTCATCCTCCACTTTTCCTGGTGTCTCTTGCTGCTGAACTGGGAGTTTGGTATTTGCTTCATGAAATACAAAGAGTTCAACTGGGACACAGTGCTGGAGGGTGTTCTGTCACGTGTGTATGGTAAGGGTCTCCAGGAGAATGCACCATCCAATCTTCTATCTCACATAGTTTGCCCCCGTGTCCATAGCAACCTGATTCTGAACATGTACCTGAAACCACTCCATATAACAATTTGCCTTTACATATAAGGGTCTGCTGGCTGCACCTTGTGAGTCACAAGCCATTCTATATAAATGCCACATTTTTAATCCATTCATCTATTGAAGGGAATCTAGGTTTGTTCCACAGTCTTGCTATTGTGAATTGTGCTGCTATGAACATCGGTTTATCAGTATACCTGTAGCATGCTCTTTTTAGGTCTTTAGGGAATAGACTGAGAAGGGGAATAGGTCAAATGGTGTTTCCATTCCCAGCTTTCCAAGTAATCTCCATACTGCTTTCCAAATTGGCTACACCAATTTGCAGTCCCACCAGCAATGTACAGTCGTACCCTTTTCCCCACATCCTCGCCAGCACATGTTGTCTTTGACTTCATAATGGCTGCCGATTTTACTGCAGTGAGATGGTATCTTAGGGTGGGTTTGTTTTGCTTTTCTCTGACTGCTAGAGATGGTGAGCATTTTTTCATGTACTTATTGATTGATTGTATGTCCTCCTATGAGAAGTGTCTGTTCAGGTCATTGGCCCATTTGTTGATTGGGTTATTCGTTTTCTTCCTGTTTAATTTTTTTGAATTCTTTGTATACTCTGGATATTAGGGCTCTATCTGAAGTGTGAGGAGTAAAGATTTGTTCCAAGGATGTAGGCTCCCTATTTACCTCTCTTATTGTTTCTTTTGCTGAGAAAAATCTATTTAGTGTGAGTAAGTCCCATTTGTTGATTCTGGTTATTAACTCTTGTGCTATGGGTGTCCTATTGAAAAATTTGGAGCCCGACCCCACAGTAGGTAGATCGTGGAAAAAGTTTTCTTCTACCAGATGCCGTGTCTCTGATTTGATATCAAACTCCTTGATCCATTTTGAGTTAACTCTTGTGCATGGTGAGAGGAGGAGATTCAGTTTTATTTTGTTACATATGGAATTCCAGTTTTCCAAGCACCATTTGTTGAAGATGCTCTCCTTCCTCCATTGCATGCTTTTAGCCTCTTTATCAAATATAATATAGCTGTAGTTTTATGGATTGGTTTCTGTGTCCTCTATTCTGTACCACTGGTCCACCCGCCTGTTTTGGTAACAGTACCATGCTCTTTTTGTTAATATTGATCTATAGTATAGTTTGAGATCTGGTATCGGTATACTGCCTGATTCACCCTTTCTGCTTAGAATTGTTTTTGCTATTCTGGGTCTTTTATTTTTCCATATGAATTTCATAATTGTTTTATCTATTTCTACAAGAAATGCCCTTGGGATTTTGATTGGCATTGCATTAAACCTATAGAGAACTTTTGGTAATATTGTCATTTTGATGATATTAGTTCTGCTTATCCATGAACAGGGTATATTTTTTCATCTTGTAAAATCTCTTTCTATTTCTCTCTTTAGGGTTCTGTAGTTTTCATTGTATATGTCCTTCACCTGTTTTGTTAGGTTGATTCCCAAGTATTTATTTATTTTTTGAGGATATTGTGAATGGAGTGATTGTCCTCATTTCCATTTAAGAGGATTTGTCCCTGATATACAGGAATGCCTTTGATTTATGCGTGGTGATTTAATATTCTGCCACTTTGCTGAATTCATTTATTAGCTCTAATAGTTTCTTTGTAGACCCTTTTGGGTCTGCTAGGTATAGAATCATGTCTTTTGCAAATATCGATAATTTAAGTTCTTCTTCTCCTATTTTTATGCCTTTAATTTCTTTAGTCTGTCTAGTTGCTCTGGCCAGTGTTTCGAGAACTATGTTGAACAGAAGGGGTGAGAGAGGGCATCCCTGTCTTGCTTCAGAATTAGAGGGAAAGCCTTCAATTTTTCTCCATTCAGAATAATGCTAGCCTGAGGCTTAGCATAGACTGCTTTTACAATATTGAGGTATGTTCCTGTTATCCCTAGATTTTCTAGAGTTTTAAACGTAAAGCGATGCTGTAACTTGTCGAATGCTTTTTCCGCATCTATCGAGATGATCATATGGTTCTTATTTTTAAGTCTATTGATGTGATGAATAACATTTATTGATTTCCGTATATTGTATCAGCCACGCATCCCAGGGATGAATCCTACTTGATCATGGTGCACATTTTATTTGATATGTTTTTGTGTCTGATTCGCCATAATTTTTTTGAGGAATTTTGCATTTTTCCTGAAATAGCTTGAAAAGTATTGTTTTTTTTTTTTTTTCCTCGTTAAAGGTTTTGTAAAACTCTGCTCTATACCCATCTGGTCCTGGGCTTTTCTTAGTTGGTAGTCTTTTGATGGTTTCTTCTATTTCCTCAATTGATATTGGTCTATTTAGGTTGTCTATATCCTCCTGACTCAATCTGGGCAGATCATATGACTTAACAAATTTATCAATGCCTTCACTATATTCTATTTTATTGGAGTATAATAATTCAAAATAATTTCTGTTTATCTTCTGTATTTCTGAACTGTCTCTTGTTATATTGCCTTTTTCATCCTATATGCTAGTAATTTGAGTTCTCTCTCTTCTTCTCTTTGTTAGCATACCTAAGGGTCTGTTGATTTTATTTATATTTTCAAAAAACCAACTATTAGTTTTGTTAATTTTTTCAATTGTTTCTTTTGTTTCGATTTCATTAATTTCAGCTCTGATTTTAATTATTTCTTGCCTTCTACTTCCTTTGCTGTTGTTTTGATCTTCTTTTTCTAGGATTCTGAGATGAAGTATGAGATCATTTATTTGTTGTTTTTTTCTTTTTAAGGAATGAACTCCAAGCAATGAATTTTCCTCTTAGAACTGCTTTCAATGTGTCCCATAGATTCTGATATATTGTGTCTGTGTTTTCATTTATCTCTAAGAATTTTTTAATATCCTCCTTGGTGTCTTCTATAACCCATTGATCATTCAGTAACCTATTGTTCATTCTCCAAGTGATGAATGATTTTTCCTTTCTTCTTTTATCGTTGATTTTTAGTTTCATTCCATTATGATCAGATAAACTCCTTTATATTGTCTAAGAGTTGCCCTGTGACATAATATATGATCTATTTTTGAGAAAGACCCATGTTCTGCTGATAAAAAAGTTTAACTGCTTGATGTTGTGTTGTATATTCTATATATGTCAATTAAGTCTAGGTTATTAATTGTGTTATTGAGTTCTATAGTTTCCTTATTCAACTTTTGTTTGGAAGATCTGTCCAGTGGTGAGAGAGGTGTGTTCAAGTCTCCCATGACCACTGTATTGTGGTCTATTAGACTCTTGAAATTGAGAAGAGATTGTTTGATGAACAAAGCTGCACCATTGTTTGGGGCATATATATTTATGATTGTTATGTCTTGTTGGCATATGGTTCCCTTGAGTAGTTTGTAGTGTCCCTCTTTATCCCTTTTGATTAACTTTGGCTTGAAATCTATTTTACTTGATATGAGTATGGACACTCCTGCTTGTTTCCGAAGTTCATATGAGTGATATGATTTTTCCAACCTTTCACCTTCAGTCTATGTATGTCTTTTCCTATCAAATGCGTCTCCTGTAGGCAGCATTTTGTTGGTTCTTGTTTTGTGATCAATTCTACTAGCCTGTGTCTTTTAATTGGTGAGTTTAAGCCATTACAATTTTTGGTTATTATTGAGATATGGGTTGTTCTTCCAGCCATATTTGTTTATATATGTTACTAAACATGGTTTGTTTTCCTCTTTGATTATTTTCCCCGCATTAATGTCCTACCTCCCACTCTTGGTTTTCATTGTTATTTTCCATTTCCTCTTCCTGTAATGTTTTGCTGAGGATGTTTTGAAGAGATGGTTTTCTAGCTGCAAATTCTTTTCAGTTTTGTTTATCGTGGAAGGTTTTAATTTCATCTTCCATCTGAAGCTGAATTTCGCTGGATACATGATTATTGGTTGGAACCCATTTTCTTTCAGTGTTTGAAATATGTTATTAAAGGATCTTCTAGATTTCAGAGTCTGTGTTGAAAGATCAGCTGTTATCCTGGTTGGTTTACCACTAAATATAATCTGCTTCCTTTCTCTTGTAGCTTTTAATATTCTCTCCTTATTCTGTATGTTGGGCATCTTCATTATAATGTATCTAGGTGTGGATCTCTTATGATTTTGCATGTTTGGAGTCCTGTAGACTTTTAGGATTTGGGATTTTTTCTCATTCTTCAAGTCTGGGAAGTTTTCTCGTATTATTTTATTTAATAGATTGCTCATTCCTTTGGTTTGGACCACTATACCTTCCTGTATCCCAATGACTCTTATGTTTGGTCTCTTTATGTTATCCCATATTTCTTGGAGTTCTGCTCATGGTTTCTTAACAGTCTTGCTGAGCTGTATATGTTCTTTTCGAGTTGAAATACTTTGTCTTCATTGTCTGATGTTCTTTCTTCTAAGTATTCTGCTCTGATGGTAGTATTCTCAATTGAGTTTTTAAGATGGTTCATTGATTCCTGCATTTCTAGGATTTCTGTTTGTTTGTTTTTTATAACCTCTATCTCCCTGTATAGTTGATCTTTGCTACTTGGATTTTTTTATATAATTCATTGTTGAAGTGATCTTTCATTGTCTGATTTTGCTGTCTAATGTCTTCCTTGAGATTCCAGATCATCTGAAGCATGTATATCCTGAATTCTTTATCTGACATTCCATCTGCTGCATCTATTACTTTTTCTAGAGTTGAGTTGACCTGCATTGCTTGTGGTCCTTTCTTTCCTTGTCTTTTCATACTGCTCGCATTACTTTCCGCTTGGTGAAACTGTTGTGTTTTTGAAATTTTCCCCCTATATATTTATATTGCTCTTGTATAGTGGAAAAGTCTCCATTGCATGTGCGGTCGGCGGCTGTGCTGCTCCTTCAATTGGGGTGATCTGTCTACCATGCTGACCAGCCGCTGGGCCTGTTCTGCCGGTAGGTCGCACGTCTGCCTACCTTTGCAGGCATTGGTGGCGGCTCTCTCTGCCCCTACTCCAATTGGGGTGACATGACTACCACGCTGGTGGGTCGCTGGGCCTGTTCCGGGCACAGGCGGCAGCTTTGCTCTGCACCTCTGGCTTGATGACAAAATGAGAGAGACTCGGATGTTTGTGACTCACTTTCTTTACCAGGAGACCAACTATTTCTCTCGCCGCTGGTATCGATGAAGTTATCTCCTCTGCCGCTTTGTGATGACATCAGATCTCTGCCATGTTGGTATCCCATGTGAATGGCAGCATTTCATTCTTTTTGCCAAGTGACCAAAGCAACGGGTGAGTCCTGACCGGCCCTCACAAGCCTCGTCTCAATCCTGTTGCCACTGCCTATGAAGGCTCAGTTGACATTTACCTCCACAGTATTCAGCAGAAGCCTCAGGTTCTTTAGCCCTGGGCCAGAGCAGTTCCAGGACCCGGAATTCAGCCGTTCCGGGCTCGGTGTATATATTGATAGGAGCAGGATCCAAGAAGCAATTTCCATGGGTTCTTTAGCACTGAACCTGAGTAATTTGTCTGCAAGATAAAGGCGAATGGCAGCCTGAAATTACGTGTTCTGTATCTGAATGAGCTGTGATCAGTCAAAAACAGGGATGGTGACGTCAGCTCTCCAAGATGGCGACCGCTATCTTCCTCTGTGGTCTCACCGGTGTGCAGAACCGAATTGGACAGCTTCTTTCCCCTGTTTCAAACCTAGAATTTAGCACTGAGCACAGTGATTGCACAGCTGGCAGGAGCCCGCAAAATCCACAGGGCTGTATCTTTACGTTGCTCTCTCGTCATTTCCCGTGCGCATTGCAGACTCTAGCCGTGGGGCAATTTGCTGAAAAAGCAGAGTGACCCTCCTTGCGGACAAATCACTGGCGTTTGAGCCCCCTAGCTGGTCCTTGGGCAATGGAAATCCTTTCTGTAGGTTTTGGATCACACCAATTTTTCTGGAAATTCCTAACAAGATAGATTTTAGCCTTTCTAACTCGTCAATCTCACGCAAAGTGACGCGGTACACAGGGGTGATGAACTCTCATCTCCGCCATCATATGATCCCCAGAAGTTAGTTTTCAGTACTAGGAAACAAACAGGTATTTCAGGTGGATGAAAATTTCTGAGAATAATCTTGTGAAAATTGATTATAAATCCATATACATGAATATGAATGAATTTAGTTAGTGTATAATAAGACACATATATTTCATATTTTGAATAATCAGGAGAGTGAATATATATATATATATATATATATATATATATATATATATATATACACACACACACACACACCTAAACACAGTCATGACAAAGTAGCATTATGTATGCCAATTGAAATTCACCATGAAATATATATCATCCACAGATCCAAAAATATTGATTTTACTAAATATGGATTTATATTGTTCAACTAGGAAGCTCACCCATAGGTTGAATTTTCAGTTCTAACAGCATTTAGGAGAAGTGATCTCTTCTAACAATTTGTATTTGCCAAGTCAGTTACCTCACAAATATGTACGTGTGATACCATGTAGTATTCTATATATGCATATAAAAATGCATGTGCTGAATAGGCTACAGAGAAAGGGAGACAGGAATTCACATATTTGTTAACTTTAAAAACACATAGAAAACTTATTCAACTACAAATTGACTAGATTTATAAAACCAACCCTTTATCATGCAAAAGGAAAGTACAACTATACACCATGCCTTTTCTGAACTGCTTGTATTTCTATTCTGTGTGGGTTATTTTTCTCCATCATATTAGGATTAGTAGTCAGAGTCTAGTAGGGTATGGGTTAGTGTCAGGGATTCAGTATTTCGAATTGAAAATAAGAAAATGAATTCAATATTTATGCAAATATGTGCTACACAAGAATCTTTCCACTCTCATCCAGAACAATGCCTTGACATTACCTTCGCCCCAAGTAAGAAACAATTAGAGGAGATGAGTTAGAAAATCTGTGAATACTTATCTGGAATGGAATATGCTCAGGAGTTCACAACCTTGGAGGTGGTATAGGAGTTTCCAAAAGTAAGGGACAGGGTAAACACTCCACAAATATGGAGCTCTGCTGGCCTAAATACTTTTGAGAAACTGCCTCTGAGGTTGGGCACTTGAAATATACGTTGTTGTCAGGAGATTTAGCTTCCTTTCTAGTGAGACCATCATAACTGGGTCTGCATCTATGTGACCTGGAGGATATTGTTTCTTATTTCCCAACAAACATGAGGCAGCAGTGCTGAATTTTCTCTTTGTAGGTAAACTGTGGCCACTGGGGGCTAAGTGTCTCCTCATGTTTACTGTAAAGCCGTTTTTTCACCACTTTTTGTGGTGTTTCTTGCTGCTGCACTGGGAGTTGGTATTTGTTTCATGAAATCAAAGGAGTTCCACTGGGACAAAGTGCTGGAGGGAGTTCTGTCACATGTGGTGGGTCAGGGTCTGCAGGAGAATGCACCAAGCAAGCTTTTTTCCCACAGAGCTTGCCCCAATGACCATAGCAACCTGATTCTGAACATTGCCCTGAAACCTCTGCATATAACAAGATGCTTTTACATCCAAGGGTCTGCTGGATGCAAAATGTCAGTCACAAGCCGTTTGGAAGCCAATGGCAGATAAACATGGCCTCACCACAGATATCTTATCAGAAACCTGACCACCACTGCTCTAGGCCAACTAATCAGCAGGCTCCAACTTACTGGCATCTCTGTTCTACACCATTTTCATGAAACCAAGTCAATCAAGGCACTGTCTGGTATACTCATGATCAGCAACAGGAATCCAAATGTTCTCCAGTGCCACCTGGTCATGGGAATTTCAAAAATTTCGTGGTATTTATCTAGCTACTTTTTAAGGATGAAGTTGGAGGCACTGTGGGTTTCAAATCATTCAGGAATCATTAAATGGCGAGAAAATTCATTTGAACGAAAGAAATGGAGAACTATCACAGGCATGGCTTCCCAAGTAGTGGCCCAAAGGTCACATCAATCCAGGCTCATTGAGGTCTACAATTTGAGCTCCATGTGTGTTTTGACTCTCAACTATGGCTGCCAAGTCTTTAACAATAAAATCGTGTGATATCCTGGATGAGATTACCTGTGCTCTGAGGAAAGCCACCCTGGGCCTAGATCTCGGTTTCCAAGGGCAAATCTCATGTGTTGCCTCCTAAAATCCCAACACAATTCATGGCAATACTTCTTTGAGGACAGTTCCACAACTCATTCTCTAAGGGGAATCACACCAGAGTTCATGCCCAGGTGGAACCAGACATCTTTTCCAACCGCCACACAAATTACCACAATTAAAAACAAAAGACTCCCACATGGCACTCATCTTCGTCCATATAGACACTAATAATAACCTCTGGCTGGAGGTTTCCGTGAGGGGCGCAGACCAACACAGTGTTCAAAATAAGCACCCTCACACCTCATTTGTCACAAGTCAGGGTTGCCTGGACACCCTTCCTTTGAACACGGAATGATCATAGAGCCCTGCCTTTAATACTGCTCCACTATTCCAATTTGAGGCCTACTGACTGTGGGATTTAGATTCTTTATGTGAACTGGAGTCATGAGAAATCACAAGCACCTATGGGCTACACTCTGCAGGGCTTTGAAGAACTCATTTGATGCAAAGGATCCCTATTCTCACTTGATGGAGATCAGGAACCTTACAGAGGAAGGAGAGAGACGTCATCCACAATGAATGCTTTTTGGACATTTTGGATTTGGGTGCACACATGGGATCTTTCTTTAGATCCATTAGGTGCTGAGTATGTAAGCCACAGCCTCACACAGGGCCAGGTGGCCGATTCAGACACATCCCTTTCCAAAAAATTAAGCAAAGGGCCCCAGGTGATGCCCATTCATTTCCATTTTAAAACTCTTTTCTTCAGGCTTCACAAAAAAGTGGCCTAATCAAAGACCTTCCTGTAATTCAGTGCAACAGAAGAAAAGGTATGCAAAAGGCCCAAAGCAGGGTTTCTCCACAGAGACTTTACTGTTCACATTGATATCTGAGTTTTCTGAGATGCTCCAATTCCCTTCAACTATCCTGTACATGGACATGTCCCAGAGCTTGGAGGTGGTACATATCTTGGACACATAACCATGAGCCTATTATGGAGAGTGGCCAGAATTCAGGCAGAAAACAGGAACTTAGGAAGACAGTAGGTGTTGCCCATCCAGAAGGCAAGCCAAGTCCATTCATAAATTGGGAACGATGAATGCTGGGAAGCTTTCTACTAGACAGAACACATCCATGGATGCATGCTCTTTCTAATGTCTTCATCCACGAACACAGTGAGATACCCAGACATAGAAACACACTCCTTGTCAAGCGACTTTCTAGAAACCGTCCACTCCAAAATGAACTAATTGCCTTTCCTACCTATTCTCAGAAAATAATACAAGACCACAAACTCAAACCCAACCCACAAAGGCACCTCCTTCCCCCAAGTAGGTCTGTGACTATCCAGAGTGTCCTCTGACTGGTGGGCCATACTATGTTCCCCAGAAATGGCTTGTCCTGTCTCAGATCTGGTCTCCTTGGCCAACTCTGTGAAGTTGTTAGTTGCTGGTGTGCCATTCCATGGAGATGACTTTTTCTCTCTCAGGTCCTTCATAGCTGCCTACATCTTCTCCAGGGATCATTTCTGTATGGACCTTTGAGGATCTTAGCAGGTGGAAGATCCGCTACATTCCTGTATTGTAAGACCAACTCTGTCCCTAGTCTTCTGTAAACTTAGATTGAGGGAACAGTGTATGGTTAGGATTAATCACATGTTCGATTTGAGTTAGGAATCAATATTCATCATCTGCAGGAATGATTCAAAACCTGCAATATTTACAAGATAATATAGGTGAAATATAAGTATGAAAACAGAAATCTAGAAAAGATTTGAAGCCCAGTAGGGCATTGGGCCCTTGATTGGGATACTTAGATTTGAATTATTTTCTGCAGAGATGTCTCAGATAAATTGATGTACAATGGCATAGGTCCTTGTACGTTGGATGATGGAATGTTGAGGAGAACTACTAGTCACAAAGGGATAGACGGAATTATTAGAAAGATAGTCAGAGTTTTAGAAAGAAGAGTGAGTATAGGATTTGGACAAAAATTCTCTAGCAATTGGGATTCGGATAGAGAGTGAACTTAAATGTGAGCACATGTGAAGAGTCAGTCACAATGATGAACTGGGGAAAATATGTCGGAAAGCAGATATCAATAGAGACATTAAGAAATCAGGAAAAGTATAAAGTGAATGATAGGATTAAATATTTTCACCAGGGTTGAGTTTGAATATATAATCTGAGGAAGAAACAAATATGTTGTCACAAATAATATTGACATTTGAGAACATTAGGCAACCTGAACATGGATGTTTTTAGTAATCCATGCTCACTTTCAATTTAGGCTTTGGTACAATCATAAGTTTGACCTTTGCATTTTGTGTTCCGAATATTACTATAATAAAACATATATGTAGATGAGGCGACATGAGTATTTCTTCCACCATTTCTGGGAGCAATATTTTGAAGATGTATAAATTAGTATTGGGGGTACAAAGATTTGTATTCTGTGTCTATAAATATAGAATTAATGCATGAATTGACAATACTGTGAATAAATAATACAACTGTTTCCACTTTAAATAATGGTATGAATTGATACGTGAAAATATACAGAAAATCTTACATTGATATACAATCATTCATTCCAACCAGTTACACATCTAATTGTATATTTGGGTTATATTTTATCATGAAGATTGTATGCGATTTTCTTCAAAAGTGATTATAGAAATCGAAAATAATGTGTTTGGAATGAAGTCTCATGAAAAGACCAGTCAAGAGACCTGGAGAAATACATGTGTTCTGAAGCAGGAAGTGATTGAAAGTGAAACAAATGCCAATAAATTTGTGAACTTGTGGATAAAATATATATCCTATGATGTGCATAAACTAAAGAAATATTAACGAACCAGTGTTGAATAAAAATGAACATCAAAATACACACCATGTCCCATAGGAATCTAATTGCATTGATGTTAAACTGGGTCAATTACTGTAGAAATATTAGGATTTGTAAGCACCATTCACTGAAGTTAGTTTTAAGTACTAGAAAAGAAATATGTAGTTCAGGTGGATGAATATTTCTGAGAATAATCTTGTGAAATGTTGATTATAAATCCACATACACGAACATGAATGAATTTAGGTAGTGTATATAAGACACATATATTTCATATTTTGAAAAATCTTGAGAGTGTATATATATATATATATATATATATATATATATATATATATATATACACACACACACCCAAAACAACACAGAGATATTAAAAAGTAGCAATATATATGCCAATCAATATTCATCATGAAATATATAACATCCACAGATGCAAAATTATTTATTGTACTGAACATGGATTTATGTACAATGTTGTTCTCCTAGGAAGCTCACACAAAACTTGAATTTTCAGTTCCAACAGCGTTTAGGAGGAGTGATCTCTTCTCACAATTTGTATCTCCAAGTCAGCCAAGTCACAAAAATGTACGTGTGATACCAGGTAGTATTCTATATGTGCATATAAAAATACATGTGCTGAATAGGCTACAGAGAAAGGGAGACAGGAATTCACATATTTGTTAACTACAAAAACACATGGTGAACTATTTCAATTAAAAATTGACTAGATTTATAACACCTACACTTTATCATGCAAAAGGCAAATCCAACTATACACCATGCCTCCTCTGAACTGTTTGTATTTCAATTCTGTTTGCATTATTTCTCTCCACCATATTAGGATTAGTAGTCAGAGTCTAGTAGGGTATGGGTTAGTGTCAGGGATTCAGTATTTTGAATGTAAAATAGGAAAATGAATCAAATGTGTATGCAAATATGTGCTACACAAAATCTCTCCACTCTCATTCAGAACAATACCTTGACATTACCTTTGCCCCAAGTAAGAAAAAATTAAAGGAAAAGAGTTAGAAAATCTGTGAATAGATATCAGGAATGGAACATGGTCAGGAGTTCACAACCTTGAAGGTGGTAGAGGAGTTTCCAAAAGTAAGGGACAGGGTAAAAACTGCACAAATATGGAGATCTGCCAGTCTAAAGACTTCTGGAGAACCTGCCTTTGAGTTTGGGCACTTGAAGTATATGTTGTTGTCAGGACCTATGGCTTCCTTTCTAGTGAGACCACCAATTCTGGGTCTCCATCTGTGTGACCTGCAGAACATGGTTTCTTATTTTCCAAAGAACATGAGGCAGCAAGGCTGAATTCTCTCTTTTTAAGTAAACTCTTGCAACTGGAGGCTAAGTGTCACCCCGTGTGAACTGTGAAGCCATTTGGTCATCCTCCACATTTCATGGTGTTCTTGCTGCTGCACTGGGAGTTTGGTATTGGCTTAAGGAAATACAAGGAATTCAACTGGGTCACAGTGCTGGAAGGAGATCTGTCACGTGTTGTGTGTCAGGGTCTGCAGGAGAATTCACCAACCAGGCTTCTATCCCACATAGCTTGCCCCCTTGACCATAGCATCCTGATTCTGAACATTGCCCTGAAACCTCTCCATTCAACAAGATGCCTTTACATTCAAGGGTCAGATGGCTGCACCATTTCAGTTACAAGCCTTTTGGCAAATCCACCTGACCCCACCACAGAAGTTTTATCACAGACCTGCAAAACACTGCTCTAGGCTAACTACTCAGCAGACTTTAACTTATTTGCATCTCTGTTCTACACCATTTTTATGAAACTTAGTCAATCAAGGCACTGTCTGGTACACTCATGATCAGCAACAAGAAATCAAAAGTGTCTCCAGTGTCACCTGGTCATGGGAATTTCAAAAATTTTATGATATTTATCTAGCCATTTTTCAAGGATTTGGTTGGAGGCACTGTGGGATTGAATTCATTCTGGAAACATTAAATGGTGAGGAAGCTCATTTCAATGAATGATCTGGAGAACTCTCACAGGCAAGACTTCCCAAAGAGTGGCCAAAAGATCACATGAAGACAGGCCCATTGAGGTCTACAATGTGAGGTCCATGTGTGTTTTTACTCTCAACTATGGCTGCCTAGTCTTTCAGAATAAAATCATGTGATATTCTTGCTGAGATTCCCAGTGCTCTGTGGGAAGCCCCCTGGGCCTAGATCTCAGTTTCCAAGAGCCACTATCATGCGTGGCCTCCAAAAATCCCAACACAATTCATGGCAATACATCTCTGCAGTCATTTCCAGAACTCAGTCTCTAAGGGGAATCACACCAGAGTTCAAGCAAAGGTGGACCCAGTCATCTCTTCCATCAGCCAAACAAATGACCACAATTAAAACCAAAACATTCCCGCATGGCCCTCATCTACTTCCACATAGACACTCATAATAACCTCTGGCTGGAAGTTTCTTTGAGGGGAGCAGCTGAAGACAGTATCCAAAATATGCTCCCTACCCTCATTTGTCTAATGTCAGTGTGTCTTGACAACCTATCTGTGAACAAGGAGTGATCAAATAGGCCTGCCGTTAATACTGCTCTGCTACTCCAATTTGAGCCTAATTACTGTGGGGTTTAGATTCTTTATGTGAATTGGAGTCATGAGAAAATCCAAGCACCTATGGGCTTGCCTCTGCAGGGCTTTGAAAAACTCTTTGAAACAAAGGATACCTATTCTCACTTGATGGATTTCAGAAACCTTACAGAGAAAGGCGAGAGACTTCATCCACAAGACTGCTCTTTTTCCATTTTGGTTTTGGATGCACACATGAGATCTTTTTTTAGATTCATCAGGTGCTGAGAATCTAAGTCACAGCCTCACACAGGGCCAAGAGGCTGATTCAGACACATCTCTATCCAAGGCAATTAAGCTAAGAGCCACAGGTGATGCTCATTATTTTCCATTTGAAAACTGTTTTCATCAGGCTTCACAAAGGGGTGGCCTGAGGCAAAGACCTTCCAGACATTCAGGGCAACGGAAAAATAGGTAAACAAAAGGCCAAAATAAGTGTTTCTCCACTGACACTTTACTTGTCACACTGATATCTGAGTTTTCTGAGTTGCTCTCCATTCCCTTCAGCTATCCAGTACAAGGACATGTTACAGAATTTGGAGGTGGTACATATCTTTTACACAAAACCATGAGCCTATTCTTGAGAGTGGCCAGAATTCAGGAAGAAAACTGGAACTTAGGAAGGTAGCAGGTGTTGCCCATCCATAAGAAAAGCCGTAGTTCATTCATAAATTGGGCAGGATGAATGATGAGAAGCTTTCTACTAGACAGGACACATCCATTGATGCATTTTCCTTTCTAATGTCTATAACCACGGACACAGTGGGATACACAAACCCACAACCACACCCACAAAGGCAACTCTTTCCTCCAAGTTTGTCTGTGACTATCCAGAGTGTCCTCTGACTGGTAGGCCGTACTATGTTCCCTCGAAATTGCTTGTCCTGTCTCAAATCTGCTTTCCTTTGCCAACTCTGTGAAGTAGTCAGGAGTCAGCGGTGAGCCACTACCTGCTTTATCAGGAAAGGACCATCTTCAGAGCTTCCCTGGCATTTGGCCATCCTCACATCAGTAGGTAAGAAGAAAGACTGACACTTTCTTTGGTAAATCCAAACAAGTGAGACCACTGGGACTGGAAAGGATAATGGCTCTGGGTGCCTGGCTTCCTGGATCCCAAGTTCAGAGACTTCCATCACCAAGGAAGTGAGGTGTGGTCACTTCTTTCAGGAACTGAATGAGATCACTCCCTTGGCAACCACTTTGTACTAACAGTTGCTTCCAATGGTCCCTTGAGATGGAGGCTGCCCCTACTTCCTGTGACACTTTCATATGTTAGAATGGTATATCAACCAGACGCACCCAGGAAGAGCGTTCCACACGGGCCTGGTTTGGTCTACTGTACATTAAGAAGAGTGAGGCTGATTCAGACACATTCCTTCATCCTACCAGGTTTTTTGCCATGGAGATGTCTTTTGCTCTCTCAGGTCCTTCATAGCTGCCTACATCTTCTCCAGGGATCATTCCTGCATGTACCTTTGATGTTCTCAGCAGGTGGAAGATCCCATACATTCCTGTATTGTAAGACCAACACTGTTGCTGCTCTTCTGTAAAGTTAGATTGAGGGAACAGTGTATGATTAGTGTTAATAACATGTTCGATATGGGTTAGGAACCATTCTGCTGGATGAATAATGGTATTGGGAACCTGTGAAATTTATAAGAAAATAGAGGAGAAATATATGTACAAAAACAGAAATCTAAGTAAGATTTGAAGCCCAGAAGGTCATTTGTCCCTTGATTGAGATACTTAGTGTTGAATTATATTCTTCACAGATATCTCAGATATATCGATATACAATGGCATAGGACCTTTTACCTTGGATGATTGAATGTAGAAGAGAACATCCAGTCAAAAAGTGATAGTCGGTAGGATTAGGAAGATAGTCGGTAGGTTTAGGAAAAAGAATGAGTGTAGGATTTGGAACAAAAGTTCTTTAGAAGTAGGGTTTTGCTAAGAGAGTGAATGTAAATATCAGCACATGTGAAGAGGCAGTCACAATGATGAACTGGGGAAAATATGTAGGAAAGCAAATATCAATAGAGACATTACAAAATCAGGCAAAGTATAAAGTGAGTGTCAGGATTAGACATTTTCAACAGGGTTGAGTTTGAATATATAATCTTTGGAAGAAACAAATATGTAGTCACCAATAGGATTATCATTTGAGAGCATTAGGCAACCTGGACATGGATGTTTTTAGTAATCCATGTTCACTTTCCATTTAGGTTTGGTACAATGATAAGTGTGACCTTTGCTTTTTGTGTCCAGAATATTACTGAGATAAAAGGTATATGTAGATCAGGTGACATGGGTATTTCTTCCACCATTTCTGGGAGCTATATTTTGAGGACGTGTAAATTAGTATTGGGGGTACAAAGAGGTGTACCTGTGTCTATGAATATAGAGATAATTCGTGAATAGACCGTACTGTGAATAAATAATATAACTGATTCCTCTTTAAATAATGGATTGAATTGATATCTGAAACTAAGTAGGAAATCTTATATTGATATACAACCATTCATTCCAACCAGTTATACATCTAATGGTAATATTAGGGTTATGGTTTATCGTGACGGGTGTGTGAGTTTTGCTTCAAATGTGATAATGGAAATTGAAAATAATGTGTTTGGAATGAAGTCTCATGAAAAGAGCAGTCAAGAAACATGGAGGAATACATGTGTTCACAAGCAGGAAGTGATTGAAAGTGAAACAAATGCCTATAAATTTGCAAAATTTGGATGAAACATATATGCTATGATGTGCATAAACTGAAGAAATAGTAATGTACCAGTGTTGAATAAAAATGAATGTCAAAATGCACATAATGTCTCATAGGAGTCTACTTGCATTGATGTTCAACTGGGTAAGTTACTGTAGAAATATTAGGATATTTTGGGGGATTTATAATACAATTTATTTTAGCACTAGCATGCCACAGAATGTAGATGAAAGATCAATGGATTTTTAGTTATAGCACTAATAATCTAACATTTAGTGACTTTTTTGGGTAGTCTAGAAATTACATAAGGCTATGTAACATAATTTTTTTATTTAACATTTATAAAAGCTTGGAATTTTGGTAATATTTCTACTTTTTTATTTTTTCAATTGTTGATTGACCTTCATTTTGTTTACTTGTATGTGGTGCTGAGAATAGAACCATGTGCCTCACACATGCTAGACAAGCATGTTACCACTGAGCCACAAACCCAGCCCCTCCACTTTTATCTTTTCATCAAACACTCCTCTCCCTCTTCTTTACTCACTTTCTTCCTCATTTTCCCCCTTCTCTCCCTTCCTTTTTCGTTTCCCCTCCATAACTATTTTTCTCTCATGTCATTACAAACAGTAGTATGCTATGAAATTTAAATTTAAGACTGTTTTTTATAGTCATTCCTTTTTCTTGAGAAAATTTAAAAATTATAATCACCTGATAGATATATTACAATACATTTATTATAAATATGTATCTATATTCATGCATATGCATTACGTATATTATATACATATACATATATATTTAAAAGTACTTTGATTTTCCTGTTAGAAATAATATAGACCAAGTCTTTCTTAATTCTCAATTCTTTCATAATTAACATCTTACAGTGAAAATCAAATAAACATATTTAATTAAACAGGTATCATTCTTATTTATCAATACTGATAATTTAAGGTTTTATATCACATTAAGCTGTAATATGGCATATTAACTCTTATGAATTAGAGAAATTTTATTTGAACAACCTATTATTTAAGGACCATATGCACTGACATTTTAAATGGCTTTCTTGTGATTTCAATTTCTATCAATTCTGTATTAATTGCCAAATACTTATTTTAGTACCTTTCATGTTCATAATTGATATAAAGTCAATTGTTTTATTCTTCTTGTAAGTAGTTACTTATTACAGTAGGGACATTATTAATAATACTACATGTTTATAAGACAAATGGTACAAATTTATTTTCATGCAAAACTAAGAATAATTGCATGCTCTAAATGTTTGATTGTTGATACATTTAAGAAAGAGCTTTTGATGATTCTCTTCCCAAGTAAAACATAAAATGCAAAGATATAGTTGCGTTGTATGTCCAAATAAAGATAAGAAAAAATACACATTATCAGCTAGAAACTATTAAATAAAAGATGAAAAGAACAATCCAACACATTTTACTAATTTGTCATATGAGGTAGTATTCGGGAAGAATAGCCTAAGTCTAGACCTGGTCCATGACAAAATATTCACGAAAAAAAATGAAAAATGAAAAGTGTAGAAAATGCAATGAATTTTTCATGAAGTTAGGTGAATTATCCTTTAATCTCAATTTATTTGCATTTTCTGGTAAAATAAATTTGTGATATTTACAACTACACAAAACAAAGTTTCTGCATAGCAAAATGAGTGCATCTCAACCCATTTTTAGCTGATTTCTTTCCACTCAATTTTAAATCTTTATTTATTTATTTATTTTTATTGGTGGTTCAAAACATTACAATGCTCAAGATATATCATCTTTCCTACATTTGACTCAATTGGGTTATGAACTCCCATATTTTTCTCCAAATACGAATTGCAGAATCACATCGGTTACACATTCACATTTTTACATAATGGCATATTAGTGACTGTTGTATTCTGATACCTTTCCTATCCCCTATTATCCACCCTCTCCTCCCCTTTCATCTTCCCTCTCTACCTCATCTGCTGTTGTTCAATTCTCTCCATTGTTCCCCCCCACTTCCCCTCACAACATCTTATATGTAATTTTGTGTAACATTGAGGGTCTCCTACAATTTTCACAAGCTTTCCGTTTTCTCTCCCTTTCTCTGCCCCCCACTCATCTTTGTTTAATATTAATCTTTTCCTCATGCTCTTCCTCCCTGTTCTGTTCTTAGTTGCTCTCTTTATATCAGAGAAGACATTTGGCATTTGTTTTTTAAGGATTGGCTAGGTTCGCATAGCGTAATCTGCTCTAATGCCATCCATTTCCCTGCAAATTCTATGATTTTGTCATTTTTTTGTGCTGTGTAATACTCCATTGTGTATAGATGCCACAATTTTTTTATCCATTCATCTATTGAAGGGCATCTAGGTTGGTTCCACAGTGTAGCTATTGTGAATTGTCCCGCTGTGATTATTGATGTGGCAGTATCCCTATAGTACGCTCTTTTAAGATCCTCAGAGAATAGTCTGAGAAGGGCGACAGCTCGGTCAAATGGTGGTTCCATTCCCAGCTTTCCCAGGAATCTCCATACTGCTTTCCAAATTGGATTCACCAATTTGCAGTCCCACCAGCAGTGTACAAGTGTCCCCTTTTCCCCACATCCTCGCCAACACTTATTGTTGTTTGACTTCATAATGGCTGCTGATCTTACTGGAGTAAGATGGTATCTTAGGGTGGTTTTGATTTGCATTTCTCTGACTGCTAGAGATGGTGAGCATTTTTTCATGTACTTGTTGATTGATTGTATGTCCTCCTCTGTGAAGTGTCTGTTTAGGTCCTTGGCCCATTTGTTGATTGGGTTATTTGTTATCTTATTGTTTATTTTTTTGAGTTCTTTGTATATTCTGGATATTAGGGCCCTATCTGATGTGAGGGGTAAAAATTTGTTCCCAGGACTTAGGCTCTCTATTTACCTCTTGTATTGTTTCTCTTCCTGAGAAAAAACTTTTTAGTTTAAGTAAGTCCCATTTGTTTATTCTTGTTATTAACTCTTGGGATATGGACGTCCTATTAAAGAATTTGTAGCCCGACCCCACAGTATGTAGATCGTAGCCAACTTTTTCTTCTATGAGACGCAGTGTCTCTGATTTGATATCTAGCTCCTTGATCTATTTTGAGTTAACTTTTGTGCATGGCAAGAGAACGGGATTCAGTTTCATTTTGTTGCATATGGATTTCTCATTTTCCCTGCACCATTTGTTGACGATGCTATCCTTCATCCATTGCATGTTTATAGCCACTTTATCAAATAAAAGAAAATTGTAATTTTGTAGATTGGTTTCTGTGTCCTCTATTCTGTACCATTAGTCCACCTACCTGTTTTGGTACCAGTACAACACTGTTTTTGTTAGTGTTGCTTTGTACTACAGTTTGAACTCTGGTATTGCTATAACTCCAGATTCACAGTTCCTGCTTAGAATTCCTTTTTCTATTCTGTGTCTTTTGTTTTTCCATATGAATTTCATGATTGCTTTATCATTTCTACAAGAAATGCCATTGGGATTTTGATTGGCATTGCTTTAAACCTGTAGAGAACTTTGGGTATTTTTGCCATTTTGATGAATTTAGTTCTGCCTATCCATGAACAGGGTACATTTTTCAATCTTCTAAGATCTTTTTCTATCTCTCTCTTTAGGGTTCTGTGGTTTCACCTCTTTTGTTAGGTTGATTCCCAAGTATCTTATTTTCTTTGAGGATATTGTGAATGGAGTGGTTTTCCTCATTTCCATTTCAGAAGTTTTGTTGCTGATATACAGGAATGCCTTTGATTTATGCGTGTTGATTTTATATCCTGCCACTTTGCTGAATTCATTTATTAACTCTAGCAGTTTCTTGGTATACCCATTTGGGTCTGTTAAATATATTACCATGTGATCCACAAATAGCATTAATTTAAGTTCTTTTTTTCCTATTTTTATGCCATTAATTTCTTGTGTCTGTCTAATTGCTCTGGCTAGTATTTCAAGAACTAAATTGAATAGACGTGGTGATAGAGAGCATCCCTGTCTTGTTCCAGATTTTAGAGGGAATGCCTTCAGTTTTCTCCATTTAGGATGATGCTAGCCTGAGGTTTAGCATATATAGCTTTTACAATGTTGAGGTAAGTTTCTGTTATCCCTAGTTTTTCTAGTGTTTTGAACATAAAGGGATGCTGAACTTTGTCAAATGTTTTTACTACATCTATCGAGATGATCATATGGTTTTTGTCTTCAAGTCTATTGATGTGGTGAATAGCATTTATTGGTTTCCTTATATTGAACCAGCCTTGCATTCCAGAAATGAATCCTACTTGATCATGGTGCACAACTATTTTGATATGCTTTTGTATTCGATTCACCCAGATTTTATTGAGAATTTTTGATTCCAAGTTCATTAGAGATATTGGTCTGTAGTTTTCTTTTTTGAAGTGTATTTGTCTGGTTTTGGGAACAGGGTGATTTTGGACTCAGAGAATGAATTTGTAAGAGCTCCTTAATTTTCTATTTCTTGATATAGCTTGAAAAGTATTGGTATTAATTCTTCTTTGAAGGTTTTCTTGAAATCTGCTGTATACCCATCAGGTCCAGGGCTTTTATTTGTTGGTAGTCTTTTGATGGCTTCTTCTATTTTTTCCTTTGTTTTTGGTCTGTGTAAATTGTGTGTATCTTCCTGACTGATTCTGGGCAGATCGTATGACTTAAGAAATTTATCGATATTTTGACTATCTTCTATTTTATTGGAATATAGGGTTTCAAAATACGTTCTAATTATCTTCTCTATTTGTGTAGTGTCTGTTGTGATATTGCCTTTTTCATTCCGTATGTTAGTAATTTGAGTTCTCTCTCTTCTTCTCTTCCTTAGCATAGCTAAGGGCCTGTAAATGTTTTTTTTTTATTTTTTCAAAGAACCAACTTTTAGTTTTATCAATTTATTCAAAGGTTTTTTTTTTGTTTCAATTTCGTTGATTTCTGCTCTGATTTTAATTATTTCTTATCTTCTGCTACATTTGCTGTTGTTTTTCTCTTCCTTTTCTAGGTTTTTGATGTGTAGTGTGAGTTTATTTATTTGTTGTTTTATTCTTTTTTTGAGGAAAGAACTCCAAGAAATGAATTTCCCTCTTAAAACTGCCTTCTTTGTGTCCCATAGATTCCAGTATGTTGTGTCTGTATTATCATTTGATTATAAGAATTTTTTTATCTCCTCCTTTATGTCTTCTGTAACCCATTGATCATTCAGTAGAATATTGTTCATTTTCCATGTGATGTAGGATTTTTCCTTCCTTCTTTTATCATTGATTTCCAGTTTCATTCCATTACGATTAGATATGGTGCATGGTATTATCTTCACGCCTTTATATTTACTAAGAGTTGCCCTATGACATAATATATGGTCTATCTAGGAGTAGGATTCATGTGCTGCTGAGAAGAAAGTGTATCCACTTGATGATGGTTGATATATTCTATATATGTCGGTGAAGTCTTAGTTATTGATTGTGCTGTTGAATTCTATAGTTTCGTTATTCAGTTTTAGTCTAGAGGATCTGTCTAATGGCGAGAGTGGTGTGTTGAAGTCACCCATAATTATTGTGTTGTAGTCTATTTGACTGTTGAACTTGAGGGGAGTTTGTTTTATGAGTGTTGCAGCTCAATTGTTTGGTGCATACCAATTGATAATTGTTATGTCTTGTTGGTGGATGGTTCCTTTTAACAGTATATAGTGTCCTACTTTATCCCTTTTGATTAACATAGGTTTGAAGTTGATTTTATACGATATGAGTATGGCCACTCCTGCTTGCTTCCGAGGGCCATGTGAGTGATATGATTTTTCCCAACCTTTCACTTTCAGCCTGTGTATGTCTTTACCTATCATATGAGTCTCCTGAAGGCAGCATATTGTTGGATTTAATTTTTTGATCCAGGTTACTAGCCTATGTCTCTTGATTGGTGAGTTTAGGCCTTTCACGTTTAAGGTTACAATTGAAATATGATTTGCACGTCCAGACATGTTTATTTATTTATTTATTTTATTTTGGGTAATTTTTACTTTTTGGTTATTTTCCTACCCCTTTACTGACATACCTCCCGCTGTTAGTTTTGGGCACTATTTTTCAATTCCTCTTCTTTTAGTATTTTGCTCAAAATGCTTTGCAGTGCTGGTGTTCTGGCTGCGAATTCTTTTAGCTTTTGTTTATCAGGAAAGACTTAATTTCTTTGTCAAATCTGAAGCTTAATTTTGTTGGATACAGTATTCTTTTTGGAGTCCATTATTTTTCAGTGTTTGAAATACATTGTTCCACGATCTTCTCGCTTTCAATGTCTGTGATGAAAAATCATTTGTTAACCTAATTGGTTTACCCCTGAATGTTATCTGCCTACTTTCTCTTGTAGCTTTTAATATTCTCTCCTTGTTCTGTATGTTGGCTATATTCATAATTATATGTCTTGGAGTTTTTCTCTAATGGTTTTGAATGTTTGAGGTCCTGTAGGCTTCCAGGATATGGCAACCATTCCATCTTTCATCTCTGGGAATTTTTCTAGAATTATTTCATTTAATATGTTGTCCATTCATTTGATTTGAATTTCTATGCCTTCTTCTATCCCGATGACTCCCAATTTTGTTTTTTTTTAATGACATCCCATATCTCTTGAATATATTGTTCATGGGATTTAAGCATCTTTTCTGTGTTGACTATATTTTTTTCAAGTTGACAAACTTTGTGTTCATTAGCTGATGTTCTGACTTCTATTTGATCTAGTCTATTTGTAATATTCTTGTTTGAGTTTTTAATTTGGTTGATAGTTTCCTGCATTTCTAGAATTACCAATTAATTTTTTATAAGATCTCTGTCTCCTGGTAAAGCTCGTTCTTTGCCATTTGAATTTGTTTGTTAAATTCATTTTCAAAATATACTTTTATTGCTTGGACTTGCTGCCTCATGTCTTCTCTAATATTCCTTTCCATCTGAGTTAGGTATGATGTAAGTTTTTTCCCTATCCCTGTTTCTGATGCTTCTAGGTCCTCCTGTAGTATTAAGTTGTCTTGCATTGTTTGAACACCATTTTTTCCCTTGTTTTTTCATGATGTTCACGTTACTTTCCAGCTCTATTTGATTGCTGTGTTTCTGCTCTCTTCTATAGATTTGTTTTGGGTTTATATATCTCTGTTGTCTCTCCTTTGTGTTGGTAGACTGTGCCTGCTAAAGTGGATTCTGCTGTTAAGAAATTCCGACGGCCGAGCTCCAGTGATGTCACCTCTCTGCTATGATGGGCCCCAGGCTCCTTGCCGAAGTGTCCGAATGGGAAAGTGGACTGGATTGTCTCTGGTTGGTTTCAGCTCCCAGTCGCTGGCAGGCGGGCAGTCTCCACCCACCCAGTAGCGCGGGCAGCGGGTGGACTGCCGCCGGCGGGTGGGTGATCTCTAGCCACACAGTCACGCGTTCGGTCACCGGCGGGCGTGCGTTCTCCAGCCGTCAAGACGTGCGGTAAGCAGGTTGGCTGTCCCCGGCAGGAAGGCGGTCTCCAGTTGCCCATTTGCACTGGCAGCAGGCCGGCGTTCTCCAGCCACCCAGTCAGGAGGGCCTGGCCTCTAGTCCCCTGGTTTATCCTGCTAGTCCTGATTTCTCCTGCTAGACCAGATTTCTCCTGAGTGATGCTTCTTGGCAGCTCAAACTGTACTCTGGGTCTGCCATTTGTTGGGTGGGGAGGGTGTCTATTGGGAACCCTGGCACTCTATTGTTTTAATTTTTTCGCTTGCCCAGCGCTGGCTAGACAGGTTTCATTATTGCTGCTGATGGGAAGGGGAGATGAAGGTCAGATGCCTCTAGTTTCCCCCCCGTCTTTATGCAGGATTGCTGTGATAATACCTCCCCCAGAAAGCCTAGGAGATATTTTATTTGAATTCTCCTCTGTATGGGAGATGAGCTGAGAAACACACAACTGTTTTGTTGTTGCAATCTGTCGGGGAGTGGTGGTGGTTACGTCAGCTCTCCAAGATGGTGGCTATTGGTTTCCTTGGTGGAGTTACCGTTTTGGGGGATACAAATGTACTGCTTACTTCCCCGTCTGAAATCCCAAATTCAGCCAGGGGCTCAGTGGATGCTCAGCCGGCAAGATTCCACAGAATTTGCAGCAACGTTTCTCCATGCTTGCTGGTCGCTTCTCGGTGGTGCCTCACAATCTGTAGCCACGGCGCAGGCAACGCGGATCAATCAGACCGGAACTCCGGTTGCACAGGTGGCTTGTGTTTGAGACTCAATTACCGGACCTCGTTGGTGGAAATCATTCTTCTAGGTTTCGGTGCACACCCATTTTGCTGTAAGATCCTAACAAGATAGTTTTTCGTCGTTCTAACTTGTTATTCACCTGCGCAGTGGCGGGGTACACTGGGTGTGATGCACTCTATTCACAGCCATCTTGCAATGTCAAAATATTGGGATTTTGATGCACCATTTACTGAAGACAGTTTTCAGTACTAGGAAAAAATATGTATTTCAGGTGGATGAATATTTCTGAGAATAATTTTTTAAAAAGTGGATTATAAATCCACATACATGAAAATGAATGAATTTAGGGAGTTCATAATAAGACACATATATTTATATATATATTTATATATATATATATATATATATATATATATATATATATACACACACACACACACACACAAACACACACACACACACAGACATTAAAAACTAGCAATTTATATGCCAATCGATATTCATCATGAAATACATATCATCCCCAGACCCAAAAATATTCATTTTACTGAACATGGATTTATGTATAATGTTGTTCAACTAGGAGGCTTACCCATAGGTTGAATTTTCAGTTTCAAATAAATTTAGGAGGAGTGATCTCTTTTCACAATTTGTATTTGTCAAGTCAGTCACCTCACAAAAATGTACGTGTGATACCAGGTAGGATTCTATATGTGCATATAAAAATACATGTGCTCAATAGGCTACAGAGAAAGGGAGACAGGAATTCACATATTTGTTAACTTTAAAAACACACGGAGAACTATTTCAACAAAAAAATTGACTAGATTTATAACTCCTACCCTATATAATGCAAAAGGCAAGTCCAACTATACACCATTCCTCCTCTGAACTGCTTGTATTTCTATTCTGTTAGGGTTATTATTCTCCATCATATTACGATTAGTAGTCAGAGTCTTGTAGGGTAGCGGTTAGTCTCAAGGATTCAGTATTTCGAATGAAAAATTGGAAAATGAATCCAATGTGTATGCAAATATGTGCTACACAAAATCTTCCCACTCTCATCCAGAACAATGGCTTGGCATTATCTTAGGCCCAAATAATACATAATTAGAGGAGAAGAGTTAGAAAATCTGGGAATACTTATCTGGAATGAAATATGCTAATGAGTTCAGTACCTTGGAGGTGGTAGAGGAGTTTCCAAAAGTAAGGGACAGGGTAAACACTCCACAAACGTGGAGCTCTGCTGGCCTAAAGACTTCTTGAGAAAGTCCCTCTGAGGTTGGGCACTTGAAATATATTTTGTTGTAAGGAGCTTTAGCTTCCTTTGTAATGAGACCATCAAAGGTGGGTCTGAATCTATGTGACCTGGAGGACATGGTTTCTTATTTTCCAATGAACATGAGGCAGCAGTCCTGAATTTGATCTCTGTAGGTAAACTGTGGCCACTGGGGTCTAAGTGTCTCCCCGTGTGGTCTGTGAAGCCATTTGTTCATCCTCCAATTTTCATGGTGTTTCTTGCTGCTGCAATGGGAGTTTGGTATATGCTTCACGAAATACAAGGAGTTCAACTGGGACACAGTGCCGGAGGGAGTTCTGTCACATGTGGTATTTCAGTTTCTGCAGGAGAATGCACCAACCATGCTTCTATATCCCATAGCTTGCCCCATTGACCATAGCAAATCGATTCTGAACATTGTCCTGAAACCTCTCCATATAACAAGACACCTTTACTTATAAGTGACTGCTGGCTGCATCATGTCAGTCACACGCCATTTGGAAGCCAATGGCAGATCCACATGGCCCCACTACACATGTTTTATCACACACCTGCCTATCACTGCTCTAGGTACACTAATCATCAGGCTCCCACTTATTGCATCTCTATTCTAGACAATTTTCATGAAACCCAGTCAATCAAGGCACTGTCTGATATACTCATGATCAGCAACAGGACATCCAAAGGTTTTCCAGTGCCACCTGGTCATGAGAATTTCAAAAATTTCATGGTATTTTTTTAGCCATATTTTAACAATGAAGGTGGAGGCACTGTGAGTTTCAATTCATTCCAGAACCATTAATGTTTACGAAGCTCATTTCAATGAAAGCTCTGGAAAAATCTCACAGGCAATGCTTCCCAAAGAATGGCCAAAAGGTCACATGAAGACAGGCCCATTGAGGTCTACAATGTGAGGTCCATGTGTGTTTTGACTCTCAACTATGGCTGCCAAGTCTTTCAGAATAAAATCATGTGATATCTTGGCTGTGATTCCCAGTGCTCTGTTGAAAGCCACCCTGGGCCTAGATCTCAGTTTCCAAGGGTGACTCTCATGCGTGGCCTCCTAAAATCCCAACACAATTAATGGCAATACTGTTCTGAGGTCAGTTCCAGAACTCAGTCTCTAAGGGGAAAAACACCAGAGTTCATGTCAAGGTGGACCCAGTTATCTCTTTCAACCAACACACAAACCACGAGTATTACATGTTCTTTCATATAAACACTCATCATAACCTCTCGCTGGAAATTTCCATGAGGGGTGAAGCCCAAGACAGTCTCCTAAATAATCTCTCTTGCCCCAGCATGGCCTGGACACCATTCCTGTGAACTAGGAGTGTTCAAATAGGCCTGCTGTTAATACTTCTATGCTTCTCCAATTTGAGGCCTACTGACTCTGCAGTTTAGATTCTTTATGTGAATTGGAGTCATAGGAAAACTCAAGCACTTATGGGCTAGCCTCTGTAGGGCTTTGAAGAAATCATTTGACCCAAAGGATCCCTATTCTAACTTGATGGAGGTCAGGAACCTCACAGAGAAAGGGGAGAGACTTCATCCACAATAACTGCACTTTTGGCCATTTTTGTTTTGGATGCACACATGTGATTTTTCTTTAGATCCTTCAGGTGATGAGAATCTTAGCCACGGCCTCACACAGAGCCAAGAGGCTGATTCAGACACTTAAATTTCCAAAGGAATTAAGCAAAGATCCACAGGTGATGTCCATTCATTTCCATTTGAACCTGTTTTCTTCAGGCTTCACAAACGAGTGTCTTGAGGCAAAGATCTTTCTGACATTCAGGGCAACAGAACAATAGGTAAGCAAAAGGACCGAAGCATTGTTTCTCCACTGAGACTATCATTGTCACACTTATATCTGAGTTTTCTGAGATGCTCGCCATTCCCTTCAGCTACCCCAGTACATGGCCATGTCACAGGGCTTGGAACTGGTACATATCTTGGACACAAAACCATGAGCCTATTCTGGAGAGTAGCCAGAATTCAGGAAGAATGCAAGAATTTTGGAAGATAGCACGTGTTGCCCATTGATAAGGCAAGCCGAAATCCATTCATAAATTTGGCAGGATGAATGCTGGGAAGCTTTCTACTAGACAGGACACAACAATTGATGCATTCTGTTTTCTAATGTCTAAAACCATGGACACAGTGGGATACACAGACACAGTAAGTCATTCGACTTACTAAAAACATTTCACTCCAAACCAAACAAACCGCCTTTCCTACCTATTCTCAGAACATGAGACAAAACCACAAACCCACACCCACAACCACAGAGGCACCACCTTCCACAAAGTAGGTCTGTGATTATCCAGAGTGTCCTCTGACTGGTGGGCCAACTTATGTTCCCCGGAAATTGCCTGTTCTGTCTCAGTTCTGTTCTCTTTAACCAACTCTGTGAACTTGTCAGGAGCCAGCGGTGAGCCACTATCTGCTTTCTCAGGAAAGGCCCCTCTTCTGAGCTTTCATGGCAGTTGGCCATCCTCATATCTGTAGGTACCATGAAAGACTGACTTTGTCTATGGTAAATTCAAACAAGTGAGCCCACTGAGACTGGGACTGGGACAGGCTCTTGGTGCCTTGCTTCCTGGATCTCAAGTTCCGAGAGTTCCATCACCAAGGAAGTGAGGTGAGGTCACTTCCTTCAGGAATTGAATGAGGTCACTGCCTTGGCAACCACTTTGTCCTAACAGTTGTTTCCAAGGGTCCCATGTGATCGAGGCTGCTCCTACTTTTTGTGACACTTTCACAAGTTAGAATGGTATATCAACCATAGGCACCCGGGAACAGCTCTCCAAACAGGACTGTTTGGGTCCATCTTCTCTACATTAAGAACAGAGAGGCTGATTCAGACACAACCCTTCATCCTGACAAGGTTGTTTGCAATGGAAGATGACGTTTGCTCTCTCAGGTCCTTCATGGCTGCCTACATCTTCTCCAGAGATCACTTCTTCATGGACCTTTTAGTTTTACAACAGGTGAAAGATTCCCTACATTCCTGTATTGTAAGACCAACTCGGTTTCTGCTCTTCTGTAAAGTTAGATTGAGGGAACAGTGTATGGTTAGGGTTAATAACAGGTTCGATTTGGGTTAGGAATTATTCTAATTGATGAATAATTGTGTTGGGAACCTGTGATATTTATAAGAATTTATTGGTGAAATATAAGTATGAAAACAAAAATCTAGGTAAAATTTGAAGCCCAGAAGGGCATTGCGCTATTGATTGGGATACTTAGCTTTGAAATACGTTCAGCACAGGTGTTTCAGATAAATTGATTATCAATTGCATAGGACCTTGTACCTTGGATGATTAAATGTAGAAGTGAACATCCACTAAAAAAGGGATAGTCGGAAGGATTAGGAAGATATTCGATAAGTTTCAGAAGAAGACTGAGTACAGGATTTAAACCAAAAGTTTTTTAGCAATAGGGTATCGGGTAGAGAGTGAATGTAAATGTCAGCACATGTGAAGAGTCAGTCACAATGGTGAACTGGGGAAAATATTTAGGAAAGCAGACATCAATAGAGACATTAGGAAATCAGGCAAAGTATAAATTGAGTGATAGGATTAGACATTTGCAACAGGGTTGAGGTTCAATTGATAGTCTTAGGAAGAAACAAATATGTAGTCACCAATAGGATTGACATTTGAGACCATTAGGCACACTGGACATGAATGTTTTTAGTAATCTATGCTCACTTTCCATTTAGGCTTTGATACAATTATAAGTGTGACCTCTTCTTTTTGTGTCCAAAATATTACTGTGATAAAATGTATATGTAGATCAGGTGACATGAGAATTTCTTCCACCATTTCTGGGAGCAACATTTTGAAGATGAAAAAATTAGTATTGGGATTACAAATAGATTTACTCTGTGTCATTGAATATAGAGATAATTCATGGATAGAACATACTGTGAATAAATATTATAACTTGTTCCAACTTTAAATATTGGATTGAATTGATATCTGAAAATAAACAGGAAATCGTATATATATATATGCAATCATTCATTCCAACCAAATATACATCGAATGGTAATATTAGGGTTATGGTTTATCATGAAGAGTGTGTGAGTTTTGCTTCAAAATGATTATGGAAATCAAAAAAAAATGCATTTTGAAAGAAGTCTCATGAAAAAACAGTCAAGTAACCTGGAGTAATACATGTGTTGTGAATCAGGAAATGATTGAAAGTGAATAAAAATCCTATAAATTATTGAAGTTGTTGATGAAATATATATCCTATGATGTGTATAAACTGAACAAAGAGTAATGTACCAGTGTTGAATAAAATGAACTTCAAAACAGACATCATATCCAAGAGGAATCTACTTGCACTGATGTTAAACTGGATCAGTTACTGTAAAATATTAAGATTTTATGCACCATTCACTGAAGTTAGTTTTCAGTACTAGGAAACAAATATGTAATTCAGGTGGATGAATATTTCTGAGAATAATATTGTGAAAAGTTGATTATAAATCCACATACATGAACATGAAGGAATTTAGGTAGTATATGGAAGACACATATATTTCATATTTTGAAAAAATTTGGAGAGTGTGTATATATATATATATATATATATATATATATATATATATATACACACACACACAACACACACACACAGACAATAAAATGTAGCAATATATATGCCAATCAAAATTCATCATGGAATATATATCATCCACAGATGCAAAAATATTTATTTTACTGAACATGGATTTATGCATAATGTTGTTCTATTAGGATGCTCACCCATAGGTTTAATTTTCTGTTCCAACAGCGTTTAGGAGGAGTGATCTTTTCTCACAGTTTGTATCTTCCAAGTCAGCCACCTCACAAGAATATACGTGTGATACCAGGTAGGATTCTATATGTGCGTATAAAATTACATGTGCTGAATAGGCTACAGAGAAAGGGAGACGGGTATTCACATATTTGTTGACTTTAAAAACACATGGAGAACTATTTCAATTAAAAATTTACTAGATTTATAACACCTACCCTATGTCATGCAAAAGGCAAGTGCAAATATACACCATGCCTCCTCTGAACTGCTTGTATTTCTCTTCTGTTTGGGTTATTTTTCTCCATCATATTAGGATTAGTAATCAGAGTCTAGGAGGGTATGGGTTAGTGTCAGGTGACCCGGCTGGCAGGACATATCAACTTGGGCGTCGATCCTAGTTGGGAAGGAATGAAGGGACAAGAGACACGAGAGATGACAGCAAGACAGGAGTTCTGATCATGCTGCAAACTTTTATTGTTCTCACAGTGTATTTATATGCTGCGGATGGGAAAGCTCTCTTATTGGCAGTTGCTGTATGTCTTCACAGGGTGAGATAACCTCAGGATGTTTCAGGAAGACAGATGGTAGCCGGATGTCTAAAGGAAATAGATGGCTGCGGGATGTCTCCCAGGCAGGTTGTGTCCCAGGGGGATGTTTCTTGTGTCAGTCTATTCTTTGAAGGAGAACATTCTTCTAGCCCCTGAAATCTCCTCCTTTCTTATATAAAATATTCGACCATACCTTACAGGCCATGTATTTAGGGGGTGATAGTGGCTCTGTTTCTCTAGGATGCCTTGGAATATCTCCTGATCCGAGCGAGCATCTTTACTAGGAGATTTCATGTTGGCTTTGGCATGTTTTTGGAGAAGACGTCTTTGAGGGTGTAGCATGCCAACCGCCATGTACCAGAGCATGCCACTCAGAATTCTTGTGTTTTGGGATCCGTGGATTCATCCTCCTGCAGTCCTTCCTGCACCCTCCAATATTATGGCCTAACGTCCTCATTCTAAGGGTGTGTCCTCCCACAAGCGGAGGGGCCCATGGAGGACGAACCCTTATTGCAAGGGCAGAAGATGGTTGGTCAGAGCTGTTACTTATAGTTTTATGTAAGAAAGAGAGATCTGTGGGGATGTAAACTTAATAAGCCTGTGAGAAGGGTAGAACATTCTTTTAAATGTTGGCAGTGCTGTCTTCCATCTCCAGACGATGATAGTGGACCTGTATGGGCTTAGAGGCCAAAATATTAATCTGTTCTTTAATAAATTGTACCAGCCTGTTTATAATGCAGGGTCCTATGGACACCATTAAAAGTAAACCCAACAAAGGGCCTAATAGGGGAAGAAGGTAGGGTAGAAATCCATTATGCCCAGTCCAGAGGGGATTTTCAAATAATTCCCTTTGTCTCTTTTCTAGATCTTTTTGAATCTGCTTAATTTTAGTGTGTACTATGCCTGATTTATTGGCATAAAAGTATCATCATTCCCCTAAGGCCAAGCAAATACCTCCCTTGTTAGCTGTCAGCAAATCTAAGCCTCGTCTGTTTTGAAGGAACACTTCTGCCAGGGAGTCTATTTGGTCCTGCAAAACTTTAATGGTTCCTGATAGAGTTTGTACATCATTTATAAGTTGTTGAGACAGGCAATGGTAAGAGTGTATAGCTGTGCCTAAGCCACTGTACCTGTGCCCACGGCAGCTGTTATTCCAAGGCTGGCAATGAGTAGTAAGTCCTGTATTGCCCACCTATGTCTTTTGACTAAGGTGTCTAGGCTACAAATGGGTAGAGGTTTATCTCCTGGGACAATAGTTATATCAGGGAGTAATAAGGCAAGAACACAACCAAAGGTCCAATTCACTGGAAGCCTGGAAAGGCCGAGTTTCCTCCACATATAAAAACTGTGCCACTGGGGGGACAAAGAGATGCGGTGGGTGAGAAATAATTTTATACTGTTGAACAATTTCCAATGGAAGTAAGTCCAACATCAATATCATAGGTATTATTCTGCATCGCGCCTAAAAGACATAATGTAAAAGTGCCTAGAGGCTGTACTTTAAAAGGAAATACGGGTTGGCATGTATTATCATTTTCCATGATAGAACTAATAGGAACTGCCATAGGCATGATTGCCCCTGTTGTCATGCAGAGCCAGCAATCACCAGCAAGGGTGGGGTTCGAATTATTAAGCTAGGAGAATGTAGTTTCCAAAATATCTAATGTATTGGTATCTAAACCTGGGAACTGGGATTTAGGCTACATTAAGGGATGATATGTGAGCTCAGGGATTTGGGGTTTCAAAAGTTTGATTATCTGAGGATGCTTGACAGCATAAGTGGGTCCTCCACCATCAGAGACCCCTGTAGGGGCCTTAATGGGCCAGCAGGAAGGTTTTCTGACAGTGCCTTGGCACCTAGCTGACTGTAGCTTGGTGTATTTGCCATCTCCTCCCTGGTCAAAGAGAACGGGGGTATAATGAATAGTGGTCCCCCCTGCTGCATGAGTTTTATTTAGGGAGGCTCGAAAAATTGTTCTCCCTGTTTGTTAACACAAATTGAAGCCGACACATAACAAAAGACATGCATCGCCTGGGTATGCGTACAAGTTGCAGAACAATTTTGGAGAGCTTTACTTGTACTAGGGGGAATAATCTTTGGCTTGTTAACACATACCCATTTAGGCTGATGAACTCCTCCGAGATTATGGTCAACCTCGGCATGGAGGTAAGCCACCTTAGTCATGCAGTCAGAAGTCTGGGTCAAACTACTGGGAGCCTCAGTCTAAGATCCTCCCTTGCATTCGCAGGGTGGGGGCAAAAAGGTACTCCATCATGTTGGAAGGTGGAGGGCCAAGGTCTCTGTGTTCAAACCTGTTCAGCAGATGTGCCTTAAGCAAGATCCTCGCACAGATTGTTGGCTGTATCTGAAAAGGAGGAAAATCTGTCCTCAGGGGGATGGCCTTCATCCCTGGGTTGAGGTAAGTCATTAACCTGTTTAACCAGGCATTCTGGTAACCATCTTGGGGATGCTTGCTCTTGGTCCAAAACACAAGCTGAGCCTCATCCCCAGATGAGGATAGGATCTGGGCGTTTCCAGTTATTTGTAATAGGATTGCACCACATAACAGGTGTGCGAACAGAATTGGACCAGGGATGCCAGTGTCTGTCTGCGGCCAAATGGCCTTCACTGTCTAGTGTAAGAAAAATAAGGGCCAATAATGCATGGTTAAGGCGATCCCTGGGAGTGGTAAATACAAGGGTGGAAGCCTTAAGGCGGGATTGCCAAGTCTTTAAGGTAAGCTGGGCAAGTTTCACATGCCTTGGTCCTGAGGGTTGTATGGAATTTCAGTAGTATGACAAATTTGCAAGGTAGCACAAAACTGTTTATACTTGGTACTGGTATATGCAGGACAATTATCTGTTTTAATATGTATTGGTTTACCCATTACGGAAAAGGCTGAAACAAGATGAGAAAGGACATCTTTGGTAGCCTCTCCAGAATGTGGTGATGCAAAAATAAAGCCGCTGAAGGTATCTATAGAAAGGTGTATATATTTGGTTTTTCCAAATTCAGGAAAATGAGTAACATCCATTTGCTAAACCTGATTGGGCAGTAATACTCGGGGGTTAACTTCCAAGTGTTGAATGGGGAGGGAGACAGTGCAACCAGGGCATGCTTTTACTATTTCTCATGCCTGTTGCCTGGTAATTTTACAAAGTAATCGAAGGCTCTGGGAATTTATATGGTGAAGATTGTGTAACTCCATGGCCTTTTGAATGGAGCCAACAAAAATTGGAAAGATGGAACAAGTTGCTGCATCAGCTTGGGCATTACCTTGTGTTAGAGGGCTCGAAAGATCAGAGTGTGACATGATGTGTCCTTAGGAAAATGGATGTTTTCTGGCCTGAATTAGCTGCTGAAGCTGGTGAAACAGAAAGGGGGAATTGGAAGAAGCCTTAATGGTGGGTGAAATCTCCAGCAGGGGCACAGAATGAGCAATGCAGTCACTGTCTGTATAAATATTAACAAGATTATCAAAAAATGTTTTAAAAACTTGTGTTATGGCAAACAATTCCACAAACTGTGCTGACTGATAGACAGTATCAAAGGTGGTAGGCTTGTTATTGACAACAAAGACTGCACGGCCATTACTGGAACCGTCTGTAAAGACAGATAGGGCTTGAGAAATGGGAGCCTTTTGAGTAATTTTGGGAAAAATAAATGGATGTAACTGGACAAAATTTAAAAGGGGGTCATTGGGGAGGTGGTTATGAATTGTTCCCAAAAAGCCTGAAAGGGCAATACCCCATTCATCCCTGTCTGTAGTAAAAATTGGGTTTGGTCTTTACTATATGAGATTAAAATATTATCAGGGTCTTTGCCAAAATGTTGTCGAGAAAGCAAACGACCTTTAATAATAATTGAAGCTACCTGAGCAAGATAAACGGTAATAACCTTGGAGGATGCGGTGGGTAAAAGGACCCAAAGCAAGGGGCAGCCTTTATTTTTAAAATGTGGATCTCGCTGCCAAAATATTCCTGTGGGTGTACGAGGAGTGTGGAAAATAACCAGAACCAGAGGAAGGTTATAAGAAATTTGTGTAACAATGTAACAAACTGTTGGGCAATGGCTTCTGTGGCTTGGTTGAATGAATGTCATGCCTCGGGAGTAAACTTTTGAGGGGAGGAGGGGTGGGAATCACCTCTCAAAATATCATTAAGGGGCAAAAGTACACAAGTGGGTAATTTTAAATATGTTCCTAAAAATTGAATATCCCCCAGTAATATTTGAAAATCATTAAGGGTGTGAAGATGGTCCACACATAGTTGTACTTCAGGAATTTGTATCTGATTATCTTGAAGTTTAAGACACAAATAGGTATAAGTGTCCTGTGTTTGAACCTTATCCGGAGCTATCTGTAGTCCCAAGATAGTGAGGGTTTTGTCAAAGTCCAAGTAACAATTATTAAGGTCATGGGTATTAGTTGCAGCAATTAACAAATCATCCATATAATGTAAAAAAATTTTGTGGACATCGCTCTCTCACAAGGTCTACTGCTTGAGAAACGTAATTTTGGCAAAGCCTAGGGCTGTTGGCCATACCTTGTGGAAGAACCTTCCATTAAAATCTCTGCATAGGGCCCTGAAAATTAATGCAAGCGAGACTAAAGGCAAAATAGCGTCTACCCTCAGGATGTAAAGGAATGGTAAAAAAGCAATCTTTTAAGTCAATAACCATTTTACAATAGTTTTTGGGAATCGCCACTGGTGTGGGAATGCCTGGCTGTAGTGCTCCCATCGGGCACATAACTTTATTAATGGCTCACAAATATTGTAAAAGGCGCCACTTGCCTGATTTTTTCTTGATAATAAAAATAGGAGTCATCCATGGTGAGGTTGAGGGCTTTACATGGCCGGCTGCCAGCTGTTCCTGCACTAACATGGAGGTAGCCTCCAATTTTTCTTGGGTAAGGGGCCACTGATCCACCCACACAGGAGTCTGAGTCTCCCAAATAATTTTATCTGCATGGGGTACAGGAGGGTCAGGGACCGACACTAAAAATCCGAAAACACAAGTCCATATGTATTTGTTTTTTGTATGGGTTGTATAGGCTCCACCAGTCCTTGTTTCCGTCTCCCCTGGCCTGTACTAGGAAAAAAAATTCATACGAAGCATTTGATGAGTCACCATGGAATTGGGACTGGCAAGAATAACTTCCAATGACTCAAAATATCTCGGCCCTATATGTTAACAGGGAGGTCAGGATCAACGAAAGGAGTGACAGTTGACTTATTACCCTCTTTATCAGTCCAGCTAATAGACCTAGAGCTGACCAGAGGATTTTTTGATTTTCCTATCCCTTTAAAGTCAGTCAAGGATGGAGTGAGGGGCCAACCTGATGGCTAGTATTTTTGAGAAATAATTGTGGCATCAGCTCCAATATCTAGAACTCCTTGGAATTCCTTTCCTTCAGTAAGTAAGGTAAGGGTGGGTCTATTGTGAGAAATGGGCTGAACCCAATACACATCAGAGGAGCCCAAGGAGGTAGTCCCCCGAGGTAGTTTTGGGGTGGTGGAAATGCCTCCTGAATCCAACGGAAGGAGTATTAATTGTGCAAGTCTTGTTCCTGCTGGGATGGCGGCAACTCCATTAATAGCAGTGGCCAGTATTTTTATTTCTCCAATGAAATCATTATCATTAATGCCAGGGAAGACCTGAACATCGTGTATGGTAGCAGAGGCTCTTCCAAGAATAAGGGCACACGTATAGATGGAGGGGGACCCATAATTTTAGTGGGTATTATCTGGGGCCCTTGCATTGAGTCTAATATTGTATCTGTGGCGGCACAGAGGTCCAATCCTGCGCTGCCTGGGGTGGCTAGTTGGAGGGAGGCAATTGTGGAGAAGGATTTTGAGGTAGGTTGGGAGTTTGGAAGGGAACAAACCTTATTGCCCCTGTGTTTGTCCTGGGGGATGTTGTGGCCAGTGGCTGGCCCTGCAGGGATTTTCCAGAGAAGCAGGAAGAAATAGGCTGTCTGAGGGCATTTGTCTTAGATCTACACTCACTGGCCCAGTGATGACCTTTACCACATCTATGGAAAAGGGTAGCTGGGGGCGGTTAAGCCCCAGTTTGAGGAGACGCCATTCCTAGGATTTGTTTGCCTGTCGGACACTCACGTGCAAAATGGCCAGGTTGTTTACAAGTAAAGCAAGTACATGAGCCAGGATTGTGAAAGGCCTTGGTAAAGGCGGCCCCTAAAGCGAGACCCATGGCATGGGCTGCACCCACGCCTGCACAGAGTCTAATAAAGTCAGAAAGTTTCCCTTTATCCTTATGTGGTCGAAGAATATCCTGACATGCTGGGTTGGCATTTTCAAAGGCAAGATATTTTACAAGGGTGCTTTCACATTCGCTTGGTCCATGCAAGCATTCCGCAGCTAGATTAAGCCGGGGAACAAAGTACCTATAAGGCTCATCGGGCATTTGTCAAATTTTTGCCCGGGAATTGGTAGCCGAGGCCATTTGAGGGAGGTGTCACCAAGCAGGTAAGCCAGCCATCTGAGTCTGCGCCAAGAGTCCAGGAGGTAAACGTGCCTGTTATTTTTAGTGTCAAAAGGCTCATTGCCCACTAGCTTAACTTAAGTCCCAGATTCAGAGTAGGCCTTAGTTAAAATTTTTTGAGCAGTTTCCCGACAGTGCTCTTTGAAATCTGCATTCCATAACAGGAAGTCTCCGGCACTGAGGGTAGCTTGGTCGAAAAATTTCCAATCATTGGGAGTAAGCCATTGTGTGCTTTGGCTTTCTAATAAAGCCAACGTGTCGGGCACAGTGGGGCCATAGTGAGCACAAGCCTTTTTAACTTTTTCAAGAAAACATAGGCTTAATTTTTTGTAGACTCTGGGTTCCTTCCTGCCTAGGGGTGAACTCCTCATCCTCTGAGCCCTGATCTCCTTGATCCATTTCCCCCGCTTCATCCTCTTGTTCCGCGTCTAAGTCTTTGACCTCAGCCTGGGCAGGCTTATCTATCTGACTGGTGGTGACTGGGAAGGTGAGAACAGGCCAATGGAGCAACTTCGCCCTTGTATTAGACCGCTGTGGGCAGGCTTGCGTTGACTCTGTAGCTAAGGCTAATGAACAGAGCTCAGAGTCAAGGGATCTTAATTCTTTTAAAAGTTGGATCTGTTCCCGTTTATGTTGGAAGGACGCTGGCAAAGGAGCGAGGTTAGGCAGGGGAAGTGGGGAAAAATATCTTGGGGGCACTTGGCCCCTGAAGGGTCAGAGCACAAAAGGCAGGAGGGATATAGGAGGGAGGTGGATGTGTAAATCCTATATGCTGTGGCAGGGTCCTGAGAGGTGGCAGGTCTTCTGAATGGTAGAGAGCTGCTTCCTTCTCCAAGATAGCCTCCTTCCCAGGGGTCAATGTGTCTCTGGGATTTAAAACTGGATAAAGGCAGTTTTTAATCATTGGAGCCTAATTCATTAGGGTCGTATTTTGAGGGGGACCTGGAAGGTTCCCAGGGTCCTGGGGAGACTGAGAAGCGTCTATGTGTATACTAATGATGGGCATGCAGAGGGGGGACAAGAGGTCTTTTGCATAGTCTTTTCCCCAATCCTGACAAGTTGTAAGGTACCATTGTCAAAGGGTGAACTTTTAAGAATTTCATTAATTAAGTTCCAGTAAGAAAAGGTGGGAACTGGCATTTTTTTCTGGGGGAAAGGTTTCATAATAATCTTTTAAACAGTCTTCTACTCTAAGCCATTTTTGCCATCAATGGTCCCTTCAAGAGGAAATCATCGACACAATTCTCCTATTTATGAAAAGAAAAATTTTAAGACCTTTTTCTTAACACGTGTCCCCCATTTCTTGAAGGACTCTTTGAGGCCTGACAAAAACAAATCATGTGACGAAACAGCTTGTCACATGGTGGGTAACTCACCGTGCATCATCCCCACCCTCCTCCTGTATCTGTCTCTCGGTGGTGTCTGCTGAGGCGATTGCGAGCTCCGCTTGACCAAGTCTTCCAGGAGGACGGGGTTCCCCCTCAGTCAAAGGCTTGAGCCCCAGTCGGTGGGCACCAGATGTCCCGGCCGGCAGGACGCATCAACGTGGGCAGCGAACCGAGATGGGGAGAAATGAAGGGACAAGAGACACGAGAGATGACAGCAACACAGGAGTTCTGATCAAGCTGAAAAATTTTATTGTTCACACAGGGTTATTTATATGCTGGATTTGGGAAAGCCCTCTTATCGGCAGTTCCTGGATGTCTTTACAAGGTGAGATAACTTCAGGATGTTTCAGGAAGAAAGATGGCCACAGGATGTCTCAGGGACACAGATGGCTACAGGATGTCTTCCAGACAGGATGTCTCCTAGGGGCTGTTTCTTGTAAGTGTCAGGCTGTTCTTTGAAGAAGAATTCCTTCTACCCCTGACAGTCAGAGATTCAGTATTTCGAATGGAAAATAGGAAAATGAATCCAATGTGTATGCAAATATGTGCTACCCAAAAATCTTCCCACTCTCATTAAGAACAATGCCTTGACATTTTCTTCACCCCAAGTAAGACACAATTAGAGGAGAAGAGTTTGAAAATCTGTGAATACACATCAGGAATGGAAAATGCTCAGGAGTTCACAACCTTGGAGTTTGTAGAGGAGTTTCCAAAAGTAAGGGACAGGGTAAAAACTCCACAAACATGGAGCTCTGCTGGCCTAAAGACTTCTTGAGAAACTGCCTCTGAGGTTGGGCATATGAAATATATGTTGATGACAGGAGCTTTAGCTTCCTTTGTAGTGAGATCATCAAAGCTGGGTCTGCATCTATATGACCTGGAGGACGTAGTTTCTTATTTTCCAATGTACCTGAGGCAGCAGGGCTGAATTCTCTCTTTATAGGTAAACTGTTGCCACTGGATGCTAAGTGTCTTCCAGTGTGGACTGTGAAGCCATTTGGTCATCCTCCACTTTTCGTGGTGTTTCTTGCAGCTGCACTGGGAGTTTGGTATTTGCTTCACAAAATACGAAAAGTTCAACTGGGACAGAGTGCTGGAGGGAGTTCTGTCATGTGTGGTGGGTAAGGGTCTGCAGGAGAATGCACCAACCAGGCTTATATCCCACATAGCTTGCTCCCTTCACCATAGCAATCTGATTCTAAACATTGCCCTGCAACCTCTCCATATAACAAGATGCCTTTACATACAAGGGTATGGGGGCTGCACCATATAAGTCACAAAGCATTTGGAAGCCAATGGCATATCCACATCACCACACCACAGATGTTTTAACACACACCTGCCCACCACTGCTCTAGGCCGACTACTCATCAGGCTTCAAGTTACTGGCATCTCTGTTCTACACCATTTTCATGAAACCCAGTCAATCAAGACACTGTCTGGTACACTCATGATCAGCAATAGGACATCCAAAGGTCCTCCAGTGCCACCAGGTGATGGGAATTTCCAAACTTTAATGGTATTTATATAGCCATTTTTCAAGGATAAAATTGGAGGCACTGTGGGTTTCAATTCATTCAGGAACCATTAAATGGAGAAGAAGCTCATTTCAATGAAAGCTCTGGAGAATTCTAACAGGCAAGGCTTCCCAAAGACAGGCTAAAAGGTCACATTAAGCCAAGTGTTTGAGGTCTACAATTTGAGGTCCATATGTGTTTTGACTTGCAACGATGGCTGCCATGTCTTTAAGAATAACATCATGTGATATCCTTCCTAAGATTTCCAGTGCTCTTCTGAAAGCCTCCCTGGGCCTAGATCTCAGTTTCCAAGGGTGACTCTCATGCGTGGCCTGCTAAAATCCCCCAAACAATACATGGCAATACTTCTTTGACGTCAGTTCCAGAACTCAGTCTCTAAGTGGAATCACACCAGTGTTCAAGCCCAGGTGGACATAGTCATCTCTTCCAACAGCCACAAAAATGACCACAATTAAAACCAAAATACTCCCACATGGCCCTCATCTTCTTCCATAAAGACACGCATCATAACCTCAGGCTATAGGTTTCCATGAGGGGCGCAGCACAAGACAGTATCGAAAATAAGGTCCCTTGCCCCCATTTGCCTAAAGTCAGTGTGGCCGGGACACCCTTACTGTAAACCAGGAGTGATCAAAGAGGCCTGCCGTTAATACTGCTCTGATTCTCCATTTTGAGGCCTAATGAATATGGGGTTGAGATTCTTTATGTTAATTGGAGTCATGAGAAAACCCAAGCACCTATGGTCAAGCTTCTGCAGGGGTGTGAAGAACTCATTTGAACCAAAGGATCCCTATTCTCAAAGATGGAGGTCAGGAACCTTACAGAGGAAGGCAAGAGACTTCATCCACTATGACTGCTCTTTTGGCAATTTTGGTTTTGCATGCACACATGGGATCTTTCTTTAGATCCATCAGGTTCTGAGAATTTAAGCCACAGCCTCACACAGGGCCAAGAGGCTGATTCAGACGCATCCCTTTCCAAAGCAATTAAGCAAATAGCCACAGGTGATGCCCATACATTTCTATTTGAAAACTGTTTTCTTCAGGCTTCACAAAGGGGTGGCCTGAGGCAAAGACCTTCCTGACATTCAGGGCAACAGACGAATAGGTTAGCAAAATGTCCAAAGCTGGGTTTCTCCACTGAGACATTCCTGGTCACACTGATATCTGATTTTTCTGAGATTCTCACCATTCCCTTCAGCTATCCAGTACATGGCCATGTCACAGAGATTTGAGGTGGTACATATCTTGGACACAAAACCATGAGCCTATTCTGGAGAGTGCCCACAATTCAGGCAGAAAACAGGAACTTTAGAAGTTAGCAGGTGTTCCCCATTGATAAGTCAAGCCGCAGTCCATTCATAAATTGGGCAAGATGAAAGGTGGGAAGCTTTCTACTAGACAGCACTCACCAATTGATGCATTTTCTTTTCTAATGTCTACAACCAGGGACACAGTGGTATACACAGACATAGAAACACTCGCCTTGTCAAATGACTTACTAGAAACAGTTCCCTCCAAACCAAACAAACCGCCATTCCTGCCTATTCTCAGAATATGAGACAAAAACCACAAACCCACACCCACACCCACAAAGACACCTCCTTCCCCCAAGTAGGTCTGTGACTATCCGGAGTGTCCTCTGACTGGTGGGCCATACTATGTTCCAATGAAATGGCCTGTCCTGTCTCAGATCTGGTCTCCTCGGCCAACTCTGTGAAGTTGTCAGGAGCCAGCAGTGAGCCACTACCTGCTTTCTCAGGAAAAGCCCCTCTTCAGAGCTTTCCTGGCTTTTGGCCGTCCTCACATCAGTAGGTACCAAGAATGACTGACTCTGTCCTTGGTAAATCCAAACAAGTGAGACCACTGGGACTGGGACTGCCTCTTGGTGCTTGGCTTCTTGGATACTAAGTTCAGAGAGTTCCATCAACAAAGAAGTGAGGTGAGGTCACTTCCTTAAGGAACTGAATCAGATCACTGCCTTGGTAACCACTATGTCCTAACAGTTGCTTCCAAGACTACCATGAGTTGGATGCTGCCCCTACTTCCTGTGACACTTTCACAAGGTAGAATGGTATATCAACCATTGGCACCCGGGAACAGCTCTCCACACCAACCTGGTTTCGTCCATCTTCTCTGCATTAAGAGAGAGGCTGATTCATAAACAACCCTTTATCCTGACCAGGTTGTTTGCCATGGAAGCTGACTTTTGCTCTCTCAGGTCCTTCATAGTTGCCTACATCTTCTCCAGGGATCATATCTGCATGGACCTTGAGGTTCTCAGGAGGTGGAAGATCCCCTACCTTCCTGTATTGTAAGACCAACTCTGTCCCGGCTCTTCTGTAAAGTTAGATTGAGGGAACAGTGTATGATTAGGGTTAATAATATGTTCGATTTGGATTAGGAATCATTCTGCTGGATGAATAATGGTATTGGGAACCTGCGACATTTATAAGTATATTTAGGTGAAATATATGTATGAAAACAGAAATCTAAGTAAGATTTGAAGCGCAGAATGGGAATGGGCCCTTGATTGTGATACTTAGCGTTGAATTATGTTCTGCTCAAATGTCTGAGATAGATCGATATACAATGGTATAAGACCCTGTACCTTGGATTATTGAATGTATAAGAGAACATCCAGTCAAACAGGGATAATGGGTAGGATTAGGAAGATAGTCAGTAGGTTTAGGAAGAAGAGTGAGTATTGGATTTGGAACAAAAGTTCCTTAGCAATGGGGTTTCGATTAGAGTGTGAATGTAAATGTCAGCACAATTGAAGAGTCACTCACAATGATGAACTGGGGAAAGTATGTAGGAAAGCTGATATAAATAGAGACATTATGAAATCAGAAAAAGTATAAAGTGAGAGATAGGATTAGATATTTTCAGCAGGGTTGAGTTTGAATATATAATCTTAGGAAGAAACAAATATGTTGTCACAAATAGGATTGACTTTTGAGAGCATAAGGCAAACTTGACATGGATGGTTTTAGAAATCCATGTTCACTTTACATTTAGGCTTTGGTGCAAATATAAGTGTGACCTTTTCTTTTTGTGTCCAGAATATTACTGTGATAAAATGTATATGTAGATCAGATGACATGAGTATTTCTTCCACCATTTCTGGGAGAAATATTTTGAAGACGTATAAATTAGTATTGGGTTTACAAAGAGGTGTACCCTGTGTGTATGAATATAGAGACAATGCATGAATAGACAATAGTGTGAATAAATAATATAACTGGTTCCACTTTAATTAATGGATTGATTTGATATCTGAAAATATATAAGAAATCTTATATTGATATACAATCATTCATTCCAACCAGTTATACATCTAATAGTAATATTAGGGTTATTGTTTATCATGAAGGGTGTGTGAGTTTTGCTTCAAATATGATTATGGAAATCGAAAATAATATGTTTGGAATGAAGTTTCATGAAAAAACCAGTCAAGAAACATGGAGGATTACATGTGTTCTAAAGCAGAAAATGATTGACAGTGAAACAAATGCTTATAATTTTGCTAACGTATGGATGAAATATATATCCTATAATGTGCATAAACTGAAGAAATTGTAACGTACCAGTGGTGAATAAGAATGAACATCAAAATACACATCATGTCCCATAGGATCTACTTGCATTGATGAGAAACTGGATCAATTATTGTAGAAATATTAGGATTTGTATCCACCATTCACTGAAGTTAGTTTTCATTTCTAGGAAAAAAATATGTATTTCAGGTGGATGAATATTTCCGTGAATAATCTTGTGAAATGTTAGCTATAAATCCACCTACATGAATATGAATAAATTTAGGCAGTGTATAATAAGACACATATATTTTATATTTTAGAAAAATTTAGAGTGTGTGTATATACACACACACACACAAACACACACACACACACACACACACAGACATTAAAAATTAGCACTACATATGCCAATCGAAATTCACCATGAAATACATGTCATCCACAGATCCAAAAATATTCATTTTACTGAACATGGATTTATGTATAATGTTGTTCAACCAGGAAGTTCACCCATAGTTTGAAATTTCAGTTCCAACCGTGTTTAGGAGGAGTGATCTCTTCTCACAATATCTATCTGCCAAGTCAGCCACCTCACAAGCGTTTACGTGTGGTACCAGGTAGAATTCTATATTTGTATATAAAAATACATGTGCTGAATAGGCTACAGAGAAAGGGAGACAGGAATTCACATATTTGTTAACTTTAAAAACCCATGGAACTATTTCAATTAAAAATTGAATAGATTTATAACACCTACACTTTATCATGCAAAAGCCAAGTATAACTATACACCATGCCTCCTCTGAAATGCTTTTATTTCTATTCTGTTTGGGTTATTTTACTCCATCATATTAGGATTAGTAGTAAGAGTCTAGTAGGGTGTGGGTTAGTGTCAGATATTCAGTATTTCAAATGGAAAATAGGAAAATGAATCCAATGTGTATGCAAATATGTGCTACAAAAAATTCCCACTTTCATCCAGAACAATGCCTTGACATTATCTTCACCCTTAGTAAGACACAATTAGAGGAGAAGAGTTAGAAAATCTGTGAATACATTTCTGGAATGGAAAATGTTCAAGAGTTCACAACCTTGGAGGTGGTAGAGGAGTTTCCAAAAGTAAGGGACAGTGTAAACACTCCACAAACATGGAGCTATGCTGGCCTAAAGACTTCTTGAGAAACTGCCTTGAGAAACTTGAAGTATATGTTGTTTTCAGGAGCTTTAGCTCCCTGTGTATGGAGACCAGCAAAGCTGGGTCTGCATCTATGTGACCTGGAGGATATGGTTTCTTATTTTCCAATGAACATGAGGCAGCAGTGATGAATTCTCTCTTTGTAGATAAACTGTGGCCACTGGGGGCTAAGTGTCTCCCTGTGTGGACTTTGAAGCCATTTGGTCATCCTCCAATTTTCTTGGTGTTTCTTGCTGCTGCACTGGGTGTTTTGTATTTGCTTCACAACATACAAGTATTTTAAATGGGACACAGTGCTGGGGGGAGTCCTGTAAGGTGTGGTGGGTCAGGGTCTTCAGGAGAATGCACCAACCAGGCTTCTATCCCACATTGCTTTCCCCCTTGACCATAGCAACCTAATTCTGAACATTCCCCTGAAACCTCTCCAGATAACCAGATGCCTTTTCATATAATTTTCTGCTGGCTGCACCAAGTCAGTCACAAGCAATTTGGAAGCCAATGACAGACCCACATGGCCACACCACAAATGTATTATCAGACACCTGCACACCACTGCTCTAGGCCCACCACTCAGCAGGCTTCAACTTACTGGCATCTCTGTTCTACACCATTTTTATGAAACGCAGTCAATCAAGGCACTGTCTGGTACACTCATGAGCAGCAATAGGACATCCAATGGTTCTCCAGTGCCACCTGGTCATTGGGAATTTCAAAAGTTTCATGGTTTTATCTATCAATTATTCAAGAATGAAGTTGGAGGCACTTTGGGGTTTCCATTCATCCAAGAATCATTGAATGGTGAGGATGCTCATTTCAATGAAAGCTCTGGAGAACTCTCACAGGCAAGGCTTCCTAAAGAGTGGTCAAAATGTCACATGAAGACAGGACCATTGAGGTCTCAAATGTGAGGTCCATGTGTGTTTTGACTCTTAACTATGGCTGCCAAGTTTTTCAGAATAAAATCATGTGATATCCTGGCTGAGATTCTCAGTGCTCTGTGGAAAGCCACCCAGGGCCCAATCTCAGGTTTCAAGGGTGACTCTCATGTGTGGCCTCCTACAATCCCAACACAATTAATGGCAATACTTTCTGAGGTCAGTTCCAGATCTCAGTCTCAAAGGGGAATCACACCAGAGTTCAAGCCCATGTGGACCCAGTCATCTCTTCCAACCACCACACAAATGACCACAATTGAAACCAAAACATTCCCACATGACCCTCATCTTTTTCCATATAGACACTCATCATAAACTCTTGCTGGAGGTTTCCATGAGTTGCGCATCCCAAGACACTGTCCAAAATAAGCACCCTTGCCCCTCATTTGCCTAAAGTCAGGGTGGCCTTGACACCCTTCCTGTGAACCAGGAGTGATCAAATAGGCCTGCCATTAATACTGCTCTGCTTCTCCAATTTGAGGCCTACTGACTGTCAGGTATAGATTCTTTATGTGATTTGGCATCATGAGAGAACCCAAGCACTTCTGCAGGAGTTCAAAGAACTCATTTGATCCAAAAGATCCCTATTCTCACTTAATGGAGGTCAGGAACCTAACAGAGGAAGGCAAGAAACTTCATCCACAATGACTGATATTTTTACCATTTTGGTTTTGGATACACTCATGGGAACTTTCTTTATATCCATCAGGTGCTCAGAATCTAATCCATAGCCTGACCCAGAGCCAAGCGGCTGATTCAGACACATCCCTTTCGAAAGCAATTAAGCAAAGCACCACAGCTGATGCCCATTTATTTCCATTTAAAAACTGTTTTCTTCAGGCTTCACAAAGGAGTGGTCTGAGGCAAGGACCTTCCTGACATTCAGGGCAACAGAAAAATAGGTAAGCAGAAGGCCCAAAACAGTGTTTCTCCACTGAGACTTTCCTGGTCACACTGATATTTGAGTTTCCTGAGATGCTCGCCATTCCATTCAGCTATCCATTACATGGCCATGTCACAGAGATTGGAGGTGTTACATATCGTGGACACAAAACCATGAGCCTATTCTGGGTAGTGGCCAGAATTTAGGAAGAAAACTGGAACTTAGTAAGATAGTAGGGTTTGCCTATTGATAAGGCAACCTGCAGTCCAGTCATAAATTCGATAGGATGAATGCTGGAAAGCTTTCTTCTAGACAGGACATTTCCATTGATGCATTCTCTTTTCTCATGTCTACAACCACGGACACAGTGAGATACACAGACATAGAAACACTCACCTTGTCAAACGACTTTTTAGAAACAGTCCACTTCAAACCAAACAAACCGCCTTTCCTACCTGTTCTCAGAACATGAGACAAAACCACAAACTCACACCCACACCCACAAAGGCACTTCTTTCCCCCAATATGTCTGTGACTATGCGGAGTTTCCTCTGACTGTGGACCATATTGTTACCCCGAACTGGCCTGCCTTGTCTCATATCTGGTCTCCGGGGTGAAATCTGTGAAGTTGTCAGGAGCCAGCGATGAGCGATTACCTGCTTTCTTAGGAAAGGACCCTCTTCAGAGCTGTCCTGGCATTTGGCCATTCTCACATCAGTAGGTACCAAAAAAGATTCTCTGCCCTTGGTAAAACCAAACAAGTGATCCCACTGGGACTGGGACTGGGACTGGCTCTGGATGCCTGGCTTCCTGCATCCCAAGTTCAGAGAGTTCCATCACCAAGTAAGTGAGGTGAAGTCACTTTCTTCATGAAATGAATGAGGTCGCTGCCTTGGCAACCACTTTGTCCTAACAGTTGCTGCCAAGGGTCCCATGAGATGGAGGCTGTTTCTACTTTCTGTGACACTGTCACAAGTTAGAATGGTATATCAACCATAGGCACTGGGGAACTTCTCTGCATACAGGCTTGCTTTGGTCCATCTTCTCTACATTAAGAAGAGAGACTGGGCTGGGGATGTGGCTCAAGAGGTAGCGCGCTCACCTGGCATGTGTGCGGCCTGGGTTCGATCCTCAGCACCACATACAAACAAAGATGTTGTGCCTGCCGAAAAACTAAAAAATAAATATTTAAAACTTCATTCTCTCTCTCTCTCTCTCTCTCTCTCTCTCTCTCTCTCTCTCTCCCTCTCCCTCCACTGTCTCTTTAAAAAAATAAGAGAGAGGCTGATTCAGACACATCCTTACATCCTGTTCAGGTTCTTTACCATGTAAGAAGAGTTTTACTCTCTTTGGTACTACATAGCTGCCTACAAGTTCTCCAAGGATTATTTCTTCATTGACCCTTGAGGTTCTCAGCAGGTGGAAGATCCCCAACATTCCTGTATTGTAAGACCAACTCTGTCCCTGCTCTTCTGTAAAGTTGGATTGAGGGAACAGCGTATGGTTAGGGTTAATAAGAGGTTCAATTTGGGTTAGGAATCATTCTTCGGGATGAATAATGTTATTGGAAACCTGGGATATTTAAAAGAATATATAGGTAAAATATAAGTTTGAAAACCCAAATCTATGTAAGTTTTGAAGCCCGGAAGTGTATTGGGCCCTTGTGTAGGATACTTAGCTTTGATTAATGTTCTGCAAAGATGTCTCTGATAAATTGCTATACAATGGCATAGGACCTTTACCTTGGATGATTGAATGTCGAAGAGAACATCCAGTCAAAAAGGGATAGTCGGTAAGATTAGGAAGATAGTCAGTAGGTTAAGAAAGAAGAGTGAGTATAAGATTTGGACCAAAAGATGTTTAGCAATAGGGTTTCGGGTAGAGAGTAAATGTAAATGTCAGCACATGTGAAGAGTCATTCACAATGATGAACTGGGGAAAATATGTAGGAAAGCAAATATCAATTGAGACAAAAGGAAATCAGGTAAAGTATAATGTGAGTGATAGGATTAGACATTTTCAATAGGGTTGAGGTTGAATATATAAACTTAAAAAGAAACAAATATGTAGTCACCAATTGGATTGACATTTGAGAGCATTAGGCAACCTGGACATGGATGTTATTCCTAATCCATGCTCACTTTCCATTTAGGCTTTGGCACAATCATAAGTGTGACCTTTGCATTTTGTGTCCATAATATTACTGTGATAAAATGTATATCTGGATCAGGTTACATGAGTATATCTTCCACCATTTTTTGGAGCAATATTTTTAAGACGTATAAATTAGTATTGGGGGTACAAAGAGGTGTACCCTGTTTCTATGAATATACAGATAATGCATGAATAGAACATACTCGGAATAAAACATATAACTCGTTCCACTATAAATAATGGATTGAATTGATATCTGAAAATATACAGGAAATTAAATGTTTATATACAGACATTCATTACAACCAGCCATACATCTAATGATAATATTAGGATAAGGATTTTCATGAAGAGTGTGTGAGTTTTGCTTCAAAATTGATCATGGAAATCGAAAATAATGTGTTTGGAAAGAAGTCTCATTAAAAGACCAGTAAAGAAACCTGGAGGAATACATGTGTTAAGAAGCAGGAAGTGATTGAAAGTGAAACAAATTCCTATACATTTTGAACTTTTGGATGAAATACATATACTATGATGTGCATAAACTGAAGAAATAGTAATGTTCCACTGTTGAATAAATATGAACGTCAAAATACACATCATGTTCCATGGGAATCTACTTGCATTGATGTTAAACTGGGTCAGTTACTGTAGAAATATTAGGATTTGTATACACCATTCACTGAAGTTAGTTGTCAGTACTAGGAAACAATATATGTATTTCAGGTGGTTGAATATTTTGGAGAATAATCTTGTGAAAAGTTGACTATAAATCCACATACATGAATATGAATGAATTTAGGGAGTGTATAATAAGTCACATATATTACATATTTTGAAAAATCTGGAGAGTATATATATATATATATATATATATATATATATATATATATATATATATATATATATATATATAGAGAGAGAGAGAGAGAGAGAGAGAGAGAAAGAGAGAGAGAGAGAGAGAGAGAGAGAGAGAGAGAGACATTAAAATCTAGCAATATATATGCCAGTCAAAATTCATCATGAAATATATATCATCCACAGATCCAAAAATATTCATTTTACTGAACATGGATTTATGTATAATGTTGTTCAACTAGGAAGTTCACCCATAGTTTGAAATTTCAGTTCCAACAGCGTTTACGAGGAGTGATCACTTCTCACAATTTGTATCTGCCAAGTCAACCACCTCACAAGAATTTACGTGTGGTACCAGGTAGAATTCTATATGTGCATATAAAAATACATGTGCTTAATAGGCTACAGAGAAAGGGAGAAAGAAATTCACATATTTGTTAACTTTAAAAACACATGGAGAAGTATTTCAAAAAAAATTGGCAAGATTTATAACTCCTACCCTATATAATGCAAAAGGCAAGTCCAAGTATACAACTTGCCTCCTCTGAACTGCTTGTACTTCTTTTCTGTTTTTTTTGTTATTTTTCTCTATCATATTAGGATTAGTAGTCAGAGTCTAGTTGGGTATGGGTTAGGGTCAGAGATTCAGTGTTTTGAAGGGAAAATTGAAAAATGAATCCAATGTCTATGCAAATATGTGCTACCCAAAATCTTCCCACTCTCATCCAGAACAATGCCTTGACATTACTTTTTACCAAAGTAAGACACAGTTAGAGGAGAAGAGTTAGAAAATCTGTGAATACATATCTGGAATGGAATATGCTCAGGAGTTCACAACCTTGGAGGTGGTAGCAGAGTTCAAAAAAGTAAGGAAAAAGGTAAACACTCCTCAAACATGGAGCTCTGCTGGCCGAAAGAATTCTTGAGAAACTGCCTCTGAGGTTGGGCACTTGAAATATATGTTGTTGTCAGGAGATTTAGTTCCTTTGTAGAGAGACCATCAAAGCTGGTTCTGCATATATGTGACCTTTAAGAAATGGTTTATTATTTTCCAATGAACATGTGGCAGCAGTGCTGATTTCTCTCTTTGTAGCTATCTGTGGTCACTGTGGCTAAGTGTCTCCCTGTGTTAACTAGGAAGACATTGGGTCATCCTCCACTTTTCGTGGTGTTTCTTGCTGCTACACTCGGAGTTTGGTATTTGCTTCACGAAATAAAGGAGTTCAACTGGGACACATTGCTGGAGGGAGTTCTGTCACGTGTGGTGGGTGAGGGAGTGCAGGAGAATGCAATAACCAGGCTTCTATCCCACATAGCTTGCCCCATTGACCATAGCAACCTGATTCTGAACATTTCCCTGAAACCTCTCCATATAACAAGATACCTATACCTATTGGGTCTGTTGGCTGTAACCAAATCAGTCACAAGACATTTGGAAGCCAATGGCATATCCACGAGGCCCCACCACAGATGTTTTGTCACACACCTGCCCACCACTGCTCTAGGCCCAATAATCAGCAGGTGACAACTAACTGGCATCTCTGTTCTACACCATTTTCATGAAACCCTGTCAATCAAGTCACTGTCTGGTATACTCATGATCAGCATCAGGACATCCAAAGGTTTTCCAGTGCCACCTGGTAATGGGAATTTCAAAAATATCATGGTATTTATCTAGCCATTATTCAAGGAAGAAGTTGTAGGCACTGTGGGTTTCAATTCATTCAGGAACCATTAAATGTTGAGGAAGCTCATTTCAATGAAAGCTCTGGAGAACAATCATAGGCAAGGCATCCCAAATAGTGGTCAAAAGGTCACATGAAGCCAGGACCATTGAGGTCTACAATGTGAAGTCCATGTGTGTTTTGACTCTCAACTATGGGTTTCCAGTTGTTCAGAATAAAATCCTGTGATATCCTGGCTGAGATTCCCAGTGCTCTGTGTAAAGACACCCTTGGCCTAAATCTCAGTTTCCAAGTGCGACTCTCAAGCATGACCTCCTAAAATCCCAACACAATTCATGGCAATACTTCTCTGAGGTCAGTTCTAGAACTCAGTCTCTAAGGAGCATTACACCAGAGTTCAATCCCAGGTGGACCCAGTCATCTCTTCCATCTGCCACACAGATGACCAAAATTAAAACCAAAACATTCCCACATGGCCCTCATCTTCTTCCACATAGACCCTCATTATAACCTCTGGCTGGAGATTTCCATGAGGGGTGCAGTGCAAGAGAGTGTCCAAAATAAGCTCCCTTGGCCCTCAATTGCCTAAAGTCAGGGTGGCCTGGACAACATTCCTGTGAACCAGGAGTGATCAAATAGGCTTGCCATTACAACTGCCCTGCTTCTCCAATTTGAGGCCTACTGACTGTGGGGTTCCGATTCTTTATGTGAATTGGAATCATGAGAAAACCCAAGCACCTCTGCATGGCTTTGAAGAACTCATTTGACCCAAAGGATCCCTATACTCACTTGATGGATGGCTGCAACCTAATAGAGGAAGGAGAGAGACATCATCCACAATGACTGAATTTTGCCATTTTTTTTTTGGATGCACACATGGGATCTTTCTTTACATCCATCAGGTGCTGAGAATCTAAGCCACAGCCTCACACAGGGCCAAGAGGCTGATTCAGACACATCCCTTTCAAAGCAATTAAGCAAAGAGCCACGGGTGATGCCCATTCATTTTCATATGAAAACTGATTTCTTCATGCTTCACAAAGGGGTGGCCTGAGGCAAAGAGCTTCCTGTCATTCAGTGAAACAGAAAAATAGGTAAGCAAAAGGCACAAAGGATGGTTTCTCCACTGAGACTTACCTGGTCACACTGATATCTGAGTTTTCTAAGATGCTCGCCATTACCTTCAGCTATTCAGTACATGGCCATGTGACAGAGCTTGGGGTGGTACCTATCATGGACAAAAAACCATGAGACTATTCTGCAGATTGGCGAGAATTCAGAAAGAAATCTGGAACTTAGGAAGATAGTAGGTGTTGCCCATTGATAAGGCAACCTGCAGTCCAGTCATAAATTGGGAAGGATGAATTCTGGGCAGCTTTCTACTAGACAGGACACATACATAGATGCATTCTCTCTTCTAATGTCTACAACCATGAACACAGCGGTATACCCAGACATAGAAATACTCGCCTTGTCAAACGACTATCTAGAAACAGTCCACTGCAAACCAGACATACCACGTTTCCTACCTATTCTCAGAAAATGAGACAAAACCACAAACTCACACCCACATTCACAAAGGCACCTCCTTTTCCCAAGTAGGTCTGTGACTATCCCGAGTGTCCTCTGACTGGTTGGCCATACTATGTTCCCCCGAAATGGCCTGTACTGTGTCAGATCTGGTCTCCTTGGCCAACTCAGTGAAGTTGTTAGGAGCCAGCGGTGAGCCACTACCTACTTACTAAGGAAAGGCCCGTCTTCAGAGCTCTCCTGGCATTTGGCCATCCTCACATCAGTAGGTACCAAGAAAGACAGAATCTGTCATTGGTAAAACTAAACAAGTGAGCCCACTAGACTGGGACTGGGACTGGCTCTGGGTGCCTGGCTTCCTGGATCCCAAGTTTAGAGAGTTCCATCACCAAAGAAGTAAGGTAGGCCACTTCCTTCTGGAACTGAATGAGGTCAATGCCTTAGCAAACACTTTGTCCTAACAGTTGCTTCCAAAGGTCCCATGAGATGGAGGCTGCCCCTACTTCCTGTGACACTGTCACAAGTTAGAATGGTGTATCAACCATAGGCACGCGGGAACAGCTCTCCACACAGGCCTGGTTTGGTCCATCTTCTCTACATTAACAAGAAAGTGGCGGATTCAGAAACACCCCTTCATCCTGACAAGGTTGTTTGCCTTGGAAGATGACTTTTGCTCTCTCAGGTCCTTCAAGCTGCCTACCTCTTTTCCAGGGATCATGTCTGCATGGACCTTTGAGGTTCTCAGCAGGTGGAAGATCCCCTACATTCCTGTATTGTAAGACCAACTCTGTCCCTGTTCTTCTGTAAAGTTAGATTGAGGGTACAGTGTATGTTAAGGGTCAATAACATGTTGGATTTGGTTTAGGAATCATTCTGCAGAATGAATAATGGCATTTGAAACTGCGATATTTACAAGAATATATATGTGAAATATAAGTATGAAACCATAAATCTAGGTAACATTTGAAGCCCAGAAGGGCATTGGACCCTTGATTGTGATACTTAGGATTGAATTACATTCTGCACAGAGGTCTCAGATAAATCAATATACAATGGCATAAGACCTTGTACCTTGCATGATTGAATGTATAAGAGAACATCCAGTCAAAAAAGGATAGTTGGTAGGATTAGGAAGATAGTCGGTAGGTTTACAAAGAAGAGTGATTATAGGATTAGGAACAAAAGTTTATTAGCAATAGGTTATCGATTAAAGTGTGAATGTAAATGTCAGCACATGTGAAGAGTCAGTCACAATGATGAACTGGGAAAAATATGTAGGAAACAGATAGCAATAGAGCCATTTTTAAATCAGGCAATGTATAAAGTAATAAATAGGATTAGACATTTTCAGTAGGGTTGAGTTTTAATATATAATCTAAGAAGAAACAAATATGTAGTCACCATAGTATTGACATTTGAGAGCATTAGGCAAACTGAACATGGATGTTTTTAGTAATCCATGTTTAGTTTCCATTTAGGCTTTGGTACAAACATAAGTGTGACCTTTACATTTTGTATTCCAAATATTTCTGTGATTAAATGTATAAGTAGATCAGGTGACATGAGTATTTCTTCCACCATTTCAGGGAGCCATATTTTGAAGACGTATAAATTAGTATTGGAGGTACAAAGAAGTGTACACTGCATCTATGAATATAGAGATAATGCATGAATAGACCATTCTGTGAATAAATAATATAACTCGTTCCACTTTAAATAATGTATTGAATTTTTATCTGAAAATATATAAGAAATCCTGTATTGGTATGCAATCATTAATCCCAACCAGTTATACATCTAATGGTAATATCAGAGTTATAATTTATCATGAAGTTTATGTGAGTTTTGCTTCAAAAGTGATTATGGAAATTGAAAATAATGTGTTTGGAAAGAAGTCTCATGAAAAGACCTGTCAAGAAACATGGAAAAATACATGTGTCCTGAAGCAAGAAGTGATTGAAAGTGAAACAAATTTCTATAAATTTGCGAACTTGTGGGGAAAACTTAAGGGTCACTCCAAGCTGTCCCTTGAGCGCAATAGCCAGACCTAGGGAATTAGGAGTGGCACGGGACTCGTGGCGCAGTCCTCCAGGCCACCGCTCCCACCAGTGCTGACAACTGAGGTCTCTTGTTCCAGCTTCCAGGGTTTGGCTTCCGGAGGGCAAGCAAATTCGCTGTTTGTTCTCATGCCCAAGCTCTACAAACTTAGGGTCTGAGGGAGACAAACAGGGAGAGTGTGCCCAGGCGTTCATAAAAACAGGGCTCCTAGGAGCAGCAGACCTGGCATGTAGCCAGAATTGTGGTGAGTGTCATAGGTGAGCACAGCCTGGCTTGAGGAAACACAAGAGAAGGCCCTAGGCACTCAGGATTGGACACCCACCCAGTCTGGGAGGAAGAGCTGCTTCACAGTGATTGGTTCCCACCTGTTGAGAGGAGAACCTTGGCCCAGTAGGCACAGCTCCACCTACTGGAAAAGAAGTTTATTGCAATCTATGACTGCATTTATTATTATTATTATTATTTTAATTTGTTTTTTTTTGTTTTGTTTGTGTTTTGTTTTTGTTTTCTTCCATTTTCATTTTTTTGTTGCTGTTCTTTAATTTTTTTTAAATGTTTTTAATTTTTTTAATTTTTTATTTTGTTATTATTATTTTTGAAAATTTTAATTTTAATTTTATATTATCATTATCATTTTTTTAAAAAATTCATTTTCTTTCTTTATTTTCTATTTTTTTCTGTTGTCTTTTCATTTCTGTTCCATTTTCTTGTTTCCTCTTCCTTGAATTCTACCTGCCTACTCTCATTCTCTTTAGTGACTTCTTCCCTTGCCTTCTAAAATCTTTCCTCCCAAGCATCATATAAATTTATAAGAGTAAACAGTAATTCAGCAGTCAAACAGACAAAGAAGTAACTTGAGCAGCATAACCAAGCAAGAAAGAAAAGGAGTGCAAACAATGAAGGACACACTAAATATTCAGGAGGACATAGAGTCATCAGAAAAATGGTCATATAAAGAACTCAAGGAATACCTTAGACAGATGGAATGGATCCTTAAAGAGGATACGCGACAGAAAATCCAAACAGTCAAAGAAAACATTGAAAATGAATTACATAAACAGATAAAAGAAGAAGTTAAGCATCTTTATCAGGAGATTGAGATAATAAAAAAATCAAACAATAATTCTAGAAATGAAGGAAATGTTAAACCAAATTAAGAACTCAATTGAGAGTATCACTAACAGAGTGGAGCAAGTAGAAGCCAGAACGTCAGATAATGAAGACAAAATATATCATCTTGAAACGAGTCTAGCCAACTCAAAAAGGCGGGTAAAAAATCACGAGAAAAACATTCAAGAGATATGGGATAACATAAAAAAAAAAAAAAAACTTACGAGTCATCAGGAAAGAGGAAGGTACAGAGATTCAAACCAAGGGAATGAGAAACCTGCTGAATGAAATAATTACAGAAAACTTTCCAGAAATAAAAGAGGAAACGGATATACAAATTACAGATGCATACAGGACACCAAGCACACAAAATCACAGTAGACCAATGCCAAGACACATTGTTATAAAGATATCCAATATACAGAACAAAGAGAAAATAATAAAAGCTACAAGAGAATGGAGGCAGATTACATTCAGTGGTAAACCAATAAGGTTAACAACGGATATTTCATCACAGACGCTGAAAGCGAGAAGATCCTGGAAAAACGTATTTCAAACACTGAAAGACAATGGATGCCAACCAAGAATTCTGTATCCAGCAAAATGAAGCTTCAGGTCCGACAACGAAATAAAAATCTTTCATGATAAACAAAAGCTAAAAGAATTTGCAGCCAGAAAACCAGCATTGCAAAGCGCCTTGAGCAAAACACTACACAAGGGAGAAATGAAAATCAACAACCAAAACCATCAGTGAGAAGTACCTTGGTAATGACAGAGGCGGGGTGAAAGCTAATCATGGAGAAACAAACTAAATTAAAAAAAAGGTAAGTAATCAAACATGGCTGGCAGTACAAACCATACATCAATAGTAACTCTAAATGTTAATGGCTTAAACTCTCCAATAAAGCGACATAGGCTGGTAACTTGGATTAAATAAACAAATCCAACAATATGTTGCCTCCAGGAGACACATCTGAAATGAAAAGACACACAGGATGAAGGTGAAAGGTTGGGAAAAAATACACCATGAACACGATCCTCGTAAGCAAGCAGGGGCGGACATCCTCATATTGAATAAAATCGACTTCAAGACTAAGTTAATCAAAAGGGATAAGGAAGGACATTATATACTGTTAAAAGGAACCATTCAACAACAAGACATAACAATTATCAATATTTACACACCAAATAATGGTGCTACAATGTTCATAAAACAAATTCTCCTCAAGTTCAAGAATCAAATAGACCACAACACAATCATTTTGGGTGACTTCAACACACATCTCTCTCCATTTGAAATATCCTCCAAACAAAAGTTGAATAAAGAAAGTATAGAACTCAATATCACAATCAATAACCAAGATGTAACTGACATATATAGAATATGTCAACCATCATCAAGTGGATGTACTTTTTTCTCAGCAGCACATGGATCCTTCTCAAAAATAGACCATATATTATGCCATAGGGCAACCCTCAGTAAATATAAAGGTGTGGAGATAATACCATGCATTTTATCTGATCATAATGGAATGAAACTGGAAATCAATGATAAAAGAAGGAAGGGAAAATTCTACATCACATGGAAAATGAACAATATGTTAGAGAATGATCAATTGGTTACAGAACACATATAAGAGGAAATCAAAAAATTCTTAGAGATAAATGAAATTACAGACACAACATATCGGAATCTATGGGACACAATGAAAGCAGTTTTAAGAGGGAAATTCATCACCTGGAGGTCATTCCTGAAAAAAAGAAAAAACCAACAAATAAATGAGCTCACACTTCATCTCAAAGCCCTAGAAAAGGAAGAGCAAAACAATAGCAAATGTAGCAGAAGGCAAGAAATAATTAAAATCAGAGAAGAAATCAACGAAATTGAAACAAAAGAAACTATTGAAAAAATTAACAAAACTAAAAGTTGGTTCTTCGAAAAAATAAATAAGATCAACAGACCCTTAGCCATGCTAAAGACGAGAAGAAAAGAGAGAACTCAAATTACTAACATATGGGATGAAAAAGGCAATATCACAACAGATGCTACAGAAATACAGAAGACAATTAGAAATTATTTTGAGAACCTATATTCCAATAAAATAGAAAATAGTGAAGACATCGGTAAATTTCTTAAGTCATATGATTTGCTCGGACTGAGTCAGGAGGATACACACAATTTAAACCGACCGATATCGATGGATGGAATAGAAGAAGCAATCAAAAGACTACCAACCAAGAAAAGCCCAGGAATGGATGGCAATAAAGCGGAGTTTTACAAAACATTTAAAGGAGAATTAATACCAATACTTTTCAAGTTATTTCAGGAAATAGAAACAGAGGGAGCTATGCCAAATTCATTCTATGAGGACAACATCACCCTAATTCCAAATCCAGAAAAAGACACCTCAAAGAAAGAGAACTGCAGACCAATATATCTGACCAACCAAAATGCAAAAATCCTCAATTAAATTCTGGCGAATCGAATACAAAGACACATCAAAAAAATTGTGCACCATGATAAGGTAGGATTCATCCATGTGATGCAAGGACGGTTCAATATACGGAAATCAATAAATGTTATTCACAACATCAATGGACTTAAAGATAAGAACCATATGATCATCTCGATAGATGCAGAAAAATCATTCAACAAAGAAGAGCATCCCTTTATGTTCAAAACATTAGAAAAACTAGGGATAACAGGAACTTACCTCGACATTGTAAAAGCTATCTATGCTAAGCCTCAGGCTAGCATCATTCTGAATGGAGAAAAATTAAAGGCATTCCCTCTAAAATCTGGACCAAGACAGGGATGCCCTCTATCACCACTTCTATTCTATATAGTTCTCGAAACACTGGCCAGAGCAATTAGACAGATGAAAGAAATCAAAGGCATAAAAATAGGAAAATAAGAAAGTAAATTTTCACTATTTGCTGGGGACATGATTCTATACATAGAAGACCCAAAAGGGTCTACAAAAAAAACAACTAAAACTAATAAATGAATTCAGCAAAGTGGCAGGATATACAATCAAAACACATAAATCAAAGGCATTTCTGTATATCAGTGACAAAACTTCTGAAACGGAAATGAGGAAAAACAGTCCATTCACAATATCCTCAAAAAAATAAAATACTTGAAAATCAACCTAACAAAAAAGGTGAAAGACTTATACAATGAAAACTACAGGACCCTAAAAAGAGAAGTAGAAGAAGATCTTAGAAGATGGAAAAATATACCCTGTTAATGAATAGGCAGAACTAACATCATCAAAATTGCGAAATTACCAAAAGTTTTCTATAGGTTTAATGCAATGCCAATCAAAATCCCAAAGGCATTTCTTGTAGAAATAGATAAAGCAATCATGGAGTTCATATGGAAAAATATAAGACCCAGAATAGCAAAAGCAATTCTAGCAGGAAGTGTGAATCAGGCGGTATAGAGATACCAGACTTTAAACTAAACTACAGAGTAATAGTAACAAAAACAGCATGCCACTGGTACCAAAACATGTGGGGGGAACAATGGTACAGAATAGAGGACACAAAGACTAATCCACAAAGCTACAACTATGTTATATGATAAAGGAGCTAAAAGCATGCAATGGAGGAAATATAGCATCTTCAACAAATGGTGTTGGGAAAAATGGAAATCCATATGCAACAAATGAAACTGAATCCCCTCCTCTCGCCATGCACAAAAGTTAACTCAAAGTGGATCAAGGAGCTAGATATCAAATCAGAGACTCTGCATCTGATAGAAGAATAACTTGGCTCCAATCTACATAATGTGGGGTCGGGCTCCAAATTCCTTAACAGGACACCCATAGCAGAAGAGTGAATAACAAGAATCATCAAATGGGACTTACTTAAACTAAAAAGTTTTTTCTCAGCAGGATAAAAAATGAGAGAGGTAAATAGGGAGCCTAAATCATGGGAACAAATTTTTACTCCTCACACTTCAGATAGAGCCCTAATTTCCAGAATATACAAAGAACTCAAAAATTAAACAATAAGATAACAAATAACCCAATCAACAAAAGGACCAAGGACCTGAACAGACACTTCTCAGTAGAGGACATACAATCAATCAATAAGTACATGAAAAAATGCTCACCATCTCTAGCAGTCAGAGAAATGCAAATCAAAACCACCCTAAGATACCATCTCACTCCAGTAAGACTGGCAGCCATTAGAAAGTCAAACAACAATAAGTGCTGGCAAGGTTGTGGGGAAAAGGGTACACTTGTACATTGCTGGTGGGACTGCAAATTGGTGCAGCGAGTATGGAAAGCAGTATGGAGATTCCTGGGAAAGCTGGGAATGGAACCACCATTAGACCCAGCTATCGCCCTCCTCGGACTATTCCCTGAGGACCTTAAAAGAGCATACTATAGGGATACTGCCACATCAATGATCATAGCAGCACAATTAACAATAACTAGACTGTGGAACCAACCTAAATGCCTTTCAATAGATGAATGGATAAAAAAAATGTGGCATCTATACACAATGGAGTATTATGCAGCACTAAAAAATGACAAAATCATGGAATTTGCAGGGAAATGGATGGCATTAGAGCAGATTATGCTAAGTGAAGCTAGCCAATCCTTAAAAAACAAATGGCAAATGTCTTCTTTGATTTAAGGAGAGCAACTAAGAACTGAACAGGGGGAAAGAGCATGAGGAAAAGATTAACATTAAACTGAGACGAATGAAGGGAGGGAAAGGGAGAGGGAAGGAAAATTGCCTGGAAATGGAAGGAAAACCACATCGTTATACAAAATCACATATATGAGGTTGTGAGGGGAAAGGGGGGGAGAGAATGGAACAACAACAGATGAGGTAGAGGAGGAAGATGGGAGGGGAGAGGAGGGGGGATAGTAGGGGATAGGAAAGACAGCAGAATACAACAGTCACTAATATGGCATTATGTAAACATTGTGAATGTATTACTGATGTGATTCTGCAATTTGTATTTGGGGTAAAAAAGGAAAAGCATAACTCACATGAATCAAATGTATGAAAGATGAAAAAAATTAAAAAAAAAATAAAAATAAAAAATAAAAAATAAAAAATAAAAAAATGTGGCATTTATACACCATTGAGTATTACACAACATTAAAAAATGACAAAATCATTGAATTTGCAGGGAAATGGATGGCACTAGAGCAGATTATGCTTAGTGAAGCTAGCCAAACCCTAAAAAACAAATACCAAATGTCTTCTTTGATATAATGAGAGCAACTAACAACAGAGCAGGGAGGAAGAGCAGGAAGAAAAGATTAACATTAAACAGAAACATGAGGTGGGGGTGGAAAGAGAGAGATAAAGGAAATTGCATGGTAATGGAGGGAGACCCTCATTGTTACACAAAATTACATATAAGAGGTTGTGAGGGGAATGTGAAAATAAACAAGGAGATAAATGTATTACAGTAGATGTGGTAGATAGAGAAGATTGGAGGGTAGAGGCGATAGTAGAAGATAGAAAAGTTAGCAGAATACAACAGTTACTAATAGGGCATTAGAAAAATGTGGATGTGTAATCGATGTGATTCTGCAAACCGTATTTGGGATAAAAATGGGAGTTCATAACCCATTTGAATCTAATGTATGAAATATGATATGTCAAGAGCTTTGTAATGTTTTGAACAACCAATTAAAAATAAAATAATAATATGAAATAAAATAATTGAAAAAAAACACATGGAGAAATATTTCACTCTCAACCAGAACAATGCCTTGACATTACCCTCGCCCCAAGTAATACATCATTAGAGAAGAAGAGTTAGAAAATCTGAGAATACATATCTGGAATTTAATATGCTCAAAAGTTCACAACCTTGGAGGTGGTAGAGTAGTTTCCTAAAGTAAGGGACAGGGTAAACACTCCACAAACATGGAGCTCTTCTGGCCTAAAGACTTCTTCAGAAACTGCCTCTGAGGTTGGGCACTTGAAATATATGTTGTTGTCAGGAGCTTTAGATTCCTTTGTAATGAGAGCATCAAAGCTGGATCTGCATCTATGTGACCTGGAGGACATGGTTTCTTATGTTCCAATGAACATGAGTCAGCAGTGCTGAATTCAATCTTTGTAGGTAAACTGTGGTCACTGGGGGCAAAGTGTCTCCCCGTGTAGACTGTGAAGCCATTTGGTCATCCTCCACATTTTGTGGTGTTTCTTGCTGCTGCACTGGGAGTTTGGTATTTGCTTCACAATATACAAGGAGTTCAACTGGGACAAAGTGGTGGAGGGAGTTTCTCATGTGTGGTGGGACAGGGTCTGCAGGATAATGCACCCACCATGGTTCTATCCCAAATAGCTTGCCTCTTGACCATAGCAACCTGATTCTGAACATTGCCTTGAAACCTCTCCAAATAACAATTTGTCTTTACATATAAGGGTCTGCTCGATGCACCATGTCAGTCACAAGCAATTTGGAAGCCAATGGCAGATTCACATGGCCGCACCACAGATGATTTATCACACACCTGCCGACCACAGCTCTACGCCCACTACTCAGCAGGCTCCAAATTACTGGCATCTCTGCTCTACACCATTTTCTTGAAACCCAGTCCATCAGGCACTGTCTGGTATACTCATAGTCAGCAACAGGATATCCAAAGGTTCACCGGTGCCACCTGGTAATGGAAATTTTAAAAAAATTTCATGGTATTTATCTAGCCATTTTTCAATGATGAAGTTGAAGGCAATGTGGGTTTCACTTCATTTAGGAACCATTAAATGGTGAGGAAGCTCATTTCAAAGAAAGCTCTGGAGAACTCTCATTAGGAAGACTTCCCAAAGAGTGGCCAATGATCACATGAAGCTAGGCGCATTGAGGTCTACAATGTGAGGTCCATGTGTGTTTTGACTCTCAACTATGGCTGCCAAGTCTTTCAGAATAAAATTACGTGATACCCTGGCTGAGATTCCCAGTGCTCTGTGCAAAGCCAACCTGGGCCTAGATCTCAGTTTTCAAGGGTGAATCTCATGCGTGGCCTCCTAAAATCCCAACTCAATTCATGCCAATACTTCTCTGAGGTCAGTACCACAACTCAGTCTCTAAGGGGAATCACACCAGAGTTCAAGCCAAGGTAGACCCAGTCATCACTTCCAACTGCCACACAAATGACCACAATTAAAACCAAAACACTCCCACATGACCCACATCTTCTTCCATATAGACACTCATCATTAATTCTGGCTAGAGATTTCCATAATGGGCTCCGCCCAAGACAGTGTCAAAAATAATCTCCCTTGCCCCTCATTTTGAATAAAGTCAGGGTTGCCTGTACACCCTTCCTTTGAACCAGAAGTGATCAAATAGGCCTGACATTAATACTGCTCCGCTTCTCCAATTTGAGAATAACTGACTGTGGGTTTTAGATTCTTTATGTGAATTGGAGTCATGAGAAAACCCAAGCACCTATGGGATAGAATCTGCAAGGCTTTGAGAAACTCATTTGACACAAAGGATCCCTATTTTCACTTCATGGACGACAGGAACCTTACAGAGGAAGGAGAGAGACTTTATCCACAATGACTGCTCTTTTTGCCATTTTGGTTTTGGATGTACACATGGAATCTTTCTTTAGATCCATCAGGTGATGAGAAACTAAGCAACAGCCTCACACAGGGCCAATGGTCTGAATGAGACACATCCTTTTCAAAGCAATTAAGTAAAGAGCCACAGGTGATGCCTATTCATTTCCATTTGAAAACTGTTTTCTTCACAAAGGGGTGGGCTAAGGCAAAGACCTTCCTGACATTCAGGGCAACAGAACAATAGGTAACCAAAAGGCCCAAAGCAGGGTTTCTCCACTGAGACTTTAATGGTCACAGTGATTTCTGAGTTTTCTGCGATGCTCGCCATTCCCTTCAGCTATCCAGTACATGGCCATGTCACAGAGCTTGGAGGTGGTATTTATCTTGCACAAAAAATCATGAGCCAATTCTGGAGAGTGGCCAGAATTCAGGAAGAAAACAGGAACTTAGGAAGATAGCAGGTGTAGCCCATTGATACGGCAAGCCGCAGTCCATTCATAAATTGTGCAGGATGAATTCTGGGAAGCTTTCTACTAGACAGGACACATCCATTAATCCAATATCTTTTCTAATGTCTACAACCACGGATAACAGTGGGATACGCAGACACAGAAACACTCGCCTTGCCAAACGACTTACTAGAAACAGTTCACTCCAAACCAAACAAACCGTGTTCCCTGCCTATTCTCAGAACATGAAACAAAACCACAAAAACACATCCACACCCACAAAGGCACCTCCTTCCGCCAAGTAGGTCTGTGACTATAGGGAGTGACCTCTGACTTATGGGCCATACTATGTTCCCCCGAAATGGCCACTTCTGTCTCAGATTTGGACTCCTTGGCCAACTCTATGAAATTGTCAGGAGCCAGCTGTGAGCCACTACCTGCTTTCTCATGAAAGGCCCCTCTTCAGAGATTTCCTGCCATTTGGCCATCCTCACAACAGTAGGTACCAAGAAACACTGACTCTGTCCTTGGTGAATCCAAACAAATGAGACCACTGGGACTGTAACTGGGACTGTCTTTTGTTCCTGAATTCCTGGATCCCAAGATCAGAGTTCCATCACCAAGGAAGTGAGGTGAGGTCACTTCTTTCAGGAATTGAAAGAGGTCACAGCTTTGGAACCACTTTGTCCTAACAGTTGTTTCCAAAGGTCCCATGAGATGGAGGCTGCCCCTACTTCCTGTGACACTTTCTCAAGTTAGAATGGTATATCAACCATAGGCACCCGGGAACAGCTCTCGACACAGGCCTGGTTTGGTGCATCTTCTCTACATTAAGAGGAGAGAGGCTGATTCAGACACAACCCTTCATGCTGACCTGGTTGTTTGCCATGGAAATTGACTTTTGCTTTCTCTGGTCCTTCATAGCTCCCTAATGTTCTCCAAAGATCATTTCTGCATGGATCTTTGAGTTTCTCAGCAGGTGGAAGATCCCCTACATTCCTATATTGTAAGGCCAACTCTGTCTCTTCTCTTCTGTAAAGTTAGATTGAGGGAACAGTGTATGGTTATGGTTAATAACATGTTTGAATTGGTTTAGGAGTCATTCTGCTGGATGAATAATGGTATTGGAAGCTGTGATAATTCAAATTATATAGAGGTGAAATACAAGTATGAAAACAGAAATCTAGGTACGAATGAAGCCCAGAAGTCATTGGGCCCTTGATTGGGATAACTAGCTTTGAATTATGTTCTGCAAAGGTGTCTCAGATAATTTGAAATACAATGGCATACGACCTTGTACCTTGGATGATTGAATGTAGAAGAGAACATTCAGTCAAAAAGGGATAGTCGGTAAGATTAGGAAGATAGTCGGTAGGTTTAGGAAGAAGAGTGAGTATAGGATTTGGACCAAATGTTGTTTAGCAATAGGGTTTCGTTAGAGAGTGAATGTAAATGTCAGCACATATGAAGAGTCAGTCACTATGATGAACTGGGGAAAATATGTAGAAAAGCTGATATCAATAGAGACATTATGAAATCAGGCAAAGTATTAAGTGAGTGATAGGATTAGACATTTTCACCAGAGTTGAGTTTGAATATATAATCTTAGGAAGAATAATTATGTAGTAACCAATAGGATTGACAATTGAGAGCATTAGGCAACCTGGTCATGGATGATTTTAGTAATCCATGTTCTCTTTCCATTTAGGCTTTGGTACAATCATAAGTGTGACCTTTACATTTTTTGTCCAGAATATTACTGTGATAAAACGTATATGTAGATCAGGTGACATGAGTATTTCTACCACCATTTCTGGGAGCAATATATTGAAGACGTAAAATTAGTATTGGGGGTACAAAGAGGTGTACCCTGTGTCTATAAACATAGAGATAAAGCATGAATAGACCATACTGTGAATAAATAATATAACTGGTTACAACTTTAAAAAATGGATTGAATTGATATCTGAAAATATACAATAAACCTTATATTGATATACATTAATTCATTCCAACCAGTTATTCATCTAATGGTAATATTAGTGTTTTGGTTTATCATGAAGAGTGTGTGAGTTTTGCTTCAAAAGTGATTATGGAAATAGAAAATAATGTGGTTGGAAAGAAGCCTCATGAAAAGACCAGTCAAGACACCCTGACAATACATATGTTCTGAAGCAGGAAATCATTAAAGTTGAAACAAATTCCTATAAATTTGAGAACTTGTGGATTAAATGTATATCCTATGATGTGTAAAAATTGAAGAAATAATAATGTACCAGTGGTGAATACAAATGAACGTCAAATTACATATCATGTCCCATAGGAATCTACTTGTATTGATGTTAGACTGGGTCTGTTACTGTAGAATTATTAGGATTTGTATGCACCATTCCCTGAAGTTAATTTTCATTACTAGGAAACAAATATGTATTTCAGGTAGATGAATATTTCTGAGAATAATACTGTGAAAGTTGGTTATAAATCCACATACATGAACATGAATGAATTTAGAGAGTGTATATAATACACATATATTTCATATTTTGAAATATCTGGAGAGTGTATATATATATATATATATATATATATATATATATATATATATATACACAAACACACATACACACACAAAATAACCACACATACATAAAGAAGTAGCAATATATATGCCAATCGAATTTCACCATTAAATATTTATCATCCACAGATGCAAAAGTATTTATTTTACGGAACCTAAATTTGTGTATAATGTTGTTCTACTAGGAAGCTCCCCTATAGGTTGAATTTTCAGTTCCAACAGTCTTTAGGAGGAGTGATGTCTTCTCTCAATTTGTATCTGCCAAGTCAGCCACCTCACAAAAATGTACTTGTGATACCTGGTAAGATTCTATATGTGCATATAAATATACATGTGTGAATAGGCTAGAGAGAAACGGAAAAAAGAATTCACATATTTGTTTACTTTAAAAACACATGGAGAGTATTTCAATTAAAATATGACTAGATTTATATCTCCTACCTTATATAATGCAAAAGGCAAGTCCAACTATCCAACATGCCTCCTCTGAACTTCTTGTATTTCTATTCGGTTTGGGTTTTTTTCCTCCATTTTATTAGGATGAATAGTCTGAGTCTAGTAGGTATGGGTTAGTGTCAGGGATTCAGTATTTCAAAAAGAAATTTGGAAAATGAACCCAGTGTGTATGCAAATATGTGCTGCAAAAATATCCTCCCACTCTCATCCAGAACAATGACTTGATATTACCTTCGCCCCAAGTAAGACACAATTAGATGAGAAGAGTTAGAAAATCAGTGAATATATATCTGGAATGGAAAATGCTCAGGAGTTCACAAGCTTGGAGGTGGCAGAGGAGTTTTCAAAAGTAAGGGACAGGGTAAACACTCCACAAACATGGAGTTCTGCTGGCCTAAAAACTTTGTGAGAAACTGCCTCTGAGGTTGGGCACATGAAGTATATGTTGTTTTCAGGAGATTTGGCTTCCTTTGTAGTGAGACCATCAAAGCTGGGTCTGCATCTATGTGACCAGGAGGACATGGTTCTTTATTTTCCAATGAACATGAGACAGCACTGGTGAATCCTCTCTTTGTAGGTAAAGTATGGCCACTGGGGACTAAGTGTCTCCCCGTGTGGACTGTGAAGACATTTGGTCATCCTCCAATTTTGTGGAGTTTTTGCAGCTGCACTGGGAGTTTGGTATTTGCTTCACAAAATACAAGGAGTTCAACTGGGACACAGTGCTGGAGGGAGTTCTGTCACGTGTGGTGCATCAGTGTCTATAGGAGAATGCACCAACCAGGCTTCTATCCCTCATTGCTTGCCCCATTGCTCTCTTGTCGATATTAACCTGATTCTGAACATTACCCTGAAAACTCTCCATATAACCAGATGACTTTACATATAAGGGTCTGCTAGCTGCACCATGTCAGTCACAAGCCATTTGGAATCCAATTGTAGATCCTCATGGCCCTACCACTGATGTTTTATTACACACGTGCCCACCACTGCTCTAGACCCACTACTCAGCAGGCTCCAACTTACTGGCATTTCTGTTCTACACCATTTTCATGAAACCCAGTCAATCAAGGCACTGTCTGGTAAACTCATGATCAGCAACAGGACATCCAAAGGTTCTCCCGTGCCACCTGGTCATGGGAATTTCAAAAATTTCATGGTATTTATCTAGCCATTTTTCACGGATGAAGTTGGAGGCACTGTGGGTTTCAATTCTTTCAGGAACCATTAAATGTTGAGGAAGCTCATTTCAATGAGAGCTCTGGAGAACTCTCACAGGCAAGGCTTCCCAAAGAGTGGCCAAAAGGTCACATTAAGCCAGGCCCATTGAAGTCTACAATGTGAGGTCCATATGTGTTTTCACTCTCAAATATTGCTGCCAAGTTTTTCAGAATAAAATCATGTGATATCCTGGCAAAGATTCCCAGTGTTCTGTGGAAAGCAACCCTGGGCCTAGATCTCAGTTCCAAGGGTGACTCTCATGTGTGGCCTCCTAAAATCCCAACAAAATTCATGGCAATACTTCTTTGAGGTCAGTTCCACAACTCAGTCTCTAAGAAGAATTACACCAGAGTTCAAGACCAGGTGGACCCAGTCATTTCTTCCAACCGCCACACAAATGACCAAAATTAAAACAAAAACACTCTCACATGGCCCTCATCTTCTTACATGTTGTCATTCATCGTAATGTCTGGCTGAAGATTTCCATGAGGGGTGAAGCCCAAGACAGTGTCCAAAATAAGCTCACTTGCTCCTCATTTGCCTAAAGTCAGGGTGGCGTGGACACCCTTCCTGTGAACCAGGAGTGATCAAATAAGCCTGTCATTAGTAATTCTCTGTTTCTCCAATTTGAGGCCTACTGATTTTCAGGTATAGATTCTTTATGTGATTTGGAGTCATGCGAAACCCCAAGCACCTCTGCAGGGCTTTGAAGAACTCATTTGACCCAAAGAATCCATTTTCTCACTTGACAGAGGTCAGGAACCTAACAGAGGAAGGCAAGAGACTTCATCCACAATGACTGATCTTTTTGCCATTATGGTTTTGGATGCACACATGGGATCATTTTTTAGATCCATCAGGTGTTGAGAATGTAAGTCACAGCCACACACAAGGCCAAGAGGCTAATTCAGCCACATCCCTTTCCAAAGCAATTAAGCAAAGAGCCACAGGTGATGCCCATTCATTTCCATTTGAAAACTCTTTTCTTCAGGCTTCACAAAAGGGTGGCCTGAGCCAAAGACTTTCCTGACATTCAGTGCAACAGAACAATAGGTAAGCAAAAGGCCCAAAGCAGGGTTTCTCCATTGAGACTCCCTTTTCACACTGATACCTGAGTTTTCTGAAATCCTGGCCATTCTCTTCAGCTATCCAGTACATGGCCATGTCACAGAGCTTGGAGTGGTACATATCTTGGAAACAAAACCATGAGCCTATTCTGGAGAGTAGCCAGAATTCAGGAAGAAAACAGGAACTTAGCAAGATAGAAGGTGTTGCCTCTCGATAAGACAAGCTGCAGTCCATTCATAAATTGGGCAGGATGAATTATGAGAAGATTTATACTAGACTGGACGCATCCATTAATGCATTCTCTTTTCTAATGTCTGCAAAAACGGACACAGTGGGATACACAGACACAGAAACACTCGCCTGGTCAAACGACTTACTAGAAACAATCCACTCCAAACCAAACAAACCAAATTTCCTACCTATTCTCAGAACATGGCCTGTCCTCTCTCAGATCTGGTTTCCTTGGCCAACTCTGTGAAGTTTTCAGGAAAAAGGGGTGAGCCACTACCTGCTTTCTGTGGAAAGGTCCCTCTTCAGAGCTCTCCTGGCGTTTCGCCATCCTCACATAAGTAGGTACCAAGAAAGAATGACTCGGTCCTTGGTAAATCCAAACAAGTGAGCCCACTGGGACTGGGGCTGCCTCTGGGTGCCTGGCTTTTTGGATACCAAGTTCAGAGAGTTCCATCACCAAGGAAATGAGGTATGTCACTTTCTTTGGAACTGAATGAGGTCACTGCCTTGGCAACCACTTTGGCCTAACAGTTGCTTCCAAGTGTCCCATGAGATGGAGGCTGCCCCTACTTCCTGTGACACTTTCACAAGGTAGAATGGTATATCAACCATAGGCACCCAGGAACAGCTCTCCACACAGGCCTGGTTTGGTCCATCTTCTCTACAATAAGAAGAGAGAGGCTGATTCAGACATATCCCTTCATCCTGACCAGGTTGTTTGCCATGGAAGATGGCTTTTGCTCTCTCAGGTCCTTCATACCTGCCTACATCTTCTCCAGGTTTCATTTCTGAATGGACCTTTGAGGTTCTCAGCAGGTGGAATGTCCCCTACTTTCCTGTATTGTAAGAACGACTCTGTCCCTGCTCTTCTGTAAAACGAGATTGACAGAACAGTGTATGTTTAAGGTTAATAACAGGTTCTATTTGGGTTAGGAATCATTCTGTGCAATAAATAATGGTATTGGGAAACTGCAATATTTACAAGAATATCGAGGTGAAATATAAGTATGAAAAAAGAAATCTAGGAATGATTTGAAGCTCAGAAGGGCATTGGGCCCTTGATTGGGATACTTAGTTTTGAATTATGTTCTGCAAAGATGTCTCAGATAATTCGATATACAATGGCATAGGACCTTGTACCTTGGATGACTGAATGTAGAAGAGAACATCCAGTCAAAAGGGATAGTCGGTAGGATTAGGAAGATTGTTGGTAGGTTTAGGAAGAAGAGTGAGTGTAGGATTTGAACTGAAAATTCTTTAGCAATAGGTTTTCAGTTAGAGAGTGAATGTAAATGTCAGCACATATGAAGAGTCAGTCATTATGATGAAATTGGGAAAATATGTAGAAAAGCTGATATCAATAGAGACATTATGAAATCAGGCAAAGTGTTAAGTAAGTGATAGGATTAGACATTTTCACCAGGGTTGAGTTTGAATATATAATCTTAGGAAGAACAATTATGTAGTAACCAATAGGATTGACATTTGAGAGCATTAGGCAACCTGGACATGGATGATTTTAGTAATCCATGTTCTCATTCCATTTAGGCTTTGGTACAATCATAAGTGTGACCTTTACATTTTTTTGTCCAGAATATTACTGTGATAAAATGTATATGTAGATCAGGTGACATGAGTATTTCTACCACCATTTCTGGGAGCAATATATTGAAGACTTAAAATTAGTATTGGGGGTACAAAGAGGTGTACCCTGTGTCTATAAATATAGAGATAAAGCATGAATAGACCATATTGTGAATAAATAATATAACTGGTTACAACTTTAAAAAATGGATTGAATTGATATCTGAAAATATACAATAAACCTTATATTGATATACATTAATTCATTCCAACCAGTTATACATCTAATGTTATTATTAATGTTTTGGTTTATCATGAAGAGTGTGTGAGTTTTGCTTCAAAAGTGATTATGGAAATCGAAAATAATGTGTTCGGAAAGAAGTCTAATGCAAAGACCAGTCAAGAAATATGGAGGAATACGTGTGTTTTGAAGCAGGAAGTGATTGAAAGTGAAACAAATGCGTATAAATTTTGCTAAATTGTTTATGAAATATATATCCTATGATGTGCATAAACTGTTGAAATAGTAATGTACCAGTTTTGAATAAAACTTAACGTAAAAATAAACATCATGTCCCATAGGAATCTACTTGTATTGATGTTAAACTTGGTCAGTTACTGTAGAAATATTAGGATTTGCGTGCCTCATTCACCGAAGTTAGTTTTCTTTTTTTTTTTTAATTTTTTAATCGTTGTTCAAAACATTAGATAGTTCTTGATATATCATATTTCAAACTTTGATTCAAGTGTGTTATGAATCCCATTTTTACCCCTTATACAGATTGCAGAATCACATCAGTTACACATCCATTGATTTACATATTGCCATACTAGTGTCTATTGTATTCTGCTGCCTTTCCTATCCTCTACTATCCCACCTCCCCTCCCCTCTCCTCCCCTCTTCTCTCTCTACTCCCTCTACTGTAATAAATTTCTCCCTTTTTGTATTATTTTTTCCTTTCCCCTCACTTCCTCTTGTATGTAATTTTGTATAACCCTGAGGGTCTCCTTCCATTTACATGCAATTTCCCTTCTCTCTCTTTTTCTCTCCCACCTCTCATCCCTATTTAATCTTAATCTTCTTCTCATGCTCTTCATCCCTACTCTGTTCTTAGTTACTCTCTTTATATCAAAGAAGGCATTTGGCATTTGTTTTTTACGGATTGGCTAGCTTCACTTAGCATAATCTGCTCTAATGCCATCTCTTTTCCTGCAAATTCTATGATTTTGTCATTTTTTAATGCTGAGTAATACTCCAGTGTGTATAAATGCCACAGTTTTTTTTATCCATTCTTCTAGTGAATGGCATATATGTTGGTTCCATAGTCTTGCTACTGTGAATTGTGCTTCTATGAACATTGATGTAGCAGTGTCTCTGTAGCATGCTCTTTTAAGGTCTTTAGGGAATAGACCGAGAAGTGGAAGAGCTGGGTCAAATGGTAGTTCCATTCCCAGTTTTCCAAGAAATCTCCATACTGCTTTAAAAATTGGCTGCCCCAATTTGCAGTGCCTCCAATAATGTACAAGTGTACCTGTTTCCCCACATCCTCACCAGCACTTGTTGTTGTTTGACTTCATAATGGCTGCCAATCTTATTGGAGTGAGATGGTATCTTATGGTGGTTTTGATTTGCATTTCTCTGACTGCTGGAGATGGTGAGCATTTTTTTCATGTACTTGTTGATTGATTGTATGTCCTTTTCTGAGAAGTGTCTGTTCTGGTCCTTGGCCAATTTGTTTATTGGGTTATTTGTTATCTTATTGTCTAATTTCTGTATACTCTGAATATTAGGGCTCTATCTGAAGTGTGAGGAGTAAACATGTGTTCCGAGGATGTAGGCTCCCTATTTACCTCTCTTATTGTTCCTTTTGCTGAGAAAAAAATACTTTTTAGTTTGAGTAAGTCCCATTTGTTGATTCTAGTTATTAACTCTTGTGCTATGGGTGTCCTATTGAGGAATTTGGAGCCCGACCCTACGGTATGTAGATCGTAGCCAACTTTTTCTTCTATCAGATGCCATGTCTCTGATTTGATATCAAGCTCCTTGATCCATTTTGAGTTAACTTTTGTGCATGGCAAAAGAAAGGGATTCAGTTTCATTTTGTGGCATATGGATTTCCAGTTTTCCCAGCACCATTTGTTGAAGATGCTATCTTTCTCCATTGCATGCTTTTAGCCCCTCCATCAAATATAAGATACTTTAGTTTTCTGGCTTGGTTTCTGTGTCCTCTATTCTGTACCATTGGTCCACCCGCCTGTTTTGGTACCAATAGCATGCTATTTTTGTTACTATTGCTCTATAGTATAGTTTGAAGTCTGGTATCGCTATACCGCATGATTCACACTTCCTGCTTAGCATTGTTTTTGCTATTCTGGGTCTTTTATTTTTCCATATGAATTTCATGATTGCTTTCTCTATTTCTACAAGAAATGCCGTTTGGATTTTGATTGGCATTGTATTAAACCTATAGAGAACTTTTGGTAATATTGCCGTTTTGATGATGTTAGTTCTGCCTATCCATGAACAGGATATATTTTTACATCTTCTAAGATCTTCTTCTATTTCTCTCTTTAGGGTTCTGTAGTTTCCATTGTATAAGACTTTCACATCTTTTGTTTGGTTGATTCCTAATTATTATTATTTTTCTTTTAGGATATTGTGCATGGAGTTGTTGTCATCATTTCCATTTCAGAGGATTTGTCGCTGATATACAGGAATGCCTTTGTTTTATGCGTGTTGATTTTATATCCTGTCACTTTGCTGAATTCATTTATTAGTTCCATTAGTTTCTTTGTAGACCCTTTTGGGACAGCTAGATATAGAATCATGTGATCTGCAATAGAGATAATTTAAGTTCTTCTTTTCCTGTTTTTATGCCTTTTATTTCTTTCATATGTCTAATTGCTCTGGCCAGTGTTTCGAGAACTATGTTGAACAGAAGTGGTGAGAGAGGGCATCCCTGTCTTGTTCCAGATTTTAGAGAGAATGCCTTCAATTTTACTCCATTCAGAATGATGCTAGCCTGAAGCTTAGCATAGATTGCTTTTACAATATTGAGGTATGTTCCTCTTATCACTAGTTTTTCTAGAGTGTTGAACATAAAGGAATGCTGTACTTTGTCAAATGCTTTTTATGCATCTATCGAGATGATCATATGGTTCTTATTTTTAAGTCTATTGATGTCGTGAATAACATTTATTGATTTCCGTATATTGAACCAGCCTTGCATCACACGGATGAATCCTACTTGATCAGGATTCACAATTTTTTGATATGTTTTTGTATCCAATTCGCCAGAATTTTATTGAGGATTTTTTCATGTAGGTTCATTAGAGATATTGGTCTGTAGTTTTCTTTCTTTGAAGTGTCTTTGTCTGGTGTAAGAATCAGGGTGATGTTGGCCTCGTAGAATGAATTTGGAAGATCTCCCTCTTTTTCTATTTTCTGAAATATCTTGAAAAATTTTGGTATTAATTCCAATTTAAAGGTTTTGTAAAACTCTGCTGTATACTTATACGGTCCTGGGCTTTTCTAATTTGGTAGTCTTTTGTTGGTTTCTTCTATTTCCTCAATTGATATTGGTCTGTTTAGGTTGTCTATATCCTCCTGACTCAATATGGGCAGATCATATGACTTAATAAATTTATCGATGCCTTCACTATCTTCTATTTTATTGGAGTATAAGAATTCAAATTACTTTCTGATTATCTTCTGTATTTCTGAAATATCTGTTGCAATATTTCCTTTTTTAATCCCTTATGCTAGTAATTTGAGTTCTCTCTCTTCTTCTCTTCATTAGCATGGCTACGGGTCTGTCGATTTTATTTATTTTTTCAAAGAACCAACTACTAGGTTTGTCAGTTTTTTCAATTGTTTCTTTTGTTTCAATTTCATTAACTTCAGCTTTGATTTTAATGATTTCTTGCCATCTACTTCTTTTGCTGTTGCTTTTGTCTTCTTTATCTAGAATTTTGAGATGAAGTATGAGATCATTTATTTGTTGGTTTTTTCTTTTTTTAAGAAATTATCTCCAAGCAATGAATTTTCCTCTTAGAGCTGCTTTCAATGTGTCCCATAGATTCCGATATGTTGTGTCTGTGTTTTCATTTATCTCTAAGAATTTTTTAATTTTTTCCTTGATGTCTTCTATAACCCATTGATCACTCAGTAACCTATTGTTCATTCTCCAAGTGATGCATGATTTTTTCTTCCTTCTTTTATCATTGATTTTTAGTTTCATTCCATTATGATCAGATAAGATGCATGGTATTATCTGTACTCCTTTATATTGTCTAAGAGTTGCCCTGTGGCATAATATATTATCTATTTTTTAGAAGGATCCATGTGCTGCTGAGGAAAAATGTAACTGCTTGATGTTGGGTGTTATATTCTACATATGTCAAATAAGTCTAGGTTATTAATTGTGTTATTGAGTTCTATAGTTTCCTTATTCAACTTTTGTTTGGAAGATCTGTCTAGTGGTGAGAGAGGTGTGTTGAAGTCTCCAATGATTTTTGTATTGTGGTCTATTAGACTCTTGAACTTGAGAAGAGTTTGTTTCATGAACATACCTGCACCATTGTTTGGGGCATATATATTTATGATTGTTGTGTCTTGTTGGTGTATGGTTCCCTTGAGCAGTATGTAGTGTCTCTCTTTATCCCTTTTGATTAACTTTGGCTTGAAATCTATTTTATTTGATATGAGAATGGACTCTCCTTCTTGTTTCCGAAGTCCATATGAGTGATATGTTTTTTCCCAAACTTTCACCGTCAGTCTATGTATGCATTTTCCTATCAAATGTGTCTCCTGTAGGCAGCATATTGTTGGGTCTTGTTTTGTGATCAACTCTACTAGCCAGTGTGTCTTAATTGGTGAGTTTAAGCCATTAACATTGAAGGTTATTATTGAGATATGGGTTGTTCTTCCAGCCACATTTGTTTATTTATGTAACTAAACATGGTTTGTTTTCCTCTTTGATTATTTCCCCCCTTTAATGTCCTACCTTCCATTGTTGGTTTTCAATTTTATTTTCCATTTTCTCTTCCTGCAATGTTTTGCCGAGGATGTTTTGAAGAGATGGTTTTCTCGCTGCAAATTCTTTTCACTTTTGTTTATCGTGGAAGGTTTTAATTTCATCTTCCATCCTGAAGCTTAATTTTGCTGGATACACAATTCTTGGTTGGAACCCATTTTCTTTCAGTGTTTGAAATATGTTATTCCTGAGTCTTCTAGCTTACAGAGTCTGTTTTGAAAGATCAGCTGTTATTCTGATTAGTTTACCACTAAATGTAATCTGCTTCCTTTCTCTTGTAGCTTTTAAAATTTTCTCCTTTTTCTGTATGTTGGGCATCTTCATTATAATGTGTCTAGGTGTGGATCTCTTATGATTTTGCACATTCGGCGTCCTGTAGGCTTCTAGGACATGGGATTCTGTTTCATTTATCAAGTCTGGGAAGTTTTCTCGTATTATTTTATTGAATAGGTTGCTCATTCCTTTGGTTTGGAACTCTATACCTTCCTGTATCCCAATGATTGTTAAGTTTGGTCTCTTTACGTTATCCCATATTTCTTGGATATTCTGCTCATGGTTTCTGAACAGTCTTGCTGAGCTGTCTATGTTCTTTTCAAGTTGAAATACTTTGTCTTCATTGTCTGATGTTCTATGTTCTAAGTGTTCTACTCTGCTGGTAGTATTCTCAATTGAGTTTTTAAGTTGGTTTATTGCTTCCTGCAATTCTAGGATTTCTGTTTGTTTGTTTTTACAACCTCTATCTCCCTGTATAGTTGATCTTTTGCTTCTTGGATTTGTTTATGTAATTCATTGTCGAAGTGATCTTTCATTGTCTGATTTTGTTGTCTAATGTCTTCCTTGAGACTCCAAATCATCTGAAGCATGTGTATCCTGAATTCTTTATCTGACATTCCATGTGATGCAGCTATTACCTCTTCTAAAGTTGTGTTCACCTGCATTGCTTGTGGTCCTTTCTTTCCTTGTCTTTTCATACTGCTCGCATTTCTCTCTGCTTGGTGACACTGTTGTGTTTTTGAAATTCTACCCCTATATATTTGTATTGCTCTTGTATAGTTGCAGGAGCGGGGAGCAGCTGTGCTGCTCCCCCAATTGTGGGGATCTATCTACCATGCTGACGGGCTGCTAGGCCTGTTCTGCTGGTTGGTTGCAGGTCTACCTATCTTATAGGAGCGGCCAGTGGCTCTACTCTGCCCTTACTCCAATTGTTATGACGTGTCTACCATGCTGGCAGGTCGCTGGGCCTGTTCCAGACGAAGGAGGCGGCTCTGCTCTGCCTCTACTCCAATTGGGCCTGTTCGCTGAACGGTCGCAGGTCTGCCCATTTTGTGGGCACAGTGGGCGGATCTGCTCTGCCTCTACTCCAAATGGGGTGTAGTGACTAGCATGCCAGCAGGTCGCTGGGCTGGTTCTGGGCACGGGCGAAGGCTCTGCTCTGCCCCTACTCCAATTGCGGTGACGTGACTACCTCGCCGGCGGGTCGCTGGGCCTGTTCTGGGAACGGGCACTGGCTCTGTTCTGCCCCTACTGCTATTGGAGTGACCTGACAACCACACCGGTGGGCCGCTGGGCTTGTTCTGGGCGTGGGAGAAGGCTCTGCTCTGCCACTACTCCAATTGGGGTGCCGTGTCTACCACGCCTGCGAGTCGATGGGCCTGTTCCAGGCACAGGCACCGGCTCTGCTCTGTCCCTACTCCAATTGGGATGACGTGACTACAACGCCTACGGGTCCCTGGGCCTCTGCCGGGCGTGGGCAGCGGCTCTGCTCTGCACCTCTGGCTTGATGACAAAGTGAGAGACTCGGGTGTTTGTGACTCACTTTCTTTATGAGGAGACCAACTGTTTCTGTCACCGCTGGTATCGATGAAGTTATCTCCTCCGCCGCTTTGTGATGACATCAGATCTCTACCATGTTGGTATCTCATGCGAATGGCAGCATTTCGTTCCCTTTGCTGGGTGACCAAAGCAACGGGTGAGTCCTGACCGGACCTCACAAGCCCTGTCTCAATCCTGTTGCCACTGCCTATGAAGGCTCGGTAGGTATTTACCTCCACAGTATTCAGCAAGACCTGGACCGCGAAGCTGTTTCCGCGGGTTCTTTAGCCCTGGGCCTGATTAGTTCCAGGAGCAGAATTTGGCCGCTCTGGGCTTGCTGTATGTTCTGATAGGAGCAGGCCTGAGTAATTTGTCTGCGAGACACAGGCGAATGGCAGCCTGAGATTACCTGTTCTATAGCTGAATGAGCTGCAATCAGTCGAAAACAGGAATGGTGACGTCAGATCTCCAAGATGGTGGCCCCTGGCTTTCTCTGTGGTCTGACCGGTGTGGAAAACTGAATTGGACTGCTTCCTTCCCCCGTCTCAAACCCCGAATTCAGCAATGAGCCCAGTGATTTCACAGCTGGCAGGAGCCCACAGAATCCACACTGCTGAATATTTGTGTTGGTATCTCATTGTTTCTCAGCATGTGACGCAGACTCTAGCAGCAGGGCAATTTGCTGAATAAGCAGCATGACACTCCGTGCGGACAAATCACTCACGTTTGAGCCCCGTCGCTGATCCTCGTGAGATGGAAATACTTCCACTAGGTTTTCGAGCACCCCAATTTTCCTGGAAATTCCTAAAAAAATAGGTTTTAGCCGTTCTAACTCGTCATTTTCCTGCACAGTGACGCTGTACATGGGGTTGATGCACTCGTTTTGTCGCCATTATATGATCCCCTGAAGTTAGTATTCAGTACTAGGAAACGAATCTGTATTTCAGGTTGATGAATATTTCTGAGAATAAACTTGTGAAAAGTTGATTATAAATCCACATATATGAATATGAATAAATTTAGGGAGTGTATAATAAGACAAATAAATTTCGTATTTTGAAAAATCTGGAGAGTGAATATATATATATATATATATATATATATATATATATATATATACACATACACACACACACACAAACATTAAAAAGTAGCATTATGTATGCCAATTGAAATTCACCATGAAATATATATCATCCACACATCCAAAAATAATCATTTTACTGAACATCGATTTATGTTGTTCAACTAGAAAGCTGACCCATATGTTGAATTTTCAGTTCCAACAGCGTTTAGTAGGAGTGATCTCTTCTCACAATTTGTATCTGCCAAGTCAGCCACCTCACAAAATGTACGTGTGATACCAGGTAGAATTCTATATGTGCATAAAAAAATACATGTGCTGAATAGGCTACAGAGAAAGGGAGACAATTATTCACATATTTGTTAACTTTTAAAACACATGGAGAACTATTTCAATTAAAATTGGCTAGATTAATAACACCTACCATTTATCATACGAAAGGCAAGTCCAACTATACACCATGCCTCCTGTGAACCTCTTGTATTTCTATTTTGTTTGGGTTATTTTTCTCCATCATATTAGGATTACAAGTGAAAGTCTAGAAAGGAATTTGTTAGTGTCAGGGATTCAGTATTTCAAATGGAAAATTGGAAAATGTATCCAATGTGTAAGCAAATATGTGCTACATAAAAATCTTCCCACTCTCATTCAGAATAATGCCTTGGCATTACATTTGCCCCATGTAAGACACAATAAGAGGAGAAGAGTTAGAAAATCTGTGAATACATAAATGGAATGGAAAATGTTCAGGAGTTCACAAATTTGGAGGTGGTAGAGGAGTTTCCAAAAGTAAGGGACAGTGTAAACACTCCACAAACATGAAGCTCTGCCGGCATAACATGTGGAGAAACTGCCTCTGAGGTTGGGCACTTGAAATATATTTTGTTGTCAGGAGCATTAGCTTCCTTTGTAGTGAGACCATAAAAGCTGGGTCTGCATCTATGTGACATGGATGACATGGTTTCTTATTTTCCAATGAACATGAGGAAGCAGTGCTGAATTTTTTTTTTGTAGGTAAACTGTGGCCATGGGGGGCTAAGTGTCTCCCAATGTGGACTGTGAAGCCATTTGGTCATCCTCCACTTTTCGTGGTGTTTCTTGCTGTTGCACTGGGAGTTTGGTATTTGCTTCATGAAATAAAAGGAGTTCAACTGGGACACAGTGCTGTAGGGAGTTCTGTCAGTTGTGGTGGGTCGGGTTCTGTAGGAGAATGCACCAACCAGGCTTCTATCCCACATAGCTTGCCCCATTGACTATAGCAACCTGATCCTGAACATTGCCCTGAAACCTCTCCATATAACAAGATGCTTTTACATATAAGGGTTTACTGGCTGCAAAATGTCAGTCACAAGCTATTTGGAAGCCAATGGGAGATAAACATGGCCACACCAGAGATATTTTACCACACACCTGCCCACCATGGCTCTAGGAACACTACTCAGCAGGCTCCAACTTACTGGAATCTCTGTTACACACCATTTTCTTGAAACCCAGTCAATAAAGGCAATGTCTTCTATACTCATGATCAGCAAGAGGACATCCAATGGTTCTCCAGTGACACCTAGTCATAGGAATTTCAAAAATTTCATGGTTTTTATCTAGCCAGTTTTCAAGGATGAAGTTGGAGGCACTGTGGGTTTCAATTCATTCATTAACCATTAAATGGTGAGGAAGGTCATTTCAATGAAAGCTCTGGAGAACACTCAGAGGCAAGGCTTCCCAAAGGGTGGCCAAAAGGTCACATGAAGCCAGGCACATTCAGGTCTACAATGTGAGGTCCATGTGTCTTAAGACTCTCAACTATGGCTGCCAAGTCTTTCGGAATAAAATCATGTGATATCCTGGCTGAGATCCCCTTGGCTCTCTGGAAAGCCACCTTGGGCCTAGATCTCACTTTTCAAGGGCGAATCTCATGCATGGCCTTCTAAAATCCCAACACAATTCATGGCAATACTTCTCTGAGGTCAGTTCCAGAACTCAGTCTCTATGTGGAATCTCACCAGAGCTCAAGCCCAGGTGGATCCAGTCATCTCTTGCAACTGCCATACAAATGTCCACAATTAAAACCAAAACACCCCCACATGGCCCTCATCTTCTTCCATATAGACACTCATCATAACCTCCGGCTGGAGGTTTTCATAAGGTACACAGCCCACGTCTGTGTCCAAAATAAGCTCCCTTGCCCCTCATTTGCCTAAAATCAGGGTGGCCTGAACACCCTTCCTGTGAACCAGAAGTGATCAAATAGGCCTGCCGTTAATACTGCTCTGATCTCCAACTTGAGGCCTACTGACTGTGGGGTTTAGATTCTTTATGTGAATTCATTTTTTTGTTGTTGTTGTACTTTAACTTTTTAAAATGTTTTCATTTTCTTAATATTTTTCTTTTATTATTATTATTATTTTAAATTTTAATTTTAATTTTTTAAATGATCATTATTTTTAATTTTTTTTCTTTCTTTATTTTCTATTTTTTTCTTTTGTCTTATCATTTCTTTTCAATTTTCTTATTCCCCCTTCCCTGAATTCTACCTGCCTACTCTCATTCTTTTTAGTGACTTCTTCCCTTTCCTTCTAAAATCTTTCCTCCCAAGCATCAAATTAATTTATAAGAGTAAGCAGTAACTCAGCAGTCAGAGCAAGAAGTAACATGAGCAGCACAAAAAATCAAGGAAGAAAATAAGTACAAACAATGAAGGACAGCCTAAATATTCAGGAGGACATATAGTCATCAGAAAAATGGTCATATAGAGAACTCAAGGAATACCTTAGACAGATGGAATGGAAACTTAAAGAGGATACGAGACAGCAAATCCAAACAGTGAAAGAACACATTGAAAATGAATTACATAAACAGATAAAAGAAGAAGTTAAGTATTTTTATCAGGAGATAGAGATTATAAAAAAAAATTAAACAATAATTCTAGAAATGAAGGAAATGATAAACCAAATTAAAAACTCAATTGAGAGTATCACTAACACTGTCTAGCAAGTAGTAGACAGAATGTCAGATAATGAAGAAAAATATATCATCTTGAAAAGAATCTAGCCAACACAGAAAGGCTGGTACGAAATCATGAGTAAAACATCCAAGAGATATGGGATAACATTAAAAAACCAAATTTATGAGTCATCTGGGTAGGTACACAGATTCAAACCAAGGAAATGAGTAAACTACTGAATGAAATAATTACAGAAAACTTTCCAGAAATAAAAGGAAACGGATATACAAATTGTACATGCTTACAGGACACCGAGCACATAAAATCACAGTAGACCAACATCAAGACACATTTTTATGAAGATATCCAATATACAGAAAAAAGAGAAAATATTAAAAGCTATAAGAGAAAGGATGCAGATCACATTCAGGGGTATACCAATAAGGTTGAGAACGGATTTTTCATCACAGTTGCTGAAAGCAAAAAGATCCTGGAACAACGTATTTCAAACACTGAAAGACAATGGATGCCAACCAAGAATTCTGTATCCAGCAAAATTAAGTTGCAGGTATGACAATAAAATAAAAATATTTCATGATAAACAAAAGCTAAAAGAATTTGCAGCCAGAAAACCAGCATTGCAAAGCATCTTGAGCAAAACAATACAAGAAGAAGAAATGAAAATCAACAACCAAAACCATCAGTGGGAAGTGCCTCAGTAATGACAGAGGGCGGGGGAAAAGCTAATCATGGAGAAACAAACTAAATTTAAAAAAAAAGATGAATAATCAAACATGGGTGGCAGTACAAACCATATATCAATTGTAACTCTAAATATTAATGGCTTAAACTCTCCAATAAAGCGACATAGGCTTGTAACTTGGATTAAAAACGAATCCAACAATATGTTGCCTCCAGGAGACACATCTGAATGGAAAAGACATACACAGGCTGAAGGTCAAGTTTGGGAAAAAATATACCATGCACACGGTCCTCATAAGCACGCAGGGGTGGCCATCCTCATAACGAATAAAATTGACTTTAAGACTAATTTAATCAAAATGGATAAGAAAGGACATTATATACTGTTAAATGGAACCATTCACCAATAATACATAAGAATTATCAATATTTATGCACCAAATAATGGTGCTGCGACGTTCAAAAAACAAATTCTCCTCAAGTTCCAGAATGAAATAGACCACAACACAATAATTATGGGTGACTTCAACACACCTCTCTCACCATTGGACAGATCTCCAAACAAAAGTTGAATAAAGAAACTATAGAACTCAATATCACAATCAATAACCTACACTTAATTGACATATATAGAATATATCAACCATCATCAAGTGGATATCCTTTTTTCTCAGTAGCACATGGATCCTTCTCAATAATAGACCATATATTATGCCATAGGACAACCCTCAGAAAAGATAAAGGGGTGGAGATAATACCATGAATTTTTTCTGATCATAATGGAATGAACCTGGTAACCAATGATAAAAGAAGGAAGGAAAAATCCTACATCACAAGGAAAATGAACAATATGTTACTGAATGATCAGTGGGTTACAGAAGACATAAAGGAGGAAATCAAAAAATTCTTAGAGATAAATGAAAATACAGACACAACATATCAGAATCTATGGGACACAATGAAAGCATTTTTAAGAGGGAAATTCATCACCTAGAGGTCATTCCTGAAAAAAAGGAAAAACCAACAAATAAATGAGCTCACACTTCAACTCAAAGCCCTAGAAAAGGAAGAGCAAAACAACAGCAAATGTAGCAGAAGGCAAGAAATAATTAAAATCAGAGCGGAAATCAACGAAATTGAAACAAAAGAAACTATTGAAAAAATTAACAAAACTAAAAGGTGGTTCTTCGAAAAAATAAAGATGTTTGACAGACCCTTAGCCATGTTAATGAAGAGAAGAAGAGAGAGAACTCAAATTACTAACATATGGGATGAAAAAGGCAATATTACAACAGATGCTTCAGAAATACAGAAGACAATTAGAAATTATTTGGAAAACCTATATACCAATAAAACAGGATATAGTGAAGACATCGATAAATTTCTTAAATCATATGATTTGCCCAGACTGAGTCAGGAGGGTACACACAATTTAAACAGACCAAAGTCAATGGATAAAACAGAAGAAGCAATCAAATGACTACCAACCAAGAAAATCCCAGGACTGGATGGGTATACAGCGGAGTTTTACAAAACCTTTAAAGAAGAATTAATACCAATACTTTTCAAGTTATTTCAGGAAATAGAAAAAGAGGGAGCTCTGCCAAATTTATTCTATGAGGCCAACATCACGCTGATTCTGAAGTCAGAAAAAGACACCTCGAAGAAAGAAAACTACAGACCAATATATCTGATGAACCTAGATGCAAAAATCCTCAATAAAATTCTGGCGAATCGAATACAAAGGCACATCAAAAAAATTATGCACCATGATCAAATCGGATTCATACCTGGGATGCAACGATGTTTAAATATACGGAAATCAATAAAGGCTATTCACCACATCAATAGACTTAAAGATAAGAACCATATGATAATCTCGATAGAAGCAAAAAAAGCTTTCGACAAAGTACAGCATCCCTTTATGTGCAAAACATTAGAAAAACTAGGGATAACAGGAACTTCCCTCGACATTGTAAGAGCTATCTATGCTAAGCCTCAGGCTAGCATCATTATGAATGGAGAAAAATTGAAGGCATTCCTTCTAAAATCTGGAACAAGACAGGGATGCCCTCTCTCACCACTTCTATTCTATATAGTTCTCGAAACACTGGCCAGAGCAATTAGACAGACGAAAGAAATAAAAGGCATAAAAATAGGAAAATAAGAAAGTAAATTATCACTATTTGCGGGTGACATCATTCTATTCATAGAAGACCCAAAAGGGTCTACAAAAACTACTAGAACTAAAAAATGAATTCAGCAAAGTTGCAGGATATAAAATCAACATGCATAAATCAAAGGCATTTCTGTATATCAGCGACAAAACTTTTGAAACAGAAATTAGGAAAAACAATTCATTCACAATATCCTCAAAAATATAAAATAATTGGGAATCAACCTAACAAAAGAGGTGAAAGATTTATACAATGCAAACTACAGAATCCTAAAACAAGAAGTAGAATAAGATCTTAGAAGATGGAAAAATAAACCCTGTTCATGGATAGGCAGAACTAACATCATCAAAATGGCGATATTACCAAAACTTCTCTACAGGTTTAATGCAATGCCAATCAAAATCCCAACAGCATTTCTTGTAGAAATAGGTAAAGCAATCATGAAATTCATATGGAAAAAAAAAGCCCCAGAATAGCAAAAGCAATTCTAAGCAGGAAGTGTGAATCAGGTGGTATAGCGATAGCAGATTTCAAACTATATTACAGAGCAATAGTAACAAAAACAGCATGGTACTGGTACCAAAACAGGCGGGTGGAACATTGGTACAGAATGGAGGACACAGAGACTAATCCAAAAAGCTACAACTATCTTATATTTGATAAAGGAGCTAAAAGCAAGCAATGGAGGCAATATAGCATCTTCAACAAATGGTGTTGGGAAAAATGGAAATCCATATGCAACAAAATGAAACTGAATCCCTTTTTCTCGCCATGCACAAAATAAACTCATAGTGGATCAAGGAGCTAGATATCAAATCAGAGACTCTGCGTCTGATAGAAGAAAAAGTGGCTCCGATCTACATATTATGGGGTTGGGCTCCAAATTCCTTTATTGGACACCCATAGCACAAGAGTTAATAAACAAGAATCAACAAATGGGACTACTTAAACTGAAAAGTTTTTTCTTAGCAAGAGAACGAATAAGAGAGGTAAATAAGGAGCATACATCATGGGAACAAATTTTTACTCCTCACAGTTCAGATAGAGCCCTAATATCAAGAATATACAAAGAACTCAAAAAATTAGACAATAAGATAACAAATAACCAAATAAACAAATGGGCCAAGGGCTTGAACAGACACTTCTCAGAGGAGGACATACAATCAATCAAAAAGTACATGAAAAAATGCTCACCATTTTTAGCAGTCAGAGAAATGCAAATCAAAACCACCCTAAGATACCATCTCAATCCAATAAGATTGGCAGCCATTATGAAGTCAAACAACAACAAGTACTGGCAAAGATGTGGGGAAAAAGATACACTTGTACATTGCTGGTGGGACTGTAAACTGGTGTGGCTAATTTGGAAAGCAGTATGGATATTCCTGGGAAAGCTGTGAATGGAACCACAATTTGACGCAGCTATTGCCCTTCTCGGACTATTCCCTGAAGACCTTAGAAGAGTGTACTACAGGGATACTACCACATCGATTTTCATAGCAGCACAATTCACAATTGCTACACTGTGGATCCAACCCAGATGCCCTTCAATAGAAGAATGGATTAAAAAAATGTGGCATTTATACACTATGGAGTATTACGCAGCACTAAAAAATGACAAAATCATGGAATTTGCAGGAAAATGGATGGCACTAGAGCAGATTATGCTCAGTGAAGCTAGCCAATCCCTAAAAAATAAATACCAAATGTCTTCTTTGATATAATGGAGCAACTAAGATCAGAGCAGGGAGCAATAGCAGGAAGAAAAGATTAACATTAAACAGAGACATGAGGTGCAAGGGTAAGTGAGAGAAAAGGGAAATTGCATGGTAATGGAGGGAGACCCTCACTGTTACACAAAATTACATATTGTTGTGAGTGGAATGGGAAAATAAACATGGAGAGAAATGAATTACAGTAGATGGGGGAAAGAGAGAAGATAGGAAGGGAGGGGAGGTGAGATAGTATAGTATAGGAAAGGTAGCAGAATACAACAGTAACTAATAGGGCATTATGTAAAAATGTGGATGTGTAACTGATGTGATTCTGTAATCTCTATTTGGGGTAAAAATGGGAGTTCATAAGTCACTTGAATATAATGTATGAAATATTATATGTCAAGAGATTTGTAATGTTTTGAGCAATCAATAAAAGAAAAAAAGTAGCAATATATATGCCAATCAAAATTCATCATGAAATATATATAATCCAGAGATCAAAAATATTCATTTTACTGAACATGGATTTATGTATAATTTCATTCAACTAGGAAGCTCAACCATAGGTGGAATTTTCAGTTTCAACAGTGTTTAGGAGGAGTGATCCTTTCTCACAATTTGCATCTGCCAATTCAGTTACCTCACTAGTATGTACGTGTGGTACAAGGTAGGATTCTATATGTGCATATAAAAATACATGTGCTGAATACGCTACAGAGAAAGGGAGACAGGAATTCACATATTTGTTAATTTTAAAAACACATGTAGAACTATTTCAAAAAAAAATTGACTAGATTTATAACTCTTACACTATATTATGCAAAAGGCAATTGTAACAATACACCATGCCTCCTCTGAACTGCTTGTATTTCTATTCTGTTTGGGTTATTTTTCACCATCATATTAGAATTATTAGTCAGCGTATAGTAGGGTATGTGTTAGTTTCAGGGCTTCAGTATTTCAAATAGAAAATTGGAAAATGAATCGAATGTGTATGTAAATATGTGCTACACAAAAATCTTCTCACTCACATCCAGAACAATGCCTTGATATTAGCTTCGCCCCAAGTAAGACACAATTAGAGTAGAAAAGTGTGAAAATCTGTGAATACATATCTGGAATGGAATATGCTCAGGAGTTCACAAACTTGGAGGTGGTAGAGGAGTTTCCAAAAGTAAAGGACAGGGTAAACACTCCACAAACATGGAGCTCTGCTGGCCTAAGTCTTCTTGGGAAACTGCCTCTGAGGTTGGGCATTTGAAATATATTTTGTTGTCATGAGCTTTAACTTCCTTTGTAATGAGACCATCGAAGCTGGGTCTGCATCTATGTGACCTGGAAGACATGGTTTCTTGTATTCCAATGAACATGAGGCAGCAGTGCTGAATTCTCTCTTTGTAGGTAAACTGTTGCCACTGGAGGCTAAGTGTCTCCCCATGTGTACTGTGAAGACAATTGGTCATCCTCCACTTTTCGTGGTGTTTCTTGTTGCTGCACTGGGAATTTGGTATTTGCGTCACCAAATAAAAGAAGTTCTACTAGGATCCAGGGCTTGAGGGAGTTCTGTCACGTGTGGTGGGTCAGGGTCTGCAGGAGAATGCACCAACCAGGCTTGTATCCCACATAGCTTGCCCCAATAACCATAGTAAACTGATTCTGAACATTGCCCTGAAACCTCTCCATATTAAAAGATGCCTTTATATATAAGGGTCTGATGTCTGCACTATGTCAGTCACAAGCCATTTGGAAGCCAATGGCCAATCCACTTGGCCCCACCTTGGTGTTTTATCACACACCTGCCCACCACTGATCTAGGCCCACTACTCAGCAGGATACAAATTACTGGCATCTCTGTTCTACACCATTTTCATAAAATCCAGTCAAACAAGGCATTCTCTGGTATACACATGGTCAGCAACAGGACATCCAAAGTTTCTCCAGTGCCACCTGGTCATGGGAATTTCAAAAATATCATGGTATTTATCTAGCCATTTTTCAAAAATGAAGTTGGAGGCACTGTGTGTTTCAAATCATTCAGGAACCATTTAGTGTTGAGAAAGCTTATTTCAGTGCAAGATCTGGAGAACTCTCACAGGCAAGGCTTCTCAAAGAGTTGCCAAAAGGTCACATGAAGCCAGGCACATTGAGGTCTACAATGTGAGGTCCATGTGTGTTTTGACTCTCAACTATGGCTGCCAATCTTTCAGAATAAAATCATGTGATATCCTGGCTGAGATTCCCATTGTTTTGCGGAAAGAGACCCTGGGCCTAGATCTCAGTTTCCAATTGTGAGTCTCATGCATGGCCTCCTAAAATCCCAACACAATTCATTGCAATTCTTATCTGAGTTCAGTTCCAGAACTCAGTCTCTAAGGGGAATCACACAAGAGTTCAAGCCTAGGTGGACCCAGTCATTCCTTCCAACCACCACAAAAATGACCACAATTAAAATCAAAACACTCCCACAGGGCCCTCATCTTCTTCCATATAGACACTCATCATAACCTCTGGCTGGAGGTTTCTATGAGGGGCGCCGCCTAAGAAAGTGTCCAAAATAAGCTCACTTGCCCTTCCTTTGCCTAAAATCATGGTGGCCTGGACACTCCTCCTGTGAACCAGGAGTGATCAAATATTCTTGCTGCTAAAGTGTTCCACTTCTCCAATTTGAAGCCTACTGGCTGTGAGGTATAGATTCTTTATGTGATTTGGAGTCATGAGAAAACCCAAGCACATATGGGCTAGCCTCTGCAGGGATTTGAAGGACTCATTTAATCCAAAGGATCCCTATTCTCACTTGATGGAGGTCAGGAACCTAAAACAAGAAGGCAAAAAAATTCATCCACAACGACTTCTCTTTTGGCCATTTGGTTTGGGAAGCACATGAGATCTTTATTTAGATCCATTGGGTGCTGAGAATCTAAGTCACAACCTCACACAAGGACAAGAGACTGATTCAGACACATCCCATTCCAAAGCAATTAAGCAAAGAGCCACAGGTGAAGCCCATTCTTCTCCATATGAAACAGTTTTCTTCAGGCTTCACAAAGGGTTGGCCTGAGGCAAAGACCATCCTGACATTCAGGGTAATAGAAATAGAAGTAAGGAAATGGCCAAAGCAGGGTTTCTCCACTGAGACTTTACTGGTCACACTGATATCTGAGTTTTCTGAGATGCTCTCATTCTCTTCAGCTATCCAGTACATGGCCATGTCACAGAACCTTGTGGTGTTACATATCTGGGACACAAAACCATGAGCCTATTCTGTAGAGTGGCCAGAATTCACGAAGAAAACAGTAACTTAAGAAGATAGTAGTTGTTGCCCATCCATAAGGCAAGGTGAAGTCCATTAATCAATTGGGCAATATTAATGTGGGGAAGCTTTCTATTAGAGAAAACAAATCCATTGATGCATTCTCTTTTCTAATGTCTACAACCACGGATACAGTGGGAAACACAGACATAGAAACACTCACCATGTCAAAGGACTTACTAGAAACAGTCCACTCCACACCAAAAAAAACCCCGCCTTTCCTACCTATTCTCAGAACATGAGAAAAAAACCACAAACTCACACCCACAACGGCAAAGGCACCTCCTTCCCCCAAGTAGGTCTATGACTATCCAGAGAGTCTTCTGACTGGTGGGCCATTTTATGTTCCCCTGAAATGGCCTGTCCTGTCTCAGATCTGGTCTCCTTGGCCAACTCTGTGAAGTTGTCAGGAGACAGTGGTGAGCCACTACCTGCTTTCTCAGGGAAGATGCCTCTTCAGAGCTCTGCTGACATTTGGCCATCCTCACATCAGTAGGTACCATGAAAGACTGACTCTGTCTTTGGGAAAAGCAAACAAGTTAGCCCACTGGGACTGGGACTGGGACTGGCTCTGGGTGCCTGGCTTCGTGGATCCCAAGTTCAGAGAATTCCATCACCAAGGAAGTGAGGAGAGGTATCTTCCTTCAGGAACTGAATGAGTTCACTGCCTTGAAAACCACTTTGTCCTAACAGTTGCTTCCAAGGTTCCCATGAGATGGAGGCTGCCCCAACATCCTGTGACACATTCAGAAGTTAGAATGGTATATCAACCATAGGCACCCTGGAACAGCTCTCCACACAGGCCTGGTTTGTTCCAACTTCTCTACAATAAGAAGAGAGAGGCTGATTCAGACCCATCAATTCAACCTGACCAGGTTGTTTGCCATGGAAGATTACTATTGCTCTCTCAGGTCTTACATAGCTGCATACATCTTCTCCAAGGATCATTTCTCCATGGTTCTTTGAGGTTATCAGCAGGTGGAAGATCACCTACATTCCTATATTGTAAGACCAACTCTGTCCCTGCTCTTCTGTAAGTAATATTGAGGGAACAGTGTATGTTTAGGGTTAATAACATGTTTGATTTGGGTTACGAATCATTCTGCGAGATGAATAATGGTATTGGCAAACTTCGATATTTACAAAAGTATATAGGTGAAATATAAGTATGAAAGCAGTAATCTAGGAAAGACTTGAAGCCCAGAAGGGAATTGGACCCTTGAGTGGTATACTTAGCTTTGAGTTATGTGCTGCACAGATGTCTAAGATAAATCAATATACAATGGCATAGGACCTTGTACCTTAGATGATTGAATGTCGAAGAGACTTTCAGTCAAAAAGCGATATTCGGTAGGATGAGGAAGGTAGTCGTTAGTTTTCAAATGAAGAGTGAGTATAGGATTTGGACCAAAAGTTCTTTAGCAATAGGGTTTCTGTTAGAGAGTGAGTGTAAATGTCAGCACATGTGAAGAGTCAGTCACAAAAATGAACTGGGGAAAACATGTAGAAAGCAGATATCAATGGAGACATTAGGAAATCAAGCAAACTAAAAAGTGAGTGATAGGATTAGACATTTTCAACAGGCTTGAGGTTGAATATATAATCTTAGGAAAAAACAAATATGTAGTCACCAATAGGATTGACATTTGAGAGCATTAGGCAACCTGGACATGAATGTATTTAGTAATCCATGCTCACTTTCCATTTAGGTTTTGGTACAATTGAAAGTGTGACCTTTTCTTTTTGTGTCCAGAGTATTTCTGTGATAAAATGTATATGTATATCACGTGACATCAGTATTTCTTCCACCATTTCCGGGAGCAATATTTTGAAGACATATAAATTTGTATTGGGGTACAAATAGGTATACCCTCTGCCTATGAATATAGCAATAATGCATGAATAAACCATACTGGGAATAAATAATATAACTGGGTCCACCTTAAATAATGGATTAAATGGATATCTGAAAATATATAAGAAATGTTATAATGATACACAATCATTCATTCCAACCAGTTATATATCTAATGGTCATCTTAGGGTTATGTTTTATCATGAAGGGTGTGTGAGTTTTGCTTAAAAATTGATCATGAAAATCGAAAATAATATACTTGGAAAAAAGTCTCATGAAAAGACCAGTCAAGAAACATAGGGAAATACATGTTTTCTGGAGCAGGAAGTGATTGAAAGTGAAACAAATGCATATAAATTTGCTAAGTAGTGGATGAAATATATATCCTATGATGTGCATTAACTGAAGAAATAGTAATGTACCAGTGTTGAATAATAATGAACTTCAAAATACACATAATGTCCCATAGGAATCTACTTGCATTGATGTTAAACTAGGTCAGTTAATGTAGAAATATTAGGATTTATTTGGAACCTTTCACTGAAGTTAGTTTTCAGTACTAAGAAACAAATATGTATTTAAGGTGGATGAATATTTCTGAGAATAATCTTGTGAAAAGTTGATTATTAATCCACATACATGAACATGAATGAATTTAGGAAGTGTATATAAGACACATATATTTCATATTTTGAAAAATCTGGAGAGTATATATATATATATATATATATATATATATATATATATATACACAAACACACACACACACAAAGACATTAAAAGTAGAAATATATATGACAATCGAAATTCACCATGAAATATATATCATCCACAGATCCAAAAATATTCATTTTACTGAACATGGATTTATGTATAATGTTGTTCAACTAGGAAGCTCACCCATAGCTTGAATTGTCAGTTCCAACAGCATTTAGGCGGAGTGATCTCTTCTCACAATTTGTATCTGCAATGTCAGGCACCTCACAAAAATGTACGTGTGATATCAGGTAAGATTCTATATGTGCATATAAAAGTACATGTGCTGAATAGGCTACAGCGAAAGGGAGATAGGAATTCACATATTTGTTAACTTTAAATACACATATAAAAATATTTCAATTAAAAAATGACTAGATTTATAACACCTACCGTTTATCTTGCAAAAGTCAAGTCCAATATACACCATGCCGCCTGTGAACCGCTTGTATTTCAATTCTGTTTGGGTTATTATTCTCCATCATAATAGTATTAGTAGTTAGCGTCTAGTAGGGTATGGGTTATTGTCAGGAATTCAGTATTTCAATAGGAAAATGAATCCAATGTGTATGCAATTATGTGCTACACAATATTCTTCCCCCTCTCATCCAGAACAATGCCTTGACATTACCTTCGCCCCAAGTAAGGCACAATTAGAGAAGAAGAGGTAGAAATTCTGTGAATACATATCTGGAATGGAAAATGCTCAGAAGTTCACAACCTTGGAGGTGGTAGAGGATTTTCCAAAAGTAAGGGACAGGGTTGATCACCCAACATGATCTTTCATTAAAATTGTGAGCCATCTTGCCACAAAGCCATGAAAAGATAATTTTTGCTTTACTATAAATTACTGCAAATTCTGAACCTACTTAGAATGCCTGCCCATGCCTTGAACTCATCCATGCCTGGCTCTCTGACCAGATAACAGCCCTCTCTGAAACTTTAATGACACCTCATAAATATTGGCCTTCCCTGGCCAGACAATGACCCTCTCTGAGGCTCTAATGGTCCTCATAATTTCTGATGCTGGGGCAAGCAAAAAAAAAATGAAAACTACAATTAGTGTGATGCTTGTCAAAGTTCTGTTTTCTGTAACCCCCCTTTTGTGTAACTTTCTGGGCTACAAAGCTGGGCTGTAGGAAAGGTGGGTTTGCTGTCTTGTTCCCACCTTTTTGAGAGGGAGAGGCAGCCCAGCCGGTTGAAATATTAAGCTTGCCTTAATTTGATTTTAATTGGAGTCAGTGGTCTTTTCTTGTGTTGTGGTCGAACATTTTAAAGTTCCCCAGCGACATGACCCGACCAGATCACAAGGCCAGACTGCTGGAAATTCTGAAGCTGGTCTATCTTCCAGGACTCCGGGCTGGAGAGCCAAGTTCCAAGGCCTTGGAATGAGCCTTCAGTCCGTGGATCACTGCAGTGAACCATTGCACTAAAACTATTATCAAGCACCTGGTGGAGGAGGCCTCCATAGGTAAGAGGCGCCTTTATAACATCTGATATCCAGTAAAGGGAGTACTCTTCTGATGACAGAGAGGTGGCCTAGGGAGGCTCACATATACTCCTGTCCGGGACAGTAATGGGAATCCTACTTTCCTCTGTTCTGTTCTGTAGGGAATACCTCTGAAAGTGTAGAGAGGTGCCGACTGGCACGCAGGAGCTCCTACCCCGGAGCTTTAGCAAGACGCTGAATTGCTCCTCTGTTTTTCTGTTTATTCGCCGAGTTTCTGTTTCTTTGTGTTTTGTTCTGTGTTCTATATGTTTTTTATTTGTTTGTTTTTGTGCATTTTGTTGTGTGATTTCTGTGGTAAAAACTTAAGGATATTGGACGTGAAAATGGGTAATAAAGCAAGTAAGCCTGACACCCCTTTGGACTGTGTTTTAAGGAAATGCGATGCAGTTTACCCGCCTTTGTTAAGCAGGATGAGAGAAGCCCCTAGCTGGCTGTCTGGAGCACACCCACTGCAGAGGGCAATGCCTGCTGGGGACCTAATAACTGAGTATCTCTCAGGTTAACAAGTGAAACTCCTTTAAAACCCCTTGTCCCTCCAGATCAAGAGAGTCACAACTTTGGACAGAGTCCCCTGTTTTTCTCCTTTGTTAGCAAAGCAGTAAACCTCCCTTTTTCTTTTTCTCAAACCCTGTCCTTATTATTAAATTGGTATTAATTGGCTTCAAGGTCCAGAACCGAAATTTAAGTTACGAATTTTGATTCCCCCCCCTGACCCCAGGATTTTTGAGAGCTGACTACTGAAATGTTAGGTGATGGAGCGTGCTTGGGGTGGAACCGAACAAGAGGAGCTAATCCTGTAAGTAAAAGACTGGACTGAGGGACTCCCAGCAGCTGCTGAAGTCCTGTTGCTTCAGTGAATTCCCTCCTTCCTTCCCTGCACTGTAAGGATAATGCCACCTCTGTCTTCTTAAAAAAGAGAAAAAGAAAAAGGGGACACTAAATGCAGTAAAGTCACCATGGAGAACTTTGACATTACATTTTAGGTTGCCCCTCTGTGAAAACATCTGATCCTCTTATGGGGACATCTATCGTGCCACTGGTGTAGGAGATTTTTTTCTTATCTGCTCTGTTTTAAAGGCTTCTGTCCTGTCAGCCTTAGTCTGGAGCTCCTTTCTGTCTGTCTTTTGTATTTGTTTCTGGCCCTTTAAGAGATGTGCAATAATGTGTTGATATTATAAATTGTTTTTTGGGAATGATCTTAGCTGAATGTGTGTCTAAATGATGATGTTTTATTGTAACAATCTGGTATCTGAATGGGTTTTTGAAGCATTGCACAATCTTGCAGTTACAAGTCGGGTTTAGGTAATTGTTTAGTTTATTATTTCAGATAATTCATGCCAGAGAACTTAAATACTTAGGATGGAAAACTAAAGAATTCTACTTTCAAGTTGGCAAGTAACTTCCCAATCATTCAGTCTTTTTTTTCACCAATTTTTAATTGGGTAGCCTGGGAAAATGTCACAGTGTGTATCAGCGCATTAATTTGGAAAAGGATAGTAAATCATAGTATGGTATCTGTTGACAAAACAAGATGTTAAGGTATAAAATTTTGTGAATTGTATCTTAAAATTGTATCATAATTTTCAACATCCGAACCTGAAAATTATGGTTAAAATGCCTTAGGCCTGAGGTTTCTGCTCAGAATAGCAGTTTTGTCCAGCTCCTTCCAGAACTCAGCCAGGACTTATGTTGAAATGCAAATGAAGGAAGTCTGCAAGCTCAGTAGGAGACTGATCTGATGTCTAAGTGGGAAAAAAAAGGTAAATTGTATGGTATTTACTAATTACTGGCGAGTCATTTTTTCTAGGACTCTCATTTTTTTCCTTAGATTCTGTATTTTTTTGAGCTCATTATTTTGATCCTACAGAACTAGGCTAATATTTTTCTGATCAGTTCTATCTTTGACCAAATTGGAGTTTTAAAACACTGCAATGGAGATTTCACCTGCGAAAAGCTACAAGGCTTGTACTATTATTATTTGTGCACACTTTTGTTATGTGTTGTATGTCGATATATCCATATGTCCGTATATCATATATATGATATACAAATTAACATATATAAGGAGTGATCATTAAAAAAAAGGAGCACTCATAAAAACAAATTTTAAAAAGTGGATTCAAAGATCTTTAATTCACGTGATTTAAATGGTTCACTTTAAATTTGGATAAACAAATAACAATAAATGTCTTTAAATTTAAGCTTACAAGTTTTCCTAGCTGCTCAAAAATCTAATAAAATATTAATGTCTATAAAATGTCTAATATGCCTTGGTTCTAGGACTTTTCCTTTAACAAAAAAATGGTTTACACTGTTCACTACATTTCTCTAATATTTTGATAAATAACTGAAGTAAATTTGATATGGGATTACTCATTCATGAGTACGTTTGTTAGATATCTGATTGATTTAGTAAGGTCTGTATAAGTTTGTTCTAAAGTCTGTATAAGATTGTAAAAATAAGTCATGTGATAAAGCGACAAAAATTTCTTAAACAAAAATTTACCCATAACATTGTGTTTATTAAGATTTATTTTTCTAGAGAAAGCAACCATGAAAATTAAACAACTGATTAAATAAGAACTGTTATTTTAGAGAACTGTACTGCCATTTATTTAAAAGCTAAACTTGGTTAATGTAGAAACATCAATGTCATTGTGATGCTATTAATGTGCTCATATCTTCCAGGTATACAAGTCTGTAAGGTAGAAACTTTAAAAGAGCATTACATCAAGCTGGTGTTCTAAAGTTGTGTGGTAAAATATATATATATATATATATATATATATATATATATATATATATATATATATATATATATATGGGATTTATTTACTTGTTCTCAATAAATATTTAAAGTTTTATGTTACTTTTTACATTGGGGAAAAATTTAAATATATTTTTAATTAATGAGAGCCTAATCTATGTAAAGGTTAAAAACTTTCAGCCTTTCTTTAATTCATGTTTTAAATGTTATATCATATGGTGTTAGCTAATGTTCATGTGACCTCAAACAATTTATGTGAACTTTGTAAAATGATATTTAAAAAACAAAGATCAGCTTTAGAACTAAAATACTTAAGATTTGTATAGATCCCTGCCTTACCTGAGATAAGGCTCTGTGTCTCATCTTACAACATGTGAGAATAACTACGAAAGCAGTAGGTCAGATGTTATTTAATTTAAAGTGATTTTCAAAAGTTGGTTTTTTTTTTTCTGTCAAGATTACTAGGATCTCAAACAGGGGAAATGATGTATAACTCAGCCAAAAATTCAGGGTAGCTATTACACGAACTAAGTATTTTTACTCTTGTTAATTTTATTTTGTAATTTCCTTGTAAGTGAACTAAAGATTCCCTGTTAGTGTTTTACAGAAGAGTTGCTTTTCGAACACAACATCGGTTAATTTAAGATAATAAGTCATCACCTACAAGACAGACAGAATAATACAGATCCCAATTAATAAAAAGATAAATAATTTTAAATTATAGACATTAAAGCACAGTACTCTTAATATAAGGCTGTTAAAATTTATTTGCTGGATGTTTAAGATTAGGATTTAAAATTAAATTTAAATGAAAAGGGACAATAAAACCAATATTTGGCTCTTGCCCTCTGAGTCAATCTGTATCCAGGGAACAGGAGACTTCTATAAAGAACTTTGCAACTCTGAGCCACATTACCTCCTGATCAGGAAGATTAATGAGACCACTGGAGAACAGAAAGCCAATCAGTGCATTTTCTACGAAGAAGAGAGTCTTCAGAGAAGAGAGATATCTCTGATGCTTCCAAGGGAAGCCACATGGTCAAGCAAGACCTGGACTCACCTAGCGCAAATGGCACTAGCAGAACTGAGAAGCTGCTCTCAAGTTTCCCCAGGAATGACTCCCATAAAATCTCAGCTGACTGTTAACAATAGATAGAAACAAAAGTCAGTTTTACTGCTTCATCTTAAACTCTTAGCAAAGACAGATAAACCCAAAATACAGCCATTCCTGGGCATTTTAAATAATAATAGTAATGAAAATATTTTCATGTATACACTTTATAGTAGCTTCCCAAAATAAGTAAGACTGGAGGCTACAAAGAAGGATTCTCAGACAGGAATGCCTGATGAGTATAAAAAGAGACTATCAAGAGGAGCTACCAGAGGCAGAAGTTTTTTGTTTAAGGCCTACAGATATTCCTAACCTACACAGGTAGGTTTGGTGTTTGCTAGTACGATTATCCAGCCCTGACTAACAGAATTAAAGGTTTCTCTATTTCACACAGAGGTCATACTATTAAAAGGAATTTGCAAGATCAGATGACATTAAATTATTAAACTGTATCTTATGGGGTGGGACAACTGTGACACTAAAAGTTAAATATTAAGTTGAAAGTCTTGATAACTGGTGATATTGAAGACAGATGAGGGGACATCTATACAGTGACATGTTTCAGCTGCTGCAACATTTATTCAGTACTCATGGTTTTTGTTTCTCTCATAGAAGAACCCATCCCCAGATGACTTTACAAACTGTTCTACCACAACCAGACTTCAAATGGAGCTGACTTCTAAAAGGCAACTCATGTCCCTCACGCTGTTCCCCCTCATGTCACCCTCTCTCAGCTCAGAAGAAGCCAAAATGAGTGACGCCTCTCTTCTTACAACAATGGAGCCAAAAATAAATAGACTTTCATTTTAAGTAATTAATTAAGTCAGCTAAAATCAGGGAGACTGGTTTTGTGTGAGTTCAAAAAATATGGAGACTTTTACCTGAGGTATTAAAATTCCCTCAGTGCTCTTCCCCTACCCTATCAAATATTTGAAAGGGACACATTAGAAAAGGGGGGAATGATAGACCCCACCTGATCTTTTATTAAAATTGGGAGCCATCTTGCCACAAAGCCATAAAAAGATAATTTTGGCTTAACTATAAATTACACCAAATTCTGAACCTGCTTGGAATGCCTGCCCGTGGCCTTGAACTCACCCATGCCTGTCTCTCTGACCAGGAACAGCCCTCTCTGAAACTTTATTGACACATCATAAATATTGGCATTCCCTGGCCAGACAACGACCCTCTCTGAGGCTCTAATGGTCCTCATGAATTTTGATGTTGGGGCCAGCAAAAAAAAAAAAAAAAAAAAAAAGTAAACTGCCATTAGTGTGATGCTTGTCAGAGTTCTGATATCTGTAACCCCCCAGTAGTGTAAAATTCTGGGTTATAAACCTGGGCTGTAGAAAAGTTGGGTGGCTGTCTTGTTCCCGCTGCTTTGGGAGGGAGAGACTGCCTGGACAGTGGAAATAATAAGCTTGCTTTAATTTGATTTTAATTGGAGTCAGTGATCTTTTCTTGCATCCTGGTCTAATAGGTAAACGCTATACAAACATGGAGCTCTGCCGGCCTAAAGACTTCTTTAGAAACTGCCACTGAGGATGGGCACTTGACATATATGTTGTTGTCAGGAGCTTTAGCTTCCTTTCTAATGAGACCATCAAAGCTGGATCTGCATCTATGTGACCTGGAGGACATGGTTTCTTATTTTCCAAAGGACATGAGGCAGCAGTGCTGAATTCACTCTTTGTAGGTAAACTGCGGCCACTGAAGGCTAAGTGTCTCCCCGTGTGGACTGTGAAGCCATTTGGTCATCCTCCACTTTTCATGGTGTTTCTTGCTTCTGCACTGGGAGTTTGTTATTTGCTTCACGAAATACAAGGAATTCAGCTGGGACACAGTGATGGAGGGAGTTCTGTCACATGAGATAGGTCAGGGTCTGCAGGAGAATGCACCAACCAGGCTTCTATCCCACATAGCTTGTCCCCTTGACCATAGCACCTGATTCTGAACATTGTCCTGAAACGTCTCCATATAACAAGATGCCTTATATGGAGAGATTTCAGACATATAAGTGATTCCTGGGTGCACAATGTCAGCCACAAGCCATTTGGAAGTCAATGGCAGATACACATGGCCCAACCACAGATATTTTATCACACACCTGCACACCACAGCTCTGGGCCCACTACTCAGCAGGCTCCAACATACTGGCATCTCTGTTCTACACCATTTTTATGAAACCCAGTCAATCAAGGCACTGTCTGATACACACTTCATCAGCAAGAGGACATTGAAAGGTTCTCCAGTGCCACCTGGTCATGAAAATTTCAAAAATTTCATGGTACTTATCTAGCCATTTTTCAAGGATGAAGTTGGAGAAATTGTGGGTTTCAATTCATTCAGGAACCATTAATGTTTGAGGAAGCACATTTTAAGGAAACTCTGGAGAACTCTCAGAGGCAAGGCTTTCCAAAGAGTGGCCAAAAAGACACATGAAGCCAGGCCCATTTAGGTCTACAATGTGAGACCAATGTGTGTATTGACTCTCAACTATGGCTGCCAAGTCTTTCAGAATAAAATAATGTGATGCCCTGGCAGAGATTGACAATGCTCTGTGGAAAGCCACCCTGGGCATTGATCTCAGTTTCCAAAGGCAACTCTCATGCATGGCCTCTTAAAATCCCAACACAATTCATGGCAATACTTCTCTGAGGTCAGTTCCAGAACTCAGTCTGTAAGGGGAATCACACCAGAGTTCAAGCCCAGGTGGACCTAGGCATCTTTTCCAACCACCACACAAATGACCACAATTAAAACCAAAACACTCCCACATGGCCCTCATCTTCTTTCACATAGACACTCTTCATAACCTCTGGCTGGAGGTTTCCATGAGGGGCCAGCCCAAGACAGTTTTCCAAATAAGCTCCCTTGCTCCTCATTTGCCTAAAGTCAGGGTGGCCTGGACACCCTTCCTGTGAACCAATAGTGATCAAATAGTCTTGCTCCTAATTCTGCTCTGCTTCTCCAATTTGAGGCCTACTGACTATCTGGTATAGATTCTTTATGTGAATTGGTGTCATGAGAAAACCCAAGCCCTTATGGGCTAGACTCTGCAGGGCTTTGAAGAACTGATTTGTCACAAAGGATCCCTATTCTCACTTGATGGAGGTCAGGAAGCTTTCAGAGGAAGGGAAGAGACTTCATCCACAATGACTGCTCTTTTGGCCATTTTGGTTTAGGATTCACACTTGGAAACTTTCTTTGATCCATCAGGTGCTGAAAATCTAAGCCACTGCCTCACACAGGGCAAAGAGGCTGATTCAGCCACATCTCTTTCCAAAGCAATTAAGCAGAGAGCCACAGGTGATGCCCATTCATTTCCATTTAAAAACTGTTTTCTTCTGGCTTCAAAAAGGGGTGGCCTGAGGCCAAGATCTTCCTGACATTCAGGACAACAGAACAATAGGTAAGCAAAAGGCCCAAAGCAGTGTTTCTCCACTGAGACTTTAATGGTCACACAGCTATGTGAGTTTTCTGAGATGCTTCCATTCTCCTCAGCTATCCAGTACATGGCCATGTCACAGAGCTTGGAGGTGGTACATATCTTGGAAACAAAACCATGAGGCTATTCTGGAGAGTGTCCAGTATTCAGGATGAAAAGAGGAACTTAGGAAGATAATAGGTGTTGCCCATGCATAAGGCAAGCAGCTCTTTATTCTTTAATTTGGCAAGATGAATGCTGGGAAGTTTTCTACTAGACAGGACACAACCATCGATAAATTCGCTTTTCAAATGTCTACAAAAAAATAACAAAGGATTGAGTTGGATACACAGACATAGAAACACTCGCGTTGTCAAACAACTTTCTATAAACATTCCAGTCCAAACAAAAAAACCGCCTTTCCTACCTATTCTCAGAACATGAGACAAAACCACAAACTCACACTGACACCCACAACGGCACCTCCTTCCCACAAGTATGTCTGTGACTATCCTGAGTGTCCTCTGACTGGTGGGCCATATTATGTTCATCCAAAATGGCCCGTCCTATCTGAGACCTGCTCTTCTTTGCCAACTCTTTGAAGTTGTCAGGAGCCATGGTTGAGCCACTACCTGCTTCGTCAGAAAAGGCCCCTCTTCAGAGCTCTCCTGGCATTTGGCCATCATCACATAAGTAGGTACCAAGAAAGACTGACTCTGTCCTTGGTAAATCCAAACAAGTGAGACCACTGGGACTGTGACTGGGACTGGCTCTGGGTGCCTGGCTTCCTGGATCCCAAGTTCAGAGAGTTCCATCACCAAGAAAGTGTGGTAGGTCACTTCCTTCACGAACTGAATGAGGTCACTGCCTTGGCAACCACTTTGTCCTAACAGTTGCTTCCATGGTTCCCATGAGATGGAATCTGCCCATACTTCCTGTGACACTTTCACAAGTTAGAATGATACATCAACAATAGGCACCCGGGAACAGCTCTCCACACAGGCCTGGTTTGGTCTATTTAATCTACATTAAGAAGAGAGAGGCTTTCATACACATCCCTTCATTTTGACCAAGTTGTTTTACATGGAAGTTGACTTTTGCTCTCTCAGGTCTTTCATACGTGTCTACATCTTCTTCAGGGATCATTTCTGCATGGAACTTTGAGGTTCTCATCAGGTTGAAGATCCCCTACATTCCTGTATTGTAAGACCAACAATGTCCTTGTTCTTCTGTTAAGTTAGATTGAGGAAATATTGCATGGTTAAGGTTAATAACAGGTTCGATTTGGATTAGTAATCATTCTGCGGGATGAATAATGGTATTGGGAACCTGCGATATTTACAAGAATATACAGGTGAAATATAAGTATGAAAACAGAAATCTAGGTAGTATTTGAAGTTCAGAAGGGCATTGGGTGGCCTGGACACCCTTCCTTTGATCCAGGAGTGATCAAATAGCCCTGCCGCTAAAACTTCCCTGCTTCTCCAATTTGAGGCCTACTGACTGTCAGGTATAGATTCTTTATGTGATTTGGAGTCATGAGAAAACCCAAGCACCTTTGGGCTAGCCTCTGCAGGGCTTTGAGGAACTCATTTGACCCAAAGGATACCTATTCTCACTTGATGGAAGTCAGGAACTGAAAAGGTTTTTCGAACGTCGGAGGAAAAGACCACCAAGAGACTGTCTCATGCCACAGCAAATGGTTTATTGGGGGTCCAGCAGGCTGGGGCTCAAAGCTCACTTCAGAGAAGCAAAGAACAAAGAGCCCCAGGACAACTTGAGAAGAGATTATATACAATCTTTAGAGAGTGCAGGGACTTTATATACATCATAGCCTCCTTTAGCAAATTATCATATACTGCAGGAAAATCAAATAATAACTCTAAAACATGATTAGCACATTCATTGATGGGAACGGTTCCGGCAGGGGGTGATTGGTCAGGCCTGAGAAGGGGTATACATTTAAACTGATTGGTTGAAGCCCTGAGATGTATACGTGCTGAGATGCACGGTTTCTGGCAAGGGGTTGTTAAGTAACTAGGTGGTCAGGGAAGATTTCAACACATCTAATGGGCAGTTCCGGGAATTGTCTTCACTGACACAGGAATTTCAGGTTCTGAGCGCAGCTTGTAAACTTTATAAAACCTGTTTCTATACGTTTCAATTTTAATTTCTTTAATTCTTTCATTTCCCACTCCTTTTTCTGACTACATTTAATCTTAAAAGTAATGAATAATAAATATTGCAGGGTCTCACATTCTATTTCTGCCAGTGAAGTGTATTTCTGTCTGATTACCATGAGTTTTACTTGCCCAATCTGAGCCTGGAGAAAGGAAACTATGCGGTTAAGCAAACGAGGTCCCACAGTTAGCAACACCATAAGCATGATCAGGGGTCCAGCTAAGGATGATAGGAGTGTAGTTAACCAGGGGGACTGGGTAAACCATGACTCAAACCACACTTGTTGAATCTCCCTTTCTCTCTGGTGCTCTTCAAGGCATTTTCTCAATTTACTCATGGATTCTTTTACAACTCCAGTATGGTCAGCATAAAAACAGCATTCTTCTCTCAGTATAAAACAGAGGCCGGCCTCCCTCATGAAATGGAGGTCTAATCCTCTCCTGTTCTGTAAAACAACTTTTGAGAGAGAGGTTAAGGATTTCTGCAAAACTGTGATGGTGGTCTCTAATGTCTTCAAGTCTTGATTTATTGCTGTTTCTAATCGGGCCATTTGTTGTGACCCATGGATCATATCAGCTGTTCCCATACCCACTCCTGCAGCAGCTCCTATCTCCAATAGGATGGCTAGAGTAAGGGACACTGACTCCTGGCAAAATCGGGTTCTTCGTCTCCCTAGTAGACCTTCAATTCAAATGATTCTGCAACATGATAGAGCACCCTGGGGAGTATCTGCACCATTATACAATAATTTACAGAGCTGTCAAATACCTGGGCTGAAATGCAAGGAGTTCTGACTGTGTGGAGTTCAGTACCATAAAGGTTCCTTTAATTAGTTCTCAGGGGGAGGAGTCAGCTGTACTCTGGACTGGGGAAGTAGGCAAAGATGAAAACTGGGAAGTATGAGATGGTAGAGGGGTTTTGGTAGATCTAGGCATGGGAGGTTTAGGAGGCTTAATTCCTGACTTGAGGGGATTGGGCCCTATTGCTGTGGGATTTTCTTCCTTTTTAAGCCAGATGGTGAAACAGAGACCAAATTCATAACCAGGGCCATTAATATAGAATCGCATTCCCCAAGTATTTCCCATAGGCCATGTTGTTCTGAAGTAGCCCCTTCCTTTTGAAGTGAAAGTTATATTGAGGGGGTAACATAGACTATTTTTTCCACAGTGAGTTGTTGACACCACTTGGATAGCGGCACATTTATTGGGATCAATCCAGGTGTCATTTCATACTACCCGAATTATACTGTCTGGGGAGTTTGGGTTCCACAATGCAGCTCCCGTGTGTTCACAACCCCAAGATCTACAATAAAAGTCACTGGGTCCTCCAGAGGTTTGGGCCTGTTTGCGACTTCAGAAATCAGCTGGGCACACTTAATAAACAAGACTGGCTAGTTTACACCTGAGCTGGGGGAGATGGCATCCATAATTCATGGCGTATGTTGGTCTATGTTGCCCTGGTTTGGGTTTGAGTGGGATCTGTGTGGGGTCCACTATGTCAGGGAGATCCCAGTCAGAGAGGCCTATGGCAAGCTGACAAATGTCCGGGTGGAGAGATGGCCACCAAGTCCATAAGGGGGCTGTATGTGAAATAGGCCACACTTCTTGCCCAGTAGGATTTATAACTTGCCATTGTTGCTGAACAGGCTGATGGGGATTAGGGCTGCTTGTGGTCAGGGGAAGAATCTATAGCCCTACCCACACCACGGACATGCAACTTGAGAGGGTTACCAGTCTGTTCCAGTTTCCAGCCAGAGTCTGGACAGGGCACAGGATTGAGATGGGAGGCATGTATCCAGGAAGTGATCCCATCCACTTTCACCACTGTAGGTGTTAAAAGCAGCACATGGTATGGTCCTTTCCAGCGGGGTTCCAGGGATTACACCTGATGCTGTCTCACGTAGATGAAGTCTCCCACTTGATATCGATGTGGGGTTTCTTCTCCAGGCTGATAAGCAGTGGCCAACTGTTTCCACAGGTATCGCTGGGTGCTGGGTTTGTTCAAGGGCTTTGAGTCTGTCAAGCAAGGGGGTGTGAAAGGAATCATTAATCTCAGAGTTGGGGTTAGGTCCCTTACTGGAGGAGGGGCACCATAGAGAATTTCATAAGGGGTGAGGTTACACAAAGAGGCGGAGGGGGTATTTCTGGCACGAAAAAGTGCATGAGGTAGGAGCATAGTCCAATTTTTTATACCGGTCTCCAAGCTTAAATTCGTTAAGGTCTCTTTGATGGTTCTATTCATCATTTCTACCTGTCCTGAGCTCTGTGGTCTATAAGCACAATATAACTTCCAATTAATCCCCAGGGTCCTGGAAAATTCCTGACTTACCTGGGCAACGGATGCCGGTTCGTAATCAGACCCTATTACCTTAGGCAGGCCGAACCTTGGAAAAATGTCTTCTAGGGTCTTTTTGGCCACCATCTGAGCTGTTTGTTTCTTCATGGGGAAGGCTTCGACCCATCCTAAAAAAGTATCAACAAAGACTAGGAGATACTTAAGTCCATACCTTGCTGGTTTAATTTCAGTAAAGTCCACTTCCCAGAATTGTCCTGGTCTGGTTCCTCGTAAGTGCTTCCCTGCAGGAAGCTTGGATGGGAAAGTATTAACTAATTGGCACACTTGAAAAGGTCTAATCACCTGCTCAGCTATTTCTTTCCTCTGTGAGTCAGTCAATAATAAGTCCTTTCTTCGGTCCTTTAAGAGTGCCTATAACTTCTTTGAGCCTAAGTGGTTGAGCTGGTGTACGTCTTTGACATAAAGTTGGGCTTTTTGAAATTGTAAACTTGGCTCTGTGGGGTCCCAGAGTTCTGTATCTGTCTCCTCAGATGATAAGTTGCCTGAATGTTCCGGGGCAAGCAAGTCTCCTGATTGTTGTTCCCCCCGGTGTGGAAAAAGTTAACAGAGTCACTCCGTTTAGGGCTGCCAATAAAGCTTCCTCATCTGCCCTTCTGTTTCCAACCGCCACGGGGTCGTTTCCCTTCTGGTGCCCTGGACAGTGCACTATTGCTATTTCTTTATGGGCCTGCATTGCTGAGAGAAGGTGGAGGATCTCATCATTATTCTTGATTTCTTCCTTGGCAAAGGTCAATAGCCCCCATTGTTGGTAAATAGTCCCGTGCATATGAACAATGGCAAATGAATAGTGCCTATCAGTGTATATGGTGGCCCTTTTGCCTGTTGCTCGTTCCAATGCTTTCATAAGGGCAATCAGTTCTGCTTTTTGGACTGATGTCCCTTCTGGGAGACCAGAGGATCAGATGAAATTAGTTTTGCTAACTGCTGCTGCTCCAGCCCGCCGCTTACCATCTTGGAGGAAGCTGCTCTCGTCCGTAAACCATACGACTTCATGGCGAGGCAGTGGCTGATCCTTCAAGTCTCGTCGTATACTGGTTTCCTTGCCAGTATGTGTTGACACTCATGAGTGACGGGTCCTGATGATTCTTCTGGCAGCAGTGTAGCCGGGGTGAGTGGAGCAGGGGGTCCCAGCGTTATTCTGTCTTTGTCAAGCAAGAGGCTCTGGTAGTGGTTAATTCTGGAGTTTGATAGCCACCTATCTGGAGGCTGACAGATGATGCTCTCCAGGGAATGGGGGGCTATAATGTTTAGCTTCTGCCCCAACGTTCATTTATGACCATCTTTTATTAGAAAGGCTGCCGCTGCTATAGCACTTAAGCAATGGGGCCACCCGATAGCCACTGGGTCCAGTTTTTTTGATAAATATTCTACCGGCCTTTTCCAAGGTCCCAAAGACTGAGTGAGCACTCCCCGTGCTATTCCTTTCTTTTCCTCGATGTAGAGAGTGAAGGGTTTTCTACATCTGGTAGTGCTAAGGCCGGAGCAGATAGCAGCACCTTTTTTTGACATTATGAAAACCTTGTTGGTGCTCAGGGGTCCATGGAAGTGGGCATCCCCCTTTATCAGCGTTTATAAAGGGGCAGCCAGAGATGCAAACCCAGGAATCCATTACCTGCAAAAGCTGGCAGTCCCAAGAAACTCTCTGAGTTGTCTCTTATTTGATGGGGGCAGTATCTGCACAATGGTTTATTTTCTGGGCTCACGGAGCCATCATTTGCCACCCCTAAGAGAATAATGCAGGAAGATTACTTCTTGCTGACAAATTTGGGCCTTTTGGCAGAAGCCCAATATCCAAGCCGAGCAAGCTCGGATAATAGTGCTTGGGTCCCAGACTCATAGGTCTCCTTGGTGTCGGCTGCCAGTAGAAGATCATCCACATATTGGAGTAGGGTGACTTTAGGGTGTGCAGTTTTGAAGTCATTAATGTCCTTGTGGAGGGGTTCATCAAAGAGAGTGGGGGATTTTTTGAACCCCTGTGGGAGTCTAGTCCAGGTTAGTTGGCCAGATGTTCCAGGTTCTGGGTCTATCCACTCGAAAGCAAACAGCAACTGACAGTCCTTATGTAGAGGTGAGCAGATGTAAGCATCTTTTAAGTCCAGCACAGTGTACCATTTCCGCTCCGAATTCAGAGTACTAAGCAAATTATATGGATTTGGTACTGTGGGGTGAATGTCCTGCACTCTGTTGTTGATCTCTCTTAGGTCTTGAACAGGACGGTAGTCCCCAGTTTCTGGCTTTCTTACTGGTACCGGGGGGTATTCCAGGCTGATTGACAGGGCCTTAAGACCCCAAGAGCCAGGTATTTATGAATATGGGGCCTTATCCCTTCCTTAGCTTCTTTGCTTAGAGGATATTGTTTAACACTAATTGGAGAGGCAGAGGCTTTTAATTCTACTACTATTGGAGGTTGTTTATGGCTAGACCTAACCCAGCAGTTACTGCCCAGGCATTAGGATAATCTTTTATCCATTTCTGTGGTAGTTTGCCTGTTTGATCAGTCCTAGGGGGTGTGAAGAGTTGATGTTCATCTTCTACGGACTTATTGAAACACGTGACTATGGGAGTTTATACTGAAGGCTTTAGAAACTCAACTTGGGGAACATCAGGGTTAAAGGTTATTCTAGTCCAGAGTTTGGTAAGCAGATTCCTGCCCATCAATGGGGCTGGGCATTCTGGGATTACTAGGAAAGAGTGGTGGACTTTTCCCTTTCCGAGGTCCATATTCATCTTAGTTTGTCCAAGCCCGATATCTACTGCCATTAGCCCCTTGAACTAGGGACCATTTAATTGATAGGGGGCCCAGTGGGGTCTTAAGGGCTGAGTACACTGCTCCTGTAATCACTTCAAAGTTCACTCTGTTCCTCTCAAGTTCAAATGTTACTCTGAGCTCGAGGAGGGGATCTGAGCCCCGACTTTCCTAGTCCTCTTCTAGAGTCAGCACGGCGGGCTGGCGTGGCTGCTTTTTTGGGGGGCACTCTTTGGCGCAGTGTCCTTTTTCTTCACAATAGGCACATTGATCTGAGGCCAGGGGCAGCCTTTGGCGTGGGCCCAGGTATCCCTTTCTGTCTCCCTGCTTTTTAACTTCTGACCTATTGCTGTGACCAGAACCTTAGGCAATGCATTACTCTGCCATTTGCTCCTTTCATCCTCCTTTTGTTCCCTTTCCTTCTCTCTCCTCTATTCCCTTTCCTCCTCAGTTTCTCTCTTATAATATACTTTCTCAGCTTCTTTGACTAAATCTCTTAAGGTCAATGTCTTGTAATCCATCTAGACGTTGTAACTTTCTATTAATATCTAGGGCAGTCTGCTCGATAAAGGCCATTGCACAGGTGCCTTTTGGTCCTCTGCCTGAGGATCAAAAGGAGTATAATTCCTATATGCTTCCATAATTCTCTGCAGAAACATAGAAGGAGACTCATTAGGCTCTTGGATAATCTCTCTTACCTTGGCCAAATTAGTCGGCCCTCTGGCGGCCGCTCGGAGACCCACTATTAGAGAACGGCGATAAGTGGACAGATGCTACCTACATTCAAAGGTGTTGGGGTCCCAGTTGGTTCAGCTCATGGGCCCGTAGGGATGGAGAGGGAGCATCACAGGGGCTTCTGAGTTTTCTATTATCCATCTCCTGTGGATTCCTTTAGGTGGCCCAGCTTCCTCCAGGGGAGCAGGGGCTGCTGCTGCTGCGGGGAAGTCCCCTGGAGGGCTTGGGTCTGGCCCAATTGCCTCTATCGGCGGAGAGGCTGAGTCAGCGGTGGGAGGATCATCAATAACGTGTTGTGGGTTGGGGGGCAAGGGTAGAGGATAAGCAGGGGGAGCAGTGTCCAGTCCTGTAGCTCAGGGAGAATGGAGGGAAGAGAGGGAGGAGTGGAAGTTTTGAATGATAGGATCGTGGGGGAAGGGTTATATGGCTATTGATCTGGGTGTACACGTGGCCCCGGCTGAAAGACAATATCTCTGACTTTTCGGGTTAGAGGGAAGTGGACGGATCCTTCTGGGGGCCATCCGACTCCGAGGATGGGCCATTCTGAAGCACAGAGAGTCTGCCAGGTCCGGCATTTTACTGAAAGAGAAAGATTTTGGGTACTTGAGCGGACATCAGTCCAATGATCAAGGTTAAGGGACAGAGGCATGGAAGTGCTTTGTTCCATAATGTCCCATAATGGGAGTTACTCAAACAGGGACAGTGAATACACAAATGCGACACAGACAAAGACAAACAGTAAACGTTTAACATGAGTCCAAGACAAAGATTAGAACTGAGTAACTGGCAGAACCTTATGGGTTAGACAATAAAGACAGACAGTAAACTCAACATGAGTTCCTGACAATGAACAAAACTGAGTAGCCGGCAAAACCTGATGGGCTGGAAAACCGAATCCTGAAGCAAAATATAACCGAGTTGAGGAAACTACTATTCCTCGATTTCGTGAGTCCTCTGGAGTGTCCCCCAGGGACGTGGCCTGTGGCTCTGTGACACATCTGTCAGCCACCGTCGCAGAGAGCTGATGTTCTTCACCGACAGCCACTTTGCCAAGCCCTAACCTGAAACCCGAAACCAGAAAGAGGCACCTTACTTACCCCGAGAGGAGTCCATTGAGGTCTTTTGTTCGTCACTGCTGGATATCTCAGCTAGGGCCTCCAGATGAAAAGGCGGGTCCAACGTTGGAAGAAAAGACCACCAGGAGAATTTCTCATGCAACAGCAAAGGGTTTATTTGGGGTCCAGCATGCTGGGGCTCAGAGCTCACTTCAGAGGAGCAAAGAACAAAGAGCCCCGAGAACAACTTGAGCAGATTTTATATACATTCTTTAGAGAGGGCAGGGACTTTACATACATCATAGCTTCCTTTAGCAAATCACCATATACCGTGGGAAAATCAAATAACAACTCTAAAATATGACTAGCACATTCATTGGCGGGAACAGGTCAGGAAGGGGGTGATTGGTCAGCCCTGAGAAGGGGTATACATTTAAACTGATTGGTTGAAGCCCTGAGATGTATACGTGCTGAGCTGCACGTTTTCTCGGAAGAGGTTGTTAAGTAACTAGGTGGCCAGGGAAGATTTCAACACACATCTAATGGGCAGTTCCGGGAATTGTCTTAACTGCCACAGGAATTTCAAGTTCTGAGTGCAGCTTGGAAACTTTACAAAACCTGGTTATTTACGTTTCAATTTCAATTTCTTTTATTCTTTCAGAACCTTACAAAGGAAGGCGATAGACTTCATCCACAATGACTGCAATTTTGGCCATTTTGGTTTAGGAAGCAGACATGGGATCTTTCTTTAGATCCATATGGTGCTGATAATCAAAGCCACAGCCTCACACAGGGCCAAGAGGCTGATTAAGACACATCCCTTTCCAAAGCAATTACTTCTCTGAGGTCAGTTACAGAACTCAGTCTCTGAGGGGAATCACACCAGAGTTCAAGCCCAGGTGGACCCAGTCATCTCTTCCAAATGCCACACAAATGACCACAATTAAAACCAAAACATTCCCCAAGATCCTCATCTTCTTCCATATATACATTCATCATAACCTGTGGCTGGATGTTTCCATGAATGGCACAGCCTAAGAGAGTTTCCAAAATAAGCTCCCTTGCCCCTCATTTGCCTAACCTCAGGGTGGCCTGGACACCCTACCAGTGAACCAGGATTGATCACATAGGTTTGCTGTTAATACTGCTCTGCTTCTCCAATTTGAGGCCTACTGACTTTCAGGTATAGTTTCCTTATGTGATTTGGAGTCATGAGGATACCCAATCATCTCTGCAGGGCTTGAAAGAACTCATTTGTCCCAAAGGATCCCTATTCTCACTTGATGGAGGTCAGGAACCTAAAAGAGGAAGGTGAGAGACTTCATACACCATTACTGATCTTTTTGCCATTTTGGTTTTGGATGCACACATTGGATTTTTCTTTAGATCGAACAGGTGCTGAGAATCTAAGTCACTACCTCACACAGGGCCAAGAGGCTGATTCAGACACATCCCTTTCCAAAGCATTTAAGCAAAGGGCCACAGGTGATGCCCATTCATTACCATTTGAAAACAGTTTTCTTCAGGATTCACAAAGGGGTGACCTGAGGCAAAGACCTTCATGAAATTCATGGCAACAGGCAAATAGGTTAGCAAAAGGCCCAAAGCAGGGTTTCTCCACTGAGACTTTCCTGGTCACACTGATATCTGAGTTTTCTGAGATGCTCGCATTCCCTTCAGCTAGCCAGAACATGGCCATGTCACAGAGCTTGGAGATGGTATATATCTTGGACACAAAACCATGAGCCTATTCTGGAGAGTGGCCAGAATTCAGGAAGAAAACAGGAATTTAGGAAGATAGTAGGTGTTGCCCATCGATAAGGAAACCTGCAGTCCATTCCTAAAATGGGCAGGAAGAATGCTGGGAAGCTTTCTACTAGACAGGACACATCCATTGATGCATTCTTATTTCTAATGTCTTCAACCACGGACATGGTGAGATACACAGACATAGAAACACTCACCTTGTCCAACGACTTTCTAGAAACAGTCCACTCCAAACCAAACATACTGACTTTCCTACCTATTCTGAGAACATGAGACAAATCCACAAACTCACACCCACATTCACAAAGGCACCTCCTTCTACCAAGTAAGTCTGTGACTTTCCAGAGTGTCCTCTGACTGGTGTACCATACTATGTTCCCCCGAAATGGCCTATCCTGTCTCAGATCTGGTCTCCTTGTCCAACTCTGTGAAGTTGTCAGGAGCCTGGGCTGACCACTACCTGCTTTCTCAGAAAAGGCCCGTCTCCAGAGCTCTACTTGCATTTGGCCATCCTCAAATCATTAGGTATCAAGAAAGACAGACTCTGTCCTTGGTAAATCCAAACAAGTGAGCCAAGTGGGACTGGGACTGGGGCTGGCTCTGTGTGCCTGGCTTCCTGGATAACAAGTTCAGAGAGTTCCATCACCAAAGATGTGACGTAGGCCAATTCTTTCAGGAACGGAATGAGGTCACTGCCTTTGCAACCACTTTGTCCTAACAGTTGCTTCCAAGGGTCCCTTGAGATGGAGGCTGCCCCTACTTCCTGTGACACTTTCACAAGTTAGAATGGTATATCAACCATGGAGTCCAAGGAGAAGCTCTCCACAAAGGGCTGGTTTGGTCCATCTTCTTTATATTAAGAGGAGAGGGGCTGATTCAGTCACATCGTTTCATCCTGACCAGGTTGTTTGCCATGGAAGATGACTTTTGCTCTCTCAGGTCCTTTATATCTGCCTATATCTTCTCCTGGGATCATTTCTGCATCAACTTTGAGGTTCTCAGCAATTGGAAGATCATCTACATGCCTGTATTGTAAGTCCAACTCTGTCTCTGCTCTTCTGTAAAGTTAGATTGAGGGAACAGTGCATGGTTAGGGTTAATACCATATACTATTTGGGTTAGGAATCATTCTGAGGAATGAATAATGGTATTGGGAACCTGCGATATTCACAAGAATATATCAGTGAAATATAAGTATGAAACCGGAAAATCTAGGTACGATTTGAAGCCCTGAAGGACATTGGGCCTTTTAGTGGGATACTTAGCTTTGAATTATGTTCTGCACAGATGTCTCAGATAAATCGATATGCAAAGGCATAAGACCTTGTACCTTGGATGATTGAATGTAGAAAAGAACTTCCAGTCAAAAATGAATAGTCTGTAGGATTAGGAAGATAGTTGGTAGGTTTAGTAAAAAGAGTGAGTATAGAATTTGGACCAAAAGTTCATTAGCAATATTGTTTCATTGAGAGAGTGAACGTAAATATTAGCACATGTGAAAAGTCATTCACAATGATGAACTGGGGAAAATATGTAGGAAAGCAGATATCGATAGAGACATTAGGAAATCAGGCACAGTATAAGGTGAGTGATAGGATTTGACCCTTTCAACATGGTTGAAGTTGAATGTATAATCTTAGGAAGAAACAAATATGTAGACACCAAAAGGATTGACATTTCAGAGCATTAGGCAATGTGGACATGGTTGATTTTAGTATTCCATGCTCACTTTGCATTTTGATTTGGTGAAAGGTTAATACAATAGGTACTTGTCACTTCCTGTTTTTCTGTATGCTTAACAAAATACTGTTGAAATCTTGAGAGCTGTTTGATAATTTTGTTCCCAGAATGTGCTGTCCCCAACTGCCAAACAGCAGAATGTACTCCCTCACCTGGCTGCACGCAAACTGCCCACTCGCCCTGACCCATCAAAAATTTCCTTTCCTGCCCTCTCCAAGGAAAGTACATAAGCTCTCTTTAAGCTGTTCTCAGGGCTTTCAACTCTATACATGTGAGCTCTTAGCCCCAGCATGCTGAACCCCCAATAAACCGTTTGCTGTAGTTGAGTGAAAATGGTAAACTCTTCTGGATTTAAAAGATGCTTTCTTTTGCTTGCCTCTGCATAAAGATAGTCAGTTTCTGTTTGCTTTCCACTTGGTAGACCCAGAAACTGGAACGTCTGGTCAACTAACTTGAACTGGACACCCACAGGGGTTTAAAAATTCCCCCACTCTCTTTGATGCAGCCCTCCACAGAGATCTCAACAACCTCAGAAATGCGCACCCCAAAGTCCCCCTGCTTCAATATGTGGATCTCCTGCTACTGGCTGCCAACAACAAGGAAAACTGTGAGTCTGGGACCCAATCACAATTATCTGAAATTGCTGAACTCGGGTATAGAGCTTCGGCCAAAAAGGCCCAAATTTGCCAGCAAGAAGTAATCTTCCTGGGGTATTCCCTTAGGGGCTGTAAATGATGGCTCACTGAGCCCAGAAAACAAACTGTTGTGCAGATACCACCCCCATCTAACAGGGGATAACACAGAGAGTTTCTTGGGACTGCTGGCATTTGCAGGTTATGGATACCTGGGTTTGTGTTTTTAGCTGCTCCTTTATACCCTCTGTTAAATGAGGATGCCTAATTCCAATAAACCCCTGTGCACCAGCAAGCTTTTGATAATATCTAAGGACACTGACACTGAAATCCTCAACTTCACTGAGCAAAGCCTGCAATTACAGAAAGCCCTACACTACGTTAAAAGTGTACATCAACTCACTCACCTTGGTTCAAAGAAACTACAGGCGTTCCTGAAGGATCAAGAACAGAGTTTTCGACTAACCGACTCACAGTGAAAGGAAATAACAGAACGGGTAACAAAAGCCTGTCGGGTCTGTCAATTGGTTAATGCTTACCCTTCCAAGCTTCCTGCAGGAAAGCACCTATGAGGAACCAGACAAGGACAATTCTGGGAAGTGGACTTTACTGAAATTAAGCCAGCAAGGTATGGACTTAAATATATCCTAGTCTTTACAAATATATTTTCAGGATGGATTGAAGCCGTTCCCATAAAAAAAAAAAAGGCGCAAATGGTGGTCAAGAAGATCGTGAAAGATATTTTTCCAAGATACGGTCTGCCTTAGGTAATAGGGTATGATATTTGAATGGCGTCATGGCCCAGGTAACTCAGGGGTTATCCAGAACCCTGAGGATTATATGGAAGTTACATTGTGCTTATAGACCCCAGAGCTCAGGACAGGTAAAAAAAAAAAAATAAATAGAACCATTAAAGAGAACTAAACGAAATTAAGCTTAGAGACCGGCTTAAAAGATTAGAGTATGCTCCTGCCTTATGCACTGTTTCATGCAAGAAATACTCCCTCTGGTTCTTTGTGTAACCTCACCCCTATGATATTCTCTATGTTGCCCCTCCTCCAGTAAGGGACCTAACCCCAACTCTAAGACCTAACGATCCTTTCCACACCCCCTTGCTTGACAGACTAAAAGCTCTTGAAAGAACTCAGCTATACCTGTGGAAACAGCTGGCCACTGCCTACCACCCTGGGAACGAGGGGACTCCACATGGATATCAAGTAAGAGACTTCATCTACATAAGACAACGTCAGGTGTCATCCCTGGAACCCCACTGAAAAGAACCATACCAGGTGCTACTTATAACACCTACAGTGGTAAAGGTAGACGAAATCACTTCCTGGATCCATTCCTCGCATCTCAAGCCTGCGCCCTGTCCAGACTCTGGCTGGATACTGGAAAAGAGTGGTAACCCTTTCAAATGGTGTATTCGCCAGGTGGATAAGGCTATAGATTCTCCCCTTGGCCACGAGTAGTCTTAATGCTCATCAGCCCGTACAGCAGCGATGGCTGAACACAAATCCTACTAGACAAGAAGTATGGTCTATCTCACATACAGCCCCCTTAGGGACCTGGTGGCCATCTCTTCACCCAGACATTTGTCAGCTGGCTATAGTTCGTTCCTATTGGGATATCTCTGAAAAAGAGGATCCCACTAAAATTCCATTAAATCCCTTCTGTACCATAGATAATGGAAACAAACATTATGGATGTAGGGACACACGAGCCTGATGCAGGTTGGCTAGCCTAGATTACTATGTTTTCCCGGCGGACTATCAAAACCACAAACAGCCATGGCTGTGTGCGGGAAAAGCTGACTTCTTCTGAAAGTCATGGGGATGTGAGCATACAGAGGCTACCTGGTGGAATCCAAACTCCTCATCAAATTCAGTACACAGTATTGGCCATATTACTAATTAGACAACCAAAACTGATGGCCCCCAGATGGGTCTCTAGATCCTCAAATTCTGTGTGACCTTTTTAACTTCTGCAAGTGCTCAAAAGGGTGAAATGAGATTCCCCTATGTGGAGGCCTATTCGCTCCTTCTCTCACATCCTGAACTATGCTTCTCCAATAGATCCTCACCCTCTGCCTTCTGCTCCAGAATCTCTGCTGTCACTCCCACCTCAGCAACCTGATTTATCCCCTCCAATTACTAGATCAAAACCCAAACCTCGGTTCTAAGACAATTGCCCCCTTGCTGAGGTAGCAGGTACTGAGGCATCCCTCCACCAACTCACTCCTCTCTTCTCCTGTCAGTGCCCGCACTGAGTCCCACCAGGTCCTCTTACCAGCTATACCAAAGCTCAAACCAGCTGAGGAGAGCCCTCAGACCCCTATCCAAGATGTAATAAAAATGGCTTTTAAAGTTGCTTTATCATCACTGAAAACAGGTTACTAAGTATTTAAAGTCCCTCACAGGCTTTTTGGGATACTCACTCCCATCTTCCCCTCTGCTCTACCTGATCTACTGCTCAAAATTTAGGAAAATCCTAAACCCCTTTCTCATTATTATTTTACATCTCTCCTTTCTCCTACACAGATCCACGTAGCTACTCTCACCCCCCGCCTTCCCCATCTTCCCCCTCTGTACAAGGCCCACAGAAAAGTCTTAACTGACCTTCTCCAAAATTCTTCACCATGGCTGACTTTAGGACTTTCAGCAAAAGAGTCCCTATAAAATAGTTCAATGTAGATAACCTTCCTCTTTTTGTGTTGCCTGTTCAACTTGGCAACTGGCTGGAAAAATCAGCACTCCTAAGCTAGACACCCCCTTACTAGTTTTTCAGAAAATATGTGAACAAGGCCTCCAGCCTTGAGCTGGGGCTTCACAGGGATGGCTACATTTGTAAGATAAAGAAGTTACCAACTGAAAGTAAATTTATATGGCTATTAAAAAGGAAGCATGAAAACTAAAAAAAAAAAAAAAAAAAAAAAAAAAAAAAAAAGAAGTTACCAACTGGGCGCCATGGTAACAGCTGGCAGGGAGAAAACAAAAAATAGAAGAAAAATGCTCTCCCCCTCCTAGGTGTCCTTAAAAAGTTAACTTGCCCAGAAGAGAGAAAAAAAAAACAGAAACAAAAACTGCTTTTTGGGGACTTCTGCAGACTGTGAACTTCTTAGCCCCTTCCATTACATGTTGGGTACAAAATTCTGAAACTACCTAAACTTGGGGTTCAGGGGATTAATTGATTACAAGAGAAGCAATGCCCTCTAAATCCGGTTGCAACCAAAAAGGACTGTTACTCTGTTTTCGGTGCTATCTTAGGTGCCTTGCCCTGTCCATACCTACAAGAGTATAATTCTATATACTTAAACATTGTTTATGTTTTCATAAAATTGTCAACTGGTGCGATTAATTATGTAATTGTGCAGATGTTTCCCAGAGTGCTCTATCATGATGCAGGTTCATTAAGATCAAATAGCAGGGGGCATACAACCCGGTTCTGCTGGGAATCTGTAGCGATCCTATTAGGAATAGGAGTTGCTGCAGGGCTGGGCACAGGAACCACTGCCCTAGTCCATGGAACACAATAAATGACCCAATTAGAAGCAGCAGTAGACCAAAGCTTAAAGATATTAAACCTCCATCACAGGCTTACAGGAATCCTTAACATCTCTCTCTGAAGTTGTTTTACAGAACAGGCGAGGGTTGGACCTCCTCTTCATGAGAAAAGGGGGCTATTGTGCTATATTGAGGGAAGACTGTTGTTTATATTCCGATCATACTGGTTGTAAAATTATCTATGAGTAAATTGAGAAGACGCCTTGAAGAGCATCAACGAGAGAGAGAGTTCCAAAAAGGGTGTTTAGAGTCTTCGTTCACACAGTCCCCCTGGTTAACTACACTTTTATCAGCTCTGGTCGGTCCATTAATAATCATCATATTATTGCTAACTGTAAACCCTGTTTGCTCCACCTCTTAGTTTCATTCTTTCCACCTCAAATTGGACAAGTTAAATTTTGGTAATCAGACAACAATATACCCCACTAGCAGACATAAAATGTGACACCCCTCAATGATCACTTTTATGATTAAACGTAACCAGAAGAAGAAGTGGGGAATGAAAGATTAATAAAATAGGTATTTGTCACTTCCTGTTTTTTCTGTATTCTTAACAAAACACTATTGAAATCTTGAGAACTGTTTGGTAATCTTGTTCCAAGAATGTGCTGTCCCCAAGTGCCAAACTGCAGAATGTAATCCCTCACCCGGTTGCACGCAAACCGCCCATTCGCCCTGAACCAGCAATAAACTTCCCTCCCTTCCCTCTCCAAGTTAAGTATGTAAGCTCTGCTTAAGATGTTCTAAGGGCTGTCTTCTCTATTCAAGTGAGCTCTGAGCCCCAGCATGCTGGACCCTCAATAAACCCTTTGCTGTTGCATTAGACAGTCTGTTGATTGTCTCTTCCTCCAATGCTAGAACGACTTTTACATTTGTACAATCATAAGTGTGACCTTTGCTTTTTGTGTCCAAAATATTACTGTGATAAAATGTATATGTAGATCAGGAGACATGAGTATTTCTTCCACCATTTCTTGTAGCAATAGTTTGAAGATATGTAAATTAGTATTGGGGTACAAATAGGTGTACCCTGTGTCTATGAATATAGAGATAATGCATGAGTAGACCATACTGTGAATAAATAATATAACTGGTTACAACTTTAAAAAAAGATTGAATTGATACCTGAAAATATACAGGAAATCTTATATTGATATACATACATTTATTTCAATGAATTATACATCTAATGGTAATATTAGTGTTATGGTTTACCATGAAGAGTGTGTGAGTTTTGCTACAAAAGTGATTATGGAAATCGAAAATAATGTGTTTGGAAAGAAGTCTCATGAAAAGACCAGTCAAGAAACATGGAGGAATACATGTGTTCTGAAGCAGGAAGTGATTGAAAGCGAAACAAATGTGTATAAATTTACTAACTTCTGGATGAAATATATATCCTATGATGTGCATAAATTAAAGAAATAGTAATGAACCAGTGTTGAATAAAAATTAACATCAAAATATACATCATGTCCCATAGGAATCTACTTGCATTAATGTTAAACTGCGTCAGTTAATGGAGAAATATTAAGATTTGTATGCACAATTCACTGAAGTTAGTTTTCAGAACTAGGAAAAAAATATGTATTTCAGGTGAATGAATATTTCTGAGAACAATCTTATGAAAAGTTTACTATAAATCCACATACATGAACATGAATGAATGTAGGAAGTGTATAATATGATGCATATATTTCATATTTTGAAAAATCTGGAGAGTGTATATATATATATATATATATATATATATATATATATATATATATACAAAACACAAACAAAGACATTAAAAAGTAGCAATACATATGCCAATCAAAATTCATCGTGAAATATATATCATCTACAGATCCAAAAATATTAATTTTACTGAACATGGATTTATGTATAATGTTGTTCTACTAGGAAGCTCACTCATAGTTCGAATTTTCAGTTCCAAAAGCATTTAGGAGGAGTTATCTCTTCTCACACGTTGTATCTGCCAAGTTAGCCACCTCATAGGAATGTACGTGTGATACCAGGTAGGATTCTATATGTGCGTATGAAAATACTTGTGCTGAATAGCCTACAGAGAAAGGGAAACAGAAATTCACATATTTGTTAACTTTCAAAACACATGGAGAACTATTTCAACAAAAAATTGACAAGATTTATAACTCCTACCTTATATCATGCAAAAGGCAAGAACAAATATACACCGTGCCTCCTCTGACTGCTTGTATTTCTATTCTATTTGGGTTATTTTTCTCCATCATATTAGGATTTGTAGTCAGAGTCTAATAGGGTATGGGTTAGTGTCAGGGATTCAGTATTTCAAATGAAAAATTTGAAAATGAATCCAATGTGTATGTAAATATGTGCTACACAAAAATCTTCCCACTCTCATCCAGAACAATGCCTTGACAAAACCTTTGCCCTAAGTAAGACACAATTAGAGGAGAAGAGTTAGAAAATCTGTGAATACATATCTGGAATTGAATATGCTCAGGAGTTCACAACCTAGAAAGTGGTAGAGGTGTTTCCAAAAGTAAAGGATACCGTAAACACTCCACAAACATGGAGGTCTACTGGCCTAGAGACTTTTTGAGAAACTGCCTGTGAGGTTGGGCACTTGAAACATATGTTGTTGTCAGGAGCTTTAGCTTCCTTTCTAGTGAGACCATCAAAGCTGGTTCTGCATCAATGAGACCTGGAGGACATGGTTTCTTCTTTTCCAATGAACATGAGGCAGCAGTGCTGAATTCTCTCTTTGTAGGTAAACTGTGGCCACTGGTGCCTAAATGTCTCCCCATGTTTTCTGTGAAACCATATGGTCATCCTCCATTTTCGTGGTGTTTCTTGCTGTTGCACTGGGAGTTTTGTATTTGCTTCACGATATGCAAGGTTTTCAACTGGGACACATTGTGGGAGGGAGTTCTGTAATGTGTGGAGGGTCAGGGTCTGCAGGAGAATACAAGAACAAGACTTTTATCCCACATAGCTTTCCTCCTTCACCATAGCAACCTGATTCTTAACAATGTACTGAAACCTCTCCATATAGCAAGATGCCTTTACATACAAGGGTCTGCTGGCTTCACCATGTCAGTCACAAGCCATTTGCAAGCCAATGGCAGATCCACATGGCCACCCCACAGATGTTTTATCACACACCTGCCCACCATTGCTCTAGGCCCACTACTCAGCAGGATACAACATTCTGGCATCTCTGTTAAACACCATTTTTATGAAAACCAGTCAATCAAGGCACTGTCTGGTATAGTCATTGTTGGCAAAAGTATAAACAGCAGCCATAACCCAGAGAAAAATTCCCAACATAGCGCCTAGGGACTTCTTCTTCCTACCTTCTTCTTTTCTGCAGTGACGCAAAAAGTTCCCGCCCATGTGAACTCTCCCGCCTCCTCCAATTTCAAATCTCTCTGGCAGAGAACCTTAGCCCCAATGAGAATTAATTCCTGGGCTCCGGAGCTGATATCTGAAAGAACTTGCCAATAAATTGGTTGCCTGCCATTTATCTAAGCCCTTCCATCTCCCCCTTAGTTCTATATAAGCACACAGCTTTTTGCAATAAAATTGGAATTCTGGTGAAGTGTCTTTGCGTGGGGAGTTCATTCATTCTGGTGCCCCTTGAGAGGATACAGGTGATCTCTTTCCAACAAAAGCCCTGTACCCCGCTCCGCCGAGACACTCTGCCATAGTCTGCTCTTTTCAGACGCCGGTTTTCTGCACTCACCACTGATCTGATGTAGGTAATCCTCCCCTGACCCCGGCTCACCAACTCCCTTCGGGCTGCCACTGGTTTTGTGACCGTGATCGTCCTGCACACTCCAGACGCCCGGTAGGGGAGAGGGAATTCCTCTCACTAAGACCTTTACTAGTCGCAGTGGGCCCTCTGGTGTTCCGTTTCCCTTTGGGGCGTGAGGCTTCTGAGTTTACACGAGAGGCTCTGTGGTTTTTCCTGCTCCACTGCCGCTGCTGCTGCCGGCTAGAGTTCTGTTTCCAGTGGGGCTGCTGTGTGTGGCTGAAGCTGCCTCTATGCTCAGGGAAAACTGAACTCCCAGCCTGGAACTGCATTCTGCCGGAGCCGGAATTCTGTTTTCATTACTGACTTCTGCTCCGGTCGAAAACTTTCCTGACGTTAGGTTGCCCTTGGCTCCAATCCCTTTTGGTCTCACAGATCGCACTTCACTGGTGACGACCAGGAAGTGCCCTCTGTATTTCCTAGTGATGGCTGGTCATTTTGGGGATGCCCACCTGACCCCCGTTTGCCCTGAGCTTCCTGGAAGCTGTTCAAGCCCGGGTTTTCTCTTTGTCTCTCTCGCTTACTCTTATTCTCTCTCTCTCTCTCTCTCTCTCTCTCTCTCTCTCTCTCTCTCTCTCTCTCATCTCTCCCTGTGACTATGGGCACCTCTTCGTCTGTACCTGAAGCCTCACCTCTCAAATGTTTAATAAATAATCTGGCCACACTCTCCCTCACACCAGACATCAACCCAAACTTCTAATCAAATGCTGTACCCAAGATTGGCCTACATATCCACTGGATAATGGCAATCATTGGCCACCAGAAGGCTCCTTAGATCCAAACCTCCTCTGGGACCTTGTTAACTACTGCCAGCATCTGAAAAAGTGGAGGGATATTCCCTGCATTGAAGGTTTTAGCCTTCACACACAGCACCCTGCTCTCTGCTCCTTTTGCCCTCCCTCTCAGGTCCTCTTTGCTTGCAAACCCCTCTCTTCCTCTACTTCTATTCCTGACTTCACAGATTCTTCCTCATTCGACCTAGCAGATGAACCCCCACCTTATCCCCCAGCCCCATCTACCCCTTCTCTCCCGCTATACCTTCCTCTTCCTCTGCCTGATTCCATGGATCCTCAGCCTTCCATATCATCCCCCTCCCCTCCGCCATCTTCTGCCTGCTCCACCTCCTTCTCCTCCACAAAGACACTCCCTTCCTCTCCCTCTCCTTTCTGTTCACCGCCTGCCTCTTTCAGTCCTCCTGTTACCAGGTCTAAGGGACTCCTTCCCACCCCCAAGACAATCGCACCCCTTCCTGAGGTAGCTGGTCCTGAGGGTGTCATCAGAGTCCACATGCCCTTCTCCATGTCGGACATTACTCAGCTAGAGAGGAAGTAAGGCTCTTTCACCACTGACCCCACCACTTACATTGGGGAGTTTCAGTGGGTCCTGCAAGCATATAGCCTCATTCATCATGACATCTACATGCTCTTGGCCAATACGCTTCTCCCTGAGGAAAGGCAATGGGTCTGGAAGCTAGCCCAAGCCCATGCTGATGAAAATCATAGGACCAATCCTAACCACTTCACAGGCCCTCATGCTGTCCCAGAGCAGGATCCCCTATGGGATTACAACACCCCTGAAGGCTTACAGTTTCATGTCCTTTTTACATCCTGCCTCTTAGCGGGCCTGAAAAAGGCCACCCACAAGGCTGCTAACTTTCAAAACGTGCAGGAGGTCATTCAAAGGAAGGAAGAAACACCTTCAGAATTCCTGGATAGACTAACCAAGGCCCTTCAACAGTACACAATCCTCAACCCAGAAACCCCTGATGGCCGTCATGTCTTAATGACATATTTTCTGGCCCAAAGCTACCCTGACATTAAAGCCAAGCTTAAAAAGCTTGAACAGGGCCCTGCTACTCCTCAGACCGAAATCCTCGCTGTCGCTTTCAAGGTTTTTCATGGTAGAGAGGATGAAAGTGAACGCCGTAGGCAGAGGGCTGAAAATGCCAAATTCCAAATGTTGGCCCAGGTCATTCAGAGAAGGCCCATCAACACGGCGTCCCAATAAGACACCCCCAGGAGCTTGCTTCAAATGTGGTAAGGAGGGACTTTGGGCCAGGGATTGTTCTACGCCGAGGACACCCTCCAACCCCTGCCAAAAATGCCATCAAAGGGGACACTGGGGGGCAGACTGCCCAACAACCTGGAGGGGAGGTTGGTCAGGCGCCCAGCAACCCCAGCCTCTCCTGGGCTTGGCAGAGGAGGATTGATAGAGCCCTGAGCCTCCTCTCCCAACTATTACCATCAAAAAGCAAGAGCCTAGGGTCACCTTCCTGGTGGATGGAAGCTTCATTTTCTTCCTCTTGGATAATGGTGAGTCATACCACACCCTCAAAAACTCCTATTGTCGGGGTAGGAGGTAAACAGATTTTCCCTCAAAAAGCTTCCCCCCTTATCATGTTATATGCAGGAATCCCTTTTGTCCTTCACACACTCCTTTTTTGTTATGAGCAATTGCCCCATTTCCCTTCTGGGAAGGGACATACTCTCACTATTAAAAGTCACCATTCACATATCACCCCACACCTCTCCTACCTCTCATTTCCTCATGATGTTCCTAGGGGCAGATAAACCTCCTTCATGCACTCTCCCACTACTATCTAAACCAGTTAACCCTGAGGTTTGGGACACAACTACACCCTTTATGGCTAAATGCAGTCCAATTCATATTGTCTTACGGGACCCTTCAAGATATATTAGTCAACCACAATATCCACTCAAAACCACAGCCCTCCTCGGATTAGAACCCATCATCCAGGATTTATTACGAAAGGGGTATCTCAGGCCTACACACTCTCCATTCAACACCCCCATTCTGGCAGTTAAGAAACCTAACGGGTCCTACAGGCTGGTTCAAGACTTTCGCCTTGTCAACTCCTCTGTGGTCCCCATGCACCCGCTAGAGCCCAACACTTACACCTGCCTCTCTCAGATCCCTGCCACTACTACCCACTTCTCGGTCCTAGATTTAAAAGATGCAATCTTTTCTATTCCCTTGTCATCAGAATCTCAGGATATTTTTGCTTTTATGTGGACTTACCCTCACACCCGCCATTCTCGTCAGCTTACCTGGACTGTCCTCCCACAGGGATTCAGGGATAGGCCCCATCTCTTTGGCCAAGTTCTTGCCCAGGACCTCACATCCTTTCACCCGACCTGTCCTGACTCTACTCTCCTTCAATATGTCGATGACCTTCTTCTATGTACTCCCTCTTGGAAACACTCTCAATTCCACACTGCCCAGCTTCTTAATTTCCTAGCATACAAGGGATATAGGGTGTCTCCCCACAAGGCCCATGTTTCCCAGTTTTCTGTCACCTATCTTGTTTTTTGCCTTACACCCAGGAAAAAGGAAATAACACTGGATAGGATGCAACTCCTCTCTGATCTTCCAGTGCCCCATACGAAAGCCGAAATACTATCATTCCAAGGACTAGCAGGTTATTTTAGGGCCTGGATCCCAAATTATTCTCTTCTAGCCAAACCCCTGTATGACCTAGCAAAGGGACCCCCTAGTGAAACTCTTGCCTCCTCCCCCAACTACTACTTCTGTAGGCTTCAGCAACTCCTTTTAAAGGCACCTGCCTTTCACCTTTCTGATCTTTCAAGACCATTTCATCTATATGTCCATGAAAAAGGAGAGCAAGCACTTGGGGTCTTAGGTAAAAACTATGGGCCTACATTTGCACCTGTGACATATATGTCCAATAAAGTAGACCCTACCATCCGTGGGTGGGCCCCTTGCTTAAGAGCTCTGGCTGCTGGACAAATTTTACACAAAGAAGCCCCTAAATTGACTTTTGGGGCCCCTTGAACTATCCACTCCCAATATCACTTGAAGGATATTTTAGCTTATAAGGGCCTTCAAACCCTTCCTCCATCCAGAGTTCTGTCACTCCTCACTTCCTTTCTGGAAAACCCTAATATTACTTTCCTCCCCTGCTCTGCACTGAACTCTGCCTCACTGCTCCCAATGACTCCCACGTCTAACACACCAATTCATAATTGCTTGGAAAACTTAGATGATTTCCTCCCCTGTCATTCTTCCATTTCTGAGGGACCACTCACCAAGCCTGACCTTATCTGGTTCACTAACGGCAGTTTCTTTAGGCAGAATGGCACACATTGCTCTGGATACACTGTAGTTTCAGCCACTGAGATTATAGAGGACAAAGCTCTGCCTTCAGGAACTACCAACCAGCAGACTGAACTTATAGCAGCCACTCGTGCCTGCCTTCTAGCACAAGGCAAATCCCTCACCCTTTATAATGACTCAAAATATGTCTTCCATATCTTATTATCCCATGCTGCAATATGAAAGGAGCGAGGACTACTTACCACCAAAGGTAATGCAATCACTAATTGGGCTCTTATAGCCAATCTGATAGAGGCCTCCCACTTACCCACCCAGTTGGGAGTTGTCCATTGTAGGTCCCATCAGAAGGACGGCTCTCTCATCACTGAGGGCAATGCCAAAGCTGACCAGGTAGCACGAATGGCTGCCACCACTTCCAATTATGGCCGCCCCTGGGGGACATATAATGGCCACTTTAGACATCTCATCTAAAGCCACTACTTCTTCAAGTAAGAACAAGGATCTTTTCAAGTTTCTTCATACTCTATTCCATTCCAATTCTCAGTCTTTGACCCTCTTTTTACAGAGCTTCTTCTCCCTCACCCCCTCTGACAAAGCCATGCTACAGAATATAGCTTCTAATTGTCAGATCTGTCAGCGGACCAACCCTCATATTCCTTTAAGGCCCAAACCTTTCCCTTCCCACCAAGCCCGGGGACACATTCCCGCTGCTGACTGGCAGGTAGACTTCACCGGCATGCCCACAGTACGGCACACTAAATACCTCCTTGTTATTGTGGACACTTTCTCTGGTTGGGTTGAGGCATTTCCCACTTCCAATAAAAAGGCTTACACTGTAGCTTTCTGACAGACATCATCCCCAGGTTTGGTATGCCCACTTCCCTACAATCTGACAATGGCCCTGAGTTTATTTCTAGGATCACACAAAAGGTCTCTCAAGCCCTCTCCTTCAAGTGGCATTTCCACTGTCCATATCACCCCCAGGCTTCAGGGAAAGTGGAAAGGGTAAATCGTACTCTAAAGGAAGTCCTTACCAAATTGACAATGGAATTAAACTTAGACTGGGTCAAACTCTTTCCCTTGGCTTTGCTTCGAATCAGAGCTCTACCTAAGAAACCATCTTTACTGTCTCCCTTTGAGATAAGGTATGAAAGACCTCTTATACCCCCTGGGTTGGTCATTTCACAAGGACCTCTCACCTGAGATTTGTCTTTGCCTCTCTGGTTTCATCTTCGCTCGGAACTCTGGAAATATCAGGACTGGCTTCTTCCGGACCCAGTCTCCACTCCAAACATTCCTCCCTTAACATCTGGGAGTCTAATCTATTATAATACCCCAGAGGAGAAAGGGACTCTTGCCCGAAAATGGGAAGGGCCCTATCCTGTCATTCTCTGTACCCCCACCGCCACCAAGCTCTCCTTACCAGACAACCGTCTCACACCTTGGATTCACATATCTAGGTTGAAGCCATATCACCAGGAGGCCCCACCTGCTGACGACAGGACCACCCCAGAGGAACTCAAGAACCACCTCCTGAACCTCCCCTTTACTCCTGCTGTCCACACCCATCTCACCCATTTATGTTGCGGCTAACACAGTGTTCCCCGCAGAACAATTCCTCTTAAAGAAGGCACAATGAGATTTCTCAACACCCTAGTCTTCTCTAACTGCTTGTTTTTTGTGCTCTGCTTATTTTCTGTGCTCTGTCGGGACTGGTCTTTACCCTCCTCTCCTACCATGTATTTTTTCACTCTTCGGGAACAATACTCAGAACATGGCATGCAGAATGTCCGCGCAGTGGATGCAACTACTTGCTTCATCCACAACTGCACCTCAATTTCCCTAAAATTGTCACTTTCAAAGACCTTCGTCCCTGGTAGCTGGAACTGGCCTTTCATTTGCTTCCTTTTTGATCAAACAAAAGACTATTGTCATTGGTGGCCTGAGATATATAATGGGTGCCCCTCTAGGTAATGCAGGTTCCATGGTGAACGTGGTAGCTCTTCTTACCACTCACTTGGTTACCCTGAAGGGTGGACTTCTAGTTACATAAAGTGGCATAAAGCCTCTTCATCTGATAACAATGGATGGTATACTTTAGATATACCTGACCCCAAGGCCAAACGTTGGGAATATGTTGAGTTTGCTGTCTATGCTCGGACAACCTCAGCCAGACCCACAATGTGGATGACTGTTGGCCGCACCCTGAGGACACCACCTAAGGCAACCATCCAGGTAGTCGAATTCAATAAGGAGTCAGAATCAAAACTTTGAGATCTTATCCATAGCTCATGCAAAGAGGATTCAGAGCCTTCACCCCCTCAGGTCCCCCTCCCACATGGCTCAATTTGCTACACCAAACTCTTTGATTATTAAACTCCACCCCTCTTTCTGTGCCTACTTCTCAGTTCTTTCTCTGTACTTCACTTAGTCGTCCACTTCTAGCAGCGGTCCCATTAGCGGGAGGAAATATTTCAGCAAAAACCTACAATTTCTATAAGAAAGGACAACTCCTACATGTGACACGTATCCTACTATGGGAAAGTTATTTCACAAATACTTTATTTCCTTTCATCTGTTTCCACCTGACAATAATGAATCCTTTACCCATTTGTTCCTTGAGCTATAGCACCCCATCGAGCCCTGCGTTTATGAAACCTGGACATTTTCTCTGGTGTAATAGATCTTTAAGTACCTCAATGACCAATGTCTCTGGCACCTGTTTCTTGGTTACTGTAGTTCCTCAGCTGTCTTTGTATACTCCCACCAAATTCCGACAGTTGGCCCTACCTTCCCGCACCCATAGGGCAGTCTTTCTGCTGGTTCTGGTAGGCCTCACATTAACAACCTCAGTGGCGAGTCTTGGACTCTCTGGTGAAGCTATAGGTCATGTTCTATGGACATCCAGTAACCTGCAACAAAAACTGCAGGAAGCACTCGATACCACTGCTGAGTCTCTGGGCTCCTTGCTGTGGTGGTTACTTCATTGGCACAAGTGGCTTTACAGAACCGAAGGGCAATTGATCTTCTTACTGCAGGAAAAAGGGCCTACATGCCTGTTCCTCAGAAAGGAATGTTGGTATTATGTTAATGAATCTGGGCTAATAGAAAAAATTGTTGTTAAATTGCAGGAATTATCAACCCAATTGCTAAAATCTACCTCCTCCAATTCCATGACGGGGTTCTTCCAATCCTCTCTTGCCATGTACTTACTACCTATCTTGGGGCCCCTTATTGGGATGCTCCTTTTTTGTGCTCTCTTGCCCTGCATAATGAAGTTCCTTCAAAGCCAACTGCAAAAACATTTCTAATCAAACATTCAACCAGCTTTTGCTTAGGCACGCCAGCCTCTGATGATCGATGAACCCCCAACATCTCTAAGAGAACAGTTCACTCAGTGCTGAAGCTCACTACCAGGCACGATGGAATGCAATTGATATCACATGGCAAGAGACAACGAGCTTGGAGAACCTCTTAATCTGCCATCCTGGATTAATGAGTCTTTATGTCCTTCTAAGCTTCTTCATGGCCCTTGGCCTCTTCTCTGTCAGTCCCCCAACATGGTACTTCTGCCAAAAATTGACTTTTGATTTAATTTTTATCTTCATTCTGTTTTTATTCGCTCTGATCTTCTTCAGGTGCTGATGATGCCATGTCCAGGCAACGCTTCCAGTATTTCCTAGAGTCTCTGTTACAGGACCAGTGGCTGATACCAACAAACTCCTCATCCAGCACTGGTTCCATGCCATCGACAACTTGTGGCTTCAGGGAACTTTCATAGACTTCAACCCTACGGAAGTAGCTGTCTATAGCCACTGGGTTTTCGTTCTGGCTACCATGATATACCCAGACCTGCCCCCCGAGCGTTCCTCCACTTCCCTTTCTAGGCCCCTCAGCACCTTCAAACAGCAGGAAGGAGCTGGATCTGACCAACAGCGCCACACTTCCTAAGAAAACAAAAAGGGAGGAATGTTGGAAAAAGTATAAATGGCAGCCATTCCCCAGAGTAACAACCCCATCATGGTGCCTAAGGACTTCTTCTTCCTACCTTCTTCTTTTCTGCAGTGATGCAAAAAGTTCCCACCTGTGTGAACTCTCCCACTGGCGCCAATTTCAAATCTCGCTGGCGGGGAACCTTAGCCCCAATTAGAACTAATTCCTGGGCTCCAGAGCTGATATCTGAAAGAACTTGCCAATAAATGGGTTGCCTGCCATTTATCTAAGCCCTACCATCTCCCCCTGAGTTCTATATAAGCACAGAGCTAATTGCAATAAAATTGGAATTCTCCTGGCGAAGTGTCTTTGTGTGGGGAATTCTTTCACTCCTGATCAGCAACAGGACATCCAAAGGTTCTCCAGTGCCACCTGGTCATGGGAATTTCAGAAATTTGATCATATTTCTTTAGTCATTTTTGAAGGATGAAGTTGGAGGCACTGTGGGTTTTAATTCATGCAGGAATCATTATAGGGTGAGGAAGTTCATTTCAATGAAATCTTTGAAGAACTCTCACAGACATGGCTTCCCAAAGAGTGGCCAAAGGTCACATGAAGCCAGGATCATTGAGGTCTGTAATATGAGGTCCATGTGTGTTTAGACTCTCAACTATGGCTGACAAGTCTTTCAGAATAAAATCATGTGATATACTGGCTGAGATTCCCAGTGCTCTGTGGAAAGCCACCGTGGCCCTCGATCTCAGTTTCTAAGTGCGATTCTCATGCATGGCCTTCTAAAATCCCAACACATTTCATGGCAATTCTTCTCTGAGGTCAGTTCCAGAACTCAGTCTCTAAGGGGAATCACACCAGAATTCAAGCCCAGGTGGACTCAGTCATCTCTTCAAACAGCCACACAAATGACCACAATTAAAACCAAAACACTCACACATGGTCGTCATCTTCTTCCATATAGACACTCATCATAACTTCTTGCTGAAGTTTTCCATGAGGGGTGCAGCACAAGACAGTGTAACAAATAAGCTCCATTGCCGCTCATTTGCCTAAAGTCAGAGTGGCCTGGACACCCTCATGTGAACAAGGAGTGATCAAATAGGCCTGCTGTTAATACTGCTCTGCATCTCCAATTTGAGGCCTACTGCATGTCAGGTATAGATTCTTAATATGATTGGGAGTCATGAAAAAAACCAAAAACCTATGGGCTAGGCTCTGCAGGGCTTCGAAGAAATCATTTGACACAAAGGATCCCTATTCTCACTTGATGGGGGTCAGGAACATTACAAATGAAGGCGAGAGACTTCATTCACAATAACTGCTCTTTTGGCCATTTTGGTTTTGGATGCACACATGGGATCTTTCTTTGGATCCATCAGGTGCTGAGAATCTAAGCCACAGCCTAACACAGGGCCAAGAGGCTGATTCAGACACATCCCTTTCCAAAGCAATTAAGCAAAAAGCCACAGGTGATGCCCATTCATTTCCATTTGAAAACTGTTTTCTTCAGGCTTCACAAAGGGGTGGCCTGAGGCAAAGATCTTCCTGACATTCAGGGCAACAGAACAATTGGTAAGCAAAAGGCCCAAAGCAGGGTTTCTCCACTGAGACTTTCCTGGTCACACTGATATCTGTGTTATCTGAGATGCTTGCAATTCACTTCAGCTATTCTGTACATGGCCATATCACAGAGCTTGGAGGTGGTACATATTTTGGACACAAAACCATGAGCCAATTCTGGAGAGTGGTGAGAATTCAGGAAGAAATCAGGAACTTAGGAAGATAGCAGGTGTTGCCCATGAATAAGGCAAGCTGCAGTCTATTCATAAATTGGGCAGGGTGAATGCTGGGAAGCTTTCTACTAGACAGGACACATCAATTGTCGCATTCTTTTTTCTAATGTCTACATCCACGGGTACAGTGAGATACACAGACATAGAAACTCTCGCTTTGTCAAACGACTTACTAGCAGCAGTCCACTCCATATCAAACAAACCGTATTTCCTACATATTATCAGATCATGAGATAAAACCACAAAATCACACCCACACCCACAAAGGCACCTGCTTCCCCCATGAAACTCTGTGACTATCCGGAGTGTCCTCTGATTGTTGGTCCATACTATGTTCCCCCGAAATGGCCTGTCTTTTTCAGATTTGTTCTCCTTTCCAAACTCTGTGAAGGTGTCAGGAGCCAGTGGTGAACCACTACCTGATTTCTCAGGAAAGGTCACTATTCAGAGCTCTCCTGGTATTTGGCCATCCTCATATCTATAGGTACCAAGAAAGACTGACACTCTCCTTGGTAAATCCAAACAAGTGAGCCCACTGGGACTGCGACTGGAATGGCTCCGCATGCCTACATTCCTGGATCCCAAGTTCAGAGAGTTCTATCACCAAGGAAGTGAGGTAGTATCCTTCTTCTGGAACTGAATGAGGTCACTGCCTTGGCAACAACTTTGTCCTAATAGATGCTTTCAAGGGTCCCATGACATGGAGACTGCCCCTACTTCCTGTGATTATTTTACAAGTTAGAATTGTATATAAACCATGGGCACCTGGGAACAGCTCTCCATCTAGTACTGGTTTGGTCCATCTTCTCTACATTAAGAAGAGAGAGGCTGATTCATACACATCCCTTCATGCTGACCAGGCCATTTTCCAGAGAAGATGACTTTTCTCTCTCAGGTCTTTCATAGCTGCCTTCATCTTCTCAAGGGATTATTTCTGAATGGACCTGTGACGTTCTCAAGAGGTGGAAGATCCCCTACATTCCTATATTGTATGAGACCAACTCTGTCCCTGCTCTTCTGTAAAGTTAGATTGAGGGAACAGTATATGGTTAGGGTTAATAACATGTTCAATTTGGGTTAGGAATCTTTCTGAATGACAAATAATGGTATTGGGAAACTATGATATTTACAAGAATATATAGGTGAAATATAAGTATAAAAACAGAAATCTAGGGAAGATATGAAGCCCAGAAGGGCATTGGGCCCTTAATTGGTATACTTATCTTTGAATTATTTTCTGCATAAATGTCTCAGATAAATCGATATACAATGGCATAGGACCTTGTACCTTGGATGATTGAATTTCGAAAAGAACATCCACTCAAAATGGGATAGTCGGTAGGATTAGGAAGATAGTCAGTAGGTTTAGAAAGAAGAGTGAGTATAAGATTTAGACCAAAAGTTCTTAAGCAATAGGGTTTCAGGTAGACAGTGAATGTAAATGTCAGCACAAGTGAAGAGTCAGTCACAATAATGAATGGGGGAAAACATGTAGGAAAGCAGATATAAATCGAGACATTACTAAATCAGGCAAAGTATAAAGTGAAGGATAGGATTAGACATTTTCAGGAGGCTTGAGGTTGAATATATAATCTTAGGAAGAAACAAATATGTAGTCACCAATAGGATTGACATTTGAAAGCATTAGGCAACCTGGACAAGGAAGTTTTTAGTAATCCATGCTCACTTCCCATTTAGGCTTTGGTACAATCTTAAGGGTGACCTTTGCTTTTTTTGTCCAGAATATTATTGTGATAAAATGTATATGTAGATCAGGTGACATGAGTATTTCTTCCACCATTTTTTTGAGGAATACTTTGAAGACGTATAAATTAGTATTGAGGGTAGAAAGAGGTGTACTATTTGTGTATGAATATAGAGATAATGCATGAATAGACCATAGAGTTAATAAATAATATAACTGGTTCCACTTTAAATAACGGATTGAATTGATAACTGAAAAAATATAAGAGATCATATATTGATATAGAATCCTTCATAACAACTAATTATACGTCTAATTGTAATATTAAAGTTATGGTTTATCATGAAGAGTGTATGAGTTTTGCTTCAAAAGCGATTATGGAAATCAAAAATAATGTGATTGGAAAGAAGTCTCATGAAAAGACCAGTCAAAAAACATGGAGGAATACATGTTTTCTGAAACAGAAAGTGATTAAAAGTGAAATAAATGCCTATAAATTTGTGAACTTGTAGATGAAATATACATCCTACAATGTGCATAAACTGAAGAAATAGTAATGTACCAGTGTTGTATAAAAATGAACTTCAAAATACATATCATGTCTCATAGGAATATACTTGCATTGATGGTAAACTGGGTCATTTACTGTAGAAATATTAGGAGTTATATGTACCCTTCAATGAAGTTAGTTTTCAGTACTAGGAAACAAATATGTATTGCAGGTGAATGAATATTTTTGAGAATCATCTTGTGAAAAGTTGATTATAAATCCACATACATAAACATGAATAAATTTATGGAGTGTATAATAAGACACATATAGTTAATTTTTTTAAATATCTGGAGAGTATATATATATATATATATATATATATATATATATATATATATACACACAATACCCACACACAGAATATAAAAAGTAGCAATATATATGCCAATAGAATTACACCGTGAAATATATATCATCCACAGATCCAAAAATATTCATTTTACTGAATATAGATTGATGTATAACATTTTTCAACTAAGAAGCTCACCCACAGTTTGAATTTTCAGTTCCAACAGCGTTTAGGAAGAGTGATATCTTCTCACACTTTGTATCTGCCAAGTCATGTAACTCACAAGAATGTACGTGTGATACCAGGTAAGATTCTATATGTGCATATAAAAATACATGTGCTTAATAGACTAGAGAGAAAGGGAGACAGGAATTCACATATTTGTTAACTTTAAAAACACATGTAGATCTATTTCAACAAAAAATTGACTAGATTTATACCTCCTACACTATATAATGCAAAAGGCAAGTCCAAGTATACAACATGCTTCCCCTGAACTGCTTGTATTTCTATTCTGTTTGTTTTTTTTTTCTCGATCATATTAGGATTAGTATTCAGAATCTAATATGGTATGTGTTAGTGTCAGGGATTCAGTATTTCAAATGTAAAATAGGAAAATGTATCCAATGTGTATGCAAATATGTGCTAAAACAAAATCTTCCCACTCTCATCCAGAACAATTCCTTGACATTACCTTTTCCCCAAGTAAGACACAATTAGAGGAGAACAGTTAGAAAATCTGTGAATACATATCTGGAATGGAATATGCTCAGGAGTTCATAACCTTGGAAGTGGTTGAGGAATTTCCAAAAGTATGGGACAGGGTAAACACTCTACAAATATGGAGCTCTGCTGGCCTAAAGACTTTTTGAGAAACTGCCTCTGAGGTTGGTCACTTGAAATATATGTTGTTGTCAGGAGCTTTAGCTTTTTTTCTAGTGAGACCATCAAAGCTTTGTCTGCATCTATGTGACCTGGAGGACATGGTTTCTTCTTTTCCAATGAACATGAGGCAGCAGTGCTAAATTCTCTCTTTGTAGGTAAACTGTGGCCACTGGGGGCTAAGTGTCTTCCCATGTGGACTGTGAAGCCTTGGGGTCATCCTCCATTTTTCCTGGTGTTCCTCGCTGTTGCACTGGGACTTTGGCATTTGCTTCATGAAATACAAGGAGTTCAACTGGGACACAGTGCTGGAGGCAATTCTGTGACATGTGGTGGGTCAGGGTCTGCAGGAGAATGCACCAAACAGGCTTCTATCCCACATAGCTTGCCTCCTTGTCCATAGCAACATGATTCTGAACATTGCCCAGAAACATCTCCATATAACAAGATGACTTTACATGGAAGGGTCTGCTGGCTGCACCATGTCAGTCACAAGCTATTTGGAAGCCAATGCCAGATCCACATGGGCCCACCACAGATGTTTTATCACACACCTGCCACCACTGCTCTACGCCCACTTCTAAGAAGGTGCCAACTTCCTGGCATCTCTGTTCTACACCATTTTCATGAAACCAAGTCAATCAAGGCACTGTCTGGTACACTCATGATCAGCAACAGGAAATCCAAATGTTATCCAGTGCCACCTGGTCATGGGAATTTCAAAAATTTCATGGTATTTATCTAGGCATTTTTCAAGGATGAAATTGGAGGCACTGTGTGATTCAAGTCATTCAGAAACCATTAAATGGTGAGGAAGCTCATTTCAATGAAAGCTCTGGAGAACTCTCACAGGAAAGGCCTCCCAGAGAGTGGCCAAAAGGTCACATGAAGCCAGGCCCATTGAGGTCTACAATGTGACGTCCATGGGTGTTGGGACTCTCAACTATGGATGCCACGTCTTTCAGAATAAAATCATGTGATACCTGGCTGAGAATCCCAGGGCTCTGTGGAAAGCAACCCTGGGCCTAGATCTCACTTTCCGAGGGTGATTCTCATGGGTGGACTCCTAAAATCCCAACAAAATTTTTGGCAAAACTTCTCTGAAGTCAGTTCCAGAACTCATTCTCTAAGGGAAATCACACCAGAGTTCAAGCCCAGGTGGACCCAGTAATCTCTTCCAACCGTCACAAAAATGAACACAATTCAAACCAAAACACTCCCACATGGCCCTCATCTTCTTTCATATAGACACTAATCATAACCTCTGGCTGGAGTTTTCCATGAGGGGAGGAGTCCATGAGAGTGTCCAAAATAACTCCTTTGACCCTTATTGGACTAAAGTCAGCGTGGTCTGGACACCCTTCATGTGAACCAGGAGTGATCAAATATGCTAGACGTTAATACTGCTATGCTTCTCCAATTTGAGTAAACCTGACTGTCAGGTATATATTTTTTTTTGCGATTTGGAGTCATAAGGAAACACAAGAACCTCTTCAGGTCTTTGAAAAACTCTTTTGACCCAAGGGATCCCTATTCTCACTTGATGGAGTTCAAGAACCTTACAGAGGAAGGCGAGAGACTTCATCCACAGTGACTGCTCTTTAGGCAATTTTGGTTTTGGATGCACACATGGGATCTCTCTTTACATCCATCAGGTGCTGAGAATCTAAGCCACAGCCTCCCACAGGGCCAAGAGGCTGATTCAGACACATCCATTTCCAAAGCAATTAAGCAAAGAGCCACAGGTAATGCCCACTCATTTCCATTTCAAAATTGTTTTCTTCAGGCTTCATAAAGGGGTGGCCTGAGGCAAAGACCTTCCTCACATTCAGGGCAACAGAACAATAGGTACGAAAAAGGCCAAAACAGGGTTTCTCCACTGAGACTTTTCTGGTCACACTGATATCTGAGTTTTCTGAGATGCTCACCATTCCTATCAGCTATCCAGTACATTGCCATGTCATAGAGCTTGGAGGTGGTACATATCTTGGACACAAAACCATGAGCCTATTCTGAACAGTGGCAAGAATTCCAGAAGAAAACAGGAACTTAGGAAGATAGCAGGTGTTGCCCATCGATAAGGCAAGCCCTAGTCCTTTCATAAATTGGGCAGGATGAATGCTGGGAAGCTTTCTACAAGACAGGACACATCCATTGATGCATTCTCTTTTCTCATGTGTACAACCACGGACACAGTGAGATACACAGACATAGAAACACTAGCCTTGTCAAACAACTTACTAGAAACATTTCACTCCAAACAAAAAACACCGCCTTTTCTTCCTATTCTCAGAACATGAGACAAAACTACAAACCCACACCCATAACCACAAAGTCACCTCCTTCCCCCAAGAATGTCTGTGACTATCCAGAGTGACCTCTGACTGGTGGGCCATACACAGTTCCCCCACAATTGCCTGTCCTGTCTCAGATTTGGTCTCCTTGGCCACCTCTATGAAGTGGTCAGGAAACACTGCTTAGCCACTACCTGCTTTCTCAGGAACAGCCGCCATTCAGAGCTTTTCTGGCATTTGGCCATCCTCACATCATTAGATACCAAGAAAGACTGAATCTGTCCTTGGTAAATCCAAACAACTGAGACCACTGGGACTAGGACTGGGACTGGCTCTGGTTGCCTGGCTTCCTGGATCCCAAGTTCAGAGAGTTCCTTCACCAAGGAAGTGAGGTGAGGTCACTCCCTTCAGGAACTGAATGAAGTCACTGCCTTAGTAACCACTTTGTCCTAACAGTTGCTTCCAATGACCCCATGAGTTGGAGGCTGCCCCTACTTCCTGTGACACTTTTACAAGTTAGAATGGTATACCAACCATAGGCACCAGGGAACAGCTCTCCACTCAGGCCTTGTTTGGTCCATCTACTCTACATTAAGAAGAGAGAGGCTGATTTATACAAAACCCTTCATCCTGACGAGGATGTTTCTAATGGAAGATGACTTTTGCTCTCTCAGATCCTTCATAGCTGCCTACATCTTCTCCAGGGATCATTTCTGCATGGACCTTTGAAGTTCTCAGCAGGTGGAAGATCCCCTACATTCCTCTATTTTAAGAACAACTCAGTCCCTGCTGTTCTGTAAAGTTAGATTGAGGGAACAATATATGGTAATGGTTAAAAACCCTTTTGATTTGGTTTAGGAATCATTCTGCTGGATGAATTATGGTATTGGGAAAATGCGATATTTATAAGAATATACAGGTGAAATATATGTATGAAATCAGAAATCTAGGTAAGATTTGAAGCCCAGAAGGGCATTGGGCCCTTGTTTGGGATACTTAGGTTTGAATTACGTTCTGCACAAATGTCTCAGATAAATTGATATACAATGACATAGAACCTTGTACCTTTGATGATTGAATGTAGAAGAGAACATCCACTCAAACAGGGATAGTCAGTAGAATCTGGAAGATAGTCAGTAGGTTTTCAGAGAAGAGTCAGTATAGGATTTTGACCAAATATTCTTTAGCAATAGGGTTTCGGTCAGAGAGTGAATGTAAATATCAGTACATGTGAATAGTCAGTCACAATGATGAACTGGGAAAAATATGTAGGAAAGCAAATATCAATAGAGAAATCAGGGAATCAGGCAAAGTATAAAGTGAGTGGTAGGATTAGACATTTTCAACAGGGTTGAGTTTGAATATATAATCTTAGGAAGAAACAAATATGTAGTCACCAGTAGGATTGACATTTGAGAGCATTAGGCAACCTGGACATGGATGTTTTCAGTAATCCTTGTTCACTTTCCATTTAGGCTTTTGTGCAATCATAAGGATGAACTTTGCCTTTTGTGTCCAGAATATTACTCTAATAAAATGTATATATAGCTCAGATAACATGAGTATTTCTTTTACCATTTCTGAGAGCAAAATTTTTGAAGACATATAAATTAGTATTGGGGGTAAAAGAGGTGTACCCTCTGTCTATGAATATAGAGATAATGCATGAATAGACCATACTGTGAATAAATAATATACCTGTTTCCACTTTAAATAATGCATTGAATTGATATATGAAAATATATAAGAAATCTTATATTGATATACAATCATTCATTCCAACCAGTTATATATCTAATGGTAATTGTAAGGTTATGGTTTATCATGAATTCTGTGTGAATTTTGCTTCAAAAGTGATCATGGAAATCGAAAATAATGTGTTTGGAAAATAGTATCATGAAAAGACAAGTCAAGAAACATGGAGGAATACATGTGTTCTGAAGCAGGTTGTGATTGAAAGTGAAACAAATGTGTATAAATTTGCTAACTTGTGGATGAAATATGTTTCCTATGATGTGCATAAACTGAAGAAACAGTAATGTACTAGTGTTGAAAAAAATGAACGTCAAAATACACATCAGGTCCCATAGGGATCTACTTGCATTGCTGTTAAACTGGGTCAGTTACTGTAGAAATTTAAGATTTGTATGCATTATTCACTAATTTTAGTTGTCAGTACTAGGAAACAAATATGTATTTCAGGTGTATGAATATTTCTGAGAATAATCTTTTGAAAATTTCATTATTAATCCACACATATGAATATGAATGAATTTGGGGAGTGTATAATAAGACACATATTTCATAATGTGAAAAATCTGGAGAGTGTATATATATATATATATATATATATATATATATATATATATATATATATATATATATACATACACACACACACACAGACATTAAAATAGCAATATATATGCCAATCAAAATTCACCATGAAATATATACTATCCAGACATACATAAATATATATATGAATGAATATGGATTTATGTATAATGTTGTTCAACTAGGAAGCTCACCGATAGGTTTAATTTTCAGTTCCAACAGCGTTTAGGAGTAGTGATCTCTTACAATTTGTAACTGCCAAGTCAGCCATCCCACAAGAATGCACGTGTGGTACCAGCTAGTATTCTAAATGAGCATTTAAAAAATGATGTGCTGAATAGGTACAGAGAAAGGGAGACAGGAATTCACATCTTTGTTAACTTTAAAAACACATGGAGAGCAATTTCAACAAAAAATTGAATAGCTTTATAACTCCTACTGTATATAATGCAAAAGGCAAGTCCAACTCTACACCATGACTCCTCTGAACTGCTTGTATTTCTATTCTGTTTGGGTTATTTTTATCAATCTTATTAGGATTAGTAGTCAGAGTCTAGTAGGGTAGTGGTTAGTGTCAGTAATTCAGTATTTAGATTGGAAAATTGGAAAATGAATTCAATGTGTATGTAAATATGTGCTACACAAAAATCTTCCCACTCTTCTTCAGGACATTGCCTTGACATTACTTTCGTCCCAAGAAAGACCCAATTAAAAGAGAAGAGTTAGAAAATCTGTGAATACATATATGGAATGGAAAATGCTCAGGAGTTCACAACCTTGGAGTTGGTAGAAGAGTTTCCAAAAGTAAGGAAAGGGTAAACACTGCACAAACATGGAGCTCTGCTGGCCTATATAGTTCTTGAGAAACTGCCTCTGAGTTTGGGCACTTGAAATATATGTTCTTGTCAGGAGCTTTAGCTTCTTTGTAGTGAGACCATCAAAGCTAGGAATGCATCTATGTGACCTGGAGAAAATGGTTTCTTATTTTCCAATGAACATGAGGCAGCAGTGCTGAATTCTCTCATTGTAGGTAAACTGCGGGCTAAGTGTCTCCCCATATGGACTGTGAAGCCATTTGGTCATCCTCCAGTATTCCTGGTGTTTCTTGTTGCTGCTCTGGGAGTTTGGTATTTGCTTCACGAATTACAAGGAGATCAACAGTGACACAGAGCTGGAGGGAGTTCTGTCACATGTGGTGATTCATGGTCTGCAGGAGAATGCACCAACCAGGCTTCTATCCCACATAGCTTGCCCCCTTGACCATAGCAAACTGATTTTGAACATTGCCCTGAAAACTCTCCATATAACAAGATGCCTTTACATAGAATTGTCTGCTGGCTTCACCATGTCAGTCACAAGCCATTGGGAAGCCAATGGCAGATCCACATTGCCCCACCACAGATGTTTTATCACACACCTGCACACCACTGCTCTAGGCCCACTATTTATTAGGCTCCAACATACTGGCATCTCTGTTCTACACCATTTTCATGAAACCCAGTCAATCAAGGCACTGTCTGGTACACTCCTGATCAGCAATAGGTCATCCAATGGTTCTCCACTGCCACTTGGTCACGAAAATTTCAAAAATATCATGGTATTTATCTAGCCATTTTTCATGGATGAAGTTGAAGGCACTGTGGGTTTCAATTCATTCAGGAACCATGAAATGGTGAGGAAGTTCATTTCAATGAAATCTCTGGAGAACTCTCACAGGCAAAGCTTCCTAAAGAGTGGCCAAATGGTCACATGAAGCCAGGCCCATTGAGGTCTACAATGTGAGGTCCATGTGTGTTTTGACACAAAAAAATAGTTCAAGCCCAAGTAGACAAACTCATCTCTTTCAACTGCAACACAATTGACCACATTTGAAAGAAAACACTCCCACATAGCCCTCATTTTCTTCCATGTAGACACTCATCATAACTTCTGGTTCGAGGCTTCCATGAGGGGTCACCCCAAGACAGTGTCCAAAATAATCTCCCTTGACCTTCATTTACCTAAAGTCAGGGAGGCCTGGATACCCTTCCTTTGAACCAGGAGTGATCAAATAGCCCTGCCCTTAATACTGCTCTGCTTCTCCAACTTGCGGGTTACTGATTGTGCTGTATAGACTCTTTGTGTGAATTGGAGTCATGAGAAAACCCAAGCACCATGGTCTAGCCTCTGCAGGGCTTTGAAAAACTCATTTGACACAAAGGATTCCAGTGCTCACTTGATGGAGGTCAGGAACCAAAGAGCGGAAGGCAAGAGTCTTCATGCACAATTACTGATCTTTTTGCCATTTTGGTTTTAGATGCACACATGGGATCTTTCTTTAGATCCATCAAGTGCTGAGAATCTAAGCCACAGCCTCACACAGGGCCAAGAGGCTGATTCAGACTCATCCCATTCCAAAGCAATTAAGCAAAGAGCCATAGGTGATGCCCATTCATTTCCATTTAAAAACTATTTTTTTCAGGCTTCAAAAAGGGGTGGCATGAGGCAAAAACTTTCCTGACATTCAGGGCAACAGAACAATAGGTAAGCAAAAGGTCCAAAGCAGGGTTTCCCAACTGAGACTTTCCTGGTCACACTGATATCTGAGTTTTCTGAGATGTTCGCCATTCCCTTAAGCTATCCAGTACATGGCCATGTCACAGTGTTTGGATTTGGTACATATCATGGAGAGAAATCCATGAGCCTATTGTGGAGATTGGCCAGAATTCAGAAAGAAAACAGGATCTTAGGAAGATAGCAGGTGTTGCCCATCCATAAGGCAAGTCACAGTCCATTCATAAATTGGGCAGGATGAATGAATGGAAGCTTTCTACAAGACAGGACACATCCATTGATGCCTTTTCTTTGCTATGGTCTACAACCACGGACAAAGTGGGATACACAGACATAGAAACACTCGCTTTGTCAAAAGACTTACTAGAAACAGTTCACTCCAAACCAAACAAACCAACTTTCCTACCTATTCTCATAACATAAGACAAAACCACAAACTCATACCCACACCCAAAAAGGCATCTCCTTAACTCAAGTAGGTCTGTGAATATCAGGAGTGTGTTCTGACTGGTGGGCCATACTATGTTCCCGCAAAATGGCCTGTCCTGTCTCAAATCGGGTCTCCATGGCCAACTCTGTGAAGTTGTATGGAGCCATGGGTGAGCCACTACCTGCTTTCTCAGGAAAGGCACCTCTTCTGAGATCTCTTGGTATTTTGCCATCCTCTCATCTGTAGGTACCAAGAAAGACTGACACTATACTTTGTAAAAACAAACAAGGAGGCCACTGGGACTGGGACTGGGATTGGCTCTGCGTACCTAGCTTCCTGGATCCCAAGTTCAGAGAGTTCCATCACCAAGGAAGTGATGTAGGTCACTTCCTTCAGGAACTGAATGAAGTCACTGCCTTGGCAACCACATTGTCTTAACAGTTGCTTCCAAGTGTCTCATGAGATGGAGACTGCCCCTACTTCCTTGACACTTTCCCAAGTTAAAAAGGTATATCAACCATAGGCACCCGGGTACACCTCTCCACACAGACCAGGTTTCGTCCATCTTCTCTACATTAAGAACTGAGAGGATGATTCAGACACATCCCTTCATCCTGACCAGGTTGTTTGCCATGGAAGATAAATTTTGCTCTCTCAGGTCCTTCATTGCTGCCTACATCTTCTTCAGTGATTTTTTTTCTGCATGGACCTTTGAGGTTTTCAGCAGGTGGAAGATCCCCTACATTCCTGTATTGTAAGAGCAACTCTGTCCCTGCTCTTCTGTAAAGTTAGATTGAGGTAACAGTGTATGGTTAGGGTTAATAATAGGTTCGATTTGGGTTAGGGATCATTCTGCAAGATGAATAATGGTATTGGGAACCTATAATCTTTATAAGAATATAGACGTGAAATATAAGTATGAAAACAGAAATCTAGGTAAGATTGAAGCCCAGAAGAGCATTGGGGCCTTGATTGGGATACTTAGCGTTGAATCACTTTCTGCACAGATGTCTCAGATAAATCCATATACAATGGCATAAGACTTTGTACCTTGGATGATTGAATGTGGAAGAGAACATCCAGTCCAAAAGGGATAGTCATTTGGATTAGGAAGATAGTTGGTAGGTTTAGAAAGAAGGGAGAGGATAGGATTTGGACCAAAAGTTCTTTACCAATAGGGTTTTGGTTAGAGAGTGAATGTAAATGTCAGCACATGTGAAGAGTCAGTCACTATGTTGAACTGGGGAAAATATGTAGAAAAGCAGATATCAATAGAAACATTGCGAAATCAGGGAAAGTATAAAGTGAGTGATAGAATTAGACATTTTCAACAGGGTTGAGTTTGAATATATAATATTAGGAAGAAACAAATATGTAGTCACCAATAGGATTGACAGTTGCGAATATTTGGCAACCTTATAATGGATGTTTTTAGTAATCCATGCTCACTTTTCATTTAGGCTTTGATACAATCTTAAGTGTGACCTTTGCTGTTTGTGTCCAGAATATTAATGTGATAAAACGTATATGTAGATCAGGTGACATGAGTATTTCTTCCACCATTTCTGGGAGCAATATTTTGAAGATATATAAATTAGTATTGGGGGTACAAATAGGTGTACACTGTGTCTATGAATATAGAGATAATGGATGAATAGTCCATACTGTGAATAAATAATATAACTGGTTCCAATTTTAAATATGGTTTGACAAAATTAGAGGAGAAGAGTTAGACAATCTTTGAATACATATCTGGAATAAAAAATGCTCAGGAGTTCACAACCTGGGAGGTGGTAGAAAAGTTTCCAAAAGTAAGGAGCAGTGTAAAAACTCCACCAACAATAAGCTCGGAGAGCCTAAATACTTCTGTAGAAACTCTATCTGAAGTTGGGCATTTGAAATATATGTTGTTGTCATGAGCTTTAGCTTCCTTTATACTGAGACCATCAAAGTTGTGTCTGCATCTATGTGACCAGGAGGACATCGTTTCTTATTTTCCAATGAACATAATGCAGCAGTGCTGAATTTTCTTTTTGTAGGTAAACTGTTGTCACTGTGTGCTAAGTGTCTCCCCATGTGTACTGTGTAGCCATTTGGTCATTCTCCAATTTTCGTGGTGTTTCTTGCTGCTGCACTGGGAGTTTTGTATTTGCTTCACGAAATACAATGAGTTCAACTGGGACACAGTGCTGGAGGGAGTTCTGTCACGTGTGGTGGGTCAGGGTCTGCAGGAGAATGTACCAACCAGGCTTCTATCCCACATCGCTTGCCCCCTTGACCATAGCAAACTGATTCTGAACATTGCCCTGAAACCTCTACATATAAAAAGATGCCTCTACATATAGAGGTCTGCTGCCTGCACCATGTCATCACAAGCCATTTGGAAGCCAATGGAAGATCCACATATCCTTACCACAGATGTTTTATTGCACACCTGCACACTACTGCTCTTGGCCCACTACTCAGCAGGCTCCAACTTACTGGCATCTCTGTTCTAAATCATTTTCATGAAACCTAGTCAATCAAGGCACTGTTTGGTACACTGCTGATAAGCAACAGGACATCCAAAGGTTCTCCAGTGCCAGCTGGTCATGGGAATTTCAAAAATGTCATGGTATTTATCTAGTCATTTTTCAAGGATGAAGTTGGAGGCACTGTGGGTTCCAATTATTCAGGAACCATTAAGTGGTGAGTAAGCTTATTTCAATGAAAGGTCTGGAGAACTCGCACTAGCAATGCTTCCCAAAGAGTGGCAAAAAGGTCACATGAACCCGGGCCCATTGAGGTCTACAATGTGAGGTCCATTTGTGTTTTGACTCTCAACTATGGCTGCCAAGTCTTTCAGAAAAAAATCTTGTGATATCCTGCCTGAGATAACCGTGCTCTGTGGAAAGTCACCATGGGCCTAGACCTCAGGCTCTAAGGGAGACTGTCATGAGTGGCCTTCTATAATCCCAACACAATTCATGGCAATACTTCTCTGACGTTAGTTCCAGAACTCAGTCTCTAAGGGAAATCACACTAGATTTCAAACCCAGGTGGACCTAGTCATCCTTTCCAACCGCCAAACAAATGACCACAATTAAACCAAACACTTTCACATGGCCCTCATCTTCTTCCATATAGACACTCATTATAACCTCTGGCTGGAGGTGTCCATGAGAGGCACAGTCAAAGACAGTGTCAAAACTAAGCTCGTTGCCACTCATTTGTCTAAAGTTTGGCTGGCCTGGACACCCTTCCTGTGAACCAGGAGTGATCAAATAGGCTTGCCCTTAATACTGCTCCACTTCTCCAATTTGAGGCCTACTGACTGTCAGGTATTGATTCTTTATTTGAATTGGAGTCATGAGAAAACCCAAGCACCTATGGGCAAGCCTCTGCAGGGCTTGAAGAACTCAGCTGACCCAAAGGATCCCTCTTCTCACTTGATGGAGGTCAGAAACCAAACAGAGGATGGGAAGATACTTCATCCAAAATGACTGATTTTTTGCCATTTTGGTTTAGGATGCACACATGGGATCTTTATTTAGATCCATCAGGTGCTTAGAATATATTCCACAGCCTCACACAGGCCAAGAGGGTGATTCAGACACATCCCTCTCCAAAGCATTTAAGCAAAGAGCCACAGGTGATGCCCATTCATATCCATTTGAAAACTGTTTTCTTCCGGCTTCACAAGCAGGTAGCCTGTGGCAAAGACCTTCCTGACATTCAGGGCAATAGAACAATATTTAAGCAAAAGGCCCAAATCAGGGTTTCTCCACTGAGACTTTCCTGTTCACAACATTATCAGTATATTCTGAGATGCTCTTTTTCTCTTCAGCTATTTAATACATGGGGTTGTCACAGAGCTTGGAGGTGGGACATATTTTGGACAAGAAACCATGAGCCTATTCTGGAGAGTGGCAAGAATTCAGGAAGAAAACAGGAACATAGGAAAGTAGTAGGTGTTGCCCATTCATAAGGCAACCCGCAGTCCATTCATAAATTGGGCAGGATGAATGCTTGGAAGCTTTCTACTCGACAGGACACATCAATAGATGCATTCTCTTTTCTAATGTCTACATTGACGGACACAGTGGGATACACAGACATAGAATCACTCACCTTGTCAAACAACTGTCTAGAAACAGTCCACTCTAAACCAAAAAAACACCTTTTCTACCTATTATCAGAACATGAGACAAAACCACAAACTCACACGCACATTCACAAAGGCACCTCCTTTTCCCAAGTAGGTCTGTGACTATCCCGAGTGTCCTCTGACTGGTGGGCCATACTATGTTCCCCCGAAATGGCATGTCCTGTGTCAGATCTGGTCACCTTGGACAACTTTGTGAAGTTGTCAAGAGCCAGCAGTGAGCCACTACCTGCTCTCTAAGAAAACGCCCCTCTTCAGAGCTCTCCTGGCATTTGGCCATCCTCACATCAGTAAATCTCAAGAAAGACTGAGTCTGTCCTTGGTAAATCAAAATAAGTTCTACCACTGGGAATGGGACTGGGACTGGCTCTGGGTGCCTGGCTTCCTGGATTTCAAGTTCAGAGAGTTCCATCACCAAGGAAGTGAGGTGAGGTCACATCCTTCAGGAACTGGATGAGGTCACTGATTTGGCAACCACTTTGTCCTAACAGTTGCTTCCAAGGTTCTGATGAGATGGAGGCTGCCCCTACTTCCTGTGAAACTTTCACAAGTTAGAATGGTATATCAACCATTGGCACGCAGGAGCAGCTCTCAACACACGCCTGGTTTCGTCCATCTTCTCTACATTAAGAAGAGAGAGGCTGATACAGACACATCCCTTCATCCTGACCAGGTTGTTTGCCATGGAAGATGACTTTTGCTCTCTCAGGTCCTTCATAGCAGCCTACATGTTCTCCAGGGATCATTTCTGCATGGACCTTTGAGGTTCTCAGCAGGTGCAAGATATTCTATATTCCTGTATTTTAAGACCAACACTGTTCCCGCTCTTCTGTAAAATTAGATTGAGGGAAAAGTGTATGGTTATGTTTAATAACAGGTTCGATTTGGGTTAGAAAGGAAACTACACAGTTGAGCAAACAGGGTTCTACAGTTAGCAATAATATGAGGATTATCAATGGACCGGCCAGGATGGATAAAAGCGTAGTTAACCAGGAGGATTGTGTGAACCAAGACTCAAACCATCCTTTTTGGGCCACTTTCTCTCATTGATGCTCTTCAAGGCGTTTTCTTAATTTTCTCATAGATTCTTTTACAACTCCAGGATTGCCGTCATAAAAACAACATTCTTCCCTCAATGCAAGCACAAAGGCCCTCTTCATGAAGAGGAGTTCCAACACTCTCCTGTTCTGTAAAACAACTTCAGAGAGAGAGAGGTTACAGATTCCTGTAAAGCTGTGATGGATGTTTTTAATATCTTATGTTTTGGTCTATTGCTGCTTCTAATTGTGTCATTTGTTTTGTCCCATGGGCAAGGGCAGTTGTTCCTGTGCCCACCCCTGAAACAACTATTGTTAATAATAGGATGGCTAAAGTGAGGGATACAGGTTCCAGGTGGAACCGGGTTGTATGCCCCCCTATTTGAACTTTAAATTAACCTGCATCATGATAGAGCACTCTGGAAAACATCTGCATCATTACATAATTAATCACATCTGTTGACCATTTTATGAAAACATAAACAATGTAAAAGTGTATAGAATTATACTGTTGTAGGGACGGACAAGGCAAGGCTCCTAAGATAGCACCGAAGACAGAAACACAGTCTTATTTGGTTGCATCCAAATTTACAGGGCATTGCCTCTGTTGTAATCAATTAATCCCCTGAACCCCAAATTTCGGTAGTTTTAGAATTTGTACCCAACATGTAAGGGAAGGGGCTCAGAAGTCCACAGTCTGCAGAAGTTCACAAAAAGCAGTTTTTGTTTCTGTTTTTTTCTTTCCTCAGTTCTTGGCAAGTTAACTGTTCAAGGACACCTAGGAAGGAAACAGCTTTTTGCCTCTTTTTTTCTCCCTGCCAGCTGTCACCACGGAGCCCAGTTGGTAAATTTTTAATCTTAGAAATGTAGCCATCTCTGTGAAGTCCCAGCTCAAGGCCAGAGGCCTTGTTCACATATTTTGTGAAAAACTAGTAAGGGGGTGTCTAGCTTAGGAGTGGTGATTCTTCCAACCAGTGGCCAAGTAGAACAGGACAACACGAAAAGAGGAAGTTTATCTACATTAAACTCATTCACAGGGACTCTTTTGCTGAAAGACCTAAAATAAGCCTTGGTGAAGACTTCAGGAGAAGGTCATTTAAGACTTTTCTCTGGGCCTGGTACAGAGGGGGAAGACGGGGTTGTCGAGGCTGAGAGCAGCTCAGTGGATCTGAGAATGAGGAAGGAGAGATGTAAAAGAATAATGGGAAAAGCGTTTGGGATTTTCCTAGCAACAAAAACTTGAGCAGTAGAATGGGTAGAGCAGAGGGGAAGACGGGAGTGAGTATCCCACAAAGCCTGTGAGAGACTTTAAATTTTTAGTAACCTGTTTTCAGTGATCACAAAGCAACTTTAAAGGCCATTTTCATTACATCTTGGATAGTGGTCTGAGGGCTCTTCTCAGCTGGTTTGATCATTGGGTTAGCTTGTTAGATTACCTGGTGGGACCCAGTGTGGGCACTGTCAAGAGAAGAGAAGAGTGAGTGGGTCGAGTGGTGCCTCAGTACCTGCTACTTCAGCAAGGAGGCAATGGTTTGAGATCTGGCAGAGGTTTGGGTTTCTGTTCTAGTAATTGGAGGGGAGAAATCAGGTTGCTGAGGTGGGAATGACAGCAGAGAGTCTAAAGCAGAAGGCTGCGGGTGAGGAACTATTGGAAAAGCATTGTACAGGATGTGAGAGAAGGAGGGAAAAGGACTCCACATAGGGAAATTTCCTTCCACCCTTTTGAGCACTTGATGAAGTTAAAAAGGTCACGCAGAATTTGAGGATCTAGAGACCCCTCTGTGGGCCATAGTTTTTGGTTGTCTAATTGGTAATATGGCCAATGCTGTGTACTGAATTTGATGAGGAGTTTGGTTCCACCAGGCAGCCTCTGTATGGTCACATCCCCATGACTTACAGAAGAAGTCGGCTTTTCCCACACACAGCCCTGGCTGTTTGTGGCTTTGATAGTCGGCCGGGCAAACATAGTAATCTAGGCTAGCCAACCTGAATCTGGCTCGCGTGTCCCTGCATCCATAATGTTTGTTTCCATTATCTATGGTAGGGAAGGGATTTAATTGAATATTAGTGGGATCCTCTTCATCAAGGATATCCCAATAGGAACGACGTATAGCCAGCTGAAAACTGTCTAGGTGGAGAGATGGCCACCAGGTCCCTAAGGGAGATGTATGCAAGATGGACCATACTTCTTGTCTAGTAAGATTTGTGATCAGCCATCGCTGCTGAACGGGCTGATGAATGTTAGGACTACTGGTGGCCAAGGGGAGAGTCTATAGACTTATCCACATGGCGAATACCTAATTTGAAATGGTTACCAGTCTTTTCCAGTTTCCAACCAGAATCTGGACATGGCGCAGGCTTGAGATGAGAGGCATGGATCCAGGAAGTGATTCCGTCTTCTTTTACCACTGAAGGAGTTTGAAGTAGCACCTGGTATGTTCCTTTCCAGTGGGGTTCCAGCGATGACACTTGATGTCGTCTTATGTAGATGAAGTCTCTTACTTAATATTGATGTGGAGTCCCCTCGTCCCCAGGTTGGTAGGCAGTGGCCAGCTGTTTCCACAGGTATCGCTGAGTTCTTCCAAGAGCTTTAAGTCTGTCAAGCAAGGGGGTGTGGAAGGGATTGTTAGGCCTTAGAGTTGGGGTTAGGTGCCTTACTGGAGGAGCAGCACCATAAAGAATTTCATAGGGAGTGAGTTTACACAAAGAAACAGAGAGAGTATTTCTCGCATGAAACAGTGCATCTGGCACGAGAATAGTCCAATCATTTATGCCGGTCTCTAAGCTCAAATTTGTTAAGGTCTCTTTAATGGTTCTATTTATTTTTCTACCTGTCCTGAGCTCTGGGGTGTATAAGCACAATCTAACTTCCAATTAATCCTCAGGGTCCTGGTTAACCCCTGACTTACCTGGGCCATGAACACCGGTCCACTATCAGACCCTATTACCTTAGGCAGACCGTATCTTGAAAAAATATCTTTCAGGATCTTCTTGAAAACTATTTGTGCCATTGTTTTTTTTTTTTTTTTTTTTTTTGTGTGTGTGTGTGTGTGTGAGGAAGGCTTCAATCCATCCTGAAAATATATCTACAAAGACTAGGATATTTTTAAGTCCATACCTTGCTGGCTTAATTTCAGAAAGTCCACTTCCAAGAATTTTCCTTGTCTGGTTCCTCATAGGTGCTTTCCTGCAGGAAGCTTGGAAGGGTAAGCATTAACCAATTGACAGACCCAACAGGCTTTTGTTACCCGTTCAGATATTTCCTTTCACTGTGAGTCGATTAGTGGAAAACTCTGTTCTTGATCCTTCAGGAATGCCTGTAGTTTCTTTGAACCAAGGTGAGTGAGTTGATGTACAATTGTAACGTAGTGTATGGCTTTCTAAATTTGAAGGCTGGGCTCAGTGAAGTTGAGGCGTTCAGTGTCAGTGTCCTTTAATGTTATCAAAAACTTCCTGGTGCTCAGGGGTCCATTGGAAATGGGGATCTCCCTTTAACAGCGGGTATGAAGGAGCAACTAAGGACCCAAACACAGGTATCCATAACCTGCAAAAGCCATCAGTCCCATGAAACTCTCTGAGTTGTCTCCTGTTAGATGGGGGTGGTATCTGCAAAATGATTTGTTTTCTGGGCTCAGTTAGCCATCGTTTACTGCCCCTAAGGGAATAGCCCAGGAAGATGACTTCATGCTAGCAAATTTGGGTTTTTTTTGCAGAAGCTCTATACCTGAGTTTAGCAAGGTCGGATAATAGTGCTTGGGACCCAGACTCACAGTTTTTCTTGGTGTTGGCTGCCAGTAGCTTGTCATCCACGTATTGAAGCAGTATGACTTTGAGGTGCATAGTTCTGAAGTTGTTGAGATCTCTGCAGAGGGAATCATCAAAGAGAGTGGGGGAGTTTTTGAAGCCCTGTGGGTGTCTAGTCCAAGTTAGTTGACCAGACGTTCTGGTTTCTGTGTCTACCCACTCAAAAGCAAACAGCAACTGACTATCTTTATTCAGAGGCAAGCAAAAGAAAGCATCTTTTACGTCCAGAACAGTATACCATTTCCTCTCAGGGTTCAGAGTGCTAAGCAGATTGTCCGGACTAGGTACCGTGTGTTGAATGTCCTGCACTCTGTTGTTGATCTCTCTTAGGTCTTTAACGGGGCGATAGTCCCCAGTTCCTGGCTTTTTTTTTTCTGGTAGGAGGGAAGTGTTCATGGCCGATTGACAGGGCCTTAGGACCCCAAGGACAGATATTTCTGAATATGGGGCCTTATCCATTTTTAGCTTTTTTTTTTTGCTTAGAGGATATTGTTTGACATGGATTGGTGAGTCTGAGGTTTTTAACTCCACTGTTATTGGAGTTTTTTTCACGGCCAGGCCTAAACCAGCAGTTTTTGTCCAGGTATCTGGGTAATCTGTTATCCATTTCTGGGGTAGCTTGCCTGTTTTATCAGCTTGGGGGGTGTGAATAGTTGATGTTCATCTTCTAATAACATAGTTAATGCTGTGACTATAAGAGTTTTTACTGAAGGATTTAGAAATTTCATTTCGGGGACTTCAGGGTTAAAAGTTATTTTGGCCCAGAGCATGGTGAGCAGATCTCTGCCCATTAATGGGTCCAGGCATTCTGGGATTACAAGGAAGGAGTGATGGATGTTTCCTTTCCCCAGGTCCAATGTACTCTTAGTTGTCTAAGCCCGATATTTACTGCCATTAGCCCTTTGAAGTACAGACCTTTTATTTGATAGAGGGCCCAATGGGGCCTTAAGGGCTGAGTATACTGCTTCTGTATTCACTTCAAAGTTTACTGGGGTCCCCTATACTTCAAAAGTTACCCTGAGTTAGGGGAAAAGATCTGAGCCCCGACTTTCTTAGTCATCCTCCAGAGTCAGAATGTCTGGCTGGCGTGGCTAAGTAGAAAGATCCTTCTGGGAGCCATCCGACTCCAAAGGTGGATCATTCTGAGACACAGAATCTGCCAGGTCTGGCGTTTTACTGAAAAAGAAAGATTTTGAGCCCTTAAGCAGACTTTGGTCCAATGATCAAGGATCAGGCACAGAGGCATTGAAGTGCTCCGTCCCATTAAGAAAGATACACAGACAGTGAAAGCAAGGATACACGACACAGACAAGACAAGACAATAAAGACAGGGAATGGACATCCAATACTGAAACCAGGACTGAGTAGCTGGCAAAACTCGATGGGCTGCAATACCGAATCCAAAACAAAATGTCACTGAGTCGAGGAGACTATTGTTCCTCGAGTTCCCGAGTCCATTCCCCAGGCACATGGCCTGTGGCTCTATGACATATCTGTCAGCCACCGTCGGAGAGAGCTCACGCTCGTCACTGATAGCAATTTTGCAAAGCCCTAACCTGAAAACTGAAACCAGAAAGAGGGGCCTTATTTAACCCAGAGGAGCTTATTGGGGGTCTTTCGTCTGTGGCTGCTGGATCTCGCTGGGGCCACCAGATGTAAAGATCGGGCGAGCATTGGAGGAGGAGACCACCAAGAGACTGTCTCATGCAACAGCAAAGGGTTAATTGCGGGTCTGGCATGCAAGGGCTTAGAGCTCACTTGAATAGAGCAGAGAGCCCTGAGAACAGCTTAAGAAGTGCTTATATACTTTCCTTGGAGAGGGCAGGGAGGGAAGTTTATTTATGGGTCAGGGTGAGTGGGCGGTTTGCGTGCAAATGGGTGACGGAGTACATTCTGCAGTTTGGCAGTTGGGGACAACACATTCTGTGACCAAGAATAGCAAACAGTTCTCAAGATTTCAACAGTGTTTTCTTAATCATACAGAAAAACAGCAAGTGACAAGTAGCTATTTTATTAACCTTTCAATATAAGTATGAAAACAGAAATCTAGGTAAGATTTGAACCCCAGAAGTTCATTGGGCCCTTGATTGGTATACTTATCATTGAATTACCTTCTGCACAAATGTCCCATAAATATCGATATACAATGGCATAGGACCTTTAACCTTCTCTGAGGTCAGTTCCAGAACACAGTCTCTAAGTGATCACACCAGAGTTCAAGCCAAGTTGGACCCAGTTATCTCTTCCAAAAGCCACACAAATGACCACAATTAAAACCAAAACACCCCACATGGCACTAATCTTCTTCCAAATAGACACTCATCATAACCTCTGGCTGGAGGTTTCCATAAGTGGTGCAGCCCAAGACACTGTCCAAAATGACCTCACTTGCCCCTCATTTCCCTAAAGTTAGGGTGGCCTGGACATCCTTCCTGTGAGCCAGGAGTGATCAAATAGGCCTGTTGTTAATACTTCTCTGCTTCTCCAACTTGAGTTCTATTGACTGTGGGGTTTAGATTCTTTAAGTGAATTTGAGTCATGAAAAAACCAAGCACCTATTGCCTAGCCTCTGCAGGGCTTTGAAGAACTCATTTGACCCAAAGGATCCCTATTCTCACTTGATGGAGTTAAAAAACCCTACAGTGAAAGGCGAGAGACTTCATCCACAATGACTGCTCTTTTGGCCATTTTGGTTCTGGATGCACACATGGGATCTTTCTTTAGATCCATCAGGTGGTGAGGATCTAAGCCATCGCTTTACACAGGGCCAAGAGGCTGATTCAGACACATCCCTTTCCAAAGCAATTAAGCAAAGAGCCACAGGTGATGCCCTTTTATTTCCATTTGAAAACTGATTTCTTCAGGCTTCCCAAAGTGTGGGGCAGAGGCAAAGACATTCCTGACGTTCGGGGCAACAGAACAATAGGTAAGCAAAGGCCCAAGGCAAGGTTTCTCCACTGAGACTTTCTTGGTCACACTTATATCTGAGTTTTCTGAAATGCTCCCATTCCCTTCAGCTATCCAGTAAATGGACATGTCACAGAGCTTGGAGGTGGTACATATCTTCGACAAAAATCCATGAGCCTATTCTGGAGAGTGGCCAGAATTCAGGAAGAAAACAGGAACTAAGTAAGATAGTAGGTGTTGCCCATTAACGAGTCAAGCACAGTCCATTCTTAAATTGGGCAAGATGAAGTCTGGGAAGCTTTCTTCTAGACAGGACATACCCATTGATGCATTCTCTTTTCTAATGTCTACAACCACGGACACAGTGGGATAAACAGACTTAGAAACACTCGCATTGTGAAATGACTTACTAGAAACAGTCCACTACAAACCATACAAAACGACTTTCCTACCTATTCTCAGAACATGAGACAAAACCACAAACCCACACCCACACCCACAAAGGCACCTCCTTCCCCCAAGTACATCTGTGACTATCTGAAATGTCCTCTTACTGGTGGGCCATACTATGTTCCCCCAAAATGGCCTGTCCTGTGTCAGATATGGTCTCCTTGGCCAATTCTGTGGAGTTGGCAGTAGCCAGCAATGAGACACTACATGTTTTTACAGAAAAGGCCCCTCTTCAGAGCTTTTATGACATTTGTCCATCCTCACATCAGTAGATACCAAGACTGACTCTGTCCTTGGTAAATCCAAACAAGTGAGACCACTGGGACTGGGAATGGGACTGGCAATGGGTGCCTGGATTCCTGGATCCCAAGTTCAGAGAGTTCCATCACCAAGGAAGTGAGTTGAGGTTACTTTCTTCAGGAATTGAATGACGTCACTGCCTTGGCATCCACTTTGTCCTAACAGATGCTTCCAAGGGTCGCAATGAGAAGGAGGCTACCCCTACTTCCTGTGACACTTTCAGAAGTTAGTATGGTATATCAACCATAGGCACCCAGGAGCAGCTCTCCACAAAAGCCTGGTTTGGTCCAATTTCTCTACATTAAGAAGAGAGCGGCTGATTCAGACACAACCCTTCATCCTGACCAGGTTGTTTGCCATGGAATATGACTTTTGCTCTCTCAGGTCCTTCATAGCTGCCTACACCTTCTCCAGGTATCATTTCTGCATGGACCTTTGAGGTTCTCAGCAGGTGGAAATTCCCCTACATTCCTGTATTGTAAGACCAACTCTTTCCCTGCTCTACTGTAAAGTCATATTGAGGGAACAGTGTATGGTTAGGTTTAAAAACATGTTCGATTTGGGTTAGAAATCATTCTGCAGGATGATTAGTGGTATTGGGAACCTGCGATATTTATAAGAATATAGAGGTGAAATATAAGTATGAAAACAGAAATCTAGGTAAGATTTGAAGGTCAGAAGGGCATTGGGCCCTTGATTGAGATACTTAGCTTTGAATTACATTCTGCACACTTGTCTCAGATAAATCTATATATAATAGCATAGGACCTTGTACCTTGGATGATTGATTGTAGAAGAGAACATCCACTGAAACAGGGATAGTCCGTAAGATTAGGAATATAGTCGGTATGTTTAGGAAGAAGAGTGAGTATATAATTTGGACAAAAAGTTGTTTAGCAATAGGGTCTTGGTTAGAGAGTGAAGGTAAATATCTGCACATGTGAAGAGGTAGTCACAATGATGAACTGAGTAAAATATGTAGGAAAGCAGATATCAATAGAGACATTATGAAATCAGGTAAATATAAAGTGAGTGATAGAATTAGACATTTTTAACAGTGTTGAGATTGAATGTATAATCTTAGGAAAAAACAAATATGTAGTCACTAATAGGAATGACATTTGAAAACATGAGGTAACCCTGACATAGATGGTTTTAGTAATCCATATTCACTTTCCATTTATGCTTTGGTACAATCATAAGTTTGACCTTTGCATTTTGTGTCCAGAATATTACTGTGATAAAAAGTATATGTACATCAGGTAACATGAGTATTTCTTCCACTATTTCTGGGAGCGATATTTCAAGACTTATAAATTAGTATTCGGGTACAAAGAAGTGTACCCTGTGTCTATATATATAGAGATAATGCATGAATAGACCAAACTGTGAATAAATAGTATAACTGGTTCCACTTTAAATAATGGATTGAATTGATATCTGAAAATATATGAGAAATCATATATTTTCATAAAATCATTCATTCCAACCAGTTATATATCTAATGTTAACATTAGGGTTATGGTTTACCATGAAGTGTGTGAGAGTTTTGCTTTAAAATTAATTATGGAAATAGAAAATAATGTGTTGGAAAGGAGTCTCATGAAAAGACCAGTCAAGAAACATGGAGGAATACATGTGTTCTGAAGCAGGAAGTGATTTAAAGTGAAACAAATGCCTATAAATTTGCTAAGTTGTGGATGAAATATATCCTGTGATGTGCATAAACTGAAGAAATAGTAATGTACCAGTGTTGAATAAAAATGAACGTCAAAATACACATCATGTCCCATAAGAATCTACTTGCATTAATGTTAAACAGGGTCAGTTACTGTAGAAATATTAGGATTTGTATTCACCATTCACTGAAATTAGTTGTGAGTACTAGGAAAGAAATATGTATTTCAGGTTGATGAATATTTCTTAGAATAATCTTGGGAAAAGTTGTTTATAAAGCCACATACAAGAATATGGATGAATTTAGGGAGTGTACATTAAGACCCATATGTTTCATATTTTGAAAAATCTGGAGAGTATATATATATATATATATATATATATATATATATATATATATATACACACACACACACACACACACACACACACACACACAGACATTAAAATGTAGCTATATATATGCCAATCGTAATTCTGCATGAAATATATATCATCCACAGATACAAAAATATTCAGTTTACTGAACATGGAAAATCCCAAAGAGTGGCCAAAAGTCACAAGAAGCCAGGCCCATTGAGGTCTACAATGTGAGGTTCATGTGTGGTTTGAGTCTCATCTATGGCTGCCAATTCTTTCAGAATAAAATCATGTGATATCCTGGCTGAGATTCCCAGTGCTCTGTAGAAAGACAACCTGGGCCAAGATCTCATTTTCCAAGGGCGACTCTCAAGCATGGCCTCCTAAAATTCCAACACAATCCCTAAAAATACTTCTCTGATGTCAGTTCCAGAACTCAATCTCTAAGGGGAATCAAACCAGAGTTGAAGCCCTGGTGGACCCAGTCATCTCCTCCAACCACCACACAAATGACCACAATTAAAACCAAAACACTCCCACATGGCCCTCATCTTCTTCCATAAAGACACTCATCATAACTTCTGGCTGGAGGATTCCATGAGAGGTGCAGCATAAGACAGTGTCCAAAATAATCTCCCTTTCCCCTCATTTCCCTAAAGTCACGGTGGCCTTTACACCCTTCCCATGAATGAGGAGTGATCAAATAGGCCTGCCGTTAATACTGCTCCAATTCTCCAATTTGAGGCCTACTGACTGTGGGGTTTATATTCATTATTTGAATTGGATTCATAAGAAAACTCAAGAACCTATGGGCTAGCATCTGCAGGGCTTTGAAGAACTTATTTGACCCAATGGATCACTCTTCTCACTTGTTGGAAGTCTCTAAACTTACAGAGGAATGCGAGAGACTTCATCCACAATGACTGATTTTTGGCCATTTTGATTTTGGATGCACACATGGGATCTTTCTTTAGATCCATCAGGTGCTGAGAATCTAAGCCACAGGCTCACACAGGGTCAAGAGGCTGATTCAGACACATCCCTTTCCAAAGCAATTAAGCAAAGAGCCACAGGTGATGCCCTTTTTATTTCCGTTTGAAAACTGATTTTTTCAGGCTTCCCAAGGTGTGGGGCAGAGGCAAAGACATTCCTGACGTTCAGGGCAACAGAAAAATAGGTAAGCAAAAGGCCAAAACCAGGGTTTCTCCACTGAGACATTCCTGGTCACACTGATATCTGAGTTTTCTGTGATGCTCACAATTCCCTTCAGCTATCCAGTATATGGCCTTGTCACAGAGCTTGGAAGTGGTATATATCTTTTACACAAAACCATGAGCCTATGCAGGAGAGTGGACAGAATTCAGGAAGAAAACAGCAACTTAGGAAGATAGCTGATGTTGCCCATCAATCAGGCAAGCCACCATCCATTAATAAAATGTGCAGGATGAATGCTGGGAAGCTTTCTACTAGACAGGAAATATCCATTGATGCATTCTCTTTTCTAATGTCTACAACCACGGACAATGTGAGATACACAGACATAGAAACACTCGCCTTTTCAAAAGAATTACTAGAAACTGTCCACTCCAAACTAAACAAACTGACTTTCCTACCTATTTTCAGAACATGAGACAAAACCACAAACTCACATCCACACCCACAAAGGCACCTCCTTCCCCAATTAGGTCTGGGACTATCCGAAGTGTCCTCTGACTGGTGGGCCATACTATGTTCCCCCAAAATGGCCTGTCCTGTCTCAGATCTGGTCTCCTTGTCCAACACTGTGAAGTTGTCAGGACCCAGCGGTGAACCACTACCTGCTTTTTCAGGAAAGCCCCCTCTTCAGAGTTTTCCAGGCATTTTGCCATCCTCACATCAGTAGTTAGCAAGAAAGAATGACTCTCTCATTGTTAAATTCAAACAAGTAAAACTACTGGGACTGGGACTGGGACTGGCTCTGGGTGCCTGTCTTCCTGGATTCAAAGTTCAGAGGGTTCCATCACTAAGGAAGTGAGGTGAGGTCACTTCCTTCAGGAACTGAATGAGGTCACTGCCTTGGCAACCACTTTGTCCTAACAGCTGCTTCCAAGGGTCTCATGAGATGGAGGCTGCCCCTACTTCCTCTGACACTTTCACAAGATAGAAAGGTATATAAACCATAATCACCCGGGAACAGCTCTCCACACATGCCTGTTTGGTCCATTTTCTCTACATTAAGCAGAGAGAGGCTGATTCAGACACAACCTTTCATCCTTACCAGGTTGTTTGGCATGGAGGATTGCTTTTGCTTTCTCACGACCTTCATAGCTGCCTAGATCTTCTCCAGAGATAATTTCTGCATGGATCTTTGAGGTTCTCAGCAGGTGGAAGATCCCCTACCTTCTTCTATTTTAAGACCAACTCTGTCCCTGCTCTTCTGTAAAGTTAGATTGAGGGAACAGTGTATGGTTAGGGTTAATAACATGTTCGATTTGGATTAGAAATCATTCTGCTGGATCAATTATGGTATTGGGAACCTGCGATATTTATAAGAATATAGAGGTGAAATATATGTATGAAAACAGAAACCTAAGTAAGATTTGAAGCCCAGAAGGGCATTGGCCCCTTGATTGGAATACGTATCTTTGAATTATTCTGCACCAATATCTCAGATAAATCGATATACAATGGCATAGGACCTTGTACCTTGGATGACTGAATGTCGAAGATAACATCAAATCAAACAGTGAGACTTGGTAGAAATACGAAGATAGTCTATAGGTTTAGAAAGAAGAGTGAGTATAGAATTTGGAACAAAAGTTCTTTAGCAATAGGGTTTTGGTAAGATAGTGAATGTAAATGTCAGCTCATGTGAAGTGTCAGTCATCATGATGAAAGGGGAAAATATGTAGGAAAGCAGACATCAATAGAGACATTACGAAATCAGGCAAAGTATAAATTGAGATATTGGATTAGATATTTTCAACAGTGTTGAGTTTGAATATATTATCTTATGAAGAAACCAATATGTTGTCAAAAATAGGAATGACTTTTTAGAGCATTCGGCAACATGGACATGGATGTTTTTACTAATCCATGTTCACTTTCCATTTAGGGTTTGGTACAATCAGAAGTGTGACCTTTGCACTTTGTGTCCAGAATATTACTGTGATAAAATGTATATGTTGATCAGGTGACATGAGTATTTCGTCCAACATTTCTGGGAGCAATATTTTGAAAACGTATAAATTATATTGGGTTTACAAAGAGGTGTACCCTGTGTTTATGAATATAGACATGAAGTATGAATAGACCATACTCTGAATAAATAATATTACTGGTTCCACTTTAAATGATGGATTGAATTGATATTTGAAAATATACAAGAACTCTTATATTGATATACAATCATTCATTCCAACCAGTCATACATCTAATGGTAATATTAGGGTTATGGTTTATCATGAACAGTATGTGAGTTTTGCTTCAATGTGATTATGTAAATAGAAAATAAAGTGTTGGAAAGGAGTCTCATGGAAAGACCAGTCAAGAAACATGGAGGAATACATGTGTTCTGAAGCAGGAAGTGATTGAATGTGAAACAAATGCCTATAATTTTGCGAACTTGTGGATGAAATATATATCCAATGATGTGCATAAACTGAAGAAATAGTAACGTACCAGTATTGTGAAAAAATGAACGTCAAAATACTTATCATGACCCATAGGAATCTACTTGCATTGATGTTAAACTGGGTCGATTACTGTAGAAAGATTAGGATTTGAATGCACCATTCACTGAAGTTAGTTTTCAATACTAGGAAACAAATATGTATTTCAGGTGGATGATTATTTAAGAGAATAAACTTGTGAAAAGTTGATTATAAAACCACATACATGTATATCAATGAATTTAGGGAGTATATAATAAGACACATATATTTTATTTTAAAAAATCTGGACACATACACACACCATACACACACAGACATTAAAATGTAGCAATATATATGCCAATCAAAATTCATCGTGAAATATATATCATCCACAGATGCAAAAATATTTATTTTACTGAACATGGTTTTATGTATAATGTTGTTCTACTAGGAAGCTCACCCATAGTTTGAATTTTCAGTTCCAACAGCGTTTAATCAGCCAAATCACAAAACTATACGTGTGATAACATGTAGGATTCTATATGTGCATATAGAAATACATGTGCTGAATAGGCTACAGAGAAAGGGAGACAGGAATTCACATATTTGTTAAGTATAAAAACACATGGAGAACTATTTCAATAAAAAATTGATTAGATTTATTACACCATTCCTTTATCATGCAAAAGGCAAATCCAACTAAACACCATGCCTCCTCTGAACTGCTTGTATTTCTATTCTGTTTAGGATATTTTTCTCCATCATATTATGATTAGTATTCAGAGTCTAGTAGGGTATGGGTTAGTTTCAGGGATTCAGTATTTCGAATGGAAAATTAGATAATGAATCCAATGTGCATGCAAATATGTGGTACACAAAAATCTTCCCACTCTCATCCAGAACAATGCCTTGACATTACCTTCACTCTATGTAAGACACAATTAGAGGAGAAGAGTTAGAAAATCAGTGAATACTTATCTGGAATGGAAATTCTCAGGAGTTCACCACCTTGTAGGTGGTAATGGGGTTTCCGAAAGTAAGGGACAGGGTTGATAGATCCAACCTTATCTTTTATTAAATTTGGGAGCCATCTTGCCACAAAGACATGAAAAGATAATTTTGGCTTCACTATAAATTACTGTAAAATTTGAACCTGCTTGGAATGCCTGCCTGTGCCTTGAACTTACCCATGCCTGGTTCTGTGACCAGATAGCAGCCTTCTCTGAAACTTTAGTGACACCTCATAAATATTGCACTTCTCTGGCCAGACAACGACCCTCTCTGAGGCTCTAATGGTCCTCATAATTTCTGATGTTGGGGCCAGAAAAAAAAAATGTAAACTACCATTAGTGTGATGCTTGTCAAAGTTCTGGTATCTGTAAAACCCCTTGTGTGTAACTTCCTGGAATATAAAGCTGGGCTCTAAGAAAGGTTAGGTTGCTGTCTTGTTCCCGCCATTTTGGAAGGGAGACAGCCTGGCCAGTTGAAATAATTAGCTTGCATTAATTTGATTTTAATTGGAGTGTGTGGTCTTGTGTCCTGGTCTAACATTTTGTCGTTTCCCAGCGAGATGACCCTGCCCAAGCATATCACAAGACCAGACTGCTGGAAATTCTGAAGCTGGCCTTCCCTCCAGGGCTCCAGGCTGGAGAGCCAAGTTCCAAGACCTTGGAGTGAGCCTTTGGTCCAGGGAGCACTACAGTGAACCACCGAACTAAAACTGTTAGGAAGCACCTGGTAGAGGACGTCTCCATATGTAAGTGGTGCCTTTATAACATGTAACATTCGGTTAAGGGAGATCTATTCTGATGACAGAGAGGTGGCCTCGGGAGGCTCACATATACTCCTGTCCGGGACAGTAAGGAGAACCGTTCTTTCCTCTGTTCTGTTCTGTAGGGAATTGCTCTGGAAGGATAGAGAGGTGCCGACGGGCACACACGCACTTGTACCCCTGAGCTTTACCAATACATTGCATTGCTCCTCAGATTTTCTGTTTCGGTGCAGGGTTTCTGTTTTTTTTTTTTTTTTGTGTGTGTGTGTGTGTTGTTCTGTGTTCTATATGTTTTTTTGTTTGTTTGTTCGTTTTTGTGCATTTTGTTGTGTGATTTCTGTGGTAAAAACTTAAGGATATTGGATGTGGTAATGGGTAATAAAGCAAGTAAGCCTGACACCCATTTGGACTGTGCTTAAAGGAACTGCAATGAACTTTACCACCCTTGGTTAAGCAGGATGAGAGAAGCCCCTAGCTGGCTGACTGAAGCACACCCACTGCAGAGGGCAATGCCTGCTGGGGATCTAAGAACTGAGTATCTCCCAGGTTAACAAGTGAAACTACTTTAAAACCCCTTGTCCCTGCAGATCAGGAGAGTCACAAACTTTGGTAAGAGTCCCCTGTGTTTCTCCTTTGTTAGCAAAGCAATAAAACCCCATTTTTCTTTTTCTCCAAACACTGCCCTCATTATTAAATTGGCATTAATTGGCTTCAAGGTCAGGAACCGAACTTTAAGTTACAAATTTTGATATACCACCTCCCCCTCCGCCCTGGACCTTTTTGAGACCTGACTATTGAAATGTTAGGAGATGGATCCTGCTTGGGGTGGAACCGAACCAGAGAAGCTAATCCTGTAAGTAAAAGAAGAGACTGAGGGACTTGCAGCAGCTGCCAAAGCCCTGTTGCTTCAGGGAATTCCCTCCTTCCTTACCTGAACTGTAAGGATTATGCCACCTCTGTCTTCTTAAAAAAGAGAAAAAGAAAAAGGGGACACTATATGCAGTAAAGTCACCATGTAGACCCTTGATTTTACATTTCAGGTTGCCCCTCTGTGAAAACAACTGGTTCCCTTGTGGGGACATCTATATTGCCACTGGTGTAGGAGATTTTTCTCTTATCTGCTCTGTTTTAAAGGCTTTTTTCTGTCAGCCATAGTCTGGAGCTCTTTTCTGTCTGTCTTGTGTCTTTGTTTCTGGCCCTTTAAGATATGTACAATAATGTGTTGATATTATAAATTGTTTCTTGGGAATAATCTTAGCTGAAAGTGTGTCTAAATTATGATGTTCTATTGTAACAATCTGGTATCTGAATGGGTTTTTGAAGCATTGCACAATCTTGCAGTTAAAAGTCGGGATTAGGTAATTGTTTAGTTTATGATTTCAGATAATTCATTCCAGAGAACTTTAATACTTAGGATGGAAAACTAAAGAACTCTACTTCCAAGTTGGCAAGTAACTTCCCAATCATTCAGGCTTTTTTTTCACCAATTTTGAATTGGGCAGCCTGAGAAAATATCACTGTGTGTATCAGTGCATTAATTTGGACAAGGATAGTAAATCATAATATGGTTTCTGTTGATAAAAAAAGATGTAAAGATATAAAATTTTGTGAGTTGTATCTTAAACATGTATCATAATTTTCAACATCCTAACCTGAAAATTATGGTTAAAATGACTTAGGCCTGAGATGTCTGCTCAGAATAGCAATTTTTTCCTGCTCCTTCCAGACCTCAGACAGGACTTAGATTGAAATGCAAATGAAAGAAGCCTGCAAGCTCAGTAGCAGACTGATCTGGGGCCTAAGGAAGAAAAAATGTAAATGATATGGTATTTACAAATTACTGGCCAGTCATTTTTTCTAGTACTCTTACTTTTTTCCTTAGATTCTGGGTTTTTTTTTTTTTGAGCTCATGATTTTGATCCTGCAGACCTAGGTTAATGTTTTTCTGATCAGATCTATCTTTGACCAACTGTGGAGTTTTTGAAACGTTGCAATGGAGATTTCACCTGCGAAAAGCTACAAGGCCTTTACTATTATTATGTGTGCACACTTTTGTTATGTGTTGTATGTCTATATATACATATGTCCGTATATCATACATGTGATACACAAATTAACATATAAAAGGAGCGCTCATAAAAACAAATTTTAAAAAGTGGATCCAAAGATCTTCAATTCACATCATTTAAATGGTTAAATTGAAATTTGAAAAACAGATAAAAATAAATGTCTTTAAATTTAAGCTTAAGAGTTTTTCTAGGTGTTCAAAAATCTAATAAAATATTAATGTCTATAAAATGTCTAATATGACTTGGTTCTAGGACGTTTCCTTCAACCAAAAAAAAAAATGGTTTACACCGTTCAATACACTTGTCTAATATTTTGATAAATTAGTAAATTAAATATGATATGGGATTACTCATTCATGAGTACCTTTGTTAGATATCTGATTGATTAACTAAGGTCTGTATAAGTTTGTACTAAAGTATGTATAAGATTGTAAAAATCAGTCATGTGTTAAAGAGACAAAAATTTCTTAAAACATAAGTATACCAATAACATTGTGTTTATTAAGTTTTATTTTTTCTAGAGCAAGCACCCATAAAAATTAAACAAATGATTAAATAAGAACTGTTGTTTTAGAGCACTGTACTGCCATTTCTTTAAAAGCTTAACTGGGATAATGTAGAAACATCAATGTAATTGTGATGCTATTAATGTGCTTATATCTTCCAGGTATACAAGTCTGTAAGGTAGAAACTTAAAAGAGCATTATATCAAGCTGCTATTCTGAAGTTGTATGGTAAAAATATATATTGGGCATTCATTTACCTGTTATCAATAGAACATGTAAAGTTTTATGTTACCTTTTACATTGGGAACAATTTAAATATATTTTTAATTTAATGAGAGCCTAATCTATGTAAAGGTTAAGAACATTCAGACTTTCTTTAATTCATGTTTTAAATGTGATATCATATCATGTTAGCTAATGTTCATGTGACCTCAAACAATTTATGTAAACTTTGTAAAATGATATTTAAAAAAACAAATTTCTGCTTTAGAACTAAAACACTTGAGATTTATAAAGAGCCCTGCCTTACCTGAGATAAGGCTCTGTGTCCCAACTTACTACATGTTAGAATAACTACAAAAGCAGTAGGTCAGATTTTATTTCATTTAAAGTTATGTTCAAAAGCTGTTTTTTTTCTCTGTCAAGTTTACTAGGATCTCAAACAGGGGATATAATGTATAACTCAGCCAAAAAATTCAGGGTAGGTATTACACGAACTACGTATTTTTACTTTTGTTAATTTTATTTTGAAATTTTCTTATAAGTGATCTAAAGATTCCCTGTTATTGTTTTACAAATGTGTTGCTTTAAGAACACAACATGGGTCTATTCAAGATAATAAGTCATCACCTACAATACAGACAAAATAATACAGATCCCAATTTATTTTAAAAAATAAATAATTATAAAGTTATAGACATTAAAGCCCAGTACTCTTAATGTAAGGCTGTTAAAATTTATTTGTTGGATGTTTAAGATTAGGATTTAAAATTAAAGTTAAATGAAAGGGCCAAGAAAACCAATATTTGGCTCTTGCCCTCTGAGTCACTCTAAATTCAGGGAACAGGGTACTTCTCTAAAGAGCTTTGCAACTCTGAGCCACATAACCTCCTGATCAGGGAGATAAAAGAGACCACTGGAGAACAGAAAGCCAATCAGTGCATTTGTTATGAAAAGGAGAGTCATCAGAGAAGGGAGACATCCCTGATGCTTCCGAGGGAAGCCACATGGTCAAGCAAGACCTGGACCCACCTAGCGCAAATGACACTAGCAGAACTGAGAAGCTGCTATCAAGATTCCCCAGAAATGACTCCCATTAAAGCTCAGGTGACTGTTAACAATAGATAGAAACAAAAGTCAGTTTGACTGCTTCATCTTAAACACTTAGCAAAGACAGTAAATACCAAAATACAGCCATTCCTGTGCATTTTAAATAATAATAATAATAATATTTTAAGGTATACACTTTATGTTAGCCTCCCAAAATAAGTAAGACTGGAGGTTACAAAGAAGGATTCTCAGACAAGAATGACTGATAACCATAAAAAGAGACTATCAAGAGGATCTTCCAGAGGTAGAAGTTTTTAGTTTAAGGCCTACAGATATTCCTAACCTACACAGGTAGGCTTGGTGTTTGCTAGTACAATTATCCAGCCCTGAGTAACAGAAGTAAAAGTTTCTCTATTAGACACAGAGATAATACTAGCAAAAGGATTTTGCAAGATCAGTGACAATAAATTATTAAACTGTAACTTATGGTGAAGGACAACTGTAACACTAAAAGTTAAATATTAAGTTGACAGTCCTGATAACTGGGGATATTAAAGACTGGTGAGGGAACTTCTATACAGTGACATGTTCCAGCTGCTGCAACATTTATTCAGTACTCATGGTTTTTGTTTCTGTCATAGAAGAATCCATTCTCAGATGCCTTTACAACCTGTTCTTTCCCAACCAGACTTCAAAACAAACTGACTTCTAAAAGGCAACTCATGTCCTTTAACTGAATTCCAAAAGGCAACTCATGTCCCTCATGCAATGCCCCCTCACATCACCCTCTCTCAGCTCAGAAGAAGCCAAAATGTGTGATGCCTCTCTTCTTACAACAATGAAGCCAAAAATAAATAGACTATCAATATAAGTAAATAATTAAGTCAGGTACAATCAGGAATTCAGTTTTGGGTGAGTTCTAAAAATTTGAAGACTGTTACCTGAATGATTAAAATTTCCTCAGTGCTCTTCCCCTACCCTATCAAAGATTTGAAAGGGACACATTAGAAAAGGTAGGAATGATAGACCCAACCTGATCTTTTATTAAAGTTGGTAGCCATCTTGCCACAAAGCCATGAAAAGATAGTTTTGGCTTAACTATAAATTACTGAAATTCTGAACCTGCTTGGAATGCCAGCCAGTGCCTTGAACTCACCCATTCCTTGCTCTCTGACCAGATATCAGCCCTCTCTGAAACGTTAGTGACACCTCATAAATATTGGCCTTCCCTGGCCAGAAAACGACCCTCTCTGAGGCTCTAATGGTCCTCATAAATTATAATGTTGGGGACAGCAAAAAAAATCTAAACTACCATTAGTGTGATGCTTGTCAGAGATCTGTTATCTGTAACCCCCGTTTTGTGTAACTTTCTGGGCTATAAAGTTGGGCTGTAGGAAAAGTGGGGTTGCTGTATTGTTACCACCATTTTGGGAGGGAGATGCAGCCCGAACAGTGGAAATAATAAGCTTGCTTTAATTTGATTTTAATTGGAGTTACTGGTCTTTTCTAGCGTGCTGGTCTAACAGGTAAACACTCCACAAACATGGAGCTCTGCCGGCCTAAAGACTCCTTAAGAAACTGCCTCTGAGGTTAGGCACTTGAAATATATGTTGTTATCAGGAGCTTTAGCTTCCTTTCTATTGAGAGCATCAAAGCTGTGTCTGCATCTATGTGACCTGGAGGACATGGTTTCTTATTTTCCAAAGGACATGAGGCAGCAGTGCTGAATTCACTCTTTGTAGGTAAACTGTGGCCACTTAAGGATAAGTGTCTCCCTGTGTGAACTTTGAAGCCATTTGGTCATGCCCCACTTTTCGTGTTGTTTCTTGCACTGGGAGTTTGGTATTTGCTTCACGAAATACAATGAGTTCAACTGGGACCCAGTGCTGGGGGGAGTTCTGTCACGTGTGGTGGGTCAGGGTCTGCAGGAGAATGTAACAACCAGGATTCAATCCCACATAGATTTCCCCCTTGACCATAACAAACTGATTCTGAACATTGCCTTGAAAATCTCCATATAAAAAGATGCCTTTATATGGAGAGGTTTCAGACATATAAGATTCTGCTGGATGGACCATGTCAGTCACAAGCCATTTGCAAGCCAATGTCAGATCCACATGGCCACAACACAGATGTTTTATCACACACCTGCACACCACCTCTCTAGTTCCACTATTCAGTAAGCTCCAACTTACTGGTATTTCTGTTCTACACCATTTTCATGAAACCAAGTCAATCAAGGTACTGTCTGGTACACTCATGATCAGACACAGGACATCAAAAAGTTCTCCAGTGCCACCTAGTAATGGGAATGTCAATAATTTCATGGTATTTATCTAGCCAATTTTCAAGGATCAACTTGGAGGCATTGTGGGTTTCAATTCATTTAGGAACCATTAAATAGTGAGGAAGCTCATTTCAATGAAAGTTCTGGAGAACTCTCACAGCCAATTCTTTGCAAAGAGTGGCCAAAATTTCCCACGAAGCCAGGCCCATTGAGGTCTACAATGTAAGGTTCATGTGTGTTTTGACTCTCAACAATGATTGCCAAGTCATTCAGAATAAAACATGTGATATCCTGGCTGAGATTCCCAGTGATCTGTGGAAAGCAACCCTGGGCCTAGATATCAGTTTCCAAGGGCGACTGTCAGGAGTGGCCTCGTAAAATCCCAACACAATTCATGGCAATTCTTCTTTGAGGTCATTTCCAGAACTCAGTCTCTAAGGGGATCACACCAGAGTTCAAACCCAGGTGGACCCAGTCATCTCTTTTCCAACCACCACACAAATGACCACAATTGAAACCAAAAAGATCCCACATGACCCTCATCTTCTGCCATAGAGACACTCATAATAACCTCTGGCTGGAGGTTTCCATGAGGGGTGCAGCCCAAGAGAGTGTCCAAAATTAGCTTCCTTATGCCTCATTTGCCTAAAGTCAGGGTGGCCTGGACACCCTTCCTGAGACCAAGAGTGATCAAATAGGCCTGCCCATAATACTGCTCTGCTTCTCCATTTTGAGGCTTACTGACTGTCGGGTATAGATTCTTTGTGTGAATTGGAGTCATGAGAAAATCCAAGCACCTATACCCTAGCCTCTGCAGGGCTTGGAAGAACTTATTTGACCCAAAGGATATCTATTCTAACTTGATACAGGTCAGGACCTTACAGAGGAAGGCAAGAGACTTCATCCACATTGACTCTTCTTTTGGCCAATTTGGTTTTGGAATTTCACATGGGATCTTTCTGTAGATCCATCAGGTGCTGAGAATCTAAGCAACAGACTTACACAGGGCCAATGTGCTGATTCAGACACATCCCTTTCCAAGCAATTAAGCAAAGAGCCACAGGTGATGCCCATTCATTTCCATTTGAAAACTGTTTTTTCAGGCTTCACAAAGGGATGGCCTGAGTCAAAGACTTTCCTGACATTTAGGGCAACAGAACAATAGGTAAGCAAAAGGCCCAAATCAGGGTTTCTCCACTGAGACTTTCCTGGTCACACTGATATCTGAGTTCTCTGAGATGCTCCGATTCCCTTCAGCTATCGAGTACATGGGCATGTCACAGAGATTGGAGGTGGTACACATCTTGGACACAAAACCATGAGCCTATTCTGGATAGTGGCCAGAATTCAGGAAGAAAACAGGAGCTTAGGAAGATAGTAGGTGTTGCCCATTTATAAGGCAAGCCACAGTCCATTCATCAATTGGGCAGTATGAATGCTGGGAAGCTTTCTTCTAGACAGGATACATCCATTGATGCATTTTATTTTTGAATGCCTACAACCATGGACACAGTGGGATACTAGACATAGAAACACTCGCCTTGTCAAACTACTTATAAGAAACAGTCCATTTTAAACCAAACAAACCACCTTTCTTACCTATTCTCAGAACATGAGACAAAACCACAAACTAACACCCACACCCACAAAGGCACCTCCTTCTCCAAAGCAGGTCTGTGAGTACCCGGAGTGTCTTCTGACAGGTGAAACTTATTATGTTCCCCCAAAATAGCCTGTCTTGTTTCAGATCTGGTCTCCTTGTCCACCCTGTGAAGTTTTCAGGAGCCAGTGATGAACCACTACCTGCTTTCGAAGGAAAGACCCCTCCTCAGAGCTCTCCTGGCATTTGGCAATTCTCACCGCAGTAGGTACCAAGAAAGACTGACTCTGTCCTTGGTAGAACCAAACAAGTGTGACCACTGGGACTGGGACTGGGACTGGCACTGGGTGCCTGGCTTCCTGGATCCCAAGTTCAGAGAGTACCATAACCAAGGAAGTGAGGTAGTTCACTTTCTTCAGGAACTGAATGAGGTCACTGCCTTGGCAACCACTTTGTCCAAACACTTGCTTCCAAGTGTCCCATGAGATGGAGGCTGCCCCTAATTCCTTTGACACTTTCACAAGTTAGAATTTTATATCAACCATAGGCACCTGAACAGAGCTCTCCAAACTGGCCTGGTTTGGTCCATCTTCTCTACATTAAGAAGATAGAAGCTGGTTCAGACACATCCCTTCATCCCGTACAGGATGTTTGCCATGGAAGATGACTTTTGCTCTATCAGGTCCTTCATAGCTGCCTACATCTTCTCCAGGGATCATTCTGCATGGACCTTTGAGGTTCTCAGCAGGTGGAAGATTCCCTACATTCCTGTATTGGAAGACCAACTCTGTCACAGCTATTCTGTAAAGTTAGATTGAGAAAACAGTGTATGGTTAGGGATAATAACATGTTCAATTTGGGGTAGGAAACATTTTGCGGAATAAACAATGGTATTGGGAACCTGCAATATTTACAAGAATATACAGGTGAAATATAAGTATGAAAACAGAAATCTAGGTAAGATTTGAAGCCCAGAAGGGCATTGGGCCCTTGATTGGGATACTTAGCTTTGAAATACATTCTGCACAGATGTCTCAGATAAATATATATTGAATGGCATAGGACATTGTACCTTGGATGATTGAATGTCGAAGAGAACATCCATTCGATAAGGGATTGTCGGTAGGATAAAGAAGATATTCGGTAGGTATAGAAAGAAGAGTGAGTATATGATTTGAACCAAAAGTTTTTTAGCAATAGGGTTTCGCATAGAGAGTGAATGTAAATGTCAGCTCATGTGAAGAGTCAGTCACAATTATGAACTGGGGAAAATATGTAGGAAAGCAGATATCAGTAGAGAGTATAGGAAATCAAACAATGTATAAAGTGAGTGATAGGATTAGACATTTTCAACAGGCTTGAGGTCGAATATATAATCTTAGGAAGAAAGAATTTTGTAGTCACCAATAGGATTGACATTTGAGCACATTAGGCAACCTGTACATGGATGTTTTAAGTAATCCATGCTCACTTTCCTTTAAGGCATTGGTATAATCTTAAGAGTGAACTTTGCTTTTTGTGTCCAGAATATTACTGTGATAAAATGTATATGTAGATCGGGGGACATGAGTATTTCTTCGACCATTGCTGGGATCAATATTTTGAAACCATGTAAAGTAGTTTGGAGGTACAAATAGGTGTACCCTGTGCCTATGTATATAGAGATAATGTCTGAATAGACCATACTGTGAATAAATAATATAACTGTTTTGAACTTTAAATAATGGATTGAATTGATATCTGAAAATATACACAAAATGTTATATTGATTTACGATCATTCATTCCAACCAGTTATATATCTAATAGTAATATTAGGGTTATGGTTTATCATAAGAGTGTATGAGTTTTGCTTCAAACGTGATTATCGAAATCGAAAATAATGCGTTTCGAAAGAAGTCTCATGAAAAGCCAAGTCAAAAAACCTGGAGAAATACATGTGTTCTGAAGCAGGAAATGATTGAAAGTGAACTAATGCCTATTAATTTATGAACTTGTGAATGAAATATATATCCTATGATGTGCATAAACTGAAGAAATATTTATGTACCAGTTTTGAATGAAAATGAAAGTCAAAACACATATCATGTCTCATAGGTGTCTACTTGCATTGATGTTAAATTAGGTCAGTTACTATAGAAATATTAGGATTTCCTTGCACCATTCACTGAAGATAGTTTTCAGTACGAGGAAACAAATAGGTATTTCAGGTGGATGACTATTTCTGAGACTAATCTTGTGAAAAGTAGATTATATATTCGCATATATGAACATGAATGAATTTTGGGAGTGTAAATAAGACACATATATTTCTTATTTTGAAAAAAAAATATATACACACACACACACACAGACACACATTCACACACACTCACAGACATTAAATCGTAGCAATATATATGCCAATCGAAATACTTCATGAAATATATATCATCCAGAGATCCAAAAATATTCATTTTACTTAATATAGATTAATGCATAATGTTTTTCTACTAGGAAGAAATTTCAGTTGAATTTCAATTTTCAGTTGCAACATGGTTTAGGAGAAGTGATCTCTTCTCACAATTTGTATCTGCCAAGTCAACCACCTCACAAGAATGTACATGTGATACCAGGTAGGATTCTATATATGCATATAAAAATACATGTGCTGAATAGGCTACAGAGAAAGGGAGACAGGAATTCACTTATTTGTTAACTTTAAAAGCACTTGGAGAATTAATTCAACAAAAAATTGACTTGATTTATAACTCCTACCCTACATAATGCAAAATGCAACTCCAAGTATAAACCATGCCTCCTCTGAACTGCTTGTATTTCTTTTCTGTTTGGGTCAGTTTTCTCCATCATATTAGAATTAGTAGTCAGAGTCTAGTAGGGTATGGGTTAGTGTCATGGATTCAGTATTCCGAATGAAAAATTGGAAAATGAATCCTATGTGTATGCAAATATGTGCTACACAAAAATATTCCCACTCTCATCCAGAACAATGCCATTACATTACCTTCACCCCAAGTAAGACACAATTTGAGGAGAAGAGTTAGAAATTCTGTGAATACAAATCTGGAATAGAATATGCTCAAGAGTTCACAAACTTGGAGTTGGTAGAGGAGTTTCCAAAAGTAAGGGACAAGGTAAACCCTCCACAAACATCGAGATCTTCTGGCCACTGAGGGCTAAATGTCTCCCCGTGTGCACTGTGTAGCCATTTGGTCATCCTCCACTTTTCCTGGTGTTTTTTGCTGCTGCACTGGGAGTTTGGTGTTTGCTTCATGAAATACAAGGAGTTCAACTGGGACACAGAGCTACAGGGAGTTCTGTCACGTGTAGTGCGTAAGGGTCGGCAAGATAATGCACCAACCAGGCTTCTATCCGACATAGCTTGCCCCCTTGACCATAGCAACCTGATTCTGAATATTTCCCTGAAACCTCTCCATATAAAAAGATACATTTACATATAAGGGTATGCCGGATGCACCATGTCAGTCACAAGCATTTTGGAAGCCAATGGCAGATCCATATGGCCCCACCACAGATTTTATACCACACACCTTCCTACCACTGCTCTAGGCCCACTTTTCAGCAGGCTCCAACTTATGGGCATCTCTGTTCTACACCATTTTCATGAAACCGAGACAATCAAGGCAATGTCTGATATACTCATGATTAGCAACAGGACATCCAAAGGTTCTCCAGTGCCACCTGGTCATGGGATTTCAAAAATTTCATGGTAATTATTTAGCCACTTTTCAGGATGATGTTGGAGGCACTGTGGGTTTCAATTCATTCAGGAACCATTAAATTCTGAGGAAGCTCATTTCAATGAAAGCTCTGCAGAATTCTCACAGGCAAGGCTTCCAAAACAGTGGCCAAAAGATCACATGAAATCAGGCCCATTGAGTCTACAATGTTAGGTCCATGTGTGTTTTGATTCTCAAATATGGCTGCCAAGTGTTTCAGCATAAAATTATGTGTTATCCAGGCTGAGATTCCCAGTGATCTGTGGAAAGCCACCCTGGGCATAGATCTCATTTTACAAGCGAGACTCTCATGCGTGGCCTCCTAAAATCCCAACACAATTCATTGCAATGCATCTCTGAGGTCAGTTCTAGAGCTCAGTTTCTAAGAGGAATCACACCAGAGTTCAAGCCCAGCTTGACCCAGTCATCTCTTAAAATCACCACACTCATGACCACAATTAAAACCAAAAAACTCCCACGTGGCGGTCATCTTTTTCCATAGAGACACTCATCATAACCTCTGGCTGGAGGTTTCCATGAGGGGCACAGCCCAAGACAGTGTCCAAAATAAGCTCCCTTCCCCCTCATGTGCCTAACGTCAGGGTGGCCTGGACACCCTTCCTGTGAACCAGGAGTAATCAAATATGCCTGCGCATAATACTGCTCTGCTTCTCCAATTTGAGGCTTACTGACTATGGGGAATAGATTCTTTGTGTGAATTGGAGTCATGAGAAAACCCAAGCACCTATGGGCTAGCCTCTGAAGGGCTTTGAAAAACACATTTTACCCAAAGGATCTCTATTCTCACTTGATGGAGGTCAGGAACCTTATAGAAGAATGCGAGAGACTTCATCCACAATGACTGCTATTTTGGCCATTTTGGTTTTGGATGCACACATGGGATCTTTCTTTATATGCATCAGGTGCTGAGAATCTAAGCCACTGGCTCACACAGGGCCAAGAGGCTGATTCAGACACATCCCTTTCCAAAGCAATTAAGCAAAGAGCCACAGGTGATGTCCATTTATTTCCATTTGAAAACTGTTTTCTTCAGGCTTCACAAAAAGGTCGCCTGAGTCAATGACCTTTCTGACTTTCAGGGCAACAGAACATTAGGTAATCAAAGGGCCCAAAGCAGGGTTTCTCCACTGAGACTTTCCTGGTCACACTGATATCTGAGTTTTCTGAGATGCTAGCCATTGCCGTCAGCTATCCAGTATGGCGATGTCACAGAGCTTGGAGGTGGTACATATCTTGGACACAAAACCATGCGCCTATTCTGGAGAGTGGCCAAAATTCAGGAAGAAAACAGAAACTTAGGAAGTTAGTAGGTGTTGCCCATCCATAAGGCAAGCTGCAGTCCATTCATAAATTGGGCAGGATGAATGCTGAGAAGTTTTCTACTAGACAGGACACATCCATTGATGCATTCTCTTTTTTAATGTCTACAACCATGGACACAGTGGGATACACACACATAGAAATATTGCATTGTGAAATGACTTACTAGAAACAGTCCTCTCCAAATCAAGCAAACCACATTTCCTACTTATTCTCAGAACATGAGACAAAACCACAAACTCACACCCACAACCACAAAGCACCTCTTTCCCCCAAGTAGGTCTTTGATTATCCGGAGTTTTCTCTGACTGGTCAGCCATACTATGTTCTCCCAAAATGGCCTGTCCTGTCTCAGATCTGGTGTCTTTGCCAACTCTTTGAACTAGTCAGGAATAAGTGGTTAACACTATCTGCTTTCTCAGGAAACAACCCTCTTCAGAGCTTTTCTGGCATTTGGCCATCCTCACTTCAGTAGGTACCAAGAAAGACTGACTCTGTCCTTGGTAAATCCACACAAGTGTGACCACTGGGACTAAGGCTGGGACTGGCTCTGGGTGCCTGGTTTCCGGGATCCAACATTCAGAGAGTTCCATCACCAAGAAAGTGAGGTGAGGTCACTTTTTCCAGGAACTTAATCAGGTCACTGCCTTGGGAACCACTTTGTTCTAACAGTTGCTTCCAAGTGTCCCATGAGATGGAGGCTGCCCCAATTCCTGTGACATTTTCACAAGTTAGAATGGTATATCAACCATAGGCACCCGGGAACAGTTCTCCACACAGGCCTGGATTGGTCCATCATCTCTACAGTAAGAAGAGAGAGGCTGATTCAGACACAACCCATCATCCTGACCAGGTTGTTTGCCATGGAAGATGACTTTTGCTCTCTCAGGTCGTTCATACTTGTCTACATGTTTTCCAGGGATAATTTCTGCATGGACCTTTGAGGTTCTCAGTAGGTGGAAGAACCCCTACATTCCTGTATTGTAAGACCAACTCTGTTCCAGCTCTTCTGTTAAGTTAGATTGAGGGAACTGTGTATGGTTAGGGTTAATAACATGTTTGATTTGGGTTAGGAATCATTCTGTGGGATGAATAATGGTATTGGGCACCTATGATATTTATATGAATATATAGGTGAAATATAAGTATGAAAACAGAAATCTAGGTAATATTTGAAGCCCAGAAAGGCATTGGGCCCTTGATTGGGATACTTAGCTTTGAATTTTGTTCTCCACAGATTTCTCAGATAAATCGATATACAATGGCATAGGTCCGTGTACATTGGATGATTGAATGTCTAAGAGAACATCCAGTCAAAAAGGGATAGTCATTTGGATTAGGAGGACAGTCTTTAGGTTTCAGAAGAAGAGTGAGTACAGGATTTGGACCAAAAGTTCTTTAGCAATAGGGTCTCGGTTAGAGAGTGAATGTCAATGTCAGCACTTGTGAAGGGGCAGTCACAATGATAAACTGTGGAAAATACGTAGGAAAGCAGATATCCATAGAGATATTGGGAAATCAGGCAAACTATAAAGTGAATGGTAGGATTAGACATTTTCAACAGGGTTGAGGTTGAATATATAATCTTAAGAAGAAACAAATATATAGTCACAAATAGGATTGACTTTTGAGAGCATTAGGCAACCTGGACATGGATATTTTTAGTAATCCATGTTTACTTTCCATTTAGGCTTCAGTAGAATCATAAGTGTGACCATTGCATTTTGTGTCCAGAATATTACTATGATAAAATGTATATGTAGATCAGGTGACATGAGTATTTCTTTCATCATTTCTGGGAGCAATATTTTGAATACGTATGAATTTTTATTGGGGGTACAAAGAGCTGTACCTTGTGTCAATGAATATAGAGATAATGCATGAATAGACCATACTGGGAATAAATTATATAACTGGTTCCACTTTAAATAATCAATTAAATTGTTATTTGAAAATATATAAGAAATCATGTTTTGATATACTGTCATTCATTTCAACCAGTTATAAATCTAATGTTATTATTATGTTTATCGTTAATCATGAAGGGTGTGTGAGTTTTCCTTCAACAATGATTATGGAAATCGAAAATAATGTGTTTGGACAGAAGTTTCATGAAAAGACCAGTCAAGAAACCTGGAGGAATACATGTGTTCTGAAGCAGGATTTGATTGAAAGTGAAACAAATGCCTATAAATTTGTGAACTGGTGGATGATGTATATATCCTATGACGTGGATAAACTGAAGAAATAGTAATGTACCAGTGTCGAATAAAAATGAGCCTCAAAATACACATCATGTCCGATAGGAATCTAATTGCATTGATGTTAAACTGGGTCAGTTACTGTAGAAATATTAGGATTTGAATGCACCATTCACTGATGTTATTTTTCAGTACTAGGAAACAAATAAGTATTTAAGGTGGATGAATATTTCTGAGAATAATCTTGTGAAAATTTGATTATAAATCCACATACATGAACATAAATGAAGTTTGGGACTGTATATAAGACACATATTTTTCATATTTTGAAAAATCTGTAGACTATGCGCACAAACACACACACACACACACACACACACACAGAGAACACCCACAAAGACATTAAAATGTAGCAATATATATGCCAATGGAAATTCATCATGAAATATTTATCTTCCACAGATCCAAAAATATATTTTTAACAGAACATATATTTATGTATAATTTCGCTCTACTAGGAAGCTCACCCGTAGATTGAATATTCAGTTCCAAAAGAGTTTAGGATGAGTGATCTCTTCTCTCAATTTCTATTTGCCAAGTAAACCACCTCACAAAAATGTACATGTGATACCAGGTAGCATTCTATATGTGCATATAAAAATACATGTGTTGAATAAGCTTCAGAGAAAGGGAGACAGAAATACACATGGTTTTTTAATTTTGAAAACACGTGGAGAACTATTTAATTAAAAATTGACTAAATGTATAACACCTAAAGTTTATCATGCAAAAGGCAAGTCCAAATATACACCATACCTCCTTTGAACCGCTTGTATTTCTATTCTGTTTGGGTTAAGACACAATTAGAGTAAAACAGTTAGAAAGTTTGTGAATACATATCTGGAATGGAAAATGCTCAGGAGTTCACAAACTTGGAAATGGTTGAGGAGTTTCCAAAAGCAAATGACAGGATAAACACTCCACAAACACGGATCTCTTCTGGACTAAAAACTTTTTGAGAAATTGCCTCTGAGGTTGGGCACTTGAAATATATGTTGTTGTCAGAAGTTTGAGCTTTCTTTGTAGTGAGACCATCAAAGCTGGATCTGTATCAATGTGACGTGGAGGACATGGTTTCATATTTTCCAATGAACATGAGGCAGCAGTGCTGAATTATCTCTTTGTAGGTAAACTGTGGCCACTGTGGGCTAAGTGTCTTCCCGTGTGGACTGTGAAGCCATTTGGTCATCCTCCACTTTTCGTGGTGTTTCTTGCTGCTGCACTTGGAGTTTCGTATTTGCTTCACGACATACAAGGAGTTCAACTGGGACACAGTGCTGGAGGGAGTTCTGTCAATTGTGGTGGGTCAGGTTCTGCAGGAAAATGCACCATCCAGGCTTCTATCCCTCATAGCTTGGCCCATTGCCCCCTTTTCCATAGCAACCTGATTCTGAACATTCCCCTGAAACCTCTCTATATAACAAGATTCCTCTACATAAAAGGGTCTGCTGGCTGCACCATGTCAATCACAAGCTATTTGGAAGCCAATGGCATATCTACATGGCCCCACCACAGATGTTTTGTCACACACCTGCCCACAACAGCTCTAGACGCACTACTCAGCAGGCTCAAAATTACTGGCATCTCTGTTCCACACCAAGAACCTAACCCCCGCCATTGGTGCATAGGCCTATCCACAAGTATGGCTGTATGCTGGATCGGTAGTCAGTGAAGGGTATGATCAAATGCAGTGGTATCAACCTAAGACAGGAGGATGACGACTAGAAGTCAGTTTTTTCCATGATGGGTAAGAACCATATGTTGAATTGGACAACCTACCAGGCACGGTCCTTAAGCCACATTGCTTGTTGTTTAATTAATCAGAAGGGGGGAGATGCTGAGGGCCATTGCTAAGTAAGAATGACGCATGGCATGACCCAGGTCATTTGCAGTGTCATTGCGTGTAAGGTGACCTTGCTCAAGGACCAGGGCGGATTCAGGTTTAGGGTGTATCCTGCTGGGATTAGGGAGAATCCCGCTCCTTGGGTTTAGGGCAGTTCCAGGTTTAAGGTGTACCCTGCTGGGAATAGGGCTTATCCTGCTGCCTCAGGGATGCCCGCTCCTTGAGTTCCTCTTGAGTTCTCATGGGATTCACAGAGGTTTTGGGATTCAGAACAGGATTTGGGCCCAGAACGTGAATTCCACCAGAACGTGTTTTTAGGTTGCCAGTGTGAGTTTGGGAATAAAGAATTGCTGTTTGAATCTACAAGGCTGTGAGTGGCTCGTGATTTTGTGCCCAGCTAGTCTGCAGCAGCCCATAGATAATGCAAGCCGCTGTGCATTCATAAATTGGGCAGGATGAATGCTGGGAAACTTTCTACTAGACTGGACACATCCTTTGATGCATTCTTTTTTCTAATGTCTACAACCACGGACACAGTGGGATACACAGATATAGAAACACTCGCCTTGTCAAATCACTTATTAGAAACAGTTCACTCCAAACCAAACAAACCGCCTTTCCTAGCTATTCTCAGAACATGAGACAAATCCACAAACACACACCAACACCCACAAAGGCACCTCCATCCCCAAAGTAAGTCTCTGACTATCGGATGTGTCCTCTGACTGGTGGGCCATACAATGTTCCCCTGAAATGGCCAGTCCTGTCTCAGATCTGGTTTCCTTGGCCAACTCTGTGAAGTTTTCAGGAGCCAGGAGTGAGCCACTACCTGCTTTCTCAGGAAAGGTCACTCTTCTAAGCTTTTCTGGCATTTGGCCATCCTCACATCAGTAGGTACCAAAAAAGACTGATTCTGTCCTTGGTAAATCCAAAGAAGTGAGACCACTGGGACTGGGACTGGGACTGGATTTGAGTGCCTGGCTTCCTGGATCCCAAGTTCAAAGACTTCCATCACCAAGGATGTGAGGTGAGGTCACTTCGTTCAGGAAAGGAATGAGATCACTGCCTTGGCAACCACGTTGTCCTAACAGTTGCTTCCAAGGGTCCCATGAAATGGAGGCTGCCCCTTCTTCCTGTGACACTTTCACAAGTTAGAATAGTATATAAACCATTGGTAACCAGGAACAGCTCTCCACACAGGCCTGGTTTGGTCCTTCTTCTCTACATAAAGAAGAGAGAGGCTGATTCAGACACCTCCCTTCATGCTTACCAGGTTGTTTGCAATGGAAGATGACTTTTGCTCTCTCAGTTCCTTCATAGCTGCCTACAGATTCTCCAGGGATCATTTTTGCATGGACCTTTGAGTTTCTCAGCTGTTGGAAGATCCCTTACATTCCTGTATTGTAAGACCAACTTTATCCCTTCTCTTCTGTAAAGTTAGATTGAGGGAACAGTGTATGGTTAGGGTTAATAACAGGTTTGATTTGGATTAGGAATCACTCTGCTGGATGAATAATGGTATTGGAAAACTGCAATATTTACAAGAATATATAGGTAAAATATAAGTATGAAAACACAAATATAGGTAAGATTTGAAGCCCAGAAGGGAATTGGGCCCTTGATTGTGATACTTAGCTTTGATTTATTTTCTTCACAGATGTCTCAGATAAATTGATACACAATTGCATAGGACCTTGTACCTTGGATGATTGATTTTAAAGAGAACTTCCAGTCAAAAGGGGATAGTCAGTAGGATTAGGAAGATAGTTGGTGGTTTATTAAGGAGACTGAGTATAGGATTTGGACCAAAATTTCTTTAGCTATAGGGTTTCGGGTATAGAGTGAATGTAAATGTCAGCACATGTGAAGAGTCAGTCACAATGATGAACTGGGAAAAATATGTAGGAAAGCAGATATCAATAGAGACATTAGGAAATCTGGCAAAGTATAGTCGGTAGTGAAATATTAATAAAATAGGTACTTGTCACATCCTGTTATTCTGTATGCTTAATAAAACACTTTTGAAATCTTGAGAACTGTTTGCTAATCTTGTTTCCAGAATGTGCTGTCCCCAACTGCCAAACTGCAGAATGTACTCCCTCACCCATTTGCACGCAAACCGCTCACTCTCCCAGACCCATCAATAAACTTCCCTCCCTGCCCTTTTCAAGGAAAGTATATAAGCTTTGCTTAAGCTGTTCTCAGGGTTCTCTGCTCTATTCAAATGAGCTCTGAGCCCCAGCATGCTGGATCACCAATGAACCCTTTACTTTTGCATGAGACAGTGTCTTGGTGGTCTCTTCCACCAACGCTCACACTCCCTTTACATATTTAGGTTCCACCGAGATCTGGCAGTGGCGGATGAGAGACCCCAACGGGCTCCTCTAGGGGTAAGTAGGGCGCCTCTTTCTGGTTTCAGGTTTCAAGTTAGGGCTTTGTAAAATGGCTGTCGATGAAGAGCATGAGTTCTCTCCGATGGTGGATGACAGACGTGTCACCAGAGCCACAGGCCACGTCCCTGGGGGACGCCACAGAGGACTCGGAAAATCAAAAAACAAGAGTCTCCTCGACTCAGTGATATTTTGGTTCAGATTCAGTATTGCCAGCCCATCGGATTTTGCCGGCTACTCAGTCCTGGTCTCAGTGTTGGACGTCCATTGCATGTCTTTATTGTCTTTTCTTGTCTGTGTCGTGTGTCGTTGCTTTTACTGTTTGTGTATCTTTCATTATGGGACAGATCACATCAATTCCTCTCTCCCTGACCCTTGATCACTGGACCAAAGTCCTCTTAAGGTCTCAGAATCTTTCTTTTTCTGTAAAACGCTGGACCTGGCAGACTCCCTGTGCCTCAGAATGGCCCAGCTTTGGATTCGGATGGCCCCTACAAAGATCTTTCTACTTCCCACTAATTTAAAAAGTCAGAGATATTGTCTTTCAGAGAGGGCCACATAGCCATCCGGATCAACAGCCATATCACTTAACTTGGCAGGACCTCTGCAAATCTCCTCTTTAATGGGTATAGCCTTTCCTTGCCCCTGCTCCCGCTCCTACTCCTTCCCCCACGATCTCTCAAACCCTCTGCTTCTCCTTCTCCTCCACCCTCTGTTCTTCCTGAGTCACAAGATTTGACTCTACTGGACTCTCGTCCCCCTCCTTATCCTCTGCCCTCTTCCCCCAACCCCCAACACACTCGAAGTGATTCCCCTGCTGCTGACTCAGCCTCTCCCCCATTGGAGGAAGCTAAGCCAGCCCAGCGCCCTCCAGATAACTCCCCTGTGGCACTCACAGCCCCTCCTCCCCTGGAGGAAACTGGCCCGGCTAAAGGTACTCACTGCTGGCAAATGATTGAAAACCCTGGAACTCCCGTGTTGCTCCCCCTCCATCCCTATGGGCCAATGATTGACGACAGCCATGGGGAAAAATACAAGCCTACCAGTATTAGCCTTTCTCCTCTTGAGACCTGTATAAGTGGAAAAATAACAATCCACCTTTTACCAAGGACCCAACCTGGCTCCCAGGTCTGGTTGAGTCATTGATGTTTTCACACCAGCCTACTTGGGATGACTGCCAACAACACCTAGGGACTCCCTTCATGAGATAGGAACAAAAGAGAATCCTCCTGGATGCTAGAAAAAATATCCTCGGACCAGATTTGTGACTGACACAACTTCCCAACATATTCAAAGCCAGCTTTCCCTTGAAACGACCCAACTGGGACCCCAACACCTTTGAAGGTAGAGAACATCTGTCCACTTATCACCAGGCTCTAATAGTGGGTATCTTAGTGGCCGCTAGGTGACCAACAAATTTGGCTAAGGTAAGAGAGAATATTCAAGGGCCTGATGAAATTCTCTCTATGTTTCTAGAGAGAATAAGGGAGGCATATAGGAGATATACTACTTTCGATCCTCAGTCAGAGGATCAAAAGGCATCTGTCATGATGGCCTTTATTGGGCAAGCTTCCCTGGATATTGAAAGAAAGTTACAATGCTTAGATGGATTACAAGATATGACTTTGAGAGATTTAGTCAGAGAAGCCAAGAAGGTATACTATAAGAGAGCAACTGAGGAAGAGAAGGGAGCAAAGGGAGGATAAAAGAAACAAAAGACAGACTAAGGCATTGACTAAGGTCCTGGTCAAAACAACAAATAGGCCAGAAATTATGAAACATGGAGACAGGAAGGGATAACTGGGCCCACACTAGAGGCCACCCCTCGCCTCAGATAAATGGGTCTACTATAACGAAAAAGGACACTGGGCCAAAGAGTGCCCTAGAAAGAGACAGTCATGCCAGCCAGACATTTTGAATCTGGAGGATGACTAAGAAAGTCGGGGCTCAGATCCTCTCCCCGACCTCAGGGTAACTTTTGAAGTGAAGGAGACCCCAGTAAACTTTGAAGTAGATACAGGGGCAATATACTCAGCCCTTAAGGCCCCATTGGGCCCTCTATCAAATAAAAGGTCTCTAATTCAAGGGGCTAATGGCAGTAAATATCGGAATTTGACAACTAAGAGGACCATGGACCAGGGGAAAGGAAAAATCCTTCACTCCTTCCTATTAATCCCAGAATGCCTGGCCCCATTGATGGGCAGAGATTTGCTCACCAAACTCTGGGACAAAATAACTTTTAACCCTGAAGGCCCCCAAGTGGAATTTCTAAATCCTTCAGTAAAATCTCCTATAATCATGCCTCTAACTATGTCAGTAGAAAATGTACATCAACTCACTCACCTTGGTTCAAAGAAACTGCATTCATTCCTGAAGGATCAAGAACAGAGTTTTCCACTAAGCAACTCACAATGAAACGAAATAACTGAATGGGTAACAAAAGCCTGTTGGGTCAATCAATTGGTTAATGTTTACCCTTCCAAGCTTCCTGCAGGAAAGCACCTACGAGAAACCAGACCAGGACAATTCTGGGAAGTGGACTTTACTGAAATTAAGCCAGCAAGTTATGGATTTAAATATCTCCTAGTCTTTGTGGATACATTTTCAGGATGCATTGAAGACTTCCCCACAAAAAAATGAAAGAAAAAAAAAAAAAAAAGAAACAGTGCAAATGGTTGTCAAGAAGATCCTGGAACATATTTTTCCATGAAAAGGCCTGCCTAAAGTAGTAGGGTCTGATAACGGACCGGTGTTCATGGCCCAGGTAAGTCAGGGGTGAGCCAGGATCCTGGGGATTAATTGGAAGTTACATTGTGATTATAGACCCCCGAGTTCAGGACAGGTAGAAAGAATGATTAGAACCATTAAAGAGACCATAACGAAATTAAGCTTAGAGACCGGCATAAAAGTTTGGACTATGCTCCTGCCTTATGCACTGTTTCATGCAAGAAATACTCCGTCTGTTTCATTGTGTAACCTCACCCCCTATGAAATTCTCTATGTTGCCCCTCCTCCAGTAAGGGTCCTACCCCAACTCTAAGACCTAACGATCCCTTCCACACCCCCTTGCTTGACAGACTTAAAGCTCTTGAAAGAACTCAGGGATACCTGTGGAAACAGATGGCTACTGCCTACCAACCTGGGGACGAGGGGACTTCACATCAATATCAAGTAAGAGACTTCATCTACATAAGACGACAACAGGTGTCATCTCTGGAACCACACTGGAAAGGAGCATACTAGGTGCTACTTATAACACCTACAGCAGTTAAGGTAGACGTAATCACATCCTGAATCGATGCCTCTCATCTCAAGCCTGCGCCATGTCCACACTGTGGCTGAAAACTGGAAAAAACTGGTAACACTTTCAAATTGTGCATTCACCGTGTGGATAAGGCTATAGACTCTCCCCTTGACCACAAGTAGTCCTAACCCTCATCAGCCCGTTAAGCAGCGATGGCTGATCACAAATCCTACTGAACGAGAAGTATGGTCTATCTCACATACAGCCCCCTTACGGACGTGGTGGCCACCTCTCCACGCAGACATTTGTCAGCTGGCTATAGGTTTTTCCTATTGGGATATCCCTGATATAGAGAATCCCACTAAAATTCCATTAAATCCCTTCCGTACAATAGATAATGGAAACAAACATTATGGATGTAGGGACACGTGAGCCAGATGCAGGTTGGTTAGCCTAGACTACTATGTTTGCGAGGCAGACTATCAAAGCCACAAACAGTCACGGCTGTTTGTGGGGAGAGCCAACTTCTTCTGTAAGTCATGGGGATGTGAGCATACGGGGACTTCCAGATGGAACCCAAACTCCCCATCAAATTCTGTACACAGCATTGGCCATATTACCAATTAGATAACCAAAACTGATGGCCCACAGAGGGGTCACTAGATTCTCAAATTCTGCGTGACATTTTTAACTTCTGCAAGTGTTCAAAAGAGTGAAAGAAGTTTTCCCTATGTGGAGGCCTTTTTCCTCCTTTGCTCACATCCTGAACTATGCTTCTCAAATACATGCTCACCCTCAGCCTTCTGCTCCAGACTCTCTGCTGTCACACCCACCTCAGGAATTTGATTTCTCCCCTCCAATTACTAGATCAAAAACCCAAACCTCTGCCGGTTCTCAGACCATTGCCCCCTTGCTGAGGTAAGAGGTACTGAGGTACCAGTCCACTCACTCACTCCTCTCTTCTCTTGTCAGTGCCCACAACGGTCCCACCAGGTCCTCTTACCAGCTAACCCAAAGCTCAAACCAGCTGAGGAGAGCTCTCAGACCCCTATCCTATATATAATAAAAATGGACTTAAAAGTTGCTTTGTCATCAATGTAAACAGATTACTAAGAATTTAAAGTCCCTCACAGGCTTCTTGGGATACTCATTCCTGTCTTCCCCTCTGCTCTACTTGTTCTACTGCTCAAGTTTTGTTGCTAGAAAATGTCAAACCCCTTTCCCAATATTCTTTAACATGTCTCCATCCTCATTCTCAGATCCATGGAGCTGCTCTCAACCCTGCCTTCCCAGACATCCCCCTCTGTACCAGGCCCACAGAAAAGTCTTAACTAACCTTCTCCAGAAGTCTTCATGATGGCTGACATTAGGACTTTCAGCAAAAGAGTCCCTATAAAAGAGTTCACTGTAGATAAACTTCCTCTTTTCCTGTTGCCCTGGTCTACTTGGCAACTGGCTAATAAATTCAGCACTCCTGATGTAGACACACCCTTAGTAGTTTTTCACAAAGTATGTGAAAAAAGGCCTCTGGCCTTGAGCTGGAGCTTCACGGAGATGGCTACATTTCTAAGATAAAGAAGTTACAAACTGGGCTGCATAGAAACAGCTGGCAGGGGAAAAAAAGAAAGGGAAGCAAAAGCTCTCCCCCACCCAGGTGTCCTTTGAAAGTTGACATGCCCCGAACTGAGAAAAAAACAGAAACAAAAACTGCTTTTTGTGACCTTCTGCAGACTGTGAACTTCTGAGCCCCTTTCCTTACATGTTGGGTACAAAATTCTGAAACTACCTAAACTTGGGTTTCAGGAAATTAATTGATTACAACAGAAGCAATGCCCTCTGAATCTGGTTGCAACCAAATAAGACTTTTTCTGTGTCTTTGGTGCTATATTAGGTGTCTTGCCTTGTCCATCCCTACAACAGTATAATTCTATATACTTAAACATTGTTTATGTTTTCATAAAATGGTCAACAAATGTGATTAATTGTGTAATGGTGCAGTGGTTTCCCAGAGTGCTCTATCATGATGCAGGTTCATTTGTAGATCAAAGAGGGGGGCATAAAACCCGGTTCCACTGGGATCATATATTCCTCACCTTAGCCATTCTATTACGAATAGGAATTGCTGCAGGGTTGGGCACAGGAACCACTGCCCTGGTCCATGGGACACAACAAATGACCCAATTAGAAGCAGCAATAGATCAAAACTTAAAGATTTTAGAAACCTCCATCACAGCTTTGCATGAATATTTAACCTCTCTCTCTGAAGTTGTTTTACAGAACAGTCGAGGGTTGGACCTCCTCTTCATGAGAGAAGAGGGCCTTTGTGCTGCATTGAGGGAAGAATGTTGTTTTTATGTCAACAATACTGGAGTTGTAAAAAAAAATCTATGAGTAAATTAAAAAGATGCTTTGAAGAGCGTCAACGAGAGAGAGAGGCCCCAAAAGGGTGGTTTGAGTCTTGGATTACACAGTCCCCCTCTTTAACTACGTTTTTATCAACCCTGGCCGGTCCAATAAAAATCCCCATATTATTGCTAACAATAAAACCCTGTTTCTTCAACCGTGTAATTTCTTTTCTCCAAGCTCAAATGGGACAAGTTAAACTTATGGTAATACCCCACTAGCAGACATAGAATGTGACACCCCCCAACGGTCACTTTTATGATTAAAAGTAGCCAGAAGAAGAAGTGGGGAATGAAAGGTTGATAAAATATGTACTTGTCACTTCCTGTTTTTCTGTATGCTTAAAAAAATACTGTTGAAGTCTTGCAAACTGTTTGCTAAACTTGTTCCCAGAATGTGCTGTCCCCAACTGCCAAACTGCAGAATGTACTCCCTCACCTGTTTGAATGCAAACCGCCTACTTGCTCTGACCCACCAATAAATTTTCCTCCCTGCCCTCTCCAAGAAAAGTATATAAGCTCTGCTTAAGCTGTTCTCAGGGCTCTCTGCTCTACTCAAGTGAGCTCTGAGCCCCAGCATGCTTGACCCCCAATAAAACCTTTGCTGTTGCATGAGATAATCTCTTGGTTGTCTCCTCCTTCAACACTTGCCCGACCTTTACTTGGATGACTGAATGTAGACGAGAACATCCATTCAAAAAGTGATAGGCAGAAGGATTAGAAAGATAGTCAGTAGGTTTAGGAAGAAGAGAGAGTATAGGATTTGGAACAAAAGTTCTTTAGCAATAGGGTTTCGATTAGAGAGTCAATGTAAATGTCAACACAAGTGAAGAGTCAGTCATGTAGGAAAGCAGATATCCTTAGAGACATTATGAAATCAGGCTAAGTGTAAAGTCAGTGATAGGATTAGACATTTTCAACAGGGTTGAGTTTGAGTATATAATCTTAGAAAGAAACAAATATGTAGTCACCAATAGGATTGACATTTGAGAGCATTAGCACAGCCCAAGACAGTGTTCAAAATTAGCTCCGTTGCCCCTCATTTCCCTACATTCATGGTGGCCTGTACACCCTTTCTGTGTACCAGGAGTGATCAAATAGGCCTGCCCTTAATACTGCTCCACTTCTCCAATTTGAGGCCTACTGAGTGTCGGGTACAGATTCTTTATGTGAATTGGAGAGATGAGTAAAACCAAGCACCTATGGCATAGCCTCTTAATGGCTTTTAAGAACTAATTTGACCCAAATGATCTCTATCTCACTTGATGGAAATCAGGAACCTTATAGAGGAAGGCAAGAGACTTCATCCACAATGACAACTTTTTTTGACATTTTGGATTTGGTTGCACACATGGGATCTTTCTTTAGATCCATCAGGTGCTGAGAATCTAAGCCAAAGAATCACACTTGGCAAAGAGGCTGATTCAGACACATCTCTTTCCTAATTAATTAAGAAAAGAGCCACAGATGAAGCCTATTTCTTTTCATTTAAAAACTCTTTTCTTCAGGCTTCACAAAGGAGTGGCCTGAGACTAAGACGTTCCTGACTCTCAGAGCAACAAAACAATATGTAAGCAAATGGCCCAAAGCAGGGTTTCTCCACTGAGACTTTACTGGTCACACTGATATCTGAGTTTTCTGACATGCTTGCCATTCCCTTCAACTATCTAGTACATGGCCATGTCACAGAGCTTGGAGGTGGTACATAACTTGGAAACAAAATCATGAGCCTATTCTGGAGAGTGGCCAGAATTCATGAAGAAAACATCAAGTTAGGAAGGTAGCAGGTATTGCCCATCGATATGGCAAGCCACAGTCCATTCATAAAATGGGCTGGATGAATGCTGGGAAGCTTTCTACTAGACAGGACACATCCACTGATGCATTCTCTTTTCTAATGTCTACAACCACGGACACAGTGTGATACACAGAAAAAGAAACACTTCCCTTGTCAAACGACTTACTAGAATTAGTTCGCTCCAAACCAAACAAACCACCTTTCCTACCTAATCTCAGAACATGAGACAAAACCACAAACCCACACCCACACCCACAATGGCACCTCCTCCCCCCAAATAGGTCTGTGACTATCCGGAGTATCCTCTGAATGATGGGCCATACTATGATCCCCGAAATGTCCTGTCCTGTCTCACATCTGGTCTCCTTGGCCAATTCTGTGAAGTTGTCAAGAGCCAGGAGTGAGCCACTACCTGATTTCTCAGAAAAAGCCCCTCTTCCGAGCTTTCCTGACAATTGGCCTCCTCACATTAGTAGGTACCAAGAAAGACTGACTCTGTCCTTGGTAAATCCAAAAAAGTGAGACCACTGGGACTGGGACTGGGACTGGCTCTGGGTGCCTGGCTTCCTGGATCGCAAGTTCAGAGAGTTCCATCACCAAAGAAGTGAGGTGAGGTTACTTTCTTCAGGAATGAATGAGATCACTGCCTTTGCAACCACTTTGTCCTATCAGTTGCTTCCATCGGTCCCTTGAGATGGAGGCTGCCCCTACTTCCTGTGACACTTTCACAAGTTAGAATGGTATAATAACCATTGGCACCCAGGAACAGCTACCAACACAGGCCTGGTTTGGTCCATCTTCTCTACATTAAGAAGAGATAAGTTGACTCTGACACAACCCATCATCCTGACCAGGTTGTTTCCCATGGAAGATGACTTTTGCTCTTTCAGGTCTTTCATAGCTGTCTACATCTTCTCCAGGGATCATTTCTTCATGGAGCTTTGAGGTTCTCAGCAGATGGAAGATCTACTACATTTCTGTATTGGAAGACCAACACTGTCCCTACTCTTCTGTAAACTTAGATTGAAGGAACAGTGTATGGTTAGGGTTAATAACAAGTTCCATTTGGGTTAGGAATCATTCTGCTGGATCATTAATGTAATTGGGAACTTGCAAAATTTATAAAAATATAGAGGTGAAATATATGTATGAAAAAAGAAATATAAGTAATATTTGAAGCCCAGAATGTCATTGGGCCCTTGATTGGTATAGTTAACGTTGAATTACGTTCTGCACAGGTTTCTCAGATAAATCGATACACAATGGCATAAGACATTGTACCTTGGATGATTGAATGTAGAAGGGAACATTCAGTCAAAAAGGGATAGTCAGTAGGATTAGGAAGATAGTCAGTAGGTTTTGGAAGAAGAGTGAGTATTTGATTTGGAACAACAGTTCTTCAGCAATAAGTTATCGATTAGAGTGTGAATGTAAATATCAGCACATGTGAAGAGTCAGTCACAATGATGAACTGTGAAAATATGTAGGAAAGCTGATAGCAATAGAAACATGATGAAATCAGGCAATGTATAAAGTGAGGGATAGAATTAGACATTTTCAATAGGGTTGAGTTTGAATATATAATCTTAAGAAGAAACAAATATGTAGTCACCAATAGGATTGACATTTGAGAAGATTAGGCAACCTGGACATGGATGTTTTTAGTAATCCATGTTTACTTTCCATTTAGGCTTTGGTACAATCGTAAGTGTGACCTTTGCATTTTTTGTCCAGAATATTTCTGTGATTAAATGTATATGCAGATCAGGTGACATGAGTATTCCTTCCACTGTTTCTGGGAGCAATATTTTGAATACGTATAAATTAGTATTGGGGGTACAAAGAGGTGTACACTGTGTCTATGAATATAGAGATAATGAATGAATAGAACATACAGTGAATAAAAATATAATGGGTTTTACTTTAAATAATGGAATGAATTGATATCTGAAAGTATATAAGAAATCTTATATTGGTATACAATCATTCATTTTAACCAGTTATACATCTAATGGTAATATCAGAGTTATAATTTATCATGAAGGGGATGTGAGTTTTGCTTCAAAACTGATTATGGAAATCGAAAATTATGTGTTTGGAAAGAAGTCTCATGAAAAGACCAGTCAGGAGAAAAGGAAGAATACATGTGTCCTGAAGCAGGAAGTGATTGAAAGTGAAACAAATTCCTATAAATTTGCGAACTTGTGGATGAAATATATATCCTAATGTGTGCATAAACTGAAGAAATAGTAATGTACCAGTGTTGAATAAAAATGAACATCGGAATACAAATAATGTCCCATCGGAATCTACATGCATTGATGTTAAACTGGGTCAGTAACTGCATAAATATTAAGATATGTATGCACCATTCACTGATGTTACTTTCAGTACTAGGGTTATTGTTATTTTTAAATTTTAATTTTCATTTTTTTATCATTATTATTTTTTTAAAAAAATATTTCTTTCTTTATTTTCTATTTTTTTCTTTTGTCTTTTCATTTCTTTTCAATTTTCTTTTCTCCCTTCCTTGAATTCTACCTGCCTACTCTCATTCTCTTTAGTGACTTCTTTTTTTCCTTCTAATATCTTTCCTTCCAAGAATGAAATAAATTTATTTATAAGAGTAAACAGTAACTCCGCAGTCAAACAAAACAAGAAGTAACAAGAGAAGCATAAACAAGCAAGAAATACAAGGAGTACAAACAATGAAGGACAGCCTAAATATTCAGAAGGATCTAGAGTCTTCAGAAAAATGGTCATATAAAGAACTCTAGGAATACCTAAGACAGATGGAATGGAACCTTAAAGATGATACAAGACAGCAAATCCAAACAGTGAAAGAACACATTGAAAATGAATTACATAAACAGATAAAAAAGAAGATAAGCATCTTTATCAGGAGATAGAGATTATAAAATAATCAAACAATCATTCTAGAAATGAAGGAAACGATAAACCAAATTAAAAACTCAACTGAGAGTATCATTAAAAGTGTGGAGCAAGTAGAAGCCAGAACGTCAGATAATGAAGACATAATCTATCATCTTGAAAAGAGTCTAGCCAACTCAGAAAGACTGATAAAAAATCAGGAGAAAAACATCCAAGAGATATGGGATAACATAAAAAAAAAAAAAAAAACCCTTACGAGTCATCGGGATAGAGGAAGGTACAGAGATTCAAACCAAGGGAATGAGTAACCTGCTGAATGAAATAATTACAGATAACTTTCCAGAAATAAAAAAGGAAACGGATATACAAATTGTAGATGCATAGAGGACTCCGAGCACACAAAATCACAGTAGACCAACGCCAAGACACATTGTTATGAAGATATCCAATATACAGAACAAAGAGAAAATATTAAAAGCTACAAGAAAAAGAAGGCAAATTACATTCAGGGGTAAACCAATAAGGTTAACAAGAGATATTTCATCACAGACGATGAAAGCGAGAAGATCCTGGAACAGCGTATTTCTAACACTGAAAGACAATGGATGCCAACCAAGAATTCTGTATCCAGCAAAATTAAGCTTCAGGTACACAACAAAATAAAAATCTTTCATGATAAATAAAAGCTAAAAGAATTTGCAGCCAGAAAACCACCATTGCAAAGCCTCTTGAGCAAAACACTACACAAGGAAGAAATAAAAAACAACAACCAAAATCATCAGTGGGATGTGCCTCGGTAATGACAGAGGGTGGGGGAATCTAATTATGGAGAAACAATCTAAATTTAAAAAAAGATAAATAATCAAACATGGCTGGCAGTACAAACCATACATCAGTAGAAACTCTAAACATTAATGGCTTAAACTCTCCAATAAAGCAATATACGCTACTAACTTGGATTAAAAAAACAAATCCAACAATATGCTGCCTCCAGGAGACACATCTGACGGGAAAAGACATACACAGGCTGAAGGTGAAAGGTTGGAAAAAAATATACCACACACAGTCCTCGCAAAGAAGCAGGGGTGGCCATCCTCATATCGAATAAAATTGACTTCAATACTAAGTTAATCCAAAGAGATAAGGAAGGACATTATATACTGTTAAAAGGAACCATTCACCAACAACATATAACAATTATCAATATTTATGCACCAAATAATGGTGCTGCAATGTTCAAAAAACAAATTCTCCTCAAGTTCAAGAATCAAATAGACCACAACACAATAATCATGGGTGACTTCAACACACCTCTCTCACCATTGGACAGATCCTCCAAACAAATGTTGAGTAAAGAAATTATAGATCTCAATATCACAATCAATAACCTCGACTTAACTGACATATATAGAATATATCAACCATTATCAATTGGATATACTTTTTTCTTAGCAGCACATGGATCCTTCTCAAAAATAGACCATATATTTTGCCATAGGGCAACCCTCAGTAAAGATAAAGGGGTGGAGAGAATACCATGCATTTTATCTGATCATAATGGAATGAAACTGGAAATCAATGATAAAAGAAGGAAGGAAAAATCCTATATCACATGGAAAATGAACAATATGTTACTGAATGATTAAGGGGTTACAGACATAAAGTTTTTCTGACATCAAGGAGGAAATCAAAAAATTCTTAGAGATAAATGAAAATACAGACACAATTTATCGGAATCTATGGGCACAATGAAAGCACTTTTAAGAGGGAAATTCATCGCGTGGAGGTCATTCCTCAAAAAAAAAAAAAAAAGAAAAACCAACAAATTAATGAGCTCACACTTTATCTCAAAGCCCTAGAAAAGGAAGAACAAAACAACAGCAAATGAGCAGAAGGCAAGAAATAATTAAAATCAGAGCGGAAATCAACAAAATTGAAACAAAAGAAACTATTTAAAAAATTAACAAAACTAAAATTTGGTCCTTAGAAATAATAAACAAGATTGACAGACCCTTAGCCATGCTAACAAACAGAAGAAGAGAGAGAACTCAGATTACTCACATACGGGATGAAAAAGGCAATATCACAACAGATGCTACAGAAATACAGAAGACAATTAGAAATTATTTTTAAAACCTATATTCCAATGAATTAGAAGATAGTGAAGACATCGATAAATTTCTTAATACATATGATTTGCCCAGATTGAGTCAGGTGGAGACACACAATTCGAACAGACCAATATCAGTGGATGAAATAGAAGAAGCAATCAAAAGACTACCAACCAAGAAAAGCCCAGGACCGGATGGGTATACAGTGGACTTTTACAAAACCTTTAAAGAAGAATTAATACCAATACTTTTCAAGTTATTTCAGGAAATAGAAAAAGAGGGAGCTCTTTCAAATTCATTCTATGAGGCCAACATCAGGTTGAGTCCGAAACCAGACAAGACACCTCAAAGAAAGAAAACTACAGTCCAATATCCCTTATGAAACTAGATGAAAAAATCCTCAATTAAATTCTAGGGAATCGGATACAAAGGCACATCAAAAAAAAAATTGTGCACCATGATCAAGTAGGATTCATCCCTGGGATGCAAGGATGGTTCAATATATGGACATCAATTAATGTTATTCACCACATCAATAGACTTAAAGATAAGAACCATATGATCATCTCAATAGACACAGAAAAAGCATTCAACAAAGTACAGCATTCCTTTATGTTCAAAACATTAGAAAAACTAGGGACAACAGGAAATTACCTTGACATTGTAAAAGCTATCTATGCTAAGCCTCAGGCTAGCATCATTCTGAATGGAGAAAAATTGAAGGCATTCCCACTAAAATCTGGAACAAGACAGGGATGTCCTCTCTCACCACTTCTATTAAATATAGTTCTTGAAACACTGGCCAGAGCAATAAGACAGACGAAAGAAATAAAAGGCATAAAAATTGGAAAAGAAGAACTTAAATTATCACTATTTGCGGATGACATGATTTTATACCTAGAAGACCCAAAAGGGTCTACAAAAAAACTACTAGAACTAATAAATTAATTGAGCAAAGTGGCAGGATATAAAATCAACAAGCATAAATCAAAGGCATTCCTGTATATCAGCGACAAAACCTCTAAAATGGAAATGAGGAAAAACACTCCATTCACAATATCGTCAAAAAAAAAAAATACATGGGAATCAACCTAACAAAAGAGGTGAAATATTTACACAATGAAAACTACAGAACCATAAAGGGAGAAATAGAAGAAGATCTTAGAAGATGGAAAAATATACCCTGTTCAGGGATAGGCAGAACTAACATCATCAAAATGGCAATATTACCAAAAGTTCTATATAGGTTTAATGCAATGCCAATTAAAATCCCAAAGGCATTGCTTGTAGAAATAGATAAGGCAATCATGAAATTCATATGGAAAAATAAAAGACCCAGAATAGCAAAAGCAATTCAAAGCAGGAAGTGTGAATCAGGTGGTATAGCAATACCGGATTTCAAACTATATTACAGAGCAATAGTAACAAAGACAGGATGGTACTGGTACCAAACCCGGCGGGTGGACCAATGGTACAGAATAGAAGACACAGAGACCAATCCACAAAGTTACAACTATCATATATTTGATAAAGTGGCTAAAAGCATGCAATGGAGGAAGGATAGCATCTTCAACAAACGGTGTTGGGAAAATGGGAAATCCGTATGCAAGAAAATAAAGTTGAACCCCCTTCTCTCACCATGCACAAAAGTTAACTCAAAATGGATCAAGGACCTTAGTATAAAATCAGAGACTCTGCGTCTGATAGAAAAATGTTGGCTACGATCTACATATAGTGGGGTCGGGCTCCAAATTCCTAAATAAGACACCCATAGCACAAGAGTTAATAACAAGAATCAACAAATGGGACTTACTTAAACTAAAAAGTTTTTTCACATCAAGAGAAACAATAAGAGAGGTAAATAGGGAGCCTATATCATGGCAACTAATCTTTACTCCTCACACTTCAGATAGAGCCCTAATATACAGAATATACAAAGAAATCAAAAAATTAGACAATAAGATAACCAATAACCCAATCAACAAATGGGCCAAGGACCTGAACAGACACTTCTCAGAGGAGGACATACAATCAATCAACAAGTATATGAAAAAATGCTCACCATCTCTAGCAGACAGAGAAATGCAAATCAAAACCACCCTAAGATACCATCTCACTCCAGTAAGATTGGCAGCCATTATGAAGTCAAACAACAACAAGTGCTGGCGAGGATGTGGAGAAAAGGGTTCTCTTGTACATTGCTGGTGGGACTGCAAATTGGTGTGGCCAATTTGGAAAGCAGTATGGAGAATCCTGGGAAAGCTGGGAATGGAACCACCATTTGATCCAGCTATTGCTCCTCTCGTACTATTCCCTGAAGACATTAAAAGAGCATATTACAGGGATACTGCCACATCAATGTTCATAGCAGCGCAATTCACAATAGGTAGACTGTGGAACCAACCCAGATGTCCTTCAATGGATGAATGTATTACAAAAATGTGGCATCTATACGCCATGGAGTATTACGCAGCACTAAAAAATGACAAAATCATGGAATTTCCAGGGAAATGGACGGCACTTGAGCAGATTATGCTTAGTGAAGCTAGCCAATCCCTAAAAAACAAATACCAAATGTCTTCTTTGATATAATGAGAGCAACCAAGAATTGAGCAGCGAGGAAGAGCAGGAAGAAAAGATTAACATTAAACAGAGACATGAGGTGGGAGGAAAAGGGAGAGAAAAAGGGAATTGCATGGAAACGGAGGGAGACCCTTATTGTTATACTAAATTACATATAAGAGGTTGTGAGTGGAATGGAAAAATAAACAAGCTGAGAAATGAATTACAGTAGATGGGGTAGAGAGAGAAGATGGGAGGGGACGGGAGGGGGGATAGTAGAGGATAGGAAAGGGAGTAGAATACAACAGTAACTAATAGGGCATTATGTAAAAATGTGGATGTGTAACACATGTGATGATGCAATCTGTACTTGGGGTTAAAAAGGGAGTTCATAACTCACTTGAAGCTAATGTATGCTAATGTATAAAATATGATACGTCAAGCAAGAGCTTTGTAAGGTTTTGAACAACCAATTAAAAAAAAGAAAAAAAAGAAAAAATTAACAAAACTAAAAGTTGGTTCTTTGAAAAAATAAATAAGATCGACAGACCCTTGGCTATGCTAACGAAAAGAAAAAGAGACGGAACACAGATTACTAACATACGGGATGAAAAAGCCAATATCACAACAGATGCTACCGAAATACAGAAGACAATTAGAAATTATTTTTAAAACCTATATTCCAATAAAATAGAAAATAGTGAAGACATCGAAAAATTTCTTAAGACATATGATTTGCCCAGACTGAGTCAGGAGGATACACACATTTTAAACAGACCAATATTAATGGATGAAATAGAAGAAGCAATCAAAAGACTACCAACCAAGAAAAGCCCAGGACCGGATGAGTATACAGCGGAGTTTTACAAAACCTTTAAAGAAGAATTAATACCAATACTTTTCAAGTTATTTCAGGAAATAGAAAAAGAGGGAGCTCTTCCAAATTCATTCTATAAGGCCAACATCACCCTTATTCCAAAACCAGACAAAGACACCTCAACGAAAGAAAACTTCAGACCAATATCTCTGATGAACCTAGATGCAAAAATCCTCAATAAAATTCTGGCGAATCGAATACAAAGGCACACCAAAAAAATTGTGCACTATGATCAAGTAGGCTTCATCCATCGGATGCAAGGATGTTTCAATATATGGAAATCAATAAATGTTATTCACCACATCAATAGACTTAAAGATAAGACCCATATGATCATCTCAATAGACACAGAAAAAGCATTCGACAAAGTACAGCATTCCTTTATGTTCAAAACATTAGAAAAAATAGGGATAACAGAAACTTACCTCAACATTGTAAAAGCTATCTATGTTAAGCCTCAGGCTAATTTTCTGAATCAAGAAAAATTCAATGCATCCTCTCTAAAATCTGGAACAAGACAGGGATGCACTCTATCACCACTTCTATTCAATATAGTTCTCGAAACACTGCCAGAGCAATTTAGACAGACAAAAGAAATCAAAAGCATAAAAATAGCAAAAGAAGAACTTAAATTATAACTATTTGCTGGTGACATGATTCTATACATAGAAAACCCAAAAGGGTCTACAAAAAATTACTAGAACTAATAAATGAATTCAGCAAAGTAGCAGGATATAAAATCAACACGCATAAATCAAAGGCATTTCTGTATATCAGCGACAAATCTTCTGAAATGGAAATAACCCTTCTGAAAAACAGTCGATTCAAAACATCTCACAAAAGTCAGATATCCATGTTACCAATAAAGAATTATATATCAGCGACAAATCCTCTGAAAGGGAAATGTGGACAACCACTCCATTCACAATATCTTCAAAAAAAAATACTTGGGAATCAACCTAACAAAAGAGGTGAAAGACTTATACAATGAAAAGTACAGAACCCTAAAGAGAGAAATAGAAGAAGATCTTAGAAGATGAAAATATATACTCTGTTCATGGATAGGCAGAACTATCATCATCAAAATGGCGATATTACCATAAGTTCTCTATAGTTTTAATGCAATGCCAATCAAAATCCCAATGGAATTTCTTGTAGAAATAGATAAACCAATCATGAAATTCATATGGAAAAATAAAAGACCCCAAAATACAAAAGCAATTCTAAGCAGGATGTGTTAATCAGGCGGTATAGTGATACCAGATTTCAAACTATATTACAGAGCAAAAGTAACAAAAACAGCATGGTACTGGTACCCAAAGAGGCGGGTAGACCAATGGTACAGAATACAGGACACAAGAGACTAATCCACAAAGCTACAACTATGTTATATTTGATACAGGAGCTAAAAGCATGCAATGGAGGATGGATAGCATCTTCAACAAATGGTGTTGGGTAAACTGGAAATCCATCTGCAACAAAATGAAACTGAATCCCCTCCTCTCGCCATGCACAAGAGTTTACACAAAGTGGATCAAGGAGCTAGATATCAAATCAGAGACTCTGCATCTGTTAGAAGAAAAACTGGCTCCGATTTACATATTGTTGGGTCGGGCTCCAAATTCCTTAACAGGACACCCATAGCACAAGAGTTAATAACAAGAATCAACAAATGGGAGTTACTTAAACTGAATTTTTTTTCTTAGCAAGAGAAACAATAAGAGAGGTAAATAGGGAGCCTACATCATGGGAACAAATTTTTACTCCTCACACTTCAGATAGAGACCTAATATCCAGAGTATACAAAGAACTCAAAAAATTAGACAATAAGATAATAAATAACCCAATCAACAAATGGGCCAAGGACCTAAACTGACACTTCTCAGAGGAGGACATGCAATCAATCAATAAGTACATGAAAAAATTCTCACCATCTCTAGCAGTCAGAGAAATGCAAATCAAAACCACCCTAAGATACCATCTCACTCCAGTAAGATTGGCAGCCATTATGAAGCCAAACAATAACAAGTTATGGTGAGGATGTGGGGAAAAGGTTACTCTTCTGCATTGCTGGTGGGACTGCAAACTGGTGCACCCAATTTGGAAAGCAGTATGGAGAATCCTGGGAGAGCCGGGAATGGAACCACCATTTTATCCAGCTATTGCCCTTCTCAGACTATTCCCTGAAGACCTTAAAAGAGCGTATTACAGGGATACTGCTACATCCATGTTCATTGCAGCAGAATTCACAATTGCTGGACTGAGGAACCAACCCAGATGCTCTACAATAGATGAATGGATAAAAAAAAAGTGACATTTTTACACCAAGGAGTATTACTCAGCACTAAAAAATGACAAAATCATGGAATTTTCAGGGAAATGGATTGCACTAGAGCAGATTATTCTTAGTGAAGCTAGCCAATCATTGAAAAACAAATACCAAATGCCTTATTTGATATAATGAGAGCAACTGAGAACAGAGCAGGGAGGAAGAGCATGAAGAAAAGATTAACATTAAACAGAGACTTGAGTTGGGGGGAAGGGAGAGAAAAGGGAAAATGCATGGTAATCGAGGGAGACCCTCATTGTTACACAAAATTACATATAAGAGATTGTGAGGGGAATGGGAAAATAAACAAGGAGAGAAATGAATTACAGTAGATGGGGGAGAGAGAGAATATGGGAGGGGATGGGACGGGGGATAGTAGATGATAGGAAAGGTAGCAGAATACAAAAGTTACTAATAGGGCATTATGCAAAATGTGGATGTGTAACCGATGGGATTCTACAATCCGTATTTGGGGTAAAAATGGGAGTTCATAACCCACTTGAATCTAATGTATGAAATATGATATGTCAAGAGCTTTGTAAGGTTTGAAAAACCAACTAAAAAAAATAAAATAAAATAAACTGAAATAAAATAATTGAAAAAAAAACACATGGAGAACTATTTCAACACAAAGTTGACTAGATCAATAACTGCTACCTTATATAATGCAAAATGCAAGTGCAACTGTACACCATGCCTCCTCTGAAATGCTTGTAATTGTATTCTGTTTGGGTTGTTTTTCTCGATCATATGAGGATTAGTATTCAGAGTCTAGTAGGGTATTGGTTAGTGTGAGGGATTTAGTGTTTCAAATGGAAAATTGGAAAATGAACCCAATGTGTGTGCAAATATGTGCTACACAAAAATTTTCCCACTCTCATCCAGAACAATGCCTTGAAATTACCCTTGCCCCAAGTAATATATCTTTAGAGATGAAGAGTTAGAAAATCTAGGAATAAATATCTGGAATAGAATATGCTCAAAAGTTTAACACCTTGGAGGTGGTAGAGTACTTTACAAAAGTAAGGGACAGGGTAAACACTCCACAAACATGGAGCTTTGCTGGCCTAAATACTTCTTGAGAAACTGCCTCTGAGTTTGGGCACTTGAAATATATGTTGTTGTCAGGAGCTTTAGCTTCCTTTGTAATGAGACCATCAAAGCTGGGTCAGCATCTATGTGACCTGGAGGACATGGTTTAATATTTTCCAATGAACATGAGGTAGCAGTGTTGAGTTCAATCTTTGTAGGTAAACTGGGGCCACTGGCGACTATGTGTATCCCCGTGGGAATTCTGAAGCCATTTGGTCATCCTCCACATTTTATGGGGTTTCTTCCTGCTGCACAGGTAGTTTGGTATTTGCTTCTCGAAATACAAGGAAGTCAACTGAAACACAGTGCTGGAGGGAGTTCTGTCACGTGTGGTGGGTCAGGGTCTGCAGGAGAATGCACCAACCAAGGTTCTATCCCTCATAGCTTGCCCTTTGACCATAGCAACCTGATTCTGAACAATGCCCTGAAACCTCTCCATATAACAAGATGCCATTACATATAAGGGTCTGCTGGCTGCACCTTGTCAGCCAAAAGCCATTTGGAAGACAATGGCTGATGTACATGGCCCCACCACAGATGTTCCATCATACACCTGCCAACCACGGCTATAGGCCCACTACTCACCAGGCTCCAACATACTGGCTTCTCGGTTCTACACCATTTTCTTGAAACCCTGTCAATCAAGGCAGTGACTGGTATACTCATAATCAGCAGCAGGATATTCAAAGGTTCTCCAGTGCCACCTCTTCATGAAAATTTTAAAAAATTTCATGGTATTTATCAAGCCATTTTTCAAGGATGAAGTTGGAGGCAATGTGGGTTTCAGTGCATTCAGGAACGATTAAATGTTGAGGATGATCATTTCACTGAAAGCTCTGGAGATCTCTCAGAGGGAAGTTTTCCCAAAGAGTAGCCAAAAGGTCACATGAAGCAAGGTGCATTGAGGTCTACGATGTGAGGTACATGTGTGTTTTGACTCTCAACTATGGCTGCCAAGTCCTTCAAAATAAAATAATGTGATATCCTGGCTGAGATTCCCAGTGCTCTGTGAAAAGCCACCCTGGGCCTAGATCTCAGTTTCCAAGTGCGAATCTCATGCTTGGCCTCCTAAAATCCGAACAAAATTCATGGCAATACTTTCCTGAGGTCAGTTCCAGAACTCAGTCTCTACGGGGAATCACACTAGAGTTCAAGCCCAGGTGGACCCAGTCATCTCTTCCAACTGACACACAAATGACCACTATTAAAATCAAAACACTCCCACATGACCCTCATCTTCTTCCATTTAGACACTCATCATAACTTCTGGCTGGAGGTTTCCATGAGGGGCTCAGCCAAAGACAGTGTCCAAAATAATCTCCCTTGCCCCTCAATTGCCTAAATTCAGGGTGGCCTGGACATCCTTTCTGTGAACCAGGAGTGATCAAATAGGCCTGCCATTAATACTGCTCCACTTCTCCAATTTGAGGCCTATTGACTATGGGTTTTAGATTCTTTATGTGACTTGGAGTCATGAGAAAATGCAAGCACTGATGGGCTAGCCTCTGCAGGACATTGAGGAACTCATTTGACCCAAAGGATCCCTATTCTCACTTGATGGAGGTTAGGAAACTTACAGAGGAATGCGAGAGACTTCATCCACAAGGACTGCTCTTATGGCCAATTTCGTTTTGGATGTACACATGGAATCTTTCTTTAGATCCATCAGGTGCTGAGACTCTAAGCCAAAGCCTCACGCAGGGCCAAGATTCTGAACAAGACACATCCTTTTCAAAGCAATTAAGCAAAGAGCCAAAGGTGATGCCCATTCAATTCCATTTGAAAACTCTTTTCTTCAGGCTTAACAAAGGGGTGGCTTGAGGCAAAGACCTTCCTGACATTCAGGGCAACAGAAAAATAGGTAAGCAGAAGGCACAAATCAGGGTTTCTCCAATGAGACTTTCCTGGTCCAAGTGATTTCTGAGGTTTCTGAGATGCTTGCCATTTCCTTCAGCTATCCAGTACATGGCCATTTCACAGAGCTTGGAGGTGGTACATAACTTGGACACAAAACCATGAGCCTATTATGGAGAGTGGCCAGAATTCAGGAAGAAAAGAGGAACTTAGGAAAATAGCAGGTGTAGCCCATCGATAAGGGAAGTCGCAGTCCATTCATAATTTGGGCAGGATGAATGCTGGGAAGCTTTCTACTAGACAGGAAACATCCATTGATGAATTCTCTTTTCTAATGTCTACAACCACGGACACAGTGGGATATACAGACATAGAAACACTCGCCTTGTCAAAGGACTTACTAAAAAGATTCACTAAATCCAAACAAACCGCCTTTCCTACCTATTCTCAGAACAAGGGAAAATCACAAAACTACACCCAGACCCACAAAGGCACCTCCTTACCCCTAGTAATTCTGAGAATATCTGGAGTGTCCTCTGACTTGTGGGCCATAGTATGATCCATCAAAATGGCATGCCCTGTCTAAGATCTGTTCTCCTTAGCCAACTCTGTGAAGTTGTCAGGAGCCAGCAGTGAGCAACTACCTTGTTTCCCAGGAAAGGCCCCTCTTAAGAACTCTCTTGGCATTTTGCCATCCTCACATCAGTAGGTACCAAGAAAGACTGATTCTGTCCTTGGTAAATACAAACAAGTGAGAACACTGGGACTGAGACTGGGACTGGCTCTGGGTGCCTGCCTTCCTGGATCCCAAGTTCAAGAGTTCCATCAACAAGGAAGTGAGGTGAGGTCACTTCCTTCAGGAAATGAATGAAGTCACTGCCTTGGAAACCACTTTGTCCTAACAGTTGCTTCCAAGGGTCCCATGAGATGCAGGCTGCCCCTACTACCTGTTACAGTTTTACAAGTTAGAATGGTATATCAACCATAGGCACCCGGGAACAACTCTCCACACAGGCCTGGTTTGTTCCATCTTCTCTACATTAAGAAGAGAGAGGCTGATTTAGACACATCCCTTCATCCTGACCAGGTTGTTTGCCATGGAAGATGACTTTTGCTCTCTCAGGTCCTTCATAGCTTCCTACATATTCTCCAGGGATCATATCTGCATGGACCTTTGAGGTTCTCAGCAGGTGAAAGATCCCCTACATTCCTGTATTGTAAGACCAAGTCTGTGCCTGCTGTTCTGTAAAGTTAGATTGAGGGAAGATGATATGGTTAGGATTAATAACTTGTTCGATTTTTGTTAGGAATCATTCTGCTGGATGAATAATGGTATTGGTAACCTGCAATATTTATAAGAATATAGTGGTGAAATATTGTAATGATCAGGTCAGCATAGGAGGAAGAGACCACCAAGAGACTGTCTCATACAACAACAAAGGTTTTATTGTGGGTCCAGCATGCTGGGGCGCAGAGCTCACTTCAATAGAGCATAGAGCCCTGAGAACAGCTTAAGCAGAGCTTATGTACTTTCCTTGGAGAAGGCAGCGATGGAAGTTTATTGATGGGTCAGTGCGAGTGGGCGGTTTTCTTTTCAACCGGGTGACTGAGTACATTCTGCAGTTTGGCAGTTGGGGACAGTTCTCAAGATTTCAACAGTGTTTTGTTAAGCATACAGAAAAACAGGAAGTGACAAGTACCTATTTTATTAACCTTTCATTCCCCACTTATTCTTCTGCTAGTGGGGTATATTGTTGTCTGATTACCATAAGTTTAACTTGTCCAATTTGAGCTTGGAGAAAGGAAACTACATGGTTGAGCCAACAGGGTCCCACAGTTCGCAATAATATGAGGATTATTAATGGACTGGCCAGGGCTGATGAAAGCATAGTTAACAAGAGGGACTGTGTTAACCAAGACTCAAACCACACTTTTTTGGCCTCTGTCTCTCGTTGACGCTCTTCAAGGCATTTTCTTAATTTACTCATAGATTCTTTTACAACTCCAGTATGGTCAGCATAAAAACAACATTCTTCCCTCAATGCAGCACATAGTCCCCCTTCTCTCATGAAGAGGATGTTTTAACCCTCGCCTGTTCTTTAAACAACTTCAGAGAGAGAGGTTAAAGATTCCTGTAAAGCTGTGATGGAGGTTTTATTGTCTTTAAGTTTTGGTCTATTGCTGCTTCTAATTGGAGCATTTGTTGCATCCCATGGACTAGGGCAGTGGTTCCTTTGCCCACTCCTGCAGCAACTCCTCTTCCTAATAGGATGGCTAAAGTGAGAGATACAGGTTCCCGGTGGAACTGGGTTTTATGCCCTCCTATTTGATCCTTAAATGGACCTGCATCATCATTGAGCACTCTGGGAACCATCTGCACCATTACATAATTAATCACATCTGTTGACCATTTCATGAAAACATAAACAATGTTTAAGTATATAGAATGAAACTGTTGTAATGAAGGACAAGGCAAGGCACCTAAGATAGCACCAAAGACAAAGAAACAGTCCTATTTGGTTGTAAACGGATTTAGAGCACATTGCTTCTGTTGTAATCAATTAATCCCCTGAACCTCAAGTTTAGGTAGTTTCAGAATTTCTACCCAACATGTAAGGGAAGGGGCGCAGAAGTTCACAAAAATCAGTTTTTGTTTCTGTTATTTTTTCCTCTGCTCTGGGCAAGTTAAATTTTCAAGGACACCTGAAAGGGGGAGAGCTTTTTTTTTTCTCCCTGACAGTTGTTACCATGGAGCCTAGTTGGTAACTTCTTTATCTTCAAATTGTAGCCATCTCTGTGAAGTCCAACTCAAGGTCAGAGGCCTTGTTCACATATTTTGTGAAAAACTAGTAAGGGTGTGTCTAGCTTAGTAGTGCTTATTTTTTAGCCAGTTGCCAAGTAGACCAGGGCAACACGAAAAGAGGAAGTTTATCTACAGTGAACTCTTTTATAGGGACTCTTTTGCTGAAAGTCCTAAAGTCAGCCATGGTGAGGACTTCTGGAGAAGGTCATTTAAGACTTTTCTGTGGGCCTGGTACAGAGAGGAAGACGTGGAAGGCAAGGCCGAGAGCAGCTCCGTGGATCTGAGAATGAGGAAGGAGAGATGTAAAAGAATATTGGGAAAGGGGTTTGAGATTTTCCTAGCAACAAAAACTTAAGCACAAGAACAGGTAGAGCAGAGGGGACGACGGGAATGAGTATCCCAAAAAGCCTGTGAGATACTTTAAATTCTCAGTCACCTGTTTTCAGTGGTGACAAAGCAACTTTAAAGGCCATTTTCATTACATCTTGGATAGGGGTCTGAGGGTTCTCCTCAGCTGGTTTGAGCTTTGGGTTAGCTGCTAAGAGGATCTGGTAGAACCCGTTGCGCGCACTGACAGAAGAGAGGAGTGTCTGGGTGGAGGGGTACCTCCGTACCTGCTACCTCAGCAAGGGGGTTTCCGTTGTCTAATTGGTAATATGGCCAATGCTGTGTACTGAATTTGATGAGGAGTTTGGATTCCACCAGGCAGTCCCTGTATGCTAACATCCCCATGACTTACAGAAGAAGTCAGCTTCCCCCCACACAGCCGAGGCTGTTTGTGGCTTTGATAGTATGCTGGGCAGACATTGTAATCTAGGCTAGCCAACATGCATTTGGCTCGCGTGTCCCTACATCCATAATGTTTGTTTCCATTATCTATGATACGGAAAGGATTTAATGGAATTTTAGTGGGATCCGCTTTATTAAGGGATATCCCAATAGGAAAACCCTATAGCCAGCTGACAAATGTCTGGGTGTTGAGATGGCCACCAGGTCCCTAAGGGGGCTGTATGCGCGATAGACCATTCTTCTTGTCAATGAGGATTTGTTATCAGCCATCACTGCTGAATGGGCTGATGACGGTTAGGACTACTGGTGGCCAAGGGGAGAGTCTATAGCCTTATCCACACGCTGAATTCGCAATTTGAAAGGGTTACCAGTCATTTCCAGTATCCAGCAAGAGTCTGGACAGGGCGCCGGCTTGAGATGTGAGGCATGGATTCAGCAAGTGATTCCGTCTACCTTTACCACTGTAGGTGTTATAAGTAGCACCAGGTATGATCCTTTCCAGTGGGGTTCCAGGGATGACACCTGATGTCGTCTTATGTAGATGAAGTCTCTTACTTGATATCAATGTGGAGTCTCCTCGTCCCCAGGTTGGTAGGCCATGGCCAGCTGTTTTAAGAGGTATCACTGAGTTCTTTCAAGAGCTTTAAGTCTGTCAAGCAAGGGGGTGTGTAAGGGATCGTTATGTCTTAGAGTTGGGGTTAGGTTCCTTACTGGAGGAGGGGCACCACAGAGAATTTCACAGGGGGAGCGGTTACACAAAGAAACAGAGGGAGTATTTCTTGCATGAAACAGTGCATAAGGCAGGAGCATAGTCCAATCTTTTATGCAGGTCTCTAAGATTAATTTAATTATGGTTTCTTTAATGGTTCTATTTATTTTTTCTACCTGTACTGAGCTCTGAGGTCTATAAGCATAATGTAACTACCAATTAATCACCAGGGTAATGGTTAACCCATGACCTATCTTGCCAATGAATGCCGGTCCATTATCAGACCCTATTACTGTAGGCAGGCCATATCTTGGAAAAATATCTTTCAGAATCATCTTGACCACCATTTGCGCCATGTTTTTTCTTTTCTTTTTTTTTTTTTTTTTTTTTTGTTGGGAAGGCTTCAATCCATCCTGAAAATGTATCTACAAAGACTAGGAGATATTTAAGTCCATAACTTGCTGCCTAATTTCAGTAAAGTCCACTTCCGAGAATTGTCCTGGTCTGGTGCCTCGAAGGTGCTTTCCTACAGGAAGCTTGAAAGGGTAAGCATTAACCCATTGATGGACCCGACAGGCTTTTGTTACCCATTCAGATATTTCCTTTTGCTGTGAGTAGGTTAGTCGAAAACTCTGTTCTTGATTCTTCAGGAATGCCTGCAGTTTCTTTGAACCAAGGTGAGTGAGGTGGTGTACATTTTTCTACTGACATTGTTAGAGCCGTGACTATAAGAGTATTTACTGAAGGATTTAGAAATTCCACTTGGGGGCCTTCAGGGTTAAAAGTTATTTTGGCCCAGAGCTTGGTGAGCAGATCTCTACCCATCAATGGGGCTGGGCATTCTGGGATTACTAGGAAAGAGTGATGGATTTTTCCTTTCCTCAGGTGGATAATCCTCTTAGTTGTCACAGTTCAATATTTACTGCCCTTAGCCCATTGAACTAGAGACCTTTTATTTGATAGAGTGCCCAATGTGGCCTTAAGGGCTGAATATATTGCCCCTGTATCCACTTCAAAGTTTACTGGGGTCTCCTCCACTTCAAAAGTTATTTACTTTCACTGTGAGTTGGTTAGTTTAGTTGGTTAGACTTCATCCACAATGAGTTCTCTTTTGGCCATTTTTGTTTTGGATTCACACAAGGGATCTGTCTTTAGATCCATAGGGTGCTGAGAATCTAAGCCACAGCCTCACACAGGGCAAAAATGCTGATTCAAACACATCCCTTTCAAAAGCAATTAAGCAGGGAGCCACAGGTGATATCCACTCATTTCCATTTGAAAACTGTTTTCTTCAGGCTTCACAAAGGTGTGGCCTGAGGCAAAGACCTTCCTCACATTCAGGGCAACAGAACAATAGGTAAGAAAAAGGCCCATAGCAGGGTTTTTCCACTGAGACTTTACTGGTCACACTGATATCAGAGTTTTCTGAGATGCTCCCATTCCCTTCAGCTGTCCAGTACATGGCCATGTCACAGAGCTTGGAGGTGGTACATTTCTTTGACAAAAAACCATGAGCCTTTTGTGGAGAGTGGACAGAAGTCAGGAAGAAAACAGGAACTTAGGAAGATAGCAGGTGTTGCCTATTGTTAAGGCAAACAGCAGTCCATTCATAAATTGGGAAGGATGAATGCTGGGAAGCTTTCTACTAGACAGGACGTATCCATTGATGCATTCATTTTTCCAATATCTATAATCACGGACAGAGTGGGATACACAGATATAGAAACACTCGCCTTTTCAAACGACTTACTAGAAACAGTCAACGCCAATCCAAAGAAACTGCCTTTCCTACCTATTCTCAGAACTTGAGACAAAACCACAAAACCACACCCACACCCACAAAAGCACCACCTTCCCCCAAGTAGGTCTGTGACTCTCAAGAGTGTCCTCTGACTGGTGGGCCATACTATGTTCACCGGAAATGGCCTGTCCTATCTCAGATCTGGTCTCTTTGGCCAACTCTGTGAAGTTGTCAGAAGCGAGCGGTGAGACACTACCTGCTTTCTCAGGAAAGGCCCCTCTTAAGAGCTTTCCTGGCATTTGGCCATCTTCACATCAGTAGGTAACAAGAAAGACTGACTCTGTCCTTGGTAAATCCAAACAAGTGAGACTACTGGGACTGGGACTGAGACTGGCTCTGGGTGCCTGGCTTCCCAGATGCCAAGTTCAGAGAGTTCCATCACCAAAGATGTGAGGTGAGGTCACTTCCTTCCTGAACTAAATGAGGTCACTGCCTTGGCAACCACTTTTTCCTAACAGTTGCTTCCAAGGGTTCCATGAGATGGAGGCTGCCCCTACTTCCTGTGACACTTTCTCAAGTTAGAATGGTATATCAAACATGGGCACCCGGGAACAGCTCTGTACACAGGCCTGGTTTGGTCCATCTTCTCTACATTACGAAGAGAGAGGCTGATTCAGACACAACCCTTCATCCTGACCAGGTTGCTTTCCATGGAAGATGACATTTGCTCTCTCAGGTCCTTCATAGCTGCCTACATCTTCTCCAGGGATCATTTCAAAGTTCTTAGCATGAGTAAGATCCCCTACATTTCTGTGTTTAACACCAACTCTGCCCCTGCTCTTCTGTAATGTAAGATTGAGGGAACAGTGTATGGTTAGAGTTAATATCAGATTCGATTTCAGTTAGGAATAATTCTGCAGGGTGAATAAAGGAATTGGGAACCCGCAATATTTACAACAATATATATATATATATATATATATATATATATATATATATATATATATATATATATATATATATATATAATATAAATAAGAAAAGAGAAATCTATGTAATATTTGAAGCCCAGAATGTCATTGGGCCCTTGATTAGGATACGTAGCGTTGAATTAGGTTCTGCACAGATGTCTCAGATAAATCGATATGCAATGGCATACGACCTTGTACCTTGGATGATTGAATGTAGAAGAGAACATCCAGTCAAAAAGTGATAGAAGTTAGGATTAGGAAGATAGTCAGTAGGTTTAGGAAGAAGAGTGGATATAGGATTTGGAACAAATGTTTTTTAGCAATAGGGTTTTAGTTAGAGAGTAAATGTATGTGTCACCACATGTGAAGATTCAGTCACAATGATGAACTGTGCAAAATATGAAGGAAAGAAGATATCAATAGAGACATTACAAAATCAGGCAAAGTATAAAGTGAATGACAGGATTAGACATTTTCAACAGGGTTGAGTTTGAATATATAATCTTTGGAAGAAACAAATATGGAGACACCAATAGGATTTTCAAATGAATGCATTAGGCAACCTGGACATGGATGTTTTTAGTAATCCATGTTCACTTTCCATTTAGGTTTGGTACAATCATAAGTGTGACATTTGCTTTTCGTGTTCTGAATATTATTGTGATAAATTGTATATGTAGATCAGGTGACATGGGTATTTCTTCCACCATTTCTGGGAGCAATATTTTGAAGACATATAATTTAGTATTGGGGTACAATGAGGTGTACCCTGCTTCTATGAATATAGAGATAATGCATGAATAGACAATACTGTCAATAAATAATATAACTGATTCCACTTTAAATAATGCATTGAATTGATATGTGAAAATATATAAGAAATCTCATATTGATATATATTCATTCATTCCAACCAGTTGTACATCTAATGTTAACATTAGTGTTATGGATTATCATGAAGGGTTTGTGAGTATTGCTTCAAAAGTGATTATGGGAATCGAAAATTATGTGTTTGGAAAGAAGTCTCATGAAAAGACCCGTCAAGAAACCTGGAGGAATACATGTGTTCTGAAACAGGAAGTGATTGAAAGTGAAATCAATGCCTATAATTTTGCGAAATTGTGGATGAAATATATATCCTATGATGTGCATAATCTGAAGAAATAGTAAAGTACCAGTGTTGAATAAAAATGAATGTCAAAACACACATCATATCCCATAGGAATCTACTTGCATTGATGTTAAACTGGGTAAAGTATTGTAGAAATATTTGGATTTGAATGCACCATTCACTGAAGTTAGTTGTCAGTACTAGGAAACAATACGTATTTTGGGTGGATGAATATTTCTGAGAAAAATCTTGTGAAATGTTGATTATAAATCCACACACATAAACATGAATAAATTTATAGAATGTATAATAAGACACATATATTTCATATTTTGAAAAATCTGGAGAGTGTGTGTGTGTGTTTGTGTATATAAATATATATATATATATATATATATATATATATATATATATATATATATATATATATATATAACACAGACATTAAAAATTAGCAATATATATGCCAATCGAAATTCATCTTGAAATATATATCATCCACAGATCCAAATATATTTATTTTACTGAACTTGGATTTATGTATAATGTTGTTCAACTAGGAAATTCACGCATAATTTGAATTTTCAGTTCCAACAGCGTTTAGTAGGAGTGATCTCTGCTCACAATTTGTATCTGCGAAATCAGCCATCTCAAAAGAATGTACATGTGATACCACGTAGGAATCTATATGTGCATATAAAATTACATATGCTGAATAGGCTACAGAGAAAGGGAGACAGGAATTCATATATTTGTTAACTTAAAAACACATGGAGACCTATTTCAACAAAAAATTGACTAGATTTATAACAGCTACACTTTATCATGCAAAAGGCAAGTCCAACTGGACACCATGCCTACTTTGAACTGCTTGAATTTCCAATCTGTTTGGGTTATTTCTCTCCATCATATTAAGATTAGTAGTCAGAGTCTATTAGGGTATGGGGTAGTGTCAGGGATTCAGTATTTCCCAAAAAAATGGAAAATGAATCCAGTGGGAAGGCAAATATGTGCTACAAAATAATCCTCCCACACTCATCCAGAACAATGCATTGACATAACCATTACCCAAAGTGAGACACAATTAGAGGAGAAGAGTTTGAAAATCTCTGAATATATATCTGGAATGGAACATGCTCAGGAGTTCACAACCTTGAGGTGGTAGAGGAGTTTCCAAAAGTAAGTGACAGTCTAAACAGGCCACAAACATGGAGCTCTGCTGGATTAAAGACTTCTTGAGAAACAGCCTCTGAGTTTGGGCACATGAAATATATGTTGTTGTCAGGAGCTTTAGCTTCCTTTGTAGTGAGACCACCAAAGCTGGGTCTGCATCTATGTGACCTGGAAGATATGGTTTCTTATTTTCCAATGAACATGAGGCAGCAGTGCTGTATTCTCTCTTTGAAGGCAAACTGTGGCCATTGGGAATTAAGTTTCTCCCCCCCCCCCCGTGGACTGTGAAGCCATTTGGTCATCCTCGAATTTTCCTTTTGTTTATTGCTGCTGCACTGGGAGTTTGGTATTTGCTTCACGAAACACCAGGAGTTCAACTGGGACACAGTGCTGGAGGGAGTTCTGTCACGTGTAGTGGGTCAGGGTCAGCAAGAGAATGCGCCAACCAGGCATCTATCCCATATAGCTTGCCCCCTTGACTATAGCAACCTGATTCTGAACATTGCCCTGAAACCTCTGTATATAACAAGATGCCTTTACTTATAAGGGTCTGCTGGTTGCACCATGTCAGTCACAAGCCATTTGGAAGCCAATGGCAGATCCACATGGACCAACCACAGATGTTTTATCACACTCCTCCCCACCACTGTTCTAAGCCCACTAAACAGCAGGCTCCAACTTACTGGCATCTCTGTTCTACACCATTTTCATAAAACCCAGTCAATTAAGGCACTGTTTGGTACACTCATGATCAGCAACAGGAGACCCAAAGGTTCTCCAGTGCCACCTGTTCATGGGAATTTCAATAATTTCATGGTATTTATGTAGCCATTTTTCAAGGATGAAGTGGTAGGCACTGTGGGTTTCAATTTATTCAGGAACCATTAAATGTGAGGAAGCTCATTTCAAAGAAAGCTCTGGAAAACTCTCACAGGCAAGGCTTCCAAAAGAGTGGCCAAAAGGTCACATGAAGCCAGGCCAATTGAGGTCTACAATGTGAGGTCCATGTGTGTTTTGCCTCTCAACTCTTGCTGCCAAGATTTTCAGAATAAAATCATGTGATATCCTGGCTGAGATTCCCAGTGCTCTGTGGAAAGCAACCCTGGCCCTAGATCAGTTTCCAAGGGCAACTCTCATGAGTGGCCTCCTAAAATCCCAACACAATTCATGGCAATACTTCTCTGAGGTCAGTTTCAGAACTTAGTCTCTAAGGGGAATCACGCCAGAGTTCAAGCCCAGGTGGACCCAGTCATCCCTTGCAACCGCCACACAAATGACCACAATTAAAACCAAAACCCTCCCACATGGCCCTCATCTTCTTCCATATACACAATAATCATTAACTCTGGCTGGTGATTTTCATGAGGGGCGCAGCTCAAGACAGTTTCAAAGATAATCTCCCTTCCCACTCATTTGCCTAAAGTCAGAGTGGCCTGGACACCCTTCCTGTGAACCAGGAGTGATCAAATAGGCCTGCCATTAATACTGCTCTTCTTCTCCAATTTGAGGCCTACTGACAGTCAGGTATAGATTCTTTATGTGATTTGGAGTCAGGAGATACCCCAAGCACCTCTGCAGGGGTTTGTAGAACTCATTTGACCCAAAGGATCCCTATTCTCACTTGATGGAGGTCAGGAACCTAACAGAAGAAGGCAAAAGACTTCATACACAATGACTGATCTTTTTGCCATTTCGGTTTTGGATGCACATATAGGATCTTTATTTAGATCCATCAGGTGCTAAGAATCTAAGCCACAGCCTCACACAGGGTGAAGAGCCTTATTCAGACACATGATTTTCCAAAGCATTTTAAGCAAAGAGACACAGGTGATGCCCATTCATTACCATTTGAAAACTGTTTTCTTCAGGCTTCACAAAAGTGTGGCATGAGGCAAAGACATTCCTGACATTCAGGGCAACAGAACATTAGGTAAGCAAATGGCGCCAAGCAGGGTTTCTTCAATGAGACTTTCCTGCTCACACTGATATCTGAGTTTTCTGAAATGCTCCGATTCCCTTCAGGTATCCAGTACATGTCCATGTGACAGATCTTGGAGGTGGTACATATCTTGGACAGAAATCCATGAGCCTATTCTGTAGAGTGGACAGAATTCAGAAAGAAAATAGGAACTTAGGAAGATAGCAAGTATTGCACATCAATAAGGCTAGTCACACTCTATTCATAAATTGGGCAGGATGAATGCTAGAAAGCTCTCTATTACACAGGAAACATTCATTGATGCATTCTCTTTTCTAATGTCTACATCCACAGACACAGTGGGATACACAGATATAGAAACACTTGCCTTGTCAAATGACATTTTAGAAACAGTCCAGGCAAAAGAAAACAAACCGCCTTTCCTACCTATTCTCAGAACATGAGACATAACCACAAACTCACACCCACACCCACAAAGGCACCTCCTTCCACCAAGTAGGTCTGTGACTATCTGGAGTGTTCTCTAACTGGTGGGCCATACTATCTTTCCCAGACATGGCCTGTCCTGTCTCACATCTGGTCCCTTGGCCAACTGTCTGAGGTTTTTAGTAGCCAGGGGTGAGCCACTACCTGCTTTTTCAGGACAGGAGCCTCTTCAGAGCTTTCCTGGCATTTGCCTATCCTCACATCAGTAGGAACCAAGAATGACTGACCCTCTCCTTGGTAATTCCATTCAAGTGAGCACACTGAAATTGGGACTGGGTCTGGCTCTGGATGCATGGCTTTCTGGATCCCAATTTCAGAGAGTTCCATCAACAAGGAAGTGAGGTGAGGTCACTTCCATCAGGAACTGAATGAGGTCACTGCTTTGTTAACCATATGTCCTAACAGTTGCTTCCAAGAGTCCCATGAGATGGAGGCTGCCCCTACTTCCTGTGACACTTTCACAAGATGGACTGGTATATCAACCATAGCCACCCGGGAAGAGCTCTCTACTCAGGCCTGGATTGGTCCACCTTCTCTACATTGAGAAGAGAGTGGCTCATTCAGACCATCCAGATCAAGTTGTTTGCCAGGGATGATGACTCTTGCTCTCTCAGGTCCTTCATAGCTGCATACATCTTCTCCAGGGATCATTTCTGCATGGACCTTTGAGGTTCTCAGCAGGTGAAAGATCCCCTACATTTCTATCGTAAGAATAACTCTGTCCCTTCTCTTCTGTAAAGTTAGATTGAGGAAACTGTGTATTGCTAGGATTAATAACATGTTCGATTTGGGTTAGGAATCATTCTGCTGGATGAATAATGGTATAGGGGACCTGTGATATTTATAAGAAGAGGTGAAGGTGAAATATAAGTATGAAAACAGAAATCTAGGTAAGATTCGAAGCCCAGAAGGGCATTGGGCCCTTGATGGTGATACTTAGCTTTGAATTACGTTCTGCACAGATGTCTCAGATAAATCGACATACAATGGCATAGGACCATTTACTTTGGATGTATGAATGTAGCAGAGAACATCCAGTCAAAGAGGGATAGTCGGCAGGATTGGGAAGGTAGTCGGTAGATTTTGGAAGAAGAGTGAGTATAGGATTTGGACAAAAAGTTTTTTAGCAATAGGGTTTCTGGTAGAGAATGAGTGTAAATGTCAGCACATGTGAAGAGTCAGTCACAATGATGAACTGGTGAAAATATGTAGGAAAGCTGATATCAATAGAGACATTAGGAAATCAGGCAAAGTATAAAGTGAGTGATAGGATTAGACAATTTCAACAGGCTTGATTGAATATATAATCTTAGGAAGAAACAAATATGTAGTCACCAATATGATTGACATTTGAGAGCATTAGGCAACCCGAAGGTGGATGTTTTAAGTAATCCATGCTCACTTTCCATTTACGTTTTTGTAGAAGCAAAAGTGAGACCTTTGGTTTTTGTGTCCGGAATATTACTGTGATAAAATATATATGTAGATAAGGTGACATGAGTATTTCTTCCACCATTTCTAGGAGCAAAATTTGAAGATGCATAAATTAGCATTGGGGGTAAAAATAGGTTTACCCTGTGTCTATGAAAATAGAGATAATGAATGAATAGACCATAATGTGAATAAATAATATAACTGGTTCCAACTTTAAATAATGGATTTAATTGATATCTAAAAATATACAGGAAATCTTATATTGGTATACATACATTCATTCCAATGAATTATACATCTAATGGTAATATTAGGTTTACAGTTTATCAGGAAGAGTGTGTGAGTTTTGCTATTATGGGTGAAGGAACACGCGAGCCAGAAGCAAGTTGGCTAGCCTAGATTACTATGTTTACCCGGCAGTTATCAAAGCCACAAAAGCCACGGCTGTGTGAGGGAAAAGCCGACTTCTTCTGTAAGTCATGGGGATGCGAGCATATAGGGGCTGCCTAGTGGAACCCAAACTCATCATCAAATTCAGTACACAGCATTGGCCATATTACCAATTAGACAACCAAAACTGATGGCCCCCAGAGGGGTCTCTAGATCCTCAAATTCTGCCTGACCTTTTTAACTTTGGCAAGTGCTCAAAAAGGTGGAAGGAAATTCCCCTATGTGGAGGTCTTTTTCCTCCTTCGCTCAAATCCTGAACTATGCTTCCCCAATAGATCCTCACCCTCTGGTCTTAACTGACCTTCTCCAGAAGTATTCACCATGGCTGACTTTAGGACTTTCAGCAAAAGAGTCCCTATGAAAGAGTTCAATGTAGATAAACTTCCTCATTTCTTGTTGCCCTGTTCTACTTGCCACTGGCTGGAAAAATCAGCACTCCGAAGCTAGACACCCCCTTACTAGTTTTTCACAAAATATGTGAACAAGGTCTCTGGCCTTGAGTTGGGGCTTCACAGAGATTGCTACATTTCTAAGATAAAGAAGTTAGCAACTGGGCTCCATTTTCACAGCTGGCAGGGAGAAAAAAAAGAGAAGACAAAAGCTCTCCCCCTCTCAGGTGTTCTTAAAAAGTTAACTTGCCCAGAACAGAGGAAATAAAACAGAAACAAAAACTGACTTTTGTGAACTTCTGCAGACTGTGAACTTCTGAGTCCCTTTATTTACATGTTGGGTAAAAAATTCTGAAACTACCTAAACTTGGGGTCCAGGGGATTAATTGATTACAACAGAAGCAATGCCTTCTAAATCCATTTGCAACCAAATAGGACTATTTCCCTAGCTTCAGTGCTATCTTAGGTGCCTTGACGTTTCTGTCCCTACAGCAGTATAATTCGATATACTTAAACATTGTTTATGTGTTCATAAAATTGTCAACAGATGTGCTTAATTATTTAATGGTGAAGATGTTTCCCAGAGTGCTCTATCATGACGCAGGTTCATTTAAATTTCAAATAGGGGGCCATAAAACACGGTTCCGCCGGAAACCTGTATCCCTCACTTTTGCCATCCTATTAGGAATAGGAGTTGCTGCAGAGTTGGGCACAGGAACCACTGCCCTAGTCAATGGGACACAACAAATGACTCAATGAGAAGCAGCAATAGACAAAAACTTAAAGATATTTAAAACCTCCATCACAGCTTTACAGAAATCTTTAACCTTTTACAGAACAGGCGACGGTTGGACCTCCTCTTCATGAGAGAAGGGGCCTTTGTGCTGCATTGAGGGAAGAATGTTGTTTTTATTCCGACAATACTGGAGTTGTAAAACAATCTAAGAGTAAATTAAGAAAACGACTTGAAGAGCGTCAACCAGAGACAGAGGCCCCAAAAGGGTGGTTTGAGTCTTGGTTCACACAGTCCCCGGGGTTAACTACACTTTTATCAGCCTTGGCTGGTCCATTAATAATCCTCATATTATTGCTAACTGTAGGGTGCTGTTTGCTCAACCGTGTAGTTTCCTTTCTCCAAGCTCAAATTTGACATGTTAAACTTATGGTAATCAGACAACAATATACCCCACTAGCAGACATAAAATGTGACACCCCCCAATGATCACATTTATGATTAAAAGTAACCCGAAGAAGAAGTGGGGAATGAAAAGTTAATTAAATAGGTACTTGCCACTTCCTCTTTTTCTGTATGCTTAGCAAAACACTGTTGAAATCTTGAGAACTCTTTGCTAATCTTCTTCCCAGAGTGTGATGTCCCCAACTGGCAAACTGCAGAATGTACTCCTTCATACATTTGCACACACACCGCACACTTGCCCTGACCCATCAATAAACTTCACTCCCTGCCATCTCCAAGGAAAGTATATAAGCTCTGCTTAAGCTGTTCTCAGGGCTCTCTGCTAAATTCAAGTGAACTCTGAGCCGCAGCATGCTGGACCCCCAATAAACAGTTTGCTGTTGCATGAGACAGTCTCTTGGTGGTCTCTTCCTCCAATGCTCGCCTGACCTTTCCATTGGTAAAATTATAACTGTGACATTTGCTTTTTTGTGTCCAGAATATTGCTGTGATAAAATGTATATGTAGGTCAGGTGACATGAGTATTTCTTCCCCCATTTCTGGGAGGAATACTTTGAAGACGAATAAATTAGTATTGGGGGTTTTAACAGGTGTACCGTGTGTCTATGAATATAGAGATAATGCATGAATAGACAATACTGTTTATAAATAATATAACTGGTTAAACTGTAAATAATGGATTGAATTGATATCTGAAAATATATAAGAAATAATATATTGATATACAATCATTCATTACAACCAGTTATACATCTAATGGTAATATTAGGGTTATGGTTCATCATTTAGAGTGTGTGAGATTTTCTTCAAAAGTAATGATGGAAATCAAAAATAATGTGTTTGGAAAGAAGTCTCATGAAACGATCAGTCAATAAACATGGAGGAATATAGGTGTTCTGAAGTAGAAAGTGATTGAAAGTGAAACAAATGACTATAAATTTGTGAACTTGTGGATGAAATATATATCCAATGATGTGCATAAACTAAAGAAATAGTAATGTACCAGTGTTGAAAAAAATGAACTTCAAAATACACATCATGTCCCATAGGAGTCTACTTGCATTGATGTTAAACTGGGTCAGTTACTGTAGAAATATTAGGAATTGTATACACCATTCACTGAAGTTAGTTTTCAGTAGAAGGAAACAAATAGGTATTCCAGGTGGCTGAATATTTCTGAGAATAATCTTATGAAAAGATGATTATAAATCCATGTACTTGAATATGAATGAATTTAGGAAATGTATAAAGATACACATATATTTCAAATTTTGAAAAATCTGGAGAGTTTTTATTAATATATATATATATATATATATATATATATATATATATATATATATACATATATATATATATACACACACACACACACACACACTCACAAACACACACAAATATTAAGAGTAGCACTATATGCCAATTGAAATTCACCATGAAAAATATATCATTCACAGATCGAAGATATTCATTTTACTGAACGTGGATTTATGTATAATGTTGTTCAGCTAGGAAGCTCACCCATAGGTTGAATTTTCAGTTCCAACAGCATTTAGGAGGAGTGATCTCTTCTCACAATTTGTATCTGCCAATTCAGCCACCACACAATAGTGTACGTGTGGTACCAGGTAGGATTCTACATGTGCTTATAAAAATACATGTGATGAATAGGCTACAGTGATAGGGAGACAGGAATTCACATATTTGTTAACTTTAAAAACACATGGAGAACTATTTAAAAAAATTGACTAGATTTACAACTCCTACCCTATATAATGCAAAAGGCAAGTCCAACTATACACCATGCCTCTTCTGAACTGCTTCTATTTCAATTCTGTTTGGGTTATTTTTCTCCATCATATTAGGATTAGGTGACAGAGTCTAGTAGGGTATAGGGAAGTGTTAGGGATTCAGTATTTCAAATGGAAAAGTGGAAAATGAATCCAATGTGTATGCAAATATATGCTACACAAAAATCCTTCCATTCTCATCCAGAACAATTACTTGACATTACCTTCGCCCCAATTAAGACACAATTAGAGGAGAAGAGTAATAAAATCTGTGAATACATATCTCGAATGGATATTGCTCTGGAGTTCATAACTTTGGAGGTGGTAGAGGGGTTTCCAAAAGTAATGGACAGGGTAAAACTCCACAATCATGGAACACTGTTGGCCTACAGACTTCTTGAGAAACTGCCTCTGAGGTTGGGCACTTGAAATATATGTTGTCAGGAGCTTTTGCTTCCTTTGTAGTGAGACCATCAAAGCTGGGTCTGCATCTATGTGACCTGGAGAACATGGTCTCTTAAATTCCAATGAACATTAAGCAGTAGTGCTGAATTCTCTCTTTGTAGATAACTGTGGTCACTGGGGCTAAGTGATTCCCCGTGTGGACTGTGAAGCTATTTGGTCATCCTCCACTTTTTGTTGTGTTTCTTCCTGCTGCACTGGGAGTTTGGTATATGCTTCATGAAATACAAAAAGTTCAACTGGGACACAGTGCTGGAGGGAGTTCTGTCACGTGTCGTGTGTCAGGGTCTGCGGGAGAATGCAACAAACAGTCTTCTATCCCACATTGGTTGCCCCTTGACCATAACAACCTGATTCTGAACATTGCCCTGAAGTTTCTCCATATAACAAGATGCTTTCTCCATTTAACAAGATGTTCTGCTGGCTGCACCATGTCAGTCACAACCCATTTGGAAGTCAATGGCAGAACCACATGGCCCCAACCCAGATGTTTTATCACACACCTGCAAAACACTGCTCTATGAACATTAATCAGCAGGCTCCAACTTACTGACATCTCTTTTCTACACCATTATAAAGAAACCCAGTCAATCAAGGCACTGTCTGGTACACTCAAATCAGCAACAGGACATCCAAAGATTCTCAAATTCCACCTGGTCATGGGAATTTCAAAAATGTCATTGTATTTATGTAGCCATTTTTCAAGGATGAAGTTTTAGGCACTGTGGGTTTCAATTCATTCAGGAACCATAAAATGATGAGGAAGATCATTTCAATGAAAGCTCTGGAGAACTCTCACAGGCAAGGCTTCCCAACTATTTCTGCCAAGTCTTTCAAAATAAAATCATATGATATCATGGCTGAGATTCCCTGGGCTCTGTGGAAAGCCACCCTTGGTATAGATCTCAGTTTCCAAGGGTGAGTCTCAAGCGTGGCCTCCAAAAATTCCAACACATTTCATGGCCTCTGTGCTTCACTGATAGAAGAATGTTGTTTTTATGCTGACCATACTGGAGTTGCAAAATAATCCATGGGTAAATTGAGAAAAAAACTTGAAGAGCGCCAGAAAGAAAGGGAGATTCAACAAGGGTGTTTTGAGTCATGGTTTATTCAGTCCCCCTGGTTAACTACACTTCTATCAGGCTTAGCGGGACCCCTGATCTTCCTTATGGTGTTGCTAACTGTGGGAAATTGTTTGCTTAACCGCATAGTTTCCTTTCTCCAGGCTCAAATTGGACAGGTAAAACTCATGGTAATCAGACAGAAATATGCTCCACTGGCAGAAATAGAATGTGAGACCCCGCAATAATTATGACTCATTATTTTTAAGATTAAAAGTAGTCAGAAAAAGGAGTGGGAAATGAAAGAATAAAAGAAATTGAAATTGAAACGTAAAGAACCAGGTTTTGTAAAGCTTCCAAGTTGCACTAAGAACCTGAAATTCCTGTGGCATTTAAGACAATTCCCAGAACTGCCCATTAGATGTGTGCTGAAATCTTCCCTGACCACCTAGTTAAATAACAACCCCTTCCCAGAAACCATGCAGATCTGCACGTATATATCTCAGGGCTTCAACCAATTAGTTTAAATGTATAGCCCTTCTCAGGGCTGACCAATCATCCCCTGCCCGGCATGCTCCCGCCAATAAATTTGCTTATCATGTTTTAGAGTTGTTATTTGATTTTCCCTTGGTATATGATGATTTGCTAAAAGAAGATATGATGTATGTAAAGTTGCTGCCCTCTCTAAAGAATGTATATAAACTTTGCTCAAGTTATTCTCGTGGCTCTTTGTTCTTTGCTCCTCAGAAGTGATCTCTGAGCCCCAGCATGCTGGACCACCAATAAACCCTTTGCTGTTGCATGAGACATTCTCTTGTTGGTCTTTTCTTCTGAGGTTCGCCCGACCTTTACCGTTCCTGATTTCCATCAAGTGAGAATAGGGATTCTTTGGGACAAATGAGTTCTTCCAGGCCCTGCAGAGGCTAGCCCATAGGTGCTTGGTTTTTCTCATGACTCCAAATCACATAAAGAATTTATACCTGACAGTCAGTAGGCCTCAAATTGGAGAAGAAGAGCAGTATTAATGGCAGGGCTATTTGATCATTCCTGGTTCAAAGGAAGGGTGTCCAAGCCACCCTGACTTTAGGCAAATGAGGGGCAAGGGAGCTTTTTTTGGACACTGTCTTGGGCTGTGTCCCTCATGGCAAATTCCAGCCAGAGGTTATGATGAGTGTCTATATAGAAGAAGATGAGGCCCATGTGGGAGTGTTTTGGTTTTAATTGTGGTCATTTGTGTGGTGGTTGGAAGAGATGACTGGGTCCACCTGGGCCTGAACTCTGGTGTGATTCCCCTTAGAGATTAAGTTCTGTAATTTATCTCAGAGAAGTATTGCCATGAATTGTGTTGAGATTTTAGTAGGCCACACATGAGTGTTGCCCTTGGAAACTGAGATGAGGGTCACTTTCCACAGAGCACTGGGAATCTCATCCAGGATATCACATGATTTTATTCTGAAAGACTTGGCAACCATAGTTGAGAGTCAAAACACACATGGACCTCATATGTAAACCTCAATGGTCCTGGCTTCATGTGACCTTTTGGCCACTCTTTGGGAAGCTTTGCCTGTGAGAGTTCTCCAGAGATTTCATTGAAATGAGCTTCCTCAACATTTACTGGCTCCACAATGAATTGAAACTCACAGTGCCTGCAACTTCATACTTGAAAAATGGCTAGATAAATACCGTGAAATTTTTGAAATTTCCATGACCAGGTGGCAATGGAGAACCTTTGAATGTCCTGTTGCAGTTCAAGAGTATACCACACAGTGACTTGATTGACTGGGTTTCATGAAAATGGTGTAGAACAGAGATGCCTGTAGTTGGAGCCTGCTGAGTAGTGGGACTAGAGCAGTGGTGGGCAGGTGTGTGAAAAAAAATAAAAATAAAAAAAAACATCTGTTGTGGGGCCATGTGGATCGGCCATTGGCTTCCAAATGGCATGTAACTGACATAGTGCAGATAGCAGACCATTATATGTAAAGACATGTTGTTATATGGAGAGGTTTCAGGGCAACGTTCAGAATCTGGTTGATATGGACAAGGGGGCAATGGGGCAAGCTATGAGGGATAGAACACTGCTTGGTGCATTGTCCTGCAGACCCTGACACACCACACGTTACAGAACTTTCTCCAGCACTGTGTCCCAGTTGAACTCCTTGTATTTCATGAAGCAACTACCAAACTCCCAGTGCAGCAGCAAGAAACACCACGAAAAGTGGAGGATGACCACATGGCTTCACAGTCCACACGGGGAGACACTTAGCCCCCAGTGTCCACAGTTTACATACAAAGAGAGAATTCAGCACTGCTGCCTCATGTTCATTGGAAAATAAGAAACCATGTCTTCCAGGTCACATAGTTCCAGACCCATCATTGATGGTCTCACTACAAAGGAAGCTAAAGCTCCTGACAACAACATATATTTCAAGTGCCCAACCTCAGAGGCAGTTTCTGAAGAAGTCTTAATACCGGCAGAGCTCCATGTTTGTGGAGTGTTTACACTGTCCCTTACTTTTGGAAACTCCTCTACCACCTCCAAGGTTGTGAAATCCTGAGCATTTTCCATTTCAGATATGTATTCACAGATTTTCTAACTCTTCTTCTTAATTGTGTCTTACTTTGTACGAAGGTAATGTCAAGGCATTTTTCTGGATGAGAGTGGGAAGATTTTTGTGCAGCACATATTTGTATACACATCAGATAATTTTTCCAATTTTCCATTCGAAATACTGAATCTCTGTCATTAACTCATAAACTACTAGACTCTGACTACTAATCTTAATATGATGGAGAAAAATAACCCAAACAGAATAGAAATATAAGCAGTTCAGAGGAGGCATGGTGTATAGTTGGACTTGCCTTTTGCATGTTATAAATCTATTCAACTGTTTGTTCAAATAGTTCTCCTTGTTTTTTTAAAGTTAACAAATATGGGAATTCCTGTCTCCCTTTCGCTGTAGCCTATTGAGCACATGTATTTTTATATGCACACATAGAATCCTACCTGGTACCACACGTACATTCTTGTGAGGTGGCTGACTTGGCAGATACAAATTGTGAGAAGAGATCACTCCTGTAAAACAATTTTGGAACTTAAAATTTAACCTATGAGGGAGTATCCTAGATGAACAACATAATAAATAAATCTATGTTCAGTAAAATGAATATTTTTGGATCTGTGGATGATATATATTTCATGGTGAATTTGGTTTGGTTCATATATTGCTACTTTTTAATTTCTGTGTGTGTATTTTAATGTCTGTGTGTGTATATATATATATATATATATATATATATATATATATATATATATATATATATATATATTCATTCCAGATTTTTCAAATACGAAATATATGTGTCTTATTATACACTCCCTAAATAAATTCATATTTATGTGTGTATGTGTAATCAACTTTTCACAAGATTATTCTCATAAATATTCATCCTCTAGAAATACATATTTGTTTCCTAGTACTGAAAACGAACTTCAGTGAAAGATACATCTAAATCGTAATAATTCTACAGTATCTGACCCAGGTTAACATCAATGCAAGTGGATTCTTATGGGACATGATGTGTATTTTAGATTTATTTTTATTCACCAGTGGTACCTTACTATTTCTTTAGTTTATACACATCATAGGATATATATTTAATCCACATGTTCACAAATTTATAAGCATTTGTTTCACTTTCAATCACTTTCTGCTTCAGAACACATGTATTCCTCCAGTATTCTTGACTGGTCTTTTCATGAGACTTCATTCCAAATACATTATTTTCGATTTCCAAAATCACTTTTGATGCAAAACTCACACACTCTTTATGATAAACCATAACTCTAATATTACCGTTAGATGTATAACTGGTTGGAATGAATGTATGAATATCAATATAAGATATCCTGTATATTTTCAGATATCAATTCAATCCATTATTCAATGTTGGAACCCGTAATATTATTCATTCACAGTATGGTCTATTCATGCATTATCTCTATATTCATAGACACAGGGAACACCTAATTGTACCTCCAATACTAATTTATATGTCTTCAAAATATTGCTCCAATAAATGGTGGAAGAAATACTCATGTCACCTGATCTACATATATATTTTACCACACTAAAATTCTGGACATAAAATGCAAAGTTCACACTTATGATTTTACCAAAACCTAAATGGAAATTGAGCATGGATTACGAAAAACATCCATGTCCAGTTTGCCTAATGCTCTCAAATGTCAAGCCTATTGGTGACTACATATTTGTTTCTTCCTGTAATAATATATTCAAACTCAACCCTGTTGAAAATGTCTAATCCTATCACTCACATTATACTTTGGCTGATTTCCTAATATCTCTATAGTTATCCGCTTACCTACATATTTTCCCCAGTTCATCATTGTTACTGACTCTTCACATGTGCTGACATTTACATTCACTCTCTAACCGAAAACCTATTGCTAAAGAACTTTTGGTCCAAATCCTATACTCACTCTTCTTCCTAAACATACCGACTATCTTCCTAATCCTACCGACTATACATGTTTGAGTGAATGTTCTCTTCTACAATTGATCATCCAAGGTACAAGGTCCTATGCCCATGATTACTAATTTATCTGAGACATCGGTGTGGAACGTAATTCAAAGCTAAGTACCCCAATCAAGGCCCCAATGCCCTTCTGAGCTTCAAATTTTACCTAGATTTATGTTTTCATACTTATATTTCACCTCTATATTCTTATAAATATTGCAGGTTGCCAATACCACGAATCATCCTGCAAAATGATTCCTAACCCAAATCGAACATGTTATTAACCCCAACCATACACTGTTCCCTCAATCTAACTTTACAGTAGAGCAAGGACAGAGTTGGTCTTAAAATATAGGAATGTAGGGGAACTTCCACCTGCTGAGAACCTCAAAGGTCAATGCAGAAATGATACCTGGAGAAGATGTAGGCAGCTATGAAGGACCTGAGAGAGCAAAAGTCAGCCTCCATGCAAACAACCTGGTAAGGATGAAGGGTTGTGTCTGAATCAGCCTCTCTCTACATAATGTAGAGAAGATGGATCAAACAAGGCCTGTGTGGAGAGCTGTTCCCGGGAGCCTATGGTTGGTATACCCTTCTAACTTGTGAAAGTGTCTCAGGAATTAGGGGCAGCCTCCATCTCATGGGACCCTTGGAAGCAACTGTTAGCACCAAGTGGTTGCCAAGGCAGTGACCTCATTCAGTTCCTGAAGGAAGTATCCTCACCTCACTTTCTGGGTGATCGAACTCTCTTAACTTGGGATCCAGGAAGCCAGGCACCAAGAGCCAGTCCCAGTCCCAGTGCCAGTGGTCTAACTTGTTTGGATTTACCAAGGACAGAGTCAGTCTTGGTACCTACTGATGTGAGGATGGACAAATGTTACAAAAGCTATGAAGAGGGGCCTATCCTAAGAAAGCAGGTAGTGGCTCACCGCTGGCTCCTGACAACTTCACAGAATTGGACAATGAGACCAAATCTGACACAGGACAGGCTATTTCAGGGAAACATAGTATGGCCCAACAGTCAGAGGACATTCTGGATATTCACAGACCTACATGGGGGAAGGAGGTGCCTTTGTGGGTGTGGGTGTGGGTTTGTGGTTTTTTCTCATGTTCTGAGAATAGGTAGGAAAGGCAGTTTGTTTGGTTTGGAGTGGACTGATTCTAGTAAGTCGTTTGAGAAGGCAAGTGTTTCTAAGTCTGTGTATCCCACTGTGTCCGTGGTTGTAGACATTAGAAAAGAGAATGCATCAATGAATATGTCCTGTCTTGGAGAAAGCTTCCCAGAATTCATCTTGCCCAATTTATGAATGGACTGACGCTTGACTTATTGATGGACAACACCTACTATCTTCCTAAGTTACTGTTTTCTTCTTGAATTCTGGCCACTCTCCAGAATAGGCTAATGGAATTTTGTCCAAGATATGTACCACCTCAAAGCTCTGTGACATGTCCATGTACTGGATAGCTGAAGGGAATGGGAGCATTTCAGAAAACTCAGATATAAATGTGACCAAGAAAGTCTCAGTGGAGAAACCCAGCTTTGGGCCTTTTGTTACCTATTGTTCTGTTGCCCTGAATGTCATTAAGGTCTTTGCCTCTGCCCCCCCCCTTTTTGAAGCCTGAAGAAAGCAGTTTTCAAACTAAAATAAAAGGGCATTCCTTGTGGCTCTTTGCTTAATTGCTTTTGAAAGGGATGTGTCTGAATCAGCCTCTTGGTCCTCTGTGAGGCGGTGGCTTAGAGTCTCACCACCTGATGGATCAAAAGAAAGATCCCATGGGTGCATCCCAAACCAAAATGGCCAAAAGAGCAGTCATTGTGGATGAAGTTTCTCGCCTTCCTCTGTAAGGTCCTTACCTCCATCAAGTGAGAATAGGAATTCTTTGGGTCAAATGAGTTTTTCAAAGCCCTACAGAGGCTAGCCCATACGTGGTTGGTTTTTCTCATGATGCCAATTAACTTAAAGAATCTAAACCCCACAGTAAATAGGCCTCAAATTTGAGAAGCAGAGCAGTATTAATGGCAGGTCTATTTGATCACTCCTGGTTCAAAGGAAGGATGTCCAGGCCACCATGACTTTAGGCAAAAGAGGGGCAAGTGAGGTTATTTTGGACACTGTCTTGGGCTGCACCTCTCATGGAAACCTCCAGCCAGAGGTTATGAGGAGTGTCTATATGGAACAACGTGAGTGCCATGTGGGAGTGTTTTGGTTTTAATTGTGTTCATTAGTTTGGTGGTTGGAAGAGATAACTGGGTCCACCTTGGCTTGAACTCTGGTGTGATTCCCCTTAAAGACTGTGTTTTGGAACTGACCTCAGAGAAGGTACAAAGTCCTATGCCATTGTATATCGATATTTCTGGGACATTTCTGCAGAACATTATTCAACGCTAAGTATACCAATCAAGGGCCCAATGAACTTCTGGGCTTCAAATCTTACCTAGATTTCTGTTTTCATACTTATTTTGAAAGGGTAATAAAATAGGTACTTGACACTTCCTGTTTTTCTGTATGCTTAATAAAACACTGTTGAAATCTTGAGAACTCTTTGCTATTCATGTTCCCAGAATGTGCTGTCCCCAACTGCCAAACTGCAGAATGTACTCCATCACACAGTTGCACGAAACCACCCACTCGCCCTTGCCCATCAATAAACTTTCCTCCCTGCCCTCTCCAAAGAAAATATATAAGCACTTCTTAAGCTGTTCTCAGGGCTCTCTGCTCTATTCAAGTGAGCTCTAAGCCCTTACATGCTGGACCCGCAATAAACCCTTTGCTGTTGCATGAAACAGTCTCTTGGTGGTCTCTTTCACCGACCCTCGCCCGACCTTTACATTTGGTGGCCCCAGCGAGATCCGGCCACCGCAGACGAAAGACACCCAACGGGCTCCTCTGGGGTTAAATAAGGCCCGTCTTTCTGGTTTCAGGTTTCAGGTTAGGGTTTGGCAAAATGGCTATCAGTGAAGAGAGTGTGCTCTCTACGAGTGTGGCTGACAGACATGTCACAGAGCCACAGGCCATGTCCCTGGGGAATGGAGTCAGGAAATCGAGGAACAATAGTATCCTCGACTCAGTGCTATTTTGTTTTGGATTTGGTATTGCCAGCCCATCGGGTTTTGCCAGCTACTCAGTTTTGGTCTCAGTATTGGACGTCCATTGCCTGTCTTTATTGTCTTGTCTTGTCTGTGTCATGTGTCGTTGCTTTCAATGTCTGTGTATCTTTTATTATGGGAAAGAGCACTTCAATGCTTCTGTCCCTGACCCTTGATCACTTTACCAAAGTCTGCTTAAGGGCTCAGAATCTTTCTTTTTCAGTAAAACGCTAAACCTGGTAGATTCTGTGCCTCAGAATGACCCACCTTTGGAGTCAGAGGGCCCCCAGAAGGATCTTTCTACTTCGCACTAATTCGAAAAGTCAGAGATATTGTCTTTCAGCCGGGGTCACAAAGCCATCCAGATCAGCAGTCGTATATGTTAACTTGACAAGACCTCTGCAAATCTTCTCCTCCATGGGTGAAGCCTTTCCTTGTCCCTGCCCCCACTCCTACTCCTTCCCCCATGATTCTATCTCTCAAACTCTCTGCTCCTTTTCCTCCACCCTCTGTTCTCCCTGTGTCTCAAGACTCTACTGGACTCTCCTCCCCCTCCTTATCTTCTGCCCTTGTCCCCCAACACCCAAAACCCTCTAAGTGATTCCCCTTCTGCTGACTCAGCCTCTCCATCATTCGAGGAAGCTAGGCTGGCCCACTGCCATTCCGATGACTCTCCCATGGAACACACAGCCCCTCCTTCCCAGGAGAAAGCTGGCCCGGCTAAAAGAACTCAAAAAACTCGGGGGCGTTTTCACACCTGCCTACTCAGAATGACTGCCAACAACTCCTAGAGACTCTCTTCATGACAAAGGAATGAGAGAAAAACCTCCTGGAAGCTAGAAGAAAATATCCTCATACCAGATGGGTGATCGACACAACTTTCCAACATACTCAAAGCCGGCTTCCCCTTGAACCGACCCAACTGGGACGCCAACACCTGTGAAGGTAGGGAGCATCTTTCCACTTATTGCCAGGCTCTAATAGCAGGTCTCCAAGCGGCCGCTAGGTGAGCAACTAATTTGGACAAGGTAAGAGTGATTATTCAAAGGCCTGATGAATCTCCCTCTATGTTTCTAGAGAGAATTATGGAGGCATATATGAGATATACTCCTTTCGATCCTCAGGCAGAGGATCAAAAGGCATCTGTCATGATGGCCTTAATTGGGCAAGCTGTCATGGTTATTAAAAAAAAGTTAAAAGAGAGATTTAGTCAGAGAAGCCAAGAAAGTATACTATAAGAGAGCAACAGGGAGAAAGAAAGGGAGCAAATGGAGGATGAGAGAATCAAAAGACAGACTAAGGCATTGACTAAGGTCCTGGTTACAACAGCAAATAGGCCAGAAATTAAGAAACAGGGTGACAGGAAGGGATACCTGGGCCCACGCCAGAGGCCACCCCTAGCCTCAGATCAATGTGCCTACTGTAAAGAAAAAGGACACTGGGCCAAAGAGTGCCCTAGAAAGAGACAGCCATGCCAGGCAGCCATTCTGAGTCTGGAGGATGACTAAGAAGGTCGGGGCTCAGATCCCTTCCCCTAGCTCAGGGTGACTTTTGAAGTGGAGGGGACCCAAGTAAACTTTGAAGTGAATACAGGAGCAGTATACTCAGCCCTCAAGGCCCCATTGGGCCCTCTATCAAATAAAAGGTCTGTAGTTCAAAGGGCTAATGGAAGAAAATATCAGGCTTAGACAAATAAGAGGAACATGGACCTGGGGAAAGGAGAAATCCATCACTCCTTCCTAGTAATCCCAGGATGCCCGGACCCATTGATGGGCAGAAATCTGCTCAGCAAGCTCTGGGCCAAAATAACTTTTAACCCTGAAGGGCCCCAAATGAAATTTCTAAATCCTTCAGTGAAAACTCCTATAGTCACGGCTTTAACTATATTAGTAGAAGATGAACATCCACTCTTCACACCCTCCAAGACTGATCAAACAGGTAAACTACCCCAGAAATGGATAACAGATTACCCAGATGCGTGGGCAAAGACTGCTGGGTTAGACCTGGCCTTTAAACAACCTCCAATAACAGTGGATTTAAAAACCTCAGCTTCCCCAATCAATGTCAAAAAATATCCTCTAAGCAAAAAAAGCTAAAGATGGGATAAGGCCCCATATTCAAAAATATCTGGCCATAGGTGTCCTAAGTCCCTGTTAATTGGCCTGGAACAATCCTGTGCTACCAGTAAAAGAAGCCAGGAACTGGGGACTATCACCCGTTCAAGACCTAAGAGAGATTAACCACAGAGTGCAGGACATTCACCACACGGTACATAATCCGTACAATCTACTTAGCACTCTGAAACTTGAGCGGAAATGGTATACTGTTATGGACTTAAAAGATGCTTTCTTTTGCTTGCCTCTGCATAAAGATAGTCAGTTGCTGTTTGCTTTCAAGTGGGTAGTCCCAGAAACCGGAACGTCTGGTCAACTAATTTGGACTAGACTCCCACAGGGGTTCAAAACTCCCCTACTCACTTTGATGAAGCCCTCCACAGAGATCTCAACAACTTCAGAACTACACACCCCGAAGTCAACCTGATTCAATATGTGGATAACTGGCAGCCAACACCAAGGAAAACTGTGAGTCTGGGACCCAAGCACTATTATGCGAGCTTGCTTAACTCAGGTATAGAGCTTCTGCCAAAAAGGCCCAAATTTGCTAGCATAAAGTAATCTTCCTGGGCTATTCCCTTAGGGGCAGTAAACGATGACTCACTGAGCCCAGAAAACAAACCATTGTGCAGATACCACCGGCATCAAACAGGAGAAAACTCAGAGAGATTCTTGGGACTGCTGGCTTCTGCAGGTTATGGATACCTGGGTTTGCGTCCTTAGCTGCTCCTTTATACCCAGTGTTAAAGGGAGATGCCCAATTCCAATGGACCCCTGAGCACCAGCAAGCTTTTGATAACATTTAAGGATACTGACACTGAACGCCTCAACTTCATCGAGCTCAGCCTGCAATTACAGAAGGCCCTACACTACGTTAAAAATATACATCAACTCACTCACCTTGGTTCAAAGACATTGCCGGCATTTCTGAAGAATCAAGAACAGAGTTTTCCACTAACCAACTCACAGCGAAAGAAAATAACTGAACGGGTAACAAAAGCCTGTCGGGTCCATCAGTTGGTTAATGCTTACCCTTCCAAGTTTCCTAGACGAAAGCACCTACGAGGAATCAGACCGGGACAATTCTGGGAAGTAGACTTTACTGAAATTAAGCCAACAAGGTATGGACTTAAATACCTCCTAGTCTTTGTAAATGCATTTTCAGGATGGATTAAAGCCTTCCACACACACACACAAAAAAAAAAACATAAAAAAACAAAAAATAACAACAACAACAACAAAAACGGCCCAAATGGTTTTCAAGAAGATCCTGAAAGATATTTTTCCAAGATATGGTCTGTCTAAGGTAATAGGGTCTGATAATGGACCCAGGTAACTCAGGTGTTAACGAGGATCCTGTGGATTAGTTGGAAGTTACATTATGCTTATATATCCCAGAGCTTAGGACAGGTTGAAAAAATAAATAGAACCATTAAAGAGACCTTAATAAAATAAAGCTTAGAGACCGGCATAAAAGACTGGACTATGCTCCTGCCTTATGCACTGTTTCATGTGAGAAATACTCCCTCTGTTTCTTTGTTTAACCTCACCCCCTATGAAATTCTCTATGGTGCCCCTCCTCCAGTAAGGGACCTAACCCTAACTCTAAGGCCTAAAGATCCCTTATACACCTCCTTGCTTGATAGACTTAAAGCCATTGAAAGAACTCAGCGATACCGGTGGAAACAGCTGGCCACTGCCTACCAACCTGGGGACGAGGTGACTCCACATCAATATCAAGTAAGAGACTTCATCTACATAAGACAACATCAAGTGTCATCCCTGGAACCTTGATGGAAAGGAACATATCAGGTGCTACTTAAAACACCTACAGCGGTAAAAGTAGAGGGAATCACTTCCTGGATCCATGCCTCTCATCTCAAACCTTCGCCGTGTCCAGACTCTGGCTGGAAACGGGAGAAGACTGGTAACCATTTCAAATTGTGTATTCGCCATGTGGATAAGGCTATAGACTCTCCCATTGGCCACCAGTAGTTCTAACCCTCATCAGCCCATTCAGCAGCGATGGCTGATCACAAATCCTACTACACAAGAAGTATGGTCTATCTCGCATACAGCCCCCTTAGGGACCTGGTCGCCATCTCTCCACCCAGATATTTGTCAGCTGGCTATAGGTCTTTCCTATTGGGATATCCCCGATGAAGAGGATCCCACTAAAATTTCATTAAATCCCTTCTGTACCATAAAAATTGAAACAAACATTATGGATGCAGGGACACACGAGCCAGATTCAGGTTGGCTAGCCTAGATTACTATATTTGCCCGGGGGACTATCAAAGCCACAAACAGTCATGGCTGTGTGGGGGAAAAGCCGACTTCTTCTTTAAGTCATGGGGATGTGAGCACACAGGGGCTGTCTGGTGGAACCCAAAATCCTCATCAAATTCAGTAGACAGCATTGGCCATATTACCAATTAGACAACCAGAAACTATGTCCCCCAGCGGGGTCTCTAATTCTCAAATTCTGTGTGACATTTTTAACTTCGGCAAGTGCTCAAAAAGGGGAAATTCCTCTATGTGGAGTCCTTTTCCCTCCTTCGCTCACATCCTGTACTATGCTTCTCCCATAGTTCCTCACTCTCAGCCTTCTGCTCTGGTCTCTCTGCTGTCACTCCCACCACAGCAACCTGATTTCTCCCCTCCAATTACTAGATCAAAAACCCAAACCTCCACCAGTTCTCAGACCATTGCCCCCTTGCTGAGGTAGCAGATACTGAGGTACCCTTCCACCCACTCACTCCTCTCTTCTCCTGTCAGTGCCTGCACTGGATCCCACCAGGTCCTCTAACAAGCTAACCCAAAGCTCAAACAAGCTGAGAAGGGCCCTCAGACCCCTATCCTAGATGTAATGAAAATGGCCTTTAAAGTTGCTTTGTCATCACTGAAAAGAGGTTACTAAGAATTTAAAGTCCCTCACAGGCTTTGTGGGGTACTCACTCCCGTCTTCCCCTCTGCTCTACCTGTTCTACTGCTCAAGTTTTTGTTGCTAGGAAAATCCCAAAACCCTTTCCCATTATTCTTTTACATCTCTCCTTCCTCATTCTCAGATCCACGGAACTTCTCTCAGCCTCGCCTTCCCCATCTTCCCCCTCTGTACCAGGTCCACAGAAATGTCTTAAATGACCTTCTCCACAAGTCTTCACCAAGGCTTACTTTAGGTCTTTCAGAAAAAGAGTCCCTCTGAAAGAGTTCAATGGAGATAAACTTCCACTTTTCATCTTGCCATGTTCTACTTGACCACTGGTTGGAAAAATCACCACTCCTAAGCTAGACACCGACTTACTAGTTTTTCACAAAATATGTGAACGATGCCTCAGGCCTTGAGCTGGTTCTTCACAAAGATGGCTACATTTCTAAGATAAAAAACTTACCAACTGGGCTCCATGGTGACAGCTGGCAGGGAGAAAATAAAGAGACAAAAAAGCTGTCCCGTTCCAAGGTGTCCTTGAAAAGTTAACTTACCCAGAACAGAGGAAAAAAAACAAAAACAAAAACTGCTTTTTGTGAACTTCTGCAGACTGTGAACTTCTGAGCCCCTTTCCTTACATGTTGGGTACAAATTCTGAAACTACCGAAACTTTGGGTTCAGGGGCTTAATTGATTAAAACAGAAGCAATGCCCTCTAAATCCAGATGCAACCAAATAAGACTGTTTTCCTCTCTTTGGTGCTATCTTAGTTTCCTCACCTTGTCCATCCCTACAACAGTATAATTCTATACACTTAAAAATTATTTATGTTTTCATAAAATGGTCAACAAATGTGATTAATTATGTAATGATGCAGATGTTTTCCAGAGTGCTCTATCATGAAGCAGGTTCTTTAAAAGATCAAATAGGGGGGCATACAACCCGGTTCTACTGGGAACCTGTATCCCTCACTTTAGCCATTCTATTAGGAATAATAGTTGCTGAATGGGTGGGCACAAGAACAACTGCCCTAGTTCATGGGACACAACAAAGACACAATTAGAAGCAGAAATAGACCAAAGCTTAAAGACATTAAAAACCTCCATCACAGTTTTACAGGAATCTTTAACCTCTCTCTCTCTCTGAAGTTGTTTTACAGAACAGGCGAGTGTTGAACCTCCTCTTCATGAATGAAGGGAACCTTTGTGCTTGCATTGAGAAAAGAATGTTGTGTTTATGCTGGGAATACTGGAGTTGTAAAAGAATCTATGAGTAAATTAAGAAAACGACTTGAAGAGCATCAAAGAGGGAGAGAGGCCCAAAAAGGGTGGTTTGAGTCTTGGTTCACACAGTCCACCTGGTTAATTATGCTTTTATCTGCCCTGGCCGGTCCATTAATAATCCTCATATTATTGCTAACTGTAGGACCCTGTTTGCTCAACCGTTTAGTTTTCTTTCCAACCCAAATCGAACCTGTTATTAACCCTAACCATACAATGTTCTCTCAATCTAATTTTACAGAAGAGCAGAGATAGAGTTGGTCTTACAATTCAGGAATGCAGGGGATCTTCCAACTGCTGAGAAACTAAAAGGTCCATGCAAAAATGATCCCTGGAGAATTTGTAAGCAGCTATGAAGGAACTGAGAGAGCAAAAGTCATCTCCCATTGCAAACTACCTGGTCAGCATGAAGGTATGTGTCTGAATCAGCCTCTCTTTTCTTAATGTAGACCTGAAGGACCAAACCAGGCCTGTGTGGAGAGCTATTCCCAGTTACCAATGGTTTGTATACCATTCTAACTTGTGAAACTGTCACAGGAATTAGGGGCAGCCTCCATCTCATGGGACTCTTGGAAGCAATTGTTAGGACAACGTGGTTGCCAAGGCAGTGACCTCATTCAGTTCCTGAAGGAAGTGACCTCACATCACTTTCTTGGTGATGAAATTCTCTGAACTTGAAATCCAGGAAGCCAGGCACCCACAGCCAGTCCCAGTCCCAGTCCCAGTGGTTGAACTTATTTTGATTTACCGAGGACAGCCTCAGTCTTTCTTAGGACATACTGAGGTGAGGATGGCCAAATGCAAGGAAAGCTATGAAGAGGGGCCTTCATGAGAAAGCAGGTAGTGGCTCACCACTGGCTCCTGACAACTTCACAGAGTTGGCCAAGGAGACCAGATCTGAGAAAGAACAGGCCATTTCTGGGGAACATAGTATGGCCTACCAGTCAGAGGACACTCTGGATAGTCACAGACCTACATGGGAGAAGGAGGTGCCTTTGTGGTGTGGGTGTGGGTTTGTGGTTTTGTCTCATGTTCTGAGAATAGGAATGAATGGAGGTTTGTTTGGTTTGGAGTGAACTATTTTTAGTAAGTCGTTTGACAAGGCGAGTGTTTCTGTGTCTGTGTATCCAATTGTGTCCGTGGTTGGAGACATTAGAAAAGAGAATGCATCAATGGAAGTGTCCTGTCTAGCAGAAACTTTCCCAGCATTCATTCTGCACAATTTATAAATGGACTGCAGCTTTCCTTATTGATGGGCAGCACCTGCTATCTTACTAAGTACCTGTTTTCTTCCTGAATTCTGGCCACTCTCCAAAATAGGCTAATGGTTTTGTGTTTAAGATATATACAACCTCAAACCTCTGTGACATGAGCATGTACTGGGTAGCTGAAGGGATTGGCAAGCACCTCCGAGAACTCAGGTATCAGTGTGACCAGGAAAGTCTCAGTGGAGAAACCCTGCTTGAGGCCTTTTGTTTACCTATTCTTCTGTTGCCCTGAATGTCAGGAAGGTCTTTTCTTCAGGCCACCCCTTTGTGAAGCTTGAAGAAAACAGTTGTCAAATGGAAATGAATGGGCATTACCTGTGGCTCTTTGCTTAATTGCTTTGAAAAGTATGTGTCTGAATCAGCCTCTTGGCCCTTTGTGATGCTGTGGCTTAGATTCTCATCTCCTGATGGATCCAAATAATGATCCCATGTGTACATCCAAAACCAAAATGGCCAAAAGAGCAGTCTTTGTGGATGAAGTCTCTCGCCTTCCTTTGTAACTTTCCTGACCTCCATCAAGTGAGAATAGGGATCCTTTGGGTCAAATGAGTTCTTCAAATCCCTGCAGAGGCTATCCCATAGGTGCTTGGGTTTTCTCATTACTCCAATTCACATAAAGAATCTGAACCCCACAGTCAGTTGGCCTCAAATTGAAGAAGTGGAGCAGTACTAATGGGAAGCCTATTTGATCTCTCCTGGTTCACAAGAAGGCCACCCCGACTTTAGGCAAATTAGGTGCAAGAAAGCTTATTTTGGACACGATCGTGGGCTGTGCCCCTCATGGAAAACTACAGCCAGAGGTTATTATGAGTGTCTATATGGAAGAAGATGAAAGCTGTGTTGAAGTCTTTTGGTTTAAATTGTGGTCTTTTGTTTGGCTGTTGGAAGAGATGAATTGGTCCACCTGTTTTTGAACTCTGGTGTGATTCCCTTAGAGACTGAGTTCTGGAACTGACCTCAGAGAAGTACTGCCATGAATAGTCATGGGATTTTAGGAAACCCGGCATGAGTGCTGCCCTTGGAAACTGAGATCTAGGCCCAGGGTGGCTTTCCACGGAGCACTGGGCCTCTCAGCCAGGATATCACATGATTTGACTCTGAAAGACTTGGCACCTATAGTTGAGAGTCAAAAATCATATGGACTTCACATTCTAGACCTCAATGGGCCTTACTTTATGTAACTTTTTGGTCACTCTTTGGGAAGCCTTGTCTGTTAGTGTTCTCCAGAGCTTTCATTGAAATGAACTTCCACACTAGTTAATCGTTCCTGAATGAATTGAAACCCTAAGTGCCTCCAACTTCATTTTTGAAAAATGGCTAGATAAATACCATGATTTTTTAAAAAATCCCATGGCCAGGTTGCACTGGAGATTTTTGGATGTCCTGTTGCCGATCATGAGTGTACCAGACACTACCTTGATTGACTGGGTTTATGAAATTGGGTGTAGAACAGAGATTCCAGAAAGTTGGAGCTTGCTGAGTAGTGGGCCTAGAGCAGTGGTTTGCAGGTTTGTGATAAAACATCTGTGTTGTGGACATGTGGATGTGCTATTGGCTTCCAAATGTCTTGTGACTGATATGGTGTTGCAAGCAGTCGCTTATATGTAAAGGCATCCTATTATATGGAGCGGTTTCAGGGATATGTGGGATAGAAGCCTTCTTGGTGCATTCTCCTGCAGACCTTGACCCAGCACACGTGACAGAACTCCATTCAGCACTGTGTCCCATTTGAACTCCATGTATTTTGTGATGCAAATACCAAACACCCAGTGCAGCAGCAAGAAACACCACGAAAAGTGGAGGATAAATAAATGGCTTCACAGTCCACAAGGGGAGACACTTAGCCCCCAGTGGCCACAGTTTATCTACAATGAGAGAAATCTGCTGTGCTACCTCATGTTCATTGGAAAATAAGAAACCATGTCCTCCAGGTCTTTAACCAAAACAAGTCAGAGGACACTCTGGATAGTCACAGACCTACTTGTGGGAAGGAGGTGACTTTGTGGGTGTGGGTGAGGGTTTGTGGTTTTGTCTCATGTTCTGAGAATAGGTAGGAGTGGCAGTTTGTTTGGTTTGGAGTGAAGAGTTTCTAGTAAGTCCTTTGACAAGGCGAGTGTTTCTATGTCTGTGTATCCCACTGTGTCAGTGGTTGTAGACATTAGAAAAGAGAATGCATCAATGGATGTGTTCTGTCTAGTAGAAAGCTTCCCAGCATTCATCCTGCCCAATTTATGAATGGACTGCAGCTTGCCTTATCGATTGGCAACACCTGCTAACTTCCTAAGTTCCTGTTTTCTTCCTGAATTCTGGCCACTCTCGAGAATAGGCTCATGGTTTTGTGTCCAAGATATGTACCACCTCCAAGCTCTGTGCCATAGCCATGTACTGGATACCTGAAAGGAATGGCGAGCATCTCAGAAAACTCAGATATCAGTGTGACCAGTGAACTCTCAGTGGAAAAACTGTGCTTTAGGCCTTTTGCTTACCTATTGTACTATTGCCCTCAATGTCAGGAACGTCTTTGCCTCAGGCCAACCCTTGTGAAGCCTGAAGAAAACAGTTTTCAAGTGGAAATGAATCGGCATCACCTGTGGCTTTTTGATTAATTGCTTTGGAATGGAATGTGTCTCAATTAGCATCTTGGCCCTGTGTGACCCTGTGGCTTAGATTCTCAGCACCTGATGTACCTAAAGAAAGATCCCATGTGTGCATCCAAAGCCAAAATGGCCAAAAGAGCAGTCATTGTAGATGGAGTCTCTCGCATTGCTCTGAAAGGTTCCTGATCTCCATCAAGTGAGAATCTGGATCCTTTGTGTCAAATGAGTTCTTCAAAGCCCTGCAGAGACTAGAACATAGATGCTTGGGTTTTCTCATGACTCCAATTCACATAAAGAATCTAAACCCCACAATCAGTGGCCTCAAATTTGAGAAGCAGAGCAGTTTTAATGGTAGGCCTCTTTGATCACTTCTGGTTCACAGGAAAGGTGTCCAGGACACCCTGACGTTCGGCAAATGAGGGGCAAGGGTGCTTATTTTGGACACTCTCTTGGGCTGCGCCCCTCATGGAAAGCTTCAGCCAGAGGTAATGATGAGTGTCTATGTGGAAAAAGATGAGGGCCATGTGGGAGTGTTTTGGTTTTAATTGTGGTCATTTGTGTGGTGGTTGTAAGGGATGCCTGGGTCCACATGGGCTTGAACTCTGGTGTGATTCCCCTTAGAGACTGAGTTCTGAAACTGATCTCAGAGAAGTATTGCCATGAATTGTGTTGGGATTTTAGGAGGACACGCATGAGAGTCGCCCTTGGAAACTGAGATCTAGGCCCAGAGTGTCTTTCCACAGAGCACTGGGAATCTCAGGATATCACATGATTTTATTCTTAAAGACAGGGCAGCCATATTTGAGAGTCAAAACAATCATGTTCCTCACATTGTAGACCACAATGGGCCTGGCTTCATGTAACCTTTTGGCCACTCTTTGGGAAGCCTTGACTGTAAGAGTTCTCCAGAGCTTTCATTGAAATGAGCTTCCTCACCATTTATTGGTTTCAGAATGATTTGAAACCCCCAGTGCCTCCAACTTCATGCTTGAAAAATGCCTAGATGAATACCATGAAATTTTTGAATTTCCCATGACCAGGTCGTACTGATGAACCTTTGAATGTCCTATGTCTGATCATGAGTGTACCAGACAGTGCCTTGATTGACTGGGATTCATGAAAATGGTGTAGAAGAGAGAAACCAGTAAGTTCGAGCCTGCTGAGTGGTGGGCCTAGATAAGAGGTGGGCAGGTGTATGATAAAACATCTGTAGGGGGCCATGTGGATCTGCCATTGGCTTCCAAATGGCTTGTGACTGACATGGTGCCACCAGCAGACAGTTCTATGTAAAGGCATATTGTTATATGGAGAGGTTTCAGGGCAATGTTCAGAACCAGGTTTCTATGGACAAGGGGGAAAGCTATGTGGGATAGCTGACTGGTTGGTTCATTCTCCTGAAAACCCTGACCCACCACACGTAACAGAACTCCCACCAGCACTGTGTCCCACCTGAATTCCTTGTATTTCATGAAGCAAATACCATGAAAGAAAGCAGCAAGAAAAACCATGAAAATAGGAGGATGACCAAATGGCTCCACAGTCCACATGGGAAGACACTTAGCCCCCAGTTTCCACAATTTACGTAGAAAGGGATAATTAAGCACTGCTGCCTCATGTTAATTGGAAAATAATAAACCAAGCTCTCCAGGTCACATAGATGCAGACCCAGCTTTGATGTTCTCACTAGAAAGGAAGCAAAAACTCCTGACAACAACATATATTTCAAGTGCCCAACCTAATAGGCAGTTTCTCAAGAAGTCTTTAGGGCAGCAGAGCTCCCTGTTTGTGAAATGTGAACCCTGTCCCTTAGTTTGGGAAACTCCTCTACCACCTCCAAGTTTGTGAACTCCTGAGCATATTCCATTCCAGATATGTATTCACAGAGTTTCTAACACTTCTCCTCTAATTGTGTATTACTTGGCACGGAGGTAATGTCAATGCATTGTTCTGGATGAGAGTGGGAAGATTTTTGTGTAGCACATATTTGCATACACATTGTATTCATTTTCCAATTTTCCATTTGAAATATTGAATCTCTGACACTAACCCATACCCTACTATACTCTGACTACTAATCCTAATATGATGGAGAAAAATAACCCAAACAGAATAGAAATACAAATAGTTCAGAGGTGGCATGGTGTATAGCTGGGCTTGCCTTTTGCAATATATATAGGGTAGGAGTTATAAACCTAGTCAATTTTCAATTGAGGTAGTTTTTCATGTGTTTTTAAAGTTAACAAATATGTGAATTTCTGTGTCCCTTTCTCTGTAGCCTATTCAGCACATGTATTTGTATATGCACATATAGAATCCTACCTGGTATCACACGTACATACTTGTGAGGTGGCTGACTTGGCAGATACAAATTGTGAGAAGAAATCACTCCTCCTAAACGGTGTTGTAACTGAAAATTCAACCCATGAGGAGCTTCCTAGTTGAACAACATTGTATATAAATCCATGTTCAGAAAAAGAAATATTTTTTGATATGTGGACGATATATATTTCACGATAAATTTTGATTGGCATATATATTGCTACTTTTTAATATCTCTGTGTGAGTTTTGTAATATATATATATATATATATATATATATATATATATATATATATTCTCCAAATTATTCAAAAAATGAAATATATGTGTCTTATATACACTCCCTAAATTCATTCACGTTCATGTACATTGTCTTATAATCTACTTTTTACAAGTTTATTTTCAGAAATATTCATTCCCCTGAAATACATATATGTTTCCTAGTACTAAAAACTAACTTCACTGAATGGTGCACACAAATCCTAATATTTCTACAGTAACTGACCCAGTTTAACATCAATGCAAGTAGATTCCTATGGGACATGATGTATATTTTGATGTTAATTTTTATTCAACACTGGTATGTTACTATTTCTTCAATTTAATCACATCATTGTGTATATATTTCATCCACAATTTAGCAAATTTATAGGCATTTGTTTCACTTTCAATCACTTCCTGAATCAGAACACATTTATTCCTCCTTATTTCTTGACTAGTCTTTTCATTAGACTTCTTTCAAAACACATTATTTTCAATTTCCATAATCACTTTTGAAGCAAAACTCACATTCTTCATGATAAACCATAACCCTAATATTACCATTAGATGTATAACTCATTGAAATGAATGTATGTATATCAATATAAGATTTTCTGTATTTTTTCAGATATAAATTCAATCCATTATTTAAAGTTGGAACTAGTTATATTACTTATTCACAGTATGGTCAATTCATGCATTATCTCTATATTCATAGACACGGGTTACACCTATTTGTACTCCCAATACTAATTTATATATCTTCAAAATATTGCTCCCAGAAATTGTGGAAGAAATACTGATGTCACCTGATCTACATATACATTTTATCACAGTAATTTTCTGGACACAAAAGCAAAGGTCACACTTATGATTGTACCAATGTAAAGGTCGTTCGAGCATCAGAGGAAGAGACCACCAAGAGACTGTCTCATGCAACAGCAAAGGGTTTATTGAGGGTCCAGCATGCTGGGGCTCAGAGCTCACTTGAATAGAGCAGAGAGTCCTGAGAACAGTTTAAGCAGAGCTTATATACTTTCCTTGGAGAGGGCAGGGAGTGAAGTTTATTGATGGGTCAGGGCGAGTGGGCGGTTTGCGTGCAACCAGGTGAGGGATTTCAATCTGCGGTTTGGCAGTTGGGGACAGCACATTCTGGGAACAAGATTAGCAAACAATTCTCAAGATTTCAACAGTGTTTTGTTAAGCATACAGAAAAACAGGAAGTGACAAATACCTATTTTAGTAACCTTTCATTCCCCACTTCTTCTGGTTACTTTTAATCATAAAAGTGTTCTTTGGGTGGTGTCACATTTTATGTCTCCTAGTGGGGTATATTGTTTTCTGATTACCAAAAGTTTAACTTGTGCCATTTGAGAAATGAAACTACACGATGGAGCAAACAGGTTCCTACATTTAGCAAAAAATGAGGATTATTAATGGACCGGCCAGGGCTGATAAAAGCGTAGTTAACCAGGGGGACTGTGTGAACGAAGACTCAAACCACCCTTTTTTGGACCTCTCTCTTTCGTTGACGCTCTTCAAGTTGTCTTCCTAATTTACTCATTGATTCTTGTACAACCAGTATGGTCGGCATAAAAACAACATTCTTCCCTCAATGCAGCACGAAGGCCCACTTTTCTCATGAAGAGGAAGTCCAACCCTCGCCTATTCTGTAAAACAACTTCAGAGAGAGAGGTAAAAGATTCGAGTAAAGCTGTGATGGAGGTTTTTAATAGCTTTGGTCTACTGCTGCTTCTAATTGGGTCATTTGTTGTGTCCCATGGACTACGCCAGTGGTTCCTGTACCCACCCCTGCAGCAACTCCTATTCCTTATTTCATGGCTAAAGTGAGGGATACATGTTCCCAGCAGAACCGTGTTGTATGCCCCCCTATTTATATGTAAATGATCGTGCATCATGATAGAGCATTCTGGGAAACATCTGCACCATTACATAATTAATCACATCTGTTGACCTTTTTATGAAAACATAAACAATGTTTAAGTATATAGAATTATACTGTTGTAGGTATGGACAAGGCAAGGCACCTAAGATAGAACGGAAGACACTGAAACAGTCCTATTTAGATGCAACCTGATTTAGAAGGCATAGCTTCTGTTGTAATCAATTAATCCCCTGAACCCCAAGTTTAGGTAGTTTCAGAATTTTGTACCCAACATGTAACGGAAGGGGATCAGAAGTTCACAGTCTGCAGAAGTTCACAAAAAAGCAGTTTTTGTTTGTGTTTTTTTTTCCTCTGTTCTGGACAAGTTACATTTTTAATGACACCTGGGATGCGGAGAGCTTTTTTCTTCTCTTTTTTTTTCTCCCTGCCAGCTGTTACCATGGAGCCCAGTTGGTACCTTTTTATCTTAGAAATGTAGCCATCTCTGTGAAGCCCCAGCTCAAGGTCAGCGGCCTTGTTCACATATTTTGTGAAAAACTAGTAAGGGGGTGTCTACCTTAGGAGTGCTGATTTTTCCAGCTAGTGGACAAGTAGAACAGGCAACATGAAAAGAGGAAGTTTATCTACATTGAACTCTTTTATAGGGACTCTGTTGCGGAAAGTCCTTAAGTCAGCCATGGTGAGGACTTCTAGAGAAGGTCAGTAAAGACTTTTCTTTGGGCCTGATGTAGAGGCGGAAGACGGGGAAGGCAGGGGGTGAAAGCAGCTTTGTGGATATGAGTATGAGGAAGGAGAAATGTAAAAGAATAATGGGAAAGGGGTTTGGGATTTTCCTATCAACAAAAAAGTGAGCAGTAGAACAGATAGAGCTGAGGGGAAGACGGGAGTGTGTTCCCAAAAAACCTGTGAGGGAGTTTAAATAATAAGTAACCTGTTTTCAGTGATGACAAACAACTTTAATGACCATTTTCATTACATCCTGAATTGGGGACTGAGGGTTCTCCTCACCTGGTTTGACCTTTGGGTTAGCTGGAAAGAGACTTGGTGGGACCCGGTGCGGGCACTGAAAGGAGAAGAGAGGAGTGACTCGTGGAGGGGTGCCTCAGTACTTGCTACCTCAGCAAGGAGGCAATGGTCTGAGAACTGGCGGAGGTTTGGGTTTTTGATCTAGTAATTGGAGGGGACAAATCAGGTTGCTGAGGTGGGATTGACAGCAGAGAGTCTGGAGCACAAAGCTGAGGGTGAGGATCTATTGGAGAAGCATAGTTCAGGATGTGAGCGAAGGAGGGAAAAGGCCTCCACATACGGGGAATCTCCGTTCACCCTTTTGAGCACTTGCACAATTTAAAAAGGTTACACAGAATTTGAGGATCTAGAGACCCCTCTGGGGCCCATCGGTTTTGGTTTTCTAATTGGTAATATGGCCAATGCTGTGTACTGAATTTAATGAGGAGTTTGGGTTCCACCAGGCACTCCCTGTATGCTCACATCCCCATGACTTACAGAAGAAGTCGGCTTTTCCCCCACATCGTCATGGCTGTTTGTGGCTTTGATATTCCCCCGGGCAAACATAGTAATCTAGGCTAGCCAACCTGCATCTGGCTCACGTGTCCCTACATCTATAATGTTTGTTTCCATTATCTATCGTACAAAAGGTATTTAATCGAATATTAGTGGGATCCTCTTCATCTGGGATATCCCAATAGGAAAGACCTATAGCCAGCTGACAAATATCTGGGTGGAGAGATGGCCACCAGGTCCCTAAGGGGGCTGTATGCAAGAAAGACCATACTTCTTGTGTAGTAGGATTTGTGATCAGCCATCACTGCTGAACGGGCTGATGAGGGTTATGACTACTGGTGGCCAAGGGGAGAGTCTATAGCCTTATCCACACGGTGAATACACAATTTGAAAGGGTTACCACTCTTTTCCAGTTTCCAGCCAGAGTCTGGACAGGGCTCAGGCTTGAGATGAGAAGCATGGATCGAGGAAGTGATTCCGTCTACTTTTAGTGCTGTAGGTGTTATAATTAGCACGTGGTATGGTTCTTTCCAGCGGGGTTCCAGGGATGACTCCAGATGTCGTCTTATGTAGATAAAGTCTCTTACTTGATATCCATATGGAGTCCCTTCCTCCCAAGTTGGTAGGGAGTGGCCAGCTGTTTACACATGAATAGCTGAGTTCTTTCAATAGTTTTAAGTCTGACAAGCAAGGGGGTGTTGAAGGGATCTTTAGATCTTAGAGTTGGCGTTAGGTCCCTTACTGGAGGAGGGGCCCCACTGAGAATTTCAGAGGGCGTGAGTTTGCACAAAGAAACAGAGGGAGTATTTCTTGCATGAAACAGTGCCTAAGGCAGGAGCATAGTCTAATGCTTTTTGCTGGTCTCTAAGCTTAATTTTTTAAGGTCTCTTTAATGGTTCTAATTATTTTTTTTACCTGTCCTGAGTTCTGGGTTCTATAAGCACAATGTAACTTCCAATCAATCCCCAGGGTCCTGGCTAACCCCTGACTTACCTGGGACATGAACACCGTTCCATTATTAGACCCTATTACCTTAGGCAGGCCGTATCTTCGAAAAATATCTTTCAGAATATACTTGACCACCATTTGGGCCATTGTTTTTTATTTTGTGGAAAAGGCTTCAATCCATCCTGAAAATGTATCTACAAAGACTAGGAGATATTTAAGTCCATACCTAGCTGGCTTAATTTCAGTAAAATCCACTTCCCAGAATTGTCCTGGTCTGGTTCCTCGTAGGTGCTTTCCTACAGGAAGCTTGGAACTGTAAGCATTAACCAATTGACAGACCTGACAGGCTTTTGTTACCCATTCAGATATTTCCTTTCACTGTGAGTCAGTTAGTTGAAAACTTTGTTCTTGATCCTTCAGGAATGCCTGCAGTTTCTTTGAACCAAGGTGAATTAGTTGATGTACATTTTTAACGTAGTGTAGGGCTTTCTGTAATTGGAGGCTGGGCTCAGTGAAGTTTAGGTGTTCAGTGTCAGTGTCCTTGGATATTATCAAAAGCTTGCTGGTGCTCAGGGGTCCATTGGAATTGGGTATCCTCATTCAACAGCGGGTGTAAAGGAGCAGCTAAGAACACAAACCCAGGTATCCATAACCTGCAAAAGCCAGCAAAAGTCCCAAGAAACTCTCTTAGTTGTCTCCTGTTAGATGGGGGTCATATCTGCACAATGGTTGGTTTTCTGGGCTCAGTGAGCCATCATTTACCACCCCTAAGGGAATATCCCAGGAAGATTACTTCTTGCTGGCAAATTTGAGCCTTTTTGGCAGAAGCTCTATACCACCATTGAGCAAGCTCCCATAATCGTGCTTAGGTCGCAGACTCACAGTGTTCCTTGGTGTTGGCTGCCAGTAGCAGGGCATCCACATATTGAAGCAGGGTGACTTTGGGGTGCATAGTTCTGAAGCTGTTGATATCTCTGTAGAGGACTTCATCAAAGAGAGTGGGGGAGTTTTTGAACCCCTGTGGGAGTCTAATCCAAGTTAGTTGATCAGAAGTTTCGGTTTCTGGGTCTACCCACTGGAAAGCAAACAGCAACTGACTATCTTTATGCAGAGGCAAGCAAAAGAAAGCATCTTTTAGGTCCAGAACAGTATACCATTTTCACTCAGCAATAGCAAAGGGTTTATTGGGGGTCCAGCATGCTGGGGCTCAGAGCTCACTTGAATAGAGAGGAGAGCCCTGAGAACAGCTTAAGCTGACCTTATATACTTTCCTTGGAGAGGGCAGGGAGGGAAATTTATTGACGGGTCAGACCTAGTGGGCAGTTTGCGTACAAGCGGGTGAGGGAGTACATTCTGCCGTTTGGCAGTTGGGGACAGCACATTCTGAGAACAAAATTAGCAAACAGTTCTCAAGATTTCAACATGTTTTGTCAAACATACAGAAAAAAAGGAAGTGACAAGTACCTATTTTATTAACCTTTTATCAAAGCGAAATGGAAAGTGAGCATGGATTACTAAAAACAACCATTTCAGTGACTTGATTGACTGGATTTCATAAAAATGGTGTAGAACAGAGATGCCAGTAAGTTGGAGCCTACTGTGAAGTGGTTCTAGACCAGTGGTGTGCAGGTGTGTGATAAAACATCTGTGGTGGGGCCCATGTGGATCTGCCATTGGCTTCCAGATGGCTTGTGACTGACATGGTACAGCGAGCCGAACCTTAGATGTAAAGGCATCTTGTTGTATGGAGACGTTTTGGGGCAATGTTCGAAATCATGTTGATATCTTCAAGGGGGCAAGCTATGTGGGATAAAATCCTGGTTGGTGCATTCTCCTGAAGACCCTGACACACCACACGTGACAGAAATCCCTCCAGCACTGTGTCCAAGTTGAACTACTTGCATTTTGTGAAGCAAATACCAAACTCCCAGGGTAGCAGCAAGAAACACCATGAAAAGTGGAGGATGACTAAATGGCTTCACACTCCACACGGGGAGACACTTAGCACCCAGTGTCCACAGTTTACATACAAAGAGAGAATTCAGCACTACTGCCTCATGTTCATTGGAAAATAAGAAACCATTGTCTTCCAGGTCACATAGATGCAGAACCAGCATTGATGGTCTCACTACAAAGGAAGCTAAAGCTCCTGACAACAACATATATTTCAAGTGCCCAATCTCAGAGGCAGTTTCTGAAGAAGTCTTAATACCAGTAGAGTATGTTTGTGGAGAGTTTACCCTGTTTACCCTGTCACTTACTTTTGAATACTTCTCTACCACCTCCAAGGTTTTGAACTCCTGAGCATTTTCCATTCCAAATTTGCATTCACAGATTTTCTAACTCTTCTCCTCTAATTGTGTCTTACTTTGTACGAAGGTGATGTCAAGGCATTGTTCTGGATGAGAGTGGGAAGATTTTTGTGCAGCACATATTTGTATACACATCAGAAACATTTTCCAAATATCTATTCGAAATACTCAATCCTTGACACTAACTCATAAACTACTAGACTCTGACTACTATTCCTAATATGATGGAGAAAAATAACCAAACGGAATTGAAATACAAGCAGTTCAGAGGAGCCATGGTGTATAGTTGTACTTGCCTTTTGCATTATATAGGGTAGGAGTAATAAATCTAGTCAACTGTTTGTTGAAATAGTTCTCCTTGTGTTTTTAAAGTTAACAAATATGTGAATTTCTTCTATCCCTTTGTCTGAAGCCTATTCAGCTCATGTATTTTTATATGCACATATAGAATCCTACCTGGTATCACACGTACATTCTTGTGAGGTGGCTGACTTGGCTGACACAAAGTGTCAGAGGAGTTCACTCCTCCTAAACGCTGTTGGAACTGAAAACTCAACCTATGAGTGAGCTTCCTATTTTAACAACATTATACATAAATCCATGTTCAGTAAAATGAAAATTTTTAATCTGTGGATGATATACTTTTCATGGTGAATTTCGATTGGGATATATTTTGGTACTTTTTAATATCTGTATGTGTGTTTATATATATATATATATATATATATATATATATATATATATATATATATACTCTCAAGATTTTTCAAAATATGAAATATATGTGTCTTATATACACTCCCTAAATTTATTCATATTCATGTATGTGGATTTATAATCAACTTTTCACAAGATTACTCTCAGAAATATTCCTTCACCTGAAATACATATTTGTTTCCTAGTAATGAAAACTAACTTCAGTGAATTGTGCATACAAATCTTAATATTTCTGCAGTAACTGACCCAGTTTAACATCAATGCAAGTAGATTTCTATGGGACATGATGTGTATTTTGACATTCATTTTTATTCAAATTGGTACATTAATATTTCTTCACGTTATGCACATCATAGGATTTATATTTCATCCACAAGTTAGTAAATATATAGGCATTTGTTTCACTTTCAATCACTTCCTCTTCAGAACACATGTATTCTTCTATGTTGCCTGACCAGTCTTTTCATGAGACTTCTTTCCAAACACATTATTTTTTATTTCCGTAATCACTTTTGAAGCAAAACTCACAAACTCTTCATGATAAACCATAAACCTAATATTACCATTAGATGTATAACTCGTTGGAATAAATGTATGTATAACAATATAACGTTTCCTATATATTTTCAGATATCAATTCAATCCATTATTTAATGTTGGAAGCAGTTATGTTATTTATTCACAGTATGGTCTATTCATGCATTATCTCTCTATTCATAGACACAGGATACACCTCTTTGTACCCCCATACTAATTTATACGTCTTCAAAATATTGCTACCAGAAATGGTGGAAGAAATACTCATGTCATGTCAACTGATCTAAATCTACATTTTATCACATTAATAATCTGGACACAAAAAGAAAATGATACACTTCTGATTGTACCAAAGCCTAAATGGAAATTGAGCATAGATTACTAAAAACATCCATGTCCAGGTTACCTAATGCTCTCAAATGTCAATCCTATTGGTGACTATATATTTGTTTCTTCCTAAGATTGTATATTCAACCTCAGGCCTGTTGAAAATGTCTAATCCTATCATTCACTTTATACTTTGCCTGATTTCCTAATGTCTCTATTGATATCTGCTTTCCTACATATTTTACCCAGTTAATTATTGTGAATGACTCTTCACATGTGCTGACAATCACTTTCACTCACTACCCCAAACCCTAATGCTAAAGAACTTTTGTTCCAAATCCTATACTCACTCTTCTTTCTAATCCTACCGACTATTTTCCTAATCCTACCAACTATTCCTTTTTGACTGGATGTTCTCTTCAACATTCAATCATACAAGGTACAAGGTCCTATGCCATTGTACATCGATTTATCTGAGACATCTGTACAGAACACAATTCAAAGCTAAGTATCCCAAAAAAGGGCCCAATGCTTTTCAGGGCTTCAAATCTTACCGAGATTTCTGGTTTCATACTTATATTTCACCTATATATTCCTGTGAATATTTCAGGTTCCCAATACCATTATTCATCCCGCAGAATAATTCCTAACCTAAATAGAATATGTTTTTAACCCTAACCATTCACTGCTCCCTCAATCTAACTTTACAGAAGAGCAAGGACAGAGTTGGTCTTACAATACAGGAATGTAGGTGATCTTCCACCTGCTGAGAACCTCAAAGGTCGATATAGAAATGATCCCTGGAGACGAGGTAGGCAGCTATGTAGGACCTGAGACAGCCAAAGTCATCTCCCATAGCAAACAACCTGGTCAGGATGAAGGGATGTGTCTGAGTCAGCCACTCTCTTCTTAATATAAAGAAGATGGACCAAACCAGCCCTCTGTTGAGAGCTCTTCCTGGGCGCCTATGGTTTATATAACTTTCTATCCTGTGAAAGTGTCACAGGAAGTAGGTGCAGCCTCCATCTCATGGAACCCTTGGAAGCAACTGTTAAGACAAAGTGGTTGCCATGGCCGTGACCTCATTCAGATTTTGAAGGAATTAACCTACCTCAATTGTTTGGTGATGTAACTCCCTGAACTTGGGATCCAGGAAGCCAGGCACACAGAGCCAGTCCCAGTCCCAGTCCCAGTGGGCTCACTTATTTGGATTTACCAAGGACAGAGTCTGTCTTTCTTGGTAGCTACTGCTGTGAGGATGTCCAAATGCCAGGAAGGCTCTGAATACAGGCCTTCCCTGAGAAAACAGGTATTGGTCACCACAGGCTCCTGAAAACTTCACAGATTTGGACAAGGAAACCAGATCTGAGACAGGACAGGCCATTTCGGGGGAACATAGTATGGCCCACCAGTCAGAGGACACTCTGGATAGTCAGACTTACTAGGGGGAAGAAGGTGCTTTTGTGAATGTGGGTGTGAGTTTGTGGTTTTGTCTCATGTTCTGAGAATAGGTAGGAAAGTCGGTTTGTTTGGTTTGGAGTGGACAGTTTTTAGAAAGTCATTTGAGAAGGCAAGTGTTTCTGTGTCTGTGTATCCCACTGTGTCCGTGGTTGTAGACATTAGAAAAGAGAATGCATCAGTGGATGTGTCCTGTCTAGTAGAAAGCTTCCCAGCATTTATCCTGCCCATTTTAGGAATGGACTGCAGGTTGCCTTATCGATGGGCAACACCTACTACCTTCCTAAGTTCCTGTTTTCTTCCTGAATTCTGGCCACTCTCGAGATTAGGCTAATGGTTTTGTGTCCAAGAAATGTACTACCTCCAAGCTCTGTGACATGGTCATGTACTGGATAGCTGAAGGGAATGGCGAGCATCACAGAGAACTCAGATATCAGTGTGACCAGGAAAGTCTCAGTGGAGAAACCCTGCTTTGGGCCTTTTGCTAACCTATTGTTCTGTTGCCCTGACTCCAAATCACATAGGAATCTATTCCTGACAGTCATTAGGCCTCAAATTGGTTAAGCAGAGCAGTATTAATGGCAGACCTATGTGAACAATCCTGGTTCACAGGAAGGGTGTCCAGGCCACCCTGGGGTTAGGCAAATGAGGGGCAGGGAGCTCATTTTGGACACTCTCTTGGGCTGCGCCATTCATGGAAACCTCCAGCCAGAGGTTATGATGAGTGTATATATGGAAGAAGATTAGGGCCATGTGGGAGTGTTTTGGGTTTAATTTTGGTCATTTGTGTGGTGTTTGGAAGAGATGACTGGGTCCACCTGGGTTTGAACACTGGTGTGATTCCCCTCAGAGACTGAGTTCTGTAACTGACCTCAGAGTAGTAATTGCTTTGGAACGGGATGTGTCTTAATCAGCCTCTTGGCCCTGTGTGAGGCTGTGGCTTAGATTATCAGCACCTTATGGATCTAAAGAAAGATCCCATGTGTGCATCAAAAACCAAAATTGCAAAAAGAGCAGTCAATGTGGATGAAGATTCTTGCCTTCCTTTGTTAGGTTCCTGACCTCCATCAAGTGAAAATAGGGATCCTTTGGGTCAAATGAATTCTCCAATGCTCTGTAGATGTTCTTGAGTTTTCTCATGACTTCATATAACATAAAAAATCTATACCTGACATTCAGTAGGCCTCAAATTAGAGAAACAGAGTGGTATTAACAGCAGGCCTTTTTGATCACTCCTGGTTCACAGGAAGGGTGTCCAGGCCACCCTGACTTTTGGCAAATGAGAAGCAAGGGAGTTTATTTTGCCATGAATTGTGTTGGTATTTTAGGAGGCCATGCATGAGAGTCGCCCTTTGAAACTGAGATCTAGGCCCAAGGTGGCTTTCTACAGAGCAATGGTAATCTCAGCCAGGATATCACATAATTTTATTCTGAAAGACTTGGCAGCCATAGTTGGCCCTAGGAAGCAAGCAGGAGTGACCATACTCATTTCGAATAAAATCAACTTCAAACCTAAGTTAATCAAAAGTGATAAAGAAGGACAGTATATACTGTTAAAAGGAACAATTCACCAACAAGACATAACAACTATCAATTTGTATGCACCAAACAATGGTGCTGCAAAGTTCATAAAACAAACTCTCCTCAAGTTCAAGAGTCAAATAGGCTTTAACACAATAATTATGTGTTACTTCAACACACAGCTCTTGCCATTACACAGATCCTCTAGACAAAAGCTGAATAAAGAAACTATAGAACTCAATAGCACAATCAATAACCTAGACTTTACCAACATATATAGAATATATCAACCATCATCAAGTGGATACACGTTCTTCTCAGCAGCACATTGATCCTACTCAAATATAGACCATATATTATGCCATAGGGAAACTCTTAGTAAATATGAAGTTATGGAGATAATACCATGCACCATATCTGATCATAATGGAATGAAACTTGAAATCAATGATAAAAGAAGGAAGAAAAAATTCTACATCACATGGAAAATGAACAATATGTTACTGAATGATCAATGGATTACAGAAGACATAAAGGAGAAAATAAAAAAAATTCTTAGAGACAAATGACATTACAGACACAACATAGCGGATTCTATGAGAAACAATGAAAGCAGTTATAAGAGGGAAATTCATTTCTTGGAATTCTTACTTCAAAAAAAGAAAAAAAATCAAATCAATGAACTCACACTACATCTCAAAATCCTAGACAAGGAAAAGAAAAACAACAGCAAATGTAGTAGAAGACAAGAAATATTTAAATTACAGAAGAAATCAACGAAATTGAAACAAAAAAAACATTGAAAAAAATGAAAAAAAATAAAAGTTGGTTCTTTGAAAAATAAATAAGATCGACAGGCCCTTAGCCATGCTAACAAAGAGAAGTAGAGAGAAAACTCAAATTACTAACATATGGGATAAAAAGGCAGTATCACAACAGACACTACAGAAATACAGAAGATAATTAGAAAGTGTTTTGAAACCCTATATTCCGATTAAATAGAAGATAATGAAGATATTGATAAATTTCTTAAGTCATATGATCTGCCCAGATTGAGTCAGGAACACACACACAATTTAAATAGACCAATAACAAAGGAAGAAATAGAAGAATCCATTAAAAGACCACCAACCAAAAAAAGCCCTGGACGGGATGGGTATACAGTGGAGTTCTACAAAACCTTCAAAGAAGAATTAATATCAATAATTTTCAAGCTATTTCAATAAATAGAAAAAGAAGGAGTTCTTCCAAGTTCATTCAATGAGGCCAACAACACTCTGATCCCCAAATCAGACAAAGAACCTTCAAAGAAAGAAAACTACAGATCAATATCTCTAATAAACTTGGAAGCAAAAATTCTCAATAAAATCCTAGTGAATCGAATACAAAAGCATATCAAAAAAGTTGTGCTTCATGATCAAGTAGGATTCATCCCTGGGATGCAAGGCTGGTTCAATATACGGAAATCAATAAATGTAATCGACCACATCAATAGACTTAAAGACAAGAACCACGTGAAAATCTCGATAGATACAGAAAAAGCTTTCGACAAAGTACAGCATTCCTTTATGTTTAAAACACTATAAAAACTAGGAATAACAGAACTTACCTCAACATGGTAAAAGCTATATATGCTAAACATCAGGATAGCATCATCCTAAATGGAGAAAAACTGAAGGCATTCCCTTTAAAATCTGGAGCAAGACAGGGATGCCCTCTATCACCACTTCTATTCAAATTTAGTTCTTGAAATACTAACCAGAGCAATTAGACAGACAAAAGAAATTAAAGGCATAAAAATGAGAAAAGAAGAACTTAAATTATCGCTATTTGTGGATGACATGATAATATATTTTTCAGACTCAAAAGGGTCTACAAAGAAACTGCTAGAGTTAATTATTGAATTCAGCAATGTGGCAGGATATAAAATAATCACGCATAAATCAAAGGCATTCCTGTATATCAGCAACAAAACTTCTGAAACGGAAATGAGGAAAACCACTTCATTCACAATATCCTCAAAGAAAATAAGATACTTGGGAATCGGCCTAACAAAAGAGTTGAAAGATTTATACAATGAAAACTACAGAATCTAAAGAGAGAGATTGAATAAGATTTTAGAGGATTTAAAAATGTACTCTGTTCATGGATAGGCAGAACTAACATCATCAAAATGGTGATATTACGCAAAGTTCTCTACAGGTTAAACACGATGCCAGTCAAAATCCCAATGGCATTTCTTTTAGAAATAGATAAAGCAATCATGAATTTCATATAGAAAAACAAAAGAACCAGAATAGTGAAAGCAATTCTAAGCAGGAAGTGTGAATCTGGAGGTATAGCGATACCAGAGTTCAAACTGTACTACAAAGCAATAGTAACAAAAACAGCGTGGTACTGGTACCAAAACAGGCAGGTGGATCAATGGTACAGAATAGAGAACACAGAAACCAATCCACAAAATTACAACTTTCTTATATTTGATAAAGGGGCTAAAAACATGCAATGGAGGAAGGATAGCATCTTCAACAAATGGTGCTGGGAAAATTGGAAATCCATATGCAACAAAATGAAACTGAATTCCTTTCTCTCGCCATGCACAAAAGTTAACTCAAAATGGATCAAAGAGCTAGGTATAAAATCAGAGAAACTGCGTCTGATAAGAGAAAAAGTTGGCTATGATGTACATACTGTGGGGTCGGGCTCCAAATTCCTTAATAGGACACCCATAGCCCAAGAGTTAAAAACATGAATAAACAAATGGGACTTACTCAAACTAATTTTTTTTTCTCAGCAAGAGAAACAATAAGAGAGGTAAATAGAGAGCCTACATCCTGGGAACAATTTTTTACCCCTCACACTTCAGATAGAGCCCTAATATCCAGAATATACAAAGAACCCCAAAAAATAAACAATAAGATAACAAATAACCCAATCAACAAATGGGCCAAGGACCTGAACAGACACTTCACAGAGGAGGACATACAATCAATCAAGGAGTACATGAAAAAATGCTCACCATCTCTAGCAGTCAGAGTAATGCAAGCCAAAACCACCCTAAGATACCATCCCACTTCAGTAAGATTGGCAGCCATTGTGAAGTCAAACAACAATAAGTGTTGGGTAGGATGTGGGGAAAAGGGTACACTTGTACACTGCTGGTGGGACTGCAAATTGGTGAGGCCAATTTGGAAAGCAGCATGCAGATTCCTGGGAAAGCTGGCAATGGATCCACCATTTGACCAAGCTATTGCCCTTCTCAGACTATTCCCTGAGGATCTTAAAAGAGCGCAATATAGGAATACTGCCACATCAATGATCATAGCGGCACAATTCACAATAGCTAGACTGTGGAACCAACCTATATGCCCTTCAATAGACGAATGGATAAAAAAAATGTGGCATCTACACACAATAGAGTATTTTGCAGCACTAAAAAATGCAAAACCATAGAATTTGCAGGGAAATTGATGGCATTAGAAAAGATTATGCTAAGCGAAGCTAGCCAATCCTTAAAAAAACAAATGCCAAATGTTTCGTTTTATATTAAGAGACCAAATAAGAACAGAACAGGGAGGAAGAGCATGAGAAAAATATTAACACTAAACAGAGATGAGTGGGGGGAGAGAAAGGGAGAGAGAAGAGAAAGCATATGGAAATGGTAGGAGACACTCAATGTTACACAAAATAACATATAAGAGGTTGTGAGGGGAAAGGGGGGAAAAAGGGAGAGAATTGAACAACAGCAGATGAGGTAGAGAAGAAAGATGGGAGGGGACGGCGGGGGGATTGTAGAGGATAAGAAAGGTAGCAGAATACAACAATCACTAATATGCTATTATGTAAAAAGTGAGTGTGCAACTGATGTGATTCTGCAATTTGTATTTGGGGTAAAAATGGAAGTTCATAACCAAATTGAGTCAAATGTATGAAAGATAATATATCATGAGATTTATAATATTTTGAACAACCAAAAAAAAAAGAAAAAATGGAATTGAATTTCGTATATTTGAGTCATTTTACAACTTTATTTTTTAATAAAATTGTCTTTTCTTTGTTATCTTACTTGCTGTTATCTGCCTTTCAGTTTTAAAAAACTATGTGCTGTACCATTCATCCATGTAGTTTGTAACAGAAAATTTTGAGTGTCTCCATATAACCAGAATGGCAAGGCATCAAGGTTTCCTTCACAAACAAGATGAAGTCTTTTCCATAAGAAATTTAATATTCTGCAATACATTTTTTAACTTTCCAATTAAATTTCCAAAAATTAAAAAAATGAAGAATCTAAACCCCACAGTAAGAAGGCCTCAAAGTGGAGAAGTGTAGCAGTATTAATGGCAGGCCTATTTGATCACTCCTGGTTCACAGGAAGGGTGTCCAGGCCACCCTGACTTTAGGCAAATGAGGAGCAAGGGAGCTTATTTTGGGCACTGGCTTGGCCTGCGACCCTCATGAAAACCTCCAGCAAGAGGTTATGATGAGTGTCTATTTGGAAGTGGATGAGAGCCACGTGGGAGTGTTTTGGTTCTAATTGTCATCATTTGTGTGGCGGATGGAAGAGATGACTGAGTCAACCTGGGCTTGAACTCTGGTGTGATTTCCCCTTAGAGACTGAGTTCTGGAACTGACCTCAGAGAAGTATTGCCATGAATTGTGTTGGGATTTCAGGAGGCCAGACATGAGAGTCACCCTTGGAAACAGATCTAGGCCCAGGGAAGCTTTCCACAGAGCACTGGGAATCTCATCCAGGATATCACATGATTTTATTCTGAAAGAGTTGGCAGCCATAGTTGAGAGTCAAAACACACATGTACCTCACATTGTAGACTTCATTGGGCCTGGCATCATGTGACCATTTGGCCACTCTTTGGGAAGCTTGCCTGTGAGAAATCTCCAGAACTTTCATTGAAATGAGCTTCCTCAACATTTAATAGTTCCTGAATAAATTGAAACCCACAGTGCCAACAACTTCATCAGTGAAAAATGGCTAGATAAATACCATGAATTTTTAGAAATTCCCATGACCAGGTGGCACTGGAGATCCTTTGGAGGTCATGTTAGTGATCATGAGTATACCAGACAGTGTCTTGATTGGGTTTCATGAAAATGGTGTAGAACAGAGATGCCAGTAAGTTGGAGAATGCTGAGTAATGGGCCTAGAGCAGTGGTGGACAGGTGTGTCATAAAACATCTATGGTGCGGCCATGTGGATCTGCCATTGACTTTCAAATGACTTGAGACAGACATGGTGCAGCCAGCAGACCCTTCTATATAAAGGCATCTTGTTATATGGAGAGGTTTCAGGGCAATGTTTCGAATAAGGTTGCTATTGTCAAGGGGGCAAGCTATGTGGGATAGAAGCCTGGTTGGTGCATTTTCCTGCAGACCCTGACCCACCACACGTGACAGAACTTCCTCCAGCACTGTGTCCCAGTTGAACTTCTTGTATTTCGTGAAGCAAATACCAAACTCCCAGTGCAGCAGCAAGAAACACCACGAAAAATGGAGGATGACTAAATGGCTTCACAGTCCACACGGGGAGACACTTAGCCCCCACTGGCCACAGTTAACCTACAAAGAGAGAATTCAGAACTGCTGCCTCCGGTTCATTGGAAAATAAGGTAGCATGTCCTCCAGGTCACATAGATGCATACCCAGCTTTGACAGTCTCACTACAAAGGAAGCTAAAGCTCCTGACAACAACATATATTTCATGGGCCCAACCTCAGAGGCAGTTTCTCTGGAAGTCTTTAGGCCAGCAGAACTCTATGTTTGTGGAGTGTATACCCTGTCCCTTACTTTTGGAAACTCCTCTACCACCTCCAAGGTTCTGAACTCATGAGCATTTTCCATTCCATAAATGTATTCACAGATTTTCTAACTCTTCTCCTCTAATTGTGACTTACTTGGGGCTAAGGTAATGTCAAGTCATTGTTCTGGATGAGAGGGGGAAGATATTTTTGTAGCACATATTTGCATACACATTGGATTCATTTTCAAATTTTCCATTCATAATAGTGAATCCCTGACACTAACCCATACCCTACTAGACCCTGACTACTAATACTAATATGATGAGAAAAATAACCCAAACATAATAGAAATACAAGCAGTTCAGAAGAGGCATGGTGTATAGTTGGACTTGCCTTTTGCATGACATGAGGTAGGAGTTATAAATCTAGTCAATAATTTGCTGAAATAATTCTCCATGTGTTTTTAAAGTTAACAAATACGTGAATTCCTCCTCCCTTTCTGTGTAGCCTGTTAAGCACATGTATTTTTATATGCACAAATAGAATCCTACCTGGTTTCACACGTACATTCTTGTGAGGTGGCTGACTTGGCAGATATGAATTGTGAGAAGAGACCACTCCTCCTAAATGCTGTTAGAACTCAAAATTAGACCCATGGGTGAGCTTCCTTGATGAACAACATTATACATACATCCATGTTCAGTACAATGAATATTTTTGGATATGCGGATGAGTTAGTTTTCATGATGAATTTCAATTGGCATATATATTGGTACATTATAATGCGTGTGTGTTTGTGTGTCTATATGTGTGTATATATATATATATATATATATATATATATATATATATATATATAGTCTCCAGATTTTCCAAAATATAAAACATATGTGTCTTATTATACACTCCCTAAATTCATTCATGTTCTTCTATGTGGATTTATAATCAATTTTTCACAAGATTATTCTCAGAAATATACACCCACTGAAATACATATTTGATTCCTAGTACTGAAAACTAACTTCAGGGAATGGTGCTTATAAATCCCAATATTTTTACAGTAACTGACCCAGTTTAACATCAATGCAAGTAGATTCCTATGGGATATGTTGTGTTTGTTAAAGTTCATTTTCATTCAAACCTGGTACATTATTATTTCTTCAGTTTGTGAACATCATAAGATATATTCTTTCATTCACAAGTTCACAAATTTGTAAACAATTGGTTCAATTTCAATCACTTCCTCCTTCGGAACACATATATTCCTCCATGTTTCTTTACTGGTCTTTTCACTAGACTTCTTTCTAAACACATTATTTTCGATTCCATAATTATTTTTGAAGCAAAATTCACACACTATTCATGATAAACGGTAACCCTAATATTAGCATTAGATATATATATAACTGGTTGGAATGAATGTATGTATATCAATATAAGATTTCCCATATATTTTCAGAAATCAACACAATCCATTATTTAAATTTGGAACCAGTTATATAATTTATTCACAGTGTGGTCTATTAATGCATCATCTCTATATTCATCAACACAGGGTAAACCTATTAGTATCCCCAGTACTAATTTATAAGTTTTCAAAATATTGCTCCCAGAAATGGTGGAAGAAATACTCAGGTCACCTGATCTACATATACATTTTATCACAGTAATATTCTGGACCCAAATTGCAAAGGTCACACTTATGGTTTTACCAAAGCCTAACTGGAACGTGAGCATGGAATACTAACAATATAATGTCCAGATTGCCTAATGCTCTCAAATATGAATCATAATGGTGACTAAATATTTGTTTCTTCCTAAGATTATATATTCAACCTCAACCCTGTTGAAAATGTCTAATCCTATCACTCACGTTATACTTTGCCTGATTTCCTAATGTCTCTATTGATAACTGCTTTCCTACATATTTTCCCCAGTTCATCATTTTGACTGACTCTTCACATGTGCTGACATTTACATTCATTCTCTAACCGAAACCCTAGAGCTAAAGAACTTTTCGTCCAACTACTAGACTTACTCTTCTTCCTAAACCTACTGATTATCTTCATAATCCTACGGACTATCCATTTTTGACTGGATCTTCTCTTCTACATTCAATCATTCAAGGTATAGGGTCCTATGCCATTGTATATCAATTTATCTGAGACCTTGTTGCAGGACATAATTCAAGCTAAGTATCAAAATTTAGGGCCCAATGCCCTTCTGGGCTTCAAATCTTTCCTAGATTTCTGTTTTCATACATATATTTCATGTCTATATTCTTATAAATATCGCAGGTTCCCAATCCCATTATTCATCCAGCAGAATGATTCCTAACCCAAATTGAACATGCTATTAACCCTAACCATACACTGTTCCCTCAATCTCACTTTGCAGAACAGCAGGGACAGAATTGGTCTTACAATACAGGAAGGTAGGGGATCTTCCTCCTACTGAGAACCTCAAAAGTCCATGCAGAAATGATCTCTGGAGAAGATGAAGGCAGCTATGAAGGACCTGAGAGAGAAAAAGTCATATTCCATGAAAAACAACAGGATCAGGATGAAAGGATGTGTCTGAGTCAGCCTCTCTCTTCCTGATGTAGGGAAGATGGACCAAACCAGGCCTGTGTGGAGAGCTGTTCCCAGGTGACTCTCATTTCTATACTATTCTAACATGTGAAAGTATCACATGAAGTAGGGGCAGCCTCCATATAAGGAGATGCTAGGAAGCAACTGTTAGGACAAAGTGGTTGCCAAGGCAGTGACCTCACTCAGTTCCTTAAGGAAGTGACCTGACCTATTTCCTTTGTAATGGAACTCTCTTAATTAGGGATCCAGGAAACCAGGCACCCAGAGCCATTCCCAGTCCCAGTCCCAGTGGGCTCACTTCTGTGGATTTACCAAGGACAGAGTCAGTCTTTCTTGGTACCTGCTGATGTAAGGGTGTCCAAATACCAAGAAAGCTCTGAAGAGGGGTCTTTCCTGAGAGGACAAAAATTGGCTAATCACTGCCTCCTGACAACTTCACAGAGTTGACCAAGGAGACCAGATCTGATACAGGAAAGGCCATTTCTGCGGAAATTTTATGGCCTACCAGTCAGAGGACACTCCAGATAGTCACAGACCTACTTGGGGGAAGGAGGTGCATTTATGGGTATGGTGTTTGTGGTTTTTCCTCATGTTCTGAAAATAGGTAAAAAAGGTGGTTTGTTTGGTTTGGTGTGAATTGTTTCTTGTAAGTTGTTTGACAAGGCGAGTGTTTTTACGTCTCTCTATTCCACTGTGTCCGTGGTTGTAGACATTAGAAAAGAAAATGAATCAATAGATGTGTCCTGTCTAGTTGAAAGCTTCCCAGCATTCACCCTGCCCAATTTATGAATGGACTGCGGCTTGTCTTTTCCATGGGCAACACCTACTAACTTCCTAAGTTCCTGTATTCTTCCTGAATTCTGGCCCCTCTCAAGAATAGGCTCATGGTTTTGTGTCCAAGATATGTACCACCTCCAAGCTCTGTGACATGGCCATGTACTAGATAGCTGAAGGGAATGGTGAGCATCTCAGAAAACTCAGATTTCAGTGTGACCAGTAAAGTCTCAGTGGAGAAACCCTGCTTTGAACCATTTGATTATCTATTTTTATGTTACCATGTATGTCAGGAAAGTCTTTGCCTCAGGGCTTTGTGAAGCCTGATGAAAACAGTTTTCAAAGGGAAACGAATGGGCATCACCTGTGGCTCTTTGCTTAATTGCTTTGGAACGGGATGTGTCTGAACCATCCTCTTGGCCCTGTTTGAGGCTGTGGCTTATATTATCAGAACCTGATGTATCTAAAGGAATATCCCATCTGTGCATCCAAAACCAAAATGGAAATAAGATCATTCATTGTGGATGCAGTCTCTCGCTTTCCTCTGTAAGATTCCTGACCTCCATCAAGTGAGAATAGGGATCCTTTGTGTCAAATGAGTTCTTCAAAGCCCTGCAGAGGCTAGACAATAGGTGCTTGGGTATTCTCATGACTCCAATTCACACAAAAAATCTGTACCCTACAGTCAGTAGGCCTCAAAATTGAGAAGTGGAGAAGTATTAATGGCAGGCCTATTTGATCACTTCTGGTTCACAGGAAGGTTGTCCAGGCCACCCTGACTTTAGGCAAATGAGGGGCAAGGGAGATTATTTTTGACACTGTCTTAGGCTGTGCCCCTCATGGAAACCTCCAGCTAGAGCTTTTGATTAGTTTCTATATAAATGAGGATGAGGGCCGTGTGGGAGTGTTTTGGTTTCAGTTGTCGTCATTTTTGTGGCAGTTGGACGAGAAGCCTGGGTTTACCTGGGCTTGATCTCTTTTTTGATTCCCCTTAGAGACTGAGTTCTGGAACTGATCTCAGAGAAGTATTGCCATGAATTGTGTTGGGATTAAGGAGGCCATGCATGAGATTCGCGATTGGAAATTGAGATCTAGGACCAGGGTGGCTTTCCATAGAGCACTGGGAATCTCAGCCAGGATATATAGGATTTTATTCTGAAAGATTGGCAGCCATAGTTGAGAGTCAAAACACACATGGAAGTCACATTGTAGACCTCAATGGGCCTGGCTTCATGTGACCTTTTGGCCACTCTTTGGGAAGCCTTGCCTGTAAGAGTTCTCCAGCGCTTTCATTGAAATCATCTTCCTCACAATTTAATGGTTCCTGTATAAATTGAATCGCACAGTGCCTCCAACATCATCATTAAAAAATATCTAGATAAATACCATGAATTTTTTAGAATTCCTATGACCAGGTGGCAAGGGAGAACCTTTGGATTTCCTGTTGCTGATCATGATTGTACCAGACAGTGCTTTGATTGACTGGGTTTCATGAAAATTGTGTAGAACAGAGATGCTAGAAAGTTGGAGCCTGCAGACTAGTGGGCCTACGCAGTGGAGTGTAGGTGTGTGAAAAAACATCTGTAGTGGGGCCACGTGGATTTGCCATTGGCTTCCAAATCACTTGTGATTGACATGGTACAGCCAGCAGACCCTTCTATGTAAAGGCATATTGTTATATGGAGAGGATTCCTGCCAATGTTCAGAATCAGGTTGCTATTGTCAAGTTGAAAAGCTATGTGGGATTTAAGCCTCATTTGTGCATTTTCCTGCAGACCCCCATCCACCACATGTGAGAGTACTCCCTCCAGCACTGTGTTCCAGTTGAACTCCTTGTATTTTGTGAAGCCAATACCAAACTCACAGTGCAGCAGTAAGAAACACCACGAAAGTGGAGGATGACCAAATGGCTTTACAGACCACACGGTTAGATACTTAGACCCCAGTGTCCAATGTTTACCTACAAAGAGAGAATTCAGCACTGCTGCCTCATGTTCACTAGAAAATAAGAAATCATGTCATCCAGGTCACATAGATGGAGACCCAGCGTTGATGGTCTCACTACAAAGAAAGCTAAAGCTCCTGAAGAGAACATATGTTTCAAGTGCCCAAACTCAGAGGCAGTTTCTCAAAAAGTCATTAGTCCAGCAGAGCTCCATGTTTGTGGAGTGTTTACCCTCTCCCTTACTTTTGGAAACTCTTCTACCTCTTACAAGGTTGTGAACTCCTGAGCATTTTCCTTTCCACATATGTATTCACAAACTTTCTAACTCTTCTCCACTAATTGTGTTTTACTTGGGGCGAATGTAATGTCAAAGCATTGTTCTGGATGAGAGTGGGAAGATTTTTGTGTAGCACATATTTGTATACACATTAGATTCCTTTTTTCTATTTTCCATTTGAAATACTGAATCCCTGTCACTAACCCATACCCTACTAGACTCTGACTACTAACCCTAATATGATGGAGAAAAAGAAACCTAACAGAGTAGAAATACAGGCCTCTCATAGGAGACATGGTGTATACTTGGACTTGCCTTCTGCTTTATCAAGGTTATGTGTTATAAATCTTGTCAACTTTTCATTGTAATACTTCTCCATGAGTTATTAAAGATAACACATATGTAAATTTCTTTCTCCCTTTCTCTGTAGCCTATTCATCACATGTATTTTTTCATGCATATTTAGAATTCTACCTGGTGTCACATGTACATTCTTGTGAGCTCGCTTATTTTGGAAGATACAAATTGTGAGAAGAGATCACTCCCTCTAAATACTGATGGAACTGGAAATTCAACCTATGGTTGAATTTCCTAGATGAAAAATATTATGCATAAATGAATGTTCAGTATAATGAATATTTTTGGAAATGTGGATGATATGTATTTCATGATGAATTTCGAATGGCATATATATAATGTCTGTGTATGTATGTATCTATCTAATTATCTATCCACCTATATAGATATACATATCTACTCTCAAGATTTTCAAAAATATACAATATATGTGTCTTATTATACACTCCCTAAATCCACTCGTATTCATGTATGTGGATTTATAATCAACTTTTCACAAGAATATTCTCAGAAATATTCATCCACCTGTAATACCTATTTATTTCCTAGTACTGAAAACGAAATTCAGTGAATGGTGCTTACAAATCCTAATATTTCTACAGTAACTGACCCAGTTTAACATCAATGCAAGTAGAAACCTATGGGACATGATGTGTATTTTGAAGTTCATTTTTATTCAACACTGGTACATTACTATTTCTTCAGTTTATGGACATTATAGAATATATCCTTTCATCCACAATTTCACAAATTTACAGGCATTTGGTTCACTTTCAATCACTTCCTACTTCATAACACATGTATTACTCCATGTTTATTGACTGTTCTTTTCATGAGTTTCTTTCCAAACACATTATTTTTGATTTCCATAATCACTTTTGAAGCAAAACTCACACACTCTTCATGATATACCGTAATGCTAATATTACCATTAGATGTATAACTGGTTGGAATGAATGTATGTATATCAACATAAGATTTCCTATATATTTTCAGATATAAATTCAATCTATTATTTAAAGTTTGTACCAGTTATATTATTTATTCACAGTATGGTCTATTAAGGCATCATCTCTATATTCGTAGACCCAGAGTATACCTATTTGTATCCCCAATACTAATTTAAAAGTCTTTAATATATTGCTATCAGAAATGGTGGAAGAAATACTCTAGTCACCTGATATACATATACATTTCATCACAGTAACATTCCTGACACAAAATGCAAGGGTCACACTTATGATTGTACCAAAGTCTATATTGAAAGTGAACATGTATTACTAACAACATCCATGTCCTGATTCACTAATGATCTCAAATATCATTCCTTTTGGCGACTACATATTTGTTTCTTCCTAAGATTATATATTCATACTCAACCCTGTTAAAAATGTCTTATCATATCAATCACTTTGTACTTTGCCTGATTTCCTAATGTCTCTATTGATATATGCTTTCCTACACATTTTCCCCAGTTCATCACTGTGACTGACTCTTCACATATGCTGACATTTACATTCACTCTCTAACCAAAACCCTATATCTAAAGATCTTTTGGTCCTATCCGTTTTTGACTGGATGTTCTCTTCCTCATTAAGTCATCCAAGGTACAAGGTCCTATGCCATTGTATATCAATTTATCTGAGACATCTTTGCAGAAATAATTCAAAGCTAAGTATCCCAATCAAGGGCCCAATGCCCATCTGGGCTTCAAATCTTACCTAGATTTCTGTTTTCATACTTATATTACACATATAGATTCTTGTAAATATCATAGGTTCCCAATACCATTATTCATCCCACAGAATGATTACTAACCCAAATCGAACATGTTATTAACCCTAACCATGCACTGTTCCCTCAATCTAACTTTACAGAAGAGCAGGGACAGAGTTGGTCTTACAAAACAGGAAGGTAGGGGATCCTCAAGTTCCATTCAGAAATAAACCCTGGAGAAGATGTAGGCAGCTATGAACGACCTGAGAGAGAAAAAGTCATCTTCCTTGGCAAAATACCTGGTCAGGATGCAGGGATGTGTCTGAATCAGCCTCTCTCTTCTTAATGTAGGGAAGATGGACCAAACCAGGCCTGTGTGGAGAGCTGTTAACATGTGCCTATGGTTGATATACCATTTAACTTGTGAATGTGACACAGGAAGTAGGTGCAGCCTCCATCTCATGGAACCCTTGGAAGCAACTGTTAGGACAAAGTGGTTGCCAAGGCAGTGACCTCATTCAGTTCCTGAAGGAAGTGACCTACCTCACTTTCTTGGTGATGGAACTTTCTGAACTTGGGACTCAGGAAGCCAGGCACCCAGAACCAGTCACAATCCCAGTCCCAGTGGGTCCACTTGTTTGCATTTACCAAGGACAGAGTAAGTCTTTCTTGGTACATACTGATGTGTGGATGGCTAAATGCCAGGAAAGCTCTAAAGAGGGGCCTTTTCTGGGAAAGAAGGTAGTGACTCACCGATGGCTCCTGACACCTTTACAGAGTTGGTAAAGGAGACCAGATCTGAGACAGTACAGGCCATTTCGGGGGAACATAGTATGGCCCATGAGTCTGAGGACACTCCGGATAGTCACAGACCTACTTGGGTAATGGAGGTGCCTTTGTGCGTGTGGGTGTGGGTTTGTGGGTTTTTTTTTTAATTTTTTTTAAATTTTTTCTTCTTCTTTTTATTTTTTTTATTGTTGGTTGTTCAAAACATTACATAGTTCTTGATATATCATATTTCACACTTTGATTCAAGTGGGTTATGAACTCCCATTTTTACCCAGTATACAGATTGCAGAATCACATCAGTTACACTTGCATTGATATATATATATATATATATATATATATATATATATATATATATATATATATATATATATATATTGCCATATTGGTGTCTGTTATATTCTGCTGCCTTTCCAATCTATACTATTCCCCCTCCCCTCCCCTCCCCTCTTCTATCTCTACCCCCTCTACTGCAGTTCATATCTCCCACGTGAATTATTTTTTCCTTTCCCCTCACTTCTCTTGTATGTAATTTTGTATAACCCTAAGGGTCTTCTTCCATTTCCATGCAATATCCCTTCTCCCCCCCTTTCCCTCCCAAATCTCATCCCTGTTTAATGTTAAACTTTTTCTCATGCTCTTCGTCCCTACTCTGTTCTTAGTTACTCTCCTTATATAAAAGAAGACATTTGGCATTTGTTTTTCAGGGATTGTCTGGCTTCACTTAGCATAATATGCTCTAATGCCATCCTTTTCCCTCCAAATTCTATGATTTTGTCATTTATTAATGCAGAGTAATTCTCCATTGTGTATAAATGACATATTTTTTTATTTTTGTTTTTTTCATCTTTCATACATTTGATTCAAGTGAGTTATGCGTTTCCATTTTTACCCCAAATACATATTGCAGAGTCACATCAGTTACACATTCACAATGTTTACATAATACCATATTAGTGACTGTTGTATTCTGCTGTATAAATGCCACATTTTTTTATCCATTCGTCTATTGAAGGGCATCTAGGTTGGTTCCACAGTCTTGCTACTGTAAATTGTGCTGCTATGAACATCGATGTAGCAGTGTCCTTGTAGCATGCTCTTTTTAGGTCTTTAGGGAATAGACCGAGAAGGGGAATAGCTGGGTCAAATGGTGGTTCCATTCCCAGCTTTCCAAGAAATCTCCATACTGCTTTCCAGATTGGCTGCACCAATTTTCAGTCCCACCAACAATGAAGAAGTGTACCCTTTTCCCCACATCCTCGCCAGCACTTGTTGTTGTTTGACTTCATAATGGCTGCCAATCTTACTGGAGTGAGATGGTATCTTAGGGTGGTTTTGATTTGCATTTCTCTGTCTGCTAGAGATGGTGAGCATTTTTTCATGTACTTGTTGATTGATTGTATGTCCTCCTCTGAGAAGTGTCTGTTCAGGTCCTTGGCCCATTTGTTGATTGGGTTATTTGTTATCTTGTTGTCTAATTTTTTGAGTTCTTTGTATACTCTGTATATTAGGGCTCTATCTGAAGTGTGAGGAGTAAAGACCTGTTCCCAGGATGTAGGCTCCCTATTTACCTCTCTTATTGTTTCTTTTGCTGAGAAAAAACTTCTTAGTTTGAATAAGTCCCATTTGTTGATTTTAGTTATTAACTATTGTGCTAGGGGTGTCCTATTGAGGAATTTGGACCCCACAGTATGTAGATCGTAGCCAACTTCTTCTTCTATCAGACGCCATGTCTCTGATTTGATATCAGGCTCCTTGATCCATTTTGAGTTAACTTTTGTGCATGGCGAGAGAAAGGGATTCAGTTTCATTTTGTTGCATATGTATCTCCAGTTTTCCCAGCACCATTTGTTGAAGATGCTTTTCTTCCTCCATTGCATGCTTTTGGCGTCTATATCAAATATAAGATAGTTGTAGTTTTGTGGATTGGTTTCTGTGTCCTCTATTCTGTACCATTGGCCCACCCGCCTGTTTGGGTACCAGTACCATGCTGTTGTTGTTACTATTGGTCTGTAATAGAGTCTGAAGTCTGGTATCGCTATACCACCTGATTCACGCTTCCTGTTTAGCATTGTTTTTGCTATTCTGGGTCTTTTATTTTTCCATATGAATTTTATTAATGCTTTCTCTATTTCTATAAGAAATGCCATTGGGATTTTCATAGGCATTGCATTAAACCTATAGAGAACTTTTGGTAATATCACCAATTTGATGATGTTAGTTCTGCCTATCCATTAACAGGGTATATTTTTCCATTTTCTAAGATCTTCTTCTATTTCTCTCTTTAGGGTTCTGTAGTTTTCATTGTATAAGTCTTTCACCTCTTTTGTTAGGTTGATTCTGAAGTATTTTATTTTATTTTTATTTTTGAGGATATTATGAATGGAGTGGTTGTCCTCATTTTTATTTCAGAGGATTTGTCGCTGATATGCAGGAATCCCTTTGATTTATGTGTGTTGATTTTATATCCTGCCACTTTGCTGAATTCATTTATTAGCTCTAACAGTTTTTTGTAGACACTTTTGGTTCTGCTAGGTATAGAATCATGTCATCTGCAAATAGTGATAATTTGAGTTCTTCTTTTCCTATTTTTATGCCTTTAATTTCTTTTGTCTGTCTAATTGCTCTGGCCAGTGATTCGAGAACTATGTTGAACAGAAGTGGTGAGAGAGGGCATCCCTGTCTTGTTCCGGATTTTAGAGGGAATGCCTTCAGTTTTTCTCCATTCAGAATGATGCTAGCCTGAGGCTTAGCATAGATTGCTTTTACAATATTGAGGTATGTTTCTGTTATCCCAAGTTTTTCTAGAGTTTTGAACACAAAGGGATGTTGTACTTTGTCGAATGCTTTTTCCGCATCTATCGAGATGATCATATGGTTCTTATTTTTAAGCCTATTGATGTGGTGAATAACATTTGTTGATTTCCGTATATTGAACCAACCTTGCATCCCAGGGATAAATCCTACCTGATCATGGTGCACAATTTTTTTGATATGTTTTTGAATCCGATTTGCCAGAATTTTATTGAGGATTTTTGCATCTAGGTTCATTAGAGATATTGGTCTCTAGTTTTCTTTCTTTGAAGTGTCTTTGTCTGGTTTAGGAATCAGGGTGATGTTGGCCTCGTAGAATGAGTTTGGAAGTTCTCCCTCTTTTTCTATTTCCTGACATAGCTTGAAAAGTATTGGTATTAGTTCCTCTTTAAAGGTTTTGTAAAACTCTGCTGTATACCCATCCGGTCCTGGGCTTTTTTTAGTTGGTAGTCTTTTGTTGGTTTCTTCTATTTCCTCAATTGATATTGGTCTGTTTAGGTTGTCTATATCCTCCTGACTCAATCTGGGCAGATCATATGACTTAAGAAATTTATCGATGCCTTCACTATCTTCTATTTTATTGGAGTATAAAGATTCAAAATAGTTTCTGATTATCTTCTGTATTTTTGAAGTGTGTGTTGTGATCTTGCCTTTTTCATTCTGTATGCTAGTAATTTGATTTCTCTCTCTTCTTCTCTTTGTTAGCATGGCTAAGGATTTGTCGATTTTATTTATTTTTTTCAAAGAACCAACTTTTAGTTTTGTCAATCTTTTCAATTGTTTCTTTTGTTTCAATTTCATTAATTTCAGCTCTGATTTTAATTATTTCTTGCCTTCTACTTCTTTTGCTGTTGTTTTACTCTTCTTTTTCTAGGATTTTGAGATGAAGTATGAGATCATTTATTGTTGGTTTTTTCTTTTTTTAAGGAATGAACTCCAAGCAATGAATTTTCCTCTTAGAACTGCTTTCAATGTGTCCCATAGATTCCCATATGTTGTTTTTGTGTTTTCATTTATCTCTAAGAATTTTTTAATTTCCTCTTTGATGTCTTCTATAACCCATTGATCATTCAGTAACCTATTGTTCATTCTCCAACTGATGTATGAATTTTCCTTCCTTCTTTTATCGTTGATTTTCAGTTTCATTCCATTATGATCAGATAAGATGCATGGTATTATCCCTACTCTTTTATATTGTCTAAGAGTTGCCCTGTGACATAATATATGATCTATTTTTGAGAAGGATCCATGTGCTGCTGAGAAAAAAGTGTTACTGCTTGATGTTGGGTAGTATATTCTATATAAATCAATTAAGTCTAGGTTGTTATTTGTTTTATTGTGTTCTATAGTTTCCTTATTCAACTTTTGTTTGTAACATCTGTCCAGTGGTGAGAGAGTTGTGTTGAAGTCTCCCATGATTATTGTATGGTGGCCTATTAGACTCTTAATTTTGAGAAGAGTTTGCTTGATGAACATAGCTGCACCATTGTTTGGGGCATATATATTTATGATTGTTATGTCTTGTTGGTGTATGGTTCCCTTGAGCCGTATGTAGTGTTCCTCTTTATCCCTTTTGATTAACTTTGGCTTGAAATCTATTTTATTTGATATGAGTATGGACACTCCTGCTTGTTTCCGAAGTCCATATGAGTGATATAATTTTTCCCAACCGTTCACCTTCAGTCTATATATGTCTTTTTGTATCAAATGCATCTCCTGTAGGCAGCATATTATTCGGTCTTGTCTTGTGATCCATTCTACTAGCCTGTGTCTCTTAATTGGTGAGTTTAAGCCATTAACATTTTGGGTTATTATTGAGATATGGGTTGTTCTTCCAGCCATATTTGTATATTTATGTTACTAAACATGGTTTGTTTTCCTTTTTGATTATTTCGCCCCCTTAACTGTCCTAACCCCCACTGTTGGTTTTCATTATTCTTTTACATTTCTTCTTCATGTAATATTTTGCCGAGGATGTTTTGAAGACATTGTTTTCTAGCTGAAAATTCTTTTAACTTTTTTTTTATTGTGGAATGTTTTAATTCATCTTTTATCCTGAAGCTTAATTTCGCTGGATACACGATTCTTGGTTGAAACCCATTTTTTTTCAGTGTTTGAAATATATTTTTCCAGTATCTTCTAGCTTTCAGAGTCTCTGTTGAAAGATCAGCTGTTATCCTGATTGGTTTACCCATAAATATAATCTGCTTCCTTTCTCTTGTAGCTTTTAAAATTCTCTTCTTATTCTGTATGTTGGGCATCCTCATTATAATGTGTCTAGGTGTGGATCTCTTATGATTTTGCACATTCAGCGTCCTGTAGGCTTCTAGAATTTGGGATTCTGTCTCATTTTTCAAGTCTGGGAAGTTTTCTCTTATTATTTCAATGAATATATTGCTCATTCCTTTGGTTTGGACCTCTATACCTTTCTGTATCCCAATGACTCTTAAGTTTGGTCTTTTTATATTATCCCATATTTCTTGGATGTTCTTCTCATGGTTTCTTACAGTCTTGCTGAGCTGTCTATGTTCTTTTCAAGTTGAAATACTTTGTCTTCATTGTCTGATGTTCTATCTTCTTAGTGTTCTACCTTGCTGGTATTATTTTCAATTGAGTTTTTAAGTAGGTTTATTGCTTCCTGCATTTCTAGGATTTCAGTTTGTTTGTTTTTTATTACCTTTATCTCCCTGTATAGTTGATCTTTTGCCTCTTGGATTTGTTTATGTAATACATTGTTGAAGTGGTCGAAGTGATCTTTCATTGTCTGATTTTTCTGTCTAATGTCTTCCTTGAGACTTCAGAACATCTTCAGCATGCATATCCTGAATTCTTTATCTGACATTCCATCTGCTGCAGCTATTACCTCTTCTAAAGTTGAGTTGACCTGCATTGCTTTTGGTCCTTTCTTTTCTTTTCTTTTCATATTGCTCGTGTTTCTTTCTGCTTAATGAAACTGTTGTGTTTTTAAATTTTTCCCCCTATGTAATTATGTTGCTCTTGTATAGTTGAAAAGTCTCCCTTGCAGAGGCGGGCGGCAGCTCTGCTCCTCCTCCAATTGGGGTGATCTGTCTACCACGCTGGTGGGCCCCTGGGACTGTTCTGCCGATCGGTCGCAGGTCTGCCAACCTTGGAGGCGCAGGCAGTGGCTCTGCTCTTCCCCTCCTCCAATTGGTATGACGTGTCTACCATGCCCGTGAACCCCTGGGCCTGTTCTGACGGTTGGTCACAGGTCTGCCTATCTTGCAGGCGCAGACGGCGACTCTGCTCTGCCCCTTCTCCAATTGGGGTGCCGTGATACCACGCCAGTGGGTCACTGGGCCTATCCAGGCGTGGGCAGCGGCTCTGCTCTACCCCTACTCCAATTGGGGTGATGTGTCTACCATGCCGGCAGCCTGCTGGGCCTGTTCCTCCGGTCAGTCGCAGGTCTGCCTACCTTGTGGGAACGGGCGGCGGCTCTGCTCTGCCCCTATTCCAAATGTGGTGATGTGTCTGCCGCGCCGGCAGGCCGCTGGGCCTGATCCGCTGGTTGGTCCCAGGCCTGCCTACCTTGTGGGTGTGGGTGGCAGCTCTGCTCTGCCCCTACTCCAATTGGGGTGTCGTGACTACCACGTCAGCAGGTCACTGGGCCTGTTCTGGGTGAGGGCCGCAGCTCTGCTCTTCCCCTACTCCAAATGGGGTGACGTGACTGCCACGCCGGTGGGCCGCTGGGCCTGTTCTGGGCTCGGGAGGCAGCTCTGCTCTGGCCCTCCTCCAAATGGTGTGATGTGTCAACCACACCAGTAGACCACTGGGCCTGTTCCGCCGTTCAGTCTCAGGTCTGTCTACCTTGCAGGCTCGGGCTGCGGCTCTGCTCTGCTTCTACTCCAAATGGGGTGACGTGACTGCCACGCCGCGGGTCACTGGGCCTGTTCTGGGCGTGGGCCGCGGCTCTGTTCGGCCCCCACTCCAGTTGGGGTGACGTGATACCACGCCAGCAGGTCGCTGGGCCTGTTCCGGGCGCGGGCGGCGGCTCTGCTCCGCCCCTTTGGCCTCCACAGTATTCAGCAGGACCCAGATGGAGAAGCAGTTTCTGCGGGTTCTTTATCCCTGCGCCAGAGCAGTTTCGGGAGCCAGAATTTGGCCTCTCCAAGCTTGGTGCATGCTCCAACAGGAGCAGGCTCCAAGAAGCAGTTTCCGCAGGATCTATAGCCCTGGGCCAGAGCAGCTCCGGGAACCGGAACTCGGCCGCTCCGGGTTCGGTGCGTGTTCCGATAGGAGCAGGCTCCAAGAAGCAGTTTCCACGGGTTATTTAGCACTATGTCTGAGCAATTTGTCTGCGAGATGCAGGCAAATGTCAGCCTGAAATTACCTCTTCTATAGCTGAAAGAGCTGCGATCAGTTGAAAACAGGGGTGGCGATGTCAGCTCTCCATTATGGTGGCCGCTGGCTTCTTCTGTGGTCTGACCGCAGTGGAGAACCGAAGTGGACCGTTTCCTTCGCCCATCTGAAACCCAGAATTCAGCTCTGAGCACAGCAAATGCACAGCTGCAGGAGCCTGCAGAATCAGCAGTGCTGTATCTCTGCTCCACTAGCTCATTGTTTCCCAGCGCGCGCCGCAGACTCGAACCACGGGGCAATTTGCTGAATAAGCAGCGTGACCCTCCGTACGACAGATCGCTCGCATTTGAGACCCCGAAGCTGATTCTCGTGGGATGAAAATCCTTCCACTAGGTTTTGGAGCACCCCAATTTTGCTGGAAATTCCTAACAAGGTAGCTTTTAGCCATTCTAACTCATTATTTTCCCTGACAGTGACGCGGTACACAGAGTTGATGCACTCCCTTCGCCACCATCTTCTCTTTTCCGTGTTTGTGGTTTTGTCTCATGTTCTGAGAATAGGTAGGAAAGGCAGTTTGTTTGGTTTTGAGTGGACTGTTTTTAATAAGTCATTTGACATGGAGAGTGTTTCTATGTCTGTGTATCTCACTTTTTCCGTCGTTGTAGATATTAGAAAAGTGAATGCATCAATGCATGTGTCCTGTCCAGTAGAAAGCATCCCATCACACATCCTGCCCAATTTATCAATGGACTGTGGCTTGCCTTATCGATTGGCAACACCTACTACTTTCCTTAGTTCCTGTTTTCTTCCTGAATTCTGGTCACTCTCCAGAATTGGCTCATGTTTTTTTGTCCAAGACATGTACCACCACCGAGCTCTGTGACATAGCCATGTACTGGATAGCTGAAGGGAATGGGGAGCATCTCAGAAAACTCAGATATCAGTGTGACCAGTAAAGTCTCAGTAGAGAAACCCTGCTTTGTTCCTTTTGCTTACCTACTGTTATGTTGACCTGAATGTCAGGAAGGTCTTTGCTTCAGGCCATCAGTTTGTTAAGCCTGAAGAAAACTGCTTTCTAATGGAAATTAATGGGCATTACCTGTGGCTCTTTGCTTAATTGCTTTAGAAAGGGATGTGTCTGAATCATCCTCTTTGCTCTGTGTGAGGCTGTGGCTTAGATTCTCAGCATCTGATGGATCTAAAGAAAGATCCCACGTGTGCATCCAAAACCAAAATGGCAAAAATTTCAGTCATTGTGGATGAAGCCTCATGCTTCCTCTGTAAGATTCCTGACCTCTATCAAGAAATAATAGGGATCCTTTGTGTCAAATGAGTTCTTCGAAGACCGGCAGAGGTGCTTGGGTTTTCACATGACTCCAAATCACATAAAGAATCTATACCTCACAGTCAGTAGGCCTCAAAATGGAGAAACAGAGCAGTATTAATGGCAGACCTATTTGATCAATCCTGGTTCACAGGTAGTGTGTCCAGGAAACCCTGACTTTAGGCAAATGAGGGGCAAGGGAACTTATTTAGGACACTGACATAGGCTGGGCCCCTTATGGAAACCTTCAGCCAAAGGTTATGATGAGTGTCTATATGGAAGAAGATGAGGGCCATGTGAGAGTGTTTTGGTTTTAATTGAACATGTTATTATCCCTAACCATACAGTGTTCCCTCAGTCTAAGTATTCAGAAGAGCAGGGACAGATTTGTTTTTACAATACAGGAATGTAAGGGATCTTCCACGTGCTGAAAACCTCAAAGGTCAATGCAGAAATGATCCCTGGAGAAGTTGTAGGCAGCTATGAAGGACCTGAGAAAGCAAAAGCCATCTTCCATGGCAAACAACCTGGTCAGAATGAAGGGTTGTGTCTGAATCAGACTCTCTCTTTTTAATGTAGAGGAGATGGACCAAACCAGGTTTAAGTGGAGAGCTGTTCCCGGGAGCCTATGTTTGGTATACCATTCTAACTTGTGAAAGTGTCTCAGGAAGTAGGGGCAGCCTCCATCTCATGGGACCCTTGGAAGCAACTGTTAGGACAAAGTGGTTGCCAAGGCAGTGACCTCATTCAGTTCCTGACAGAAGTGAACTGGCCTCACTTTCTTGGTGATGAAACTCTCTGAACTTGGTATCTAGGAAGCCAGGGACCCAGAGCCTGTCCGAGTCCTAGTCTCACTGGTCTCACTTGTTTGGATTTACCAAGGACAGAGTCATTCTTTCTTCGTACCTACTTATGTGAGGATGGCCAAATGCCAGAAGTACTCTGAAGAGGGGCATTTCCTAAGAAAGCAGGTAGTGGCTCAAGGCTGGCTCCTGACAACTTCATAGAGTTGGCCAAGGCGACCAGATCTGAGGCAGTACAGGCCATTTTGGGGGTACACAGTATGGCTCACCAGTCAGAGGACACTCCGGATAGTCACAGACCTACTTGGGGGAAGGAGTTAAATTTGTTGGTTTGGGTGGGGTTTGTGGTTTTGTCTCATGTTCTGAAAATATATAGGAAAGGTGGTTTGTTTGGTTTGAAGTGAACTGATTCTAGTAAGTTTTTTGACAATGCGAGTGTTTCTATGTCTGTGTATCACACTATGTTAGTGGTTGTAGACTTTAGAAAAGAGAATGCATCAATGGATGTGTCCTGTCTAGTAGAAAGCTTCCCAGCATTCATCCTGTTCAGTTTATGAATGGACTGCGGCTTGCCTTATCAATGGGCAACACCTTATATCTTCATAAGTTCCTGTATTCTTCTTGAATTCTGTCCACTCACCAGAATAGGCTCTTGGTTTGTGTCCAAGATATTACCACCTCCAAGGTCTGTGACATGGCCATGTACTGGATAGCTGAAGGGAATGGTGAGCATCTCAGAAAACTCTGATATCAGTGTGACCAGGAATGTCTAAGTGGAGAAACCCTGCTTTGGGCCTTGTGCTTACATATTGTTCTGTTGCCCTGAATGTCAGGAAGGTGTTTGCCTCAGGCCAAAACATTTGGAAGCTTGAATAAAAGAGTTTTCAAATGAAAATGAATGTGCATTTCCTGTGGCTCTTTGCTTAATTTCTTTGGAAAGGGATGTGTCTGAATCAGCCTCTTGGCCCTGTGTGAGGCTGTGGCTTAGATTCTAAGCACATGATGGATCTAATGAATGATCCCATGTGTGCATCCAAAATCAAAATGGCCAAAACAGCAGTCATTGTGGATGAAGTCTCTTGCCTTCCTCTATTAGGGTACTGACTTCCATCAAGTAAGAATAGGGATCCTTTAGGTCAAATGGGTTTTTCAAAGCCCTTCAGTGTCTTGCCCATTATGCTTGGGTTTTCTCATGCCTCCAATTAACAAAAAGAATCTAAATCCCACAGTCAGTAGGCATCAAATTGGAGAAGCAGAGCAGTATTAATGGCACGCCTATTTGATCACTCATGCTTCACAGGAAGGGCATCCAGGCCAACCTGACTTTAGGCAAATGAGGGCCAAGGCAGCTTATTTTGGAAACTGTCTTGGGCTGTGCCCCTCATGAAAAAGTCCAGCGAGATGTTATGATGAGTGTCTATATGGAAGAAGATGAGGGCCATGTGGGAGTGTTTAGATTTTAATTGTGAGAGATGACTGGTTCCACCTGGGTTAAATTCTTGTGTGATTCCCCTTAGAGACTCAGTTCTTAAACTGACCTCAGAGAAGTATTTCCATGAATTGTGTTAAGATTTAAGGAGGCCACGCATGAGAGCCACCCTTGGTAACTGAGATCTAGGCCCAGGGTGGCTTTACACAGTTCACTGGGAATCTCAGCCAGATAATTACATGATTTTATTCTGAAAGACTTGGCAGCCACATTTGAGAGTCAAAACACAAATGGACCTCACATTGTAGACCTCAATGGGCCTGGCTTCAAGTGACCTTTTGGCCACTCTTTGGGAATCCTTGCCTGTGTGAGTTCTCCAGAGCTTTAATTGAAATGAGCTTCCTCAACATTTAATGGTTTCTGAATGAATTGAAACCCACAATGCCTCCAACTTAATCCTTAAAAAAATGGTTACATAAATACCTTGAAATTTTTAAAATTCCCATGACCAGGTGGCACTGGAGAACCTTTGGATGTCCTGTTGCTGTTCATGAGTATACCAGACAGTGCCTTGATTGACTGGGTTTCCTGAAAATGGTGTAGAACAGAGATGCCAGGATGTGGGAGCCTGCTGAGTAGTGGGCCTAGAGCAGTGGTGGGCAGGTGTGTTATAAACATCAGTGGTACAGCCATGAGGATCTACCATAGGATTCCAAAGCATGTGACTGAATGGTGCAGCCAGCAGACCCTTCTATGTAAAGGCATCTTGTTATATGGAGAGGATTCAGGGCAATGTTCATAATCAGGTTCCTATGGTCAAGGGGGCAAGTTATGTGGATAGAAGCATCTTGGTGCATTCTCCTGCAGATGCTGACCCACTCACGTGACAGAACTTTCTCCAGCACTGTGTCCCAGTTGAACACCTTGTATTTCATGAAGAAAATACCAAACTCCCAGTGCAGCAGCAAGAAACACCATGAAAAGTGGAGGATGAACAAATTGCTACACAGTCTACAGGGGGAGACAATTAGTCCCCAGTGGCCACAGTTAACCTACAAAGAGAGAAACCAGCACTGCTGACTCATGTTCTTTGGAAAATAAGATGCCATGTCCTCCAGGTCACATAGATGCAGACCAAGCTTTGATGGTCTCACTAGAAAGAAGCTAAAAGACCTGAAAACAACATATATTTCAAGTGCCCAAACTCAGAGGCAGTTTCTCTGGAAGTCTTTAGGCCAGAAGAGCTCCATGTTTGTGGAGTGTTTACCATGTCCCTTACTTTTGGAAACTCCTCTACCACCTCCAAGGTTGTGAACTCCTGAGCATTTTCCATTGCATAAATGTATTCTCAGATTTTCTAATTCTTCTCCTCTAATTGGGACTTATTTGGGGCGAAGGTAATCTAAAGTCATTTTTCTGGATGAGAGTGAGAAGATTTTTGTGTAGCACATATTTACATACACATTGGATTCATTTTCAAAATTTCCATTTCAAATACTGAATCCCTGATACTAACCACTACCCTACTAGATTCTTAATACTAATCCTAATAAGAAGGAGTATAAAAACCAAAACAGAATAGAAATATAAGCAGTTCAACGTAGGCATGGTGTATTGTTGGACTTGCCTGTTGCATTATGTAGGCTAGGAGTTATAAATCTAGTCAATTTTCAGTTGAAATAGTTCTCCATGTATTTCTAAAGTTAACAAATATGTGAATTCCTGTCTCCCTTTCTCTGCAGACTATTCAGCACCTGTAATTTTATATGCACATATAGAATCCTACCTGGAATCTCACGTACATTCTTGTGAGGTGGCTTACTTGCCAGATACAAATTGTTAGAATAGTTCACTCTTCATAAACGCTGTTGGAACTGAAAATTCAACCAATGGGTGAATGTCCTATTTGAACAACTTTATACATAAATTCATGTTCAGTAAAATAAATATTTCTGATCTTTGGATGATATATATTTCATGGTCAATTTTGATTCGCATATATATTTCTACTTTTTAAAGTCGGTGTGTGTGTGCGTGTGTGTGTGTGTGTATATATATATATATATATATACTCTCCAGATTTTTCAAAATATGAAATATGTGTCTTATTATACACTCCCTAAATTAATTCATATTCATGTATGTGGATTTATAATCAACTTTTCACAAGATTATTCTCAGGAATACTCAAACACCTGAAATACATATTTGTTTTCTAGTACTGAGAACTATCTTCAGTGAATGGTGCATACAAATCCTTATATTTCTACAGTAACTTAGCAAGTCTAATATCAATGCAAATAGATTCCTATGGGACATGATGTGTTTTTTGAAATTCATTTTTATTCAACACTGGTACATTGCGATTTCTTAAGTTTATGCACATCATAGGATATATATTTCCTTCACAACTTCGCAAATTTATAGGCATTTGTTTCATTTTCAATCACTTCCTGCTTCAGAACACATGTATTCCTCCATGTTTCTTGAATGGTCTTTTCACTAGACATCTTTCCAAACACACTATTTTCGATTTCCCTACTCACATTTGAAGCAAAGCTCACAACCCTTCATGATGAACCATAACCCTAATATTACCATTAGATGTATAATTGGTTTTAATGAATGTATGTATACCAATATAAGATTCACTGTATATTTTCATATATCAATTCAATCCATTATTTAAAGTTGTAACCAGTTATACTATTTATTCACAGTATGGTCTGTTCATGAATTATCTCTATACTCATAGACACAGGGTACATCTATTTGTACCCCCACTACTTATGTATACATCTTCACATTTTTGCTCCCAGAAATTGTGGAAGAAATACTCATGTCACCTGATCTACACATACATGTTATCACAGTAATATTCTGGAAACAAAATGCAAAGGTCACACTTATGATTGTACCAAAGCCTAAATGGAAAGTGAGCATGGATTACTAAAAACATTCCTGTCCAGGTAGCTAATGCTCTCCAATGTCAATCCTATTGGTGAATATGTATTTGTTTCCTCCTAAATTTTATACTCAACCTCAAGCCTGTTGAAAATGTCTAATCTTATCACGCACTTTATACTTTGCCTGATATCGTAATGTCTCTATTGATATCTGCTTTCCTACATATTTTCTCAGTTTATCATTGTGACTGACTCTTCACATGTGCTGACATTTACATTCACTCTAACCGAAACGCTATTGCTAAAAAAATTTCGTCCAAATCCTATAATCACTATTCTTTCTAAACTTACCCAAACTCTTCCTATTCCTACCGACTATAGGTTTTTGACTGGATGTTCTCTTCGACATTCAATCATCCAAGGTACAAGGTTCTATGCCGTTGTATATGGATTAAACTGAGACATCTCTGAAGAATGTAATTCAAAGCTAAGTATCCCAATCAAGGTCCCAATGCCCTTCTGGGCTTCAAATCTTACCTAGATTTCTGTTTTCATACGTGTATTTTACCTATATATTCTTGTAAATATCGCACTTTCCCAATACCATTATTCATCACGCAGAATGATTTCTAATCCAAATCGAACCTGTTATTAACCCTAACCAAACACTGTTCCCTCAATGTAACTTTACAGAAGAGCAGGGACAGAGTTGGTCTTACAATACAGGAAGATATGGGATCTTCCACCTTCTGAGATCCTCAAAGTTCCAAGCAGAAGTGATCCCTGAAGAAGAGGTAGGCAGCTATGAAGGACCTGAGAGAGCAAAAGACATCTTCCATGGCAAACAACCTGGTCAGAATGAAGGGTTGTGTCTGAATCAGACTCTCTCTTCTTAATGTAGAGAAGATGGACCAAACCAGGCCTGTGTGGAGAGCTGTTCCCAGGTTCCTATGGTTGATATACCATTCTAACTTGTGAAACTGTCATAGAAAGCAGGGGTAGACTCCATCTCAAGGGAACCTTGGAAGCAACTGTTAAGACAAAGTAGTTCACAAGGCAGTAAACTCAGTAAACTCACTCAGTTCCTGAATGAAGCCACCTACCTCACTTCCTTGGTGAGGGAACTCTCTGACCTTGGGATCCAGAAAGACAGGCATCAAAAGCCAGTCACAGTTCCATTCCCAGTGGGCTCTGTAGTTTGGAATAACCAAGGACAGAATAAGTCTTCTTTGGTACCTACTGATATGAGAATTGCCAAATGCCAGGATAGCTCTGAAAAGGGGCATTTCCTGAAAAAGCAGGTAGTTGTTCACCACTGGCTCCTGACAACTTCCCAGAGTTTGGCATGGAGACCAGATCTGAGACAGGACAGGCTTTTCGGGGGGATATAGTATGGCCCACCAATCGGAGGACACTCCGGATAGTCACAGACCTACTTGAATGAAGGAGGTGCGTTTGTGGGTGTGTGTGTGATTTTGTGGTTTAGTCTCTTTTTCTAAGAATAGGTAGGAAAGGCGGTTTGTTTGGTTTGGAGTGGACTGTTTCTAGTAAGGCTTTTGACAAGGTGATTTTTTGCATGTCTGTGTATCCCACTGTGTTAGTGGTTGTAGACTTTAGAAAAGAGAATGCATCAATGGATGTGTCCTGTCTAGTAGAAATCTTCCCAGCATTAACCCTGCCTAATTTATGAGTGGACTGCTGCTAGCCTTACAGATGAGCAACACCTACTATCTTCCTAAGTTCCTGATTTCTTCCTGAATTCTGGTTACTCTCAAGAATAGGCTCATGGTTTTGTGTCCAAGATATGTACCACCTCCAAGCTGAGTGACATGGGCATGTAGAGGATAGCTGAAGGGAATGGCGAGCATCTCAGAAAACTCTGATATCAGTGTGTCCAGGAAAGTCTCAGTGGAGAAACCCTGCTTTGGGCCTTTTGCTTACCTATTGTTCTGTTGCCCTGAATGTCAGAAAGGTCTTTGCCTCAGGCTACACCTTTGTGAAGCCTGAAGAAAACAGTTTTCAAATGGAAATGAATGGGCATCACCTGTGCCTCTTTGCTTAATTGATTTGCAAATAGATGTGTCTGAATCAGCCTCATGGCCCTGTGTGAGGCTGTGTTGTAGATTCTCAGGACCTGATGGATCTAAAGAAAGATCCCATGTGTTCATCCAAAACAAAAATGACAAAAAGATCAGTCATTGTGGATAAAGTCTCTTGCCTTCCTCTGTTAGGTTCCTGACCTCCATCAAGTGAGAATAGGGATCCTTTGTTCAAATGAGTTCTTCAAAGCCCTGCAGAGGCTAGCCCATAGGTGTTTTGGTTTTCTCATGACTCCAAATCACATAAAGAATCTATACATGACAGTCAATAGGACTCAAATTGGAGAAGTAGAGCAGTATTTATGGCTGGCTTATTTGACCACTCCTGTTTCACAGAAAGGGTGTCCAGGCCACCCTGACTTTAGGCAAATGAGAGGCAAGGGAGCTTATTTTGGACAATGTCTTGGGGTGCGTCCCTCATGGAAACCTATAGCCAGAGGTTATAATGAGTGTCTATATGGAAGAAGATGAGGGCCATGTAGGAGTATTTTGGTTTTAATTGTGGTCATTTGTGTGGCTGATGGAAGAGATGCCTGGGTCCACCTGGGCTTGAACTCCGGTGTTATTCCACTTAGAGAAAGAGATCTAGAACTGACCTCAGAGAAGTATTGCCATGAATTGTGTTGGGATTTAAGGAGGCCACACATGAGAGTCGCCCTTGGAAACTGAGATCTAAGTCCAGGGTGGCATTTGACCGAGCACTGGGAATCTCCGCCAGGATATCACATGATTTTATTCTGAAAGATATTCTTCTACCACCTCCAAGGTTGTGAACTCCTGATCATTTTCCATTGCAGATATGTAGTCACATATTTACTAACTCTTCTCCTCTTATTTTGTCTTACTTGGGGCGAAGGTAATGTCGAGGCATTGTTCTACATGTGAGTGGGAAGATTTTTGTGTCATACAAGAAATTGTGTTTGGATTTTAGGAGGCCACGCATGAGCGTCACATTTGGAAACTGAGTTCTAAGCCCAGGGTGACTTTCCACAGAGCACTGGAAATCTCAACCAAGATATCACATGATTTTTTCTTAAAAAACTTGGCAACCATACTTGAGAGTAAAAACACACATGGTCCTCACATTGTAGACCTCAATGGGCTTGGCTTCATGTGACCATTTGGCCACCTTTGGGAAGTCTTGCCTGTGAGAGTTCTCCAAAGTTTCATTGAAATGACCTTCCTCATCATTTAATGGTTCCTGAATGAATTGAAATCCACAGTGCCCCCAACTTCAACCTTAAAAAATGGTTAGACAAATACCATGAAATTTTTGAAATTCCCATGAACAGGTGGCACTGGAGAACCTTTGCATGTCCTGTTGCTGATCAGGAGTATACTAGACAAGGCCTTGATTGAGTGGGATTCATGAAAATTATGTAGAACAGAGATGTCAATAAGTTGGAGCCTCCTGAATAGTGGGCCTAGAGCAGTGGTGGGCAGGTGTGTGATAAAACATCTGTGGTGGGACCATGTGGATCTGCCATTGACTTCCAAATGGCTTGTGACTAACATGGTGCAGCCTGCCGACCCTTCTATGTAAAGGCATCTTGTTATATGAAGAGTTTTCAGGACAATGTTCAGAATCAGGTTGCTGTGGTCAAGGGGACAAGCTATGTTGGATAGAAGCCTGGTTCTTGCAGTTCCCGGCAGACCATGACCCACGACACGTGACAGAACTCCCTCCAGCACTATGTGTCAGGTGAACTCAATGTATTTCATGAAGCAAATACCAATGTCCCAGTGAATCAGCAAGAAACAAGACGAAAAGTGGAGAATGAACAAATGGCTTCACAGTCCACATGGGGGGACACTTAGCCCCCAGTGGCCACAGTTTACCTACAAAGAGAGAACTCAGAACTGCTGCCTCAGGTTCATTGGAAAATAAAAAAAACAATTCCTTCATGTCACATAGATGCAGACCCAGCTTTGATGGTCTCACTACAAAGGAAGCTAAAGCTCCTAACAACAACATATATTTCAAGTGCCCAACCTCAAAGGCAGTTTCTCAAGAAGTCTTTATGCCAACAGAGCTCCATGTTTCTGGAGTGTTTACCCTCTCCCTTACTTTTGGAAAATGCTCTACCACCTCCAAACTTGTAAAAACCAGAGGATATTCCACTTTTCTAACCTTTCTCCTCTAATTATGTCTTACTTGGGGCGAAGGTAATGTCAAGGCATTGTTGTGGATAAGAGTTGGAAGATTTTTTGGTAGCGCATATTTGCATACACATTGGATTCTTTTTCTAATTTTCCATTCAAAATACTGAATCCCTGACACTAAATCATACCCTACTAGACTCTGACTACTAATCCTAATATGATGGAGAAAAATAACCCAAGCAGAATAGAAATCCATGCAGTTCAGAGGAGGCATGGTGTATAGTTTGACTTGCCTTTTGCATTATATAGGGTAGGAGTTATAAATCTAGTCAATTTTATGTTGACATATTTCTCCATGTGTTTTTAAATTTAACAAATATGTGAATTCCTGTCTCCGTTTGTCTGTAGCCTTTTCATCACATGTATTTTTATATGCACATATAGAATCCTACCTGGTATCACATGTACATTCTTGTGAGGTGGCTGACTTGGCAGACACAAATCATGAGAAGAGATCATTCCTCCTAAACGCTGTTGGAACTGAAAATTCAACCTATGGGGGAGTTCCGTAGTTGAACAACATTATACACAAATCCATGTTCAGTAAATTAAATATTTTTGGATCTGTGGACGATATATATTTCAACATGAATTTCGCTTGGCATATATATTGCTACTTTTTAATTTCTCTGTGTGTATATTTGTGTGTGTGTGTGTGTGTGCGTGTATCTATATATTATATATATATATATATATATATATATATATATATATATATATATATACACTCTACAGATTTTTCAAATTTGAAATATATGTGTCTAATTTTACACTCCCTAAATTCATTCATATTCATGTATGTGGATTTATAACCAACTTTTCACAAGATGATTCTCAGAAATATTCATCCACCTGAAATACATATTGGATTTCTAGTACTGACAACTAACATCAGTGAATGGTGCATACAAATCCTAATATTTCTAGAGTAACTGACCCACTTTAACATCAATCCAAGTAGATTTCTATGGGACATTATGTATATTTTTTGAGAGAGAGAGAGAGAGAGAGAGAGAGAGAGAGAATTTTTTATTATTTATTTTTTAGTTATTGGCGGACACAACATCATTGTTTTGTATGTGGTGCTGAGAATCGAACCCGGGTCGCACGCATGCCAGGCGAGCGCGCTACCACTTGAGCCACATCCCCAGCCCCATGATGTATATTTTGACGTTCATTTTCATTCAACACTTGTACATTATTATTTCTTCAGTTTCTGCACATCATAGAATGTGTATTTTATCCACAAGTTAGCAAAATCATGTGCATTTGTTTCACTTTCAATCACTTCCTACTTCAGAACACATGTATTCCTTTATGTTTCTTCACTGGTCTTTTTATGAGACTTCTTTCCAAACACATTATTTTCCATTTCCATGCTAATTTTGAAGAAAAACTCACACACACTTCATGATAAAACATATCCCTAATGTTACCATTAGATGTATAACTCATTAGAATGAATGATTCTATATGAATATAAGATTTTTTATATATTTTCCGACATCAATTCAATGCATTATTTAAAGTGGAACCAGTTATATTATTTATTCACAGTACTGTCAATTCATGCATTACTTCTATATTCATAGACACAGGGTACACCTCTTTGTTCCCCCAATACTAATTTATACGTCTTCAAAATATTGCTCCCAGAAATGGTGGAAGAAATATTCATGTCACCTGATGTACATATACATTTTATCACATTTTGAACACAAAATGCAAAAGTCACACTTATGATTGTACCAAAGGCTAAATAGAAAGTGAACCTGGATTACTAAAAACATCCATGTCCAGGTTGCCTAATGCTCTCAAATGTCAATCCTATTTGTGACTACATATTTGTTTCTTCTTAAGATTATATATTGAAACTCAACCCTGTTGATAATGTCTATTCCAATCACTCACTTTATACTTTGCCTGATTTTGTAATGTCTCTATTGATATCTGCTTTCCTACATATTTTCCCAAGTTCATCATTGTGACTGACACTTCACATATGCTGACATTTACATTCACTCTCTAACCGAAACCCTATTGCTAAAGAACTTTTGGTCCAAATCGTATACTCACTCTTCTTCCTAAACCTACCTACTATATTCCTAATCCATCCGACTATACCTTTTTGACTTGATGTTCTCTTCTATATTCAATCATCCAAATAAAGGTCAGGCAAGCGTCGGAAGAAGAGACCACCAAATGTCTATCTCATGCAGTAACAAAGGGATTATTGGGGGTCCAGAATGCTGGAGCTCAGAGCTCACTTGAATAGAGCAGAGAGTCCTGAGAACAGCTTAAGCAGAGCTTATATACTTTCCTTTGAGAGCGCAGGGAGGGAAGTTTTTGATGTGTCACGGCGAATGGGTAGTTTGCGTGCAACCGGGTGAGGGAGTACATTCCGCAGTTTGGCAATTAGGAACAGCACATTCTGGGAACAAGATTGGCAAACATTTCTCAAGATTTCAACAGTGTTTTGTTTAGCATACAGAAAAACAGAAAGTGACAAGTATATATTTTATTAAACTTTCATTCACCACGTCTTCTTCTGGCTACTTTTAATCATAAAAGTGATCATTGGGGGGTGTCACATTCTATTTCTGCTAGTGGGGTATTACCATAAGTTAAACTTGTCCAATTTGTGCTTAGAGAAAAGAAATTGCATGGTTGCGCAAACAGGGTTTTGTAGTTAGCAATAATATGAGGATTATTATTGGACTGGCCAGGGTTGATAAATGCATAGTTAACCAGGGGGACTGTGTGAACCAAGAATCAAACCACCCTTTTTGGGCCTCTGTCTCTCGTTGACGCTATTCAATTCATCTTTTTAATTTACTCATAGATTTTTTTACAACTCCAGTATTGTCGGCGTACACACAATATTCTTCCATCAATGCAGAACAAAGGCCCTCTTTTCTCATGAAGTGGAGGTCCAAACCTCGACTGTTTTGTTAAACAACTTCACAGAGAGAGGTTAAAGATTCCTGCAAAGCTGTGATGGAGGTTTCTAATATCTTTAAGTTTTGGTCTATTGCTGTTTCTATTTGGGTCATTTGTTTTGTCCCATGGACCAAGGCAGTGGTTCTTGTGCCCACCCCTTCAGCAACTCGTATTCCTAATAGGATGGCTAAAGTGAGGGATATATGTTCCCAGTGGAACCAGGTTTTATGTCCCCCTATTTGATCTTCATGCGTAATAATAGAGCACTCTGGGAAACATCTGCACCATTACACAATTAATCACATCTGTTGACCATTTCATGAAAACATAAGCAATGTTTAAGTATATAGAATTATGCTGTTGTAGGGACCGACAAAACAAGGCACCTAAGATAGTACCAAAGACAGGGAAACAGTCCTATTTGGTTGCAACCAGATTTAGGGGGCATTACTTCTGTTGTAATCAATTAATCCCGTGATACCCAAGTTTAGGTAGTTTCAGAATTTTGTATCCAACATGTAAGCGAAGGGGCTCAGAAGTTCACAGCCTGCAGAAGTTTACAAAAAGCAGGTTTTTTCTGTTTCTTTCCTCTGTTCTGGGCAAGTTAACTTTTCAAGGACACCTGGGTGAGGAAGAGCTTTTTATTCCCTTTATTGTTTCCCACTGCCATCTGTTACCATGGAGCCCAGTTAGTATCTTCTTTATCTTACAATTGTAGCCATCTCTGTGAATCCCCAGCTCAAGGCCAGAGGCCTTCTTCACATATTTTGTGAAAAACTAGTAAGGGGGTGTCTAGCTTAGTAGTGCTGATTTTTTTTAGACAGTTGCCTAGTAGAACAGGGCAACATGACAAGAGGAACTTTACCTACATTGAACTCATTTATAGGGACTCTTTTGCTGAAAGTCCTAAAGTCAGCCATGGTGAAGATTTCTGGAGAAGGCCAGTTAAGACTTTTCTGTGGGCCTGGTACAGAGGGGGAAGACGGGGAACGCGTGGCTGTGAGCAGCTCCGTGTATCTGAGAATGAGGTAGGAGAGATGTAAAACAATAATGGGAAAGAGGTTTGGGATTTTTTCAACAAATCTTGAGCAGTAGAACAGGTAGAGCAGAGGGGAAGACGGGAGTTAGTATCCCAAAAAGCCTGTGAGGGACTTTAAATTCTTCATAACCTGTTTTCAGTGATGACAATGCAACTTTAAAGGCCATTTTCATTACATCTTGGATAGGGGTCTGAGGGCTCCCCTCAGCTGGTTTGAGCTTTGGGTTAGCTGGTAAGAGGACCTGGTGGGACCCTGTGCTGGCACTGACAGGAGAAGAGAGGAGTGAGGGAATTGTGGGGTAGCTCAGTACCTGCTCCCTCAGCAAGGGGGCAATGGTCTGAGAACCGGCAGATGTTCGGCCTTTGGTCTAGTAATTGGAGGGGCGAAATCAGGTTGCTGATGTGGGAATAACAGCAGAGAGTCTGGAGCAGAAGGCTGCGGGTGAGGATCGATTGGAGAAGCATTGTTCAGGATATGAGCAAAGGAGGGAAAAGGCCTACACGTAGGGGAATCTCTTTTCACCCTTTTCAGCACTTGTAGAAGTTAAAAAGGTCAGGCAGAATTTGAGGATCTAGAGACCCCTCTGGGAGCCATCGGTTTTTGTTGTCTAATTGGTAATATGGCTAATTCTGTGTACAGAATTTGATGAGGAGTTTGGGTTCAATCAGGCAGTCCCTGTATGCTCACATCCCCATGACTTACAGAAGAAGTCGGCTTTCCCCCCACACAGTCATGACTGTTTGTGGCTTTGATAGTCAGCCGGGCAAACATGGTAATCTAGGCTAGCCCACCTGCATCTGGCTCGTGCGTCCCTACATCCATAATATTTGTTTCCATTATCTATGGTATGAAAGGGATTTAATGGAATTTTAATGGGATCCTCTTCATCAGGGATATCCCAATAGGAAAGACCTATAGCCAGCTGACAAATGTCTGGGTGGAGAGATGGCCACCAGGTCCCTAAGTGGGCTGTATGCGAGATGCAAATACTTCTTGTCCAGTAGTATTTGTGATCAGCCATTGCTGCTGAACGGGATGATGAGGGTTAGGACTACTGGTGGTCAAGGGGAGAGTCTATAGCCTTATCCACACGGCAAATACACAATTTGAAAGGGTTACCAGGCTTTTCCAGTTTCCAGCCAGAGTCTGGACAGGGTGCAGGCTTGAGATGAGAGGTATGGATCCAGGAAGTGATTCTGTCTACCTTTACTTCTGTAGGTGTAATAAAGAGCACCTGCTGTGGTCCTTTCCAGCGGTGTTCCAGGGATGACACCTGATGTCCACTTACATAGACAAAGTCTCTTACTTGATATTGATGTTGAGTCCCCTCGTCCCCAGGTTGGTAGGCAGTGGCCATCTGGTTTCACAGGTATCCCTGAGTTCTTTCAAGAGCTTTAAGTCTGTCAAGCAAGGGGGTGTCTAAGGGATCATTAGGTCTTAGAGCTGGGGTTAGGTCCCTTACTGGAGGAGGGGGCCCCATAGAGAATTTCATAGGGGGTGAAGTTACACAAAGATACAGAGGGAGTATTTCTTGCATGAAACAGTGCATAAAGCAGGAGCATAGTCCAATCTTTTTTGCCAGTCTGTAAGTTTAATTTTGTTATGGTCTCGATAATGTTTCTATTCATTCTTTCTACCTGTCCTAAACTCTGGTGTCTATAAGCACAATGTAACTTCCAATTAATCCCCAGGGTCCTGGCTAACCCCTGACCTACCTGGGCCACGAATGCCAGTCCATTATCAGACCCTATTACTTTAGGCAGGCCGTACATTGGGAAAATATCTTCCAGGATCTTCTTGACCACCATTTGCGCTGTTTCTTTTTTTTTTTCTTTTTTCTTTCTTTCTTTCTTTCTTTTTTTTTCTTTTTTTTTTTTTGATGGGGAAGGCTTCAATCTATCCTGAAAATGTATCTACAAAGACTTGGAGATATTTAAGTCCATAACTTGCTGGCTTAATTTCAGTAAAGTCAACTTCCCAGAATTGTCCTTGTCTGTTTCCTGCAGGAAGCTTGGAAGGGTAAGCATTAACCAATTGATGGACCCAACAGGCTTTTGTTACCCATTCAGTTATTACCTTTCGCTATGAGTCAGTTAGTGGAAAACTCTGTTCTTGATACTTCAGGAATGAATGCAGTTTCTTTGAACCAAGGTTAGTGAGTTGATGTATATTTTCTACTGATATATTTAGAGCCATGACTAAAGGAGCTTTTACTGAAGGATTTAGAAATTCCACTTGGGAGCCTTCAGAACTAAAAGTTATTTTAGCCTGGAGCTTTGTGTGCAGATCTCTGCCCATCAATGTGGCAGGGCATTCATAGGTTACTAGGATGGAGTGATGGATTTTTTGTTTCCCCTGGTCCAAGGTCCTCTTAGTTGTCCAAGCCTGATGTTTACTGCCATTAGGCCCTTGAATTAGAGACCTTTTACTCGATAGAGGGCCCATTGGGGCCTTAAGGTCTGAGTATATTGCCCCTGTATCTATTTCAAAGTTTATTGGGGTCCCCTGACTTCAAAAATTACCCTGAGCTCGGGGAGAGGATCTGAGCCCCAACTTTCTTAGTCATCCTCCAGAGTCAGAATGTCTGGCTGGTGTGGCTGTCTCTTTCTAGGGCATTCTTTAGCCCAGTGTCCTTTTTCTTTTCAGTAGGCCCATTGATCTGAGGCTAGGGGTGGCCTCTAGTGTGGGCCCAGGTATCCCTTCCGGTCTCTATGTTTCTTAATTTCTGGCCTATTTTTTGTTGTTACCAGGACCTTAGTCAATGCCTTAGTCTGTCTTTTATTTCTTTTATCCTCCCTTTGCTCCCTTCTCTTCCTCAGTTTCTCTCTTATAGTATACCTTCTTGGCTTCTCTGACTAAATCTCTCAAAGTCATATCTTGTAATCCATCTAAGCATTGTGACTTTCTTTTAATATCCAGGGCAGCTTGCCCAATAAAGGCCATCGTGAAAGATGCCTTTTGATCCTGTGCCTGAGGATCGAAAGGAGTATATCTCCTATATGCCTCCATAATTCCCTCTAGAAACATAGAGAGAGATTCATCAGGCCTTTGAATAATCTCTCTTACCTTGGCCAAATTAGTTGGTCACCTAGCAGCCACTAAGATACCCGCTATTAGAGCCCGGCGATAAGTGGACAGTTGCTCCCTACCTTGAAAGGTGTTGGGGTCCCAGTTGTGTCGGTTCAAGGAAAAGCTAGCTTTGAATATGTTGGGAAGTTGTTGTCCGTCACCCATCTGGTCCAAGGATATTTTTTTCTAGCTTGCAGGAGGATTCTCATTTGTTCCTCTGTCATGAAGAGCGTCCCGAGGAGGTGTGGGCAGTCATCCCAAGTAGGCTGGTGTGAAAACATTAATGAGTCAACCAGATCTGAGAGCCGGTGGGGTCTTTGGTAAAAGGAGGATTGTTATTCTTCAAGTTTTATAGGTCTGAAAAGGAGTAAGGCCAGTACTGGTAGGCTTGCATTTTTACACCATTGCCATCGTCAATCATTGGCACATAGGGACTGAGGTGGAGCATCATGGGAGTTCCAGGGTTTTCAATCATTTGCCGCTGGGGAGTTCCTTTAGCCCGGCCAGCTTCCTCCAGGGTAGGAGGGGCTGTGTGTGCCGCAGGGGAGTTATCTGGAGGGCGCTGGGCTGGCTTAGCTTCCTCCAATGGCGGAAAGGCTGAGTCAGCAGCAGGGAAATCACTTAGAGGGTGTTGGGGGTTGGGGTACAAGGGGAGGGGATAAAGAGGGGAAGGAGAGTCCAGTAGAGTCAAATCTTGTGACTGAGGGAAAACAGAGGGTAGAGGAAGAGGAAGAGCAGAGGGTTTGAGAGACATGGGGGAAAGAGAAAGAGTGGGGGCACGGGTAAGAAAAGGCTTCACCAATGGAGGAGATTTGCAGAGGTCCTGCCAAGTTAAGATATATGGCTGTTGATTTGGATGGCTAAGTGGCCCTGGCTGAAAGACTATATCTCTGACTTTTTAAATTAGCGGAATTAGAAACATCTTTCTAGGGGCCATCTGAATCCAAAGGTGGGCCATTCTGAGGCACAGAGAACCTGCCAGGTCCAGGGTTTTACTGAAAAAGAAAGATTCTGAGCCCTTAAGCAGACTTTGGTGCAGTGATCAAGGGTCAGAGACAGAGGCATTGATGTGCTCTGTCCCATAATGAAAGATAAACAAACAGTAAAAGCAACAACACATGACACAGACAAGACAAGACAATAAAGACAGAAATTGGACGTCCAATACTGAGACCAGGACTGAATAGCCAACAAAACCCGATGGGCTGGCAATACCGAGTCTGAAACAAAATATCAATTAGTCAAAGAGACTATTGCTCCTCGATTTCCCGAGTCCTCTGTGGCGTCCCCCAGGGATGTGGCCTGTGGCTCTGTGACACAACTGTCAGCCACCCTCCGAAAGAGCTCATGCTCTTCATTGACAGCCATTTTGCCAAGCCCTAACCTGATACCTGAAACCAGATAGAATCACCTTACTTACCCTGAGAGGAACCCTTTGGGGTCTCTTGTCTACCGCTGCCAGATCTCGGTGGAACCACCATATGAAAGGTCGGGCGAGAATCGGCGAAAGAGACCACCAAGAGACTGTCTCATGGAAAAGCAAAGGGTTTATTGGGGGTCCAGCATGCTGGGCCTCAGAGCTCACTTGAATAGAGCAGAGAGCCCAGAGAACAGCTTAAGCAGAGATTATATACTTTCCTTTGAGAGCGCAGGGAGGGAAGTTTATTGATGGGTCTGGGCGAGTGAGCGGTTTGCGTGCACCCGGGTGAGGGAGTAAATTCTGCAGTTGGGCAGTTGGGGACAGCACATTCTGGAAACAAGTTTAGCAAACAGTTCTCAAGATTTCAACAGTGTTTTGTTAAGCATACAGAAAAACAGGAAGTGACAAGTACTTATTTTATTAACCTTTCACTACGGACTGTACTTTGCCAGATTTCCTAACGTCTTTATTTATATGTGCTTTCCTACATATTTTCCAGAGATCATCATTGTTACTAACTCTTCACATGTGCTGACATTTACATTCACTCTATACCTGAAACCCTATAGCTAAAGAACTTTTGTTCCAAATCCTATACTCACTCTCCTTTCTAAACCTAACAAATATCTTCCTAATCTTAACGACTATCCCTTTTTGACTGGATGTTCTGTTTGACAATCAATCATCCAAGGTACAAGGTCCTATGCCAGACCTGCCACTGACCGGCAGAAGCAGCCCAGGTGTCCGTGGGTGTGGTAGATATGTCTCACCAATTGGAGGAGGTGCAGAGCAGAGCCGCCACCCATGCCTGCAAGGTACGCAGACCTGCGTCCGACAGGAAGAACAGGCCCTGCGGCCGGTCAGCGTGGTAGACAGATCACCCCAATTGGAGGAGTAGCACAGCTGCCGATCGCCCCAGCAATGGAGACTTTTCCACTACACAAGAGCAATATAAATATATAGGGGGAAAATTTCAAAAACATAACAGTTTCACCAAGCAGAAAGTAACGCGAGCAGTATGAAAAGACAAGGAAAGAAAGGACCATAAGCAACGCAGGTTAACTCAACTTTAGAAGAGGTAGTAGCTGCAGCAGATGGAATGTCAGCTAAAGAATTCAGGATATACATGCTTCAGATGATCTGGAGTCTCAAGGAAGAAATTAGACAGCAAAATCATACAATGAAAGATCACTTTGACAATGAATTACATAAAAAATCAAGTATCCAAAGATCAACTATACAGGGAGATAGAGGTTATAAAAAACAAACAAACAGAAATCCTAGAAATGCAGGAAGCAATGAACCAACTTAAAAACTCAATTGAGAATACTACCAACAGAGTAGAAAACTTAGAAGATAGAACATCAGACAATGAAGACAAAGTATTTCAACTTGAAAAGAACATAGACAGAATAGCAAGACTGTTAAGAAACCATGAGCAGAACATTCAAGAAATATGGAAAAACATAAAGAAACCAAAGTTAAGAGTCATTGGGATACAGGAAGCTATAGAGGTCCAAACCAAAGGAATGAGCAATCTATTCAATGAAATAATATGAGAAAACTTCCCAGACTTGAAGAATGAGACAGAATCTCAAATCCTAGAAGCCTACAGGATGCTGAATGTGCAAAATCATAAGGATCCACACCTAGACACATTATAATGAAGATGCCCCACATACAGAATAAGGAGAGAATTTTAAAAACTACAAGATAAAGGAAGCAGATTACATTCAGGGGTAAACCAATCAGGATAACAGCTGATCATTCAACACAGACTCTGAAAGCTAGACGATCCTGGAATAACATATTTCAAACAGTGAAAGAAAATTCCAATCAAGAATCATGTATACAGCGAAATTAAGCTTCAGGATGGAAGATGAAATTAAAACCTTCCATGATAAACAAAAGTTAAAAAAATTTGCAGCTAGAAAACCATCTCTTCAAAACATCCTCGGCAAACATTACAGGAAGAGGAAATGGAAAATAAAAATGAAACCAACAATGGGAGGTAGGACAGTAAAGGGGGGAAAATAATCAAGGAGGAAAACAAACCATGTTTAGTAACATAAATAAACAAATATGGCTGGAAGAACAACACATATCTCAATAATATCCCGAAATGTTAATGGCTTAAGCTCACCAATTAAGAGACACAGGCTACTAGAATGGATCACAAAACAAGAACCAACAATATGCCACCTAAATGAGACACATTTGTTAGGAAAAGACATACATAGACTGAAGGTGCAAGGTTGGAAAAATCATGTCAGTCATATGGACTTCGGAAACAAGCAGGAGTGTCCAAACTCATATCAAATAAAATAGATTTCGAGCCAAAGTTAATCAAAAGGGATAAAGAAGGACACTACATACTGCTCAAGGAAACCATACACCAACAAGACATAACAATCATAAATATATATGCCCCAAACAATGCTGCAGCTATGTTCATCAAACAAACTCTTCTCAATATCAAGAGTCTAATAGACCACCATACAATAATCATGGGAGACTTCAACACACCTCTCTCACCACTGGACAGATCTTCCAAACAAAAGTTGAAAAAGGAAACTATAGAACTCAATAACACAATTAATGACCTAGACTTAATTGACATGTATAGAATATACCACCCAACATCAAGCAGTTACACTTTTTTCTCAGCAGCACATGGATTCTTCTCAAAAATAGATCATATATTATGTCACAGGGCAACGCTTAGACAATATAAAGGAGTAGAAATAATACCAGGCATCTTATCTGATCATAATGGAATGAAACTAAAATCAACCATATAAGAAAAAAGGAAAAATCATTCATCACTTGGAGAATTATCAATAGGTTACTGAATGATCAATGGGTTATAGAAGATCAAGGAGGAAATTAAAAAAATTCTTAGAGATAAATTAAAACACAGACAGAACATATCGGAATCAATGGGACACATTGAAAGCAGTTCTAAAAGGAAAATTCAATGCTTGGAGTTAATACCTAAGAAAAATAAAAAAAAAAAACAACAACAAATAAATGTTCTCATACTTCATCTAAAATCCTAGAAAAAGAAGAGCAAAACAACAGCAAAAGATGTAGAAGGCAAGAAATAATCAAAATCAGAGCTGAAATTAATGAAATTGAAACAAAAGAAACAATTGAAAAAATTGACAAAACTAAAAGTTGGTTCTTTGAAAAAATAAATAAATTTGACAGACCCTTAGCCATGCTAGCGAAGAGCAGAAGAGAGAGAACTCAAATTACTAGCATACGGGATTAAAAAGGCAATATCACAAGAGACAATTCAGAAATACAGAAGATAATCAGAAATTATTTTGAATTTTTATACTCCAATAAAATAGTAGAAGTGAAGACATAGATAAATTTCTTAAGTCATATGATCTGCCCAGATTGAGACAGGAGGATATACACAACCTAAACAGACGAATATCAATTGAGGAAATAGAAGAAACCATCAAAAGACTACCAACTAAGAAAAGCCCAGGACCGTATGGGTATAGAGCAGAGTTTTACAAAACCTTTAAAGAGGAACTAATACCAATACTTTTCAAGCTATTTCAGGAAAAATGCAAAAATCCTAAATAAAATTCTGGTGAATAGGATATGAAAACATATCAAAAAAATTGTGCACCATGATCAAGGGATGCAAGGCTTGTTCAATATACGGAAATCAATAAATGTTATTCATCACATCAATAGACTTAAAAATAAGAACCATATGATCATCTCGATAGAGGCAGAAAAAGCATTCAACAAAGTACAGCATCCCTTTATGTTCAAAACTCTAGAAAAACTAGCAATAACAGGAACACACCTCAATATTGTAAAAGCAATCTATTCTAAGCCTCAGGCTGGGATCATTCTGAATGGAGAAAAATTGAAGGCATTCCCTCTAAAATCTGGAACAAGACAGGGATGCCCTCTCTCACCACTTCTGTTCAACATAGTTCTCGAAACACTGGCCAGAGCAATTAGAAAGACAAAAGAAATTAAAGGCATAAAATTAGGAAAAGAAGAACTTAAATTATCACTATTTGCAGATAACATGATTCTATGCCTAGCAGACCCAAAAGGGTCTACAAAGGAACTACTGGAGCTAATAACTGAATTCAGCAAAGTGGCAGGATATAAAATCAACACGCATAATTCAAAGGCATTTCTGTATTTCAGCGAAAAATCCTCTGAAATGGAAATGAGGACAACCTCCCCATTCACAATATTCTCAAAAAAAAAAATACTTGGAAATCAACCTAACAAAAGAGGTGAAATATTATACCATGAAAACTACAGAACCCTAAAGAGAGAAATAGAAGAAGATCTTAGAAGTTGGAAAAATATACCCTGTTAATGGATAGGCAGAACTAACATCATCAAAATGGAGATATTACCAAAAGTTCTCTAAAGGTTTAATGCAATGCCAATCAAAATCCCAATGGCATTTCTTGTAGAAATAGAGAAAGCAATCATGAAATTCAAATGGAAAAATTAATGACCCAGAAGAGCACAAACAATGCTAAGCAGGAAGTGTGAATCAGGTGGTATAGCGATACCAGACTTCAAACTATACAACAGAGCAATCGTAACAAAAACAGCATGGTACTGGTACCAAAACAGGCGGGTGTACCAATTGTACAGAATAGAGGACACAGAAACCAATCCACAAAACTACAATTATCTTATATTTGATAAAGAGGCTAAAAGCATGCAATGAAAAAAGGATAGCATCTTCAACAAATGGTACTGGAAAAAATGAAAATCCATATGCAACAAAATGAAACTGAATCATTTTCTCTCGCCATGCACAAAAGTTAAATCAAAATGGATCAAGAAGCTTGATATCAAATCAGAGACACGGCATCTGATAGAAGAAAAATTTGGCTATGATCTACATACTGTGAGTTCGGGCTTCAAATTCCTCAAGAGGACACCCATAGCACAACAGTTAATAACTATAATCAACAAATGGGACTTACTCAAACTAAATTTTTTTTCTCAGCAAAAGAAACAGTAAGACATGTAAATAGGGAGCCTACATCCTGGGAACTAATCTTTACTCCTCACACTTCAGATAGAGCCATAATATCCAGAGTATACCAAGAATTCAAAAATTAGACAATAAGATAACAAATAACCCATTCAACAAATGGGCCAAGGACCTGAAGAGTCACTTCTCATATGAGGACATACAACCGATCAACAAGTACATGAAAAAATGCTCACCATCTCTAGCAGTCAGAGAAATGCAAATAAAAACCAACCTAAGATACCATCTCACTCCAGTAAGATTGGCAGCAATTATGAAGTCAAACAACAACAAGTGCTGGCGAGGATGTGGGGAAAAGAGTACACTTGTACATTGCTGGTGGTACTGCAAATTGGTGCAGCCAATTTGGAAAGCATTATGTAGATTTCTTGGAAAGCTGGGAATGGAACCACCATTTAACCCAGCTATTCCCCTTCTCGGTCTATTCCCTAAAAACCTAAAAAAGAACATGCTACAGGGACACTGCTACATCGATGTTCATAGCAGCACAATTCACAATAGCAAGACTGTGTAACCAACTTATATTTCCTTCAATAGATGAATGGATAAAAAATGTGGCATTTATACACAACGGAGTATTACTCTGCATTTAAAAATGACAAAATCATATAATTTGCAGGGAAATAGATGGCATTAGAGCATATTATGCTAAGTGAAGCTAGCCAATCCCTAAAAACAAATGCCAAATGTCTTCTTTGATATAAGGAGAGTAACTAAGAACAGAGTATAGACTTAGAGCTTGAGAAAATTAACATTAAACAGGGATGAGAGGAGGGAAGGAAAGGGAGAGAGAAGGGAAATTGCATGGAAATAGAAGGAGACCCTCAGGGTTATCAAAATTACATACAAGAGGAAGTGAGGGGAAAGGGAAAAATAATACAAGGGGGACAAATGAATTACAGTAGAGGGGTAGAGAAAGAAGAGAGGAGGGAAGGGGTGGGGAGGGGGGAGGGTAGAGGTTAGGAAAAGCAGCAGAATACAACAGACACTAGTATGGGAATATGTAAATCAATGGATGTGTAACTGATGTGATTCTGCAATCTGTATATGGGGTAAAAATGGGAGTTCATTACCCACTTGAATCAAAGTGTGGAGTATGATATATCAAGAACTATGTAATGTTTTGATCAACCATCAATAAAAATTAAAAAAAAAACAAACTTTGGTGAATGGTGCACACGAATCCTAATATTTCTACTGTAACTGACCCAGTTTAACATCAATGCAAGTAGATTCCTATGGGACATGATGTGTATTTTGATGTTCATTTTTATTCAACACTAATAAATTACTATTTCTTCAGTTAATTCATATCATATTATAATATTTCATCCACAAGTTAGCAAATTTATCGTCGTTTTTTTCAATTTCAATCACTTCCTGCTTCAGAACTCATGAATTCCTCGGTGTTCCTTGACTGGCCTTTTCATGAGACTTCTTTCCAAACACATTATTTTCGATTTCCATAATCACTTTTGAAGCAAAACTCACACAAACTTCATGATAAACCGTACCCTAATATTGACATTAGGTGTATAACTGGTTGTCATGAATGATGCATATCAATATAAGATTTCCTATGTATTTTCAGATATCAATTCAATCCATTATTTAAAGTGGAACAAGTTATATTATTTATTGAAATTAACGTCTATTCATGCATTATCTGTATATTCATAGAAAGAGGGTACACCTCTTTTTACCCCCAATGCTAATTTATACGTCTTCAAAATACTGCTCCTAAAAATGGTGGAAGAAATAATCATGTCATCTGATCTACATATACATTTTATCACAGTAATATTCTGGAAACAAAATGCAAAGGTCCCACTTAGGATTGTACCAAAGCCTAAATGGAAAGTGAACATGGATTACTATCAACATCCATGTCCATGTTGCCTAATGCTCTAAAATGTCAATCCTATTGGTGACTACATATTTGTTTCTTCCTAAGATTATATATTCAAACTCAATCCTGTTGAAAATGTCTTATCTTATCACTCACTTTTTACTTTGCCTGATTTCCTAATGTCTCTATTGATATCTGCTTTCCTACAAATTTTTCCCAGTTCATCATTGTGTCTGACTCTTCATATGTGCTGATATTTACATTCACTCTCTACCCGAAAAAATATTGCTAAAGAACTTTTGTTACATATCCTATACTAACTCTACTTGCTAAACCTAACTACTATCTTCCAAATGCTACTGACTATCCCTTTTGACTGGATGTTCTCTTCCACATTCAATCATCCAAGTTTCAAATTCCTCTGCCATTGTATATCGATTTATTTGAGACCTCTGTGCAGATAGTAATTCAAAGCTAAATATCCCAAACAAGGGCCCAATGCCCTTCTCGGATTCAAATCTTACTTTAATTTCTGTTTTCATACATATATTTAACCTCTATATTCTTATAAATATCGCAGGTTCTCAATACCATTATTCATCCAGCAGAATGATTCCTAACCCAAATTGATCATGATATTAGCCCTAACCATACACTGTTCACTCAATCTAACTTTACAGAAGAGCAGGGACAGATTTGTTCTTACAATACAGGAATGTAGGGAATCCCCCACCTGTTGAGAACCTCAAAGTTCCATGCAGAAATGATTCCTTGAGAAGATGTAGGCAGAAATTAAGGACCTGAGAGACCAAAAGTCATTTTCCATGGCAAACAACCTGGTCAGGATGAAGGGTTGTGTCTTAATCAGCCTCTCTATTCTTAATGTAGAGAAGATGGACCAAACCAGGTTTGTGTGGAGAGCCGATCCCGGGTGCCTAAGGTTGATATACCATTCTAAGTTGTGAAAGTGTCAAAGGAAGTAGGGGTAGCCTACATCTCATGGGATCCTTGGAAGCAACTGTTAGGACAAAGTGGTTGCCAAGGCAGTGACCTCATTCAGTTCTTGAAGAAAGTGACCTACCTCACTTCCTTCTTGATGGAACTTTCTGAACTTGAAATCCAGGAGGCCAGGCACCCAGATCCAGTCCCAGTCCCAGTCCCAGTGGTTTCATTTGTTTGGAATCACCAAGGACAGAGTCAGTCTTCTTGGTACCGACTGATGTGAAGATGGCCAAATGACAGGAAAGATCTGAAGAGGAGCCTTTCCTGACTAAGCAGGTAATGGCTCACTGCTGCCTCCTGACTGCTTCACAGAGTTGGACAAGGAGACCAGATCTGAAACAGGACAGACCATTACCGGGGAACATAGTATGGTCCACCAGTCAGAGGAAACTCCAGACAGTCGTAGCCCTACTTGGGGGAAGGTGGTGCCTTTGTGAGTGTGGGTGTGTGGTTTTGTCTCTGTTCTGAGAATAGGTAGGAAAGGAGGTTTGTTTGGTTTGCAGTGAACTCTTTCTAGTAAGTCGTTTTACAAGGTGAGTGTTTCTATGTTTGTGTATCCCACTGTGTCCGTGGTTTTATACATTAGAAAAGAGAATGCATCAATGGATGTGTCCTCTCTAGTAGAAAGCTTCCCAGCATTCATCCTGCCCAATTTAAGAATGGAGTGCGGTTTCCATATGGATGGGCAACACCTACTACCTGTCTATGACCCTGTTTTCTTCCTAAATTCTGGCCACTCTCCAGAATAGGCTGTTGGTTTTGTGTGCAAGGTATGTACCACCTCCAATCTCTGTGACATGGCCATGTACTGGATACCTGAAAGGAATGGCCAGCATTTCAGAAAACTCAGATATCAGTGTGACCAGGAAAGTCTCTGTGGAGAAAACCTGCTTTGGGCCTTTTGCTAACCTATTGTTCTGTTGCCCTGAATATCAGGATGTCTTTGCCTCAGGCCACTTCTTTTGGAAGCCTGAAGAAAACAGTTTTCAAATGGAAATGAATGGGCATCACCAGTGTCTCTTTGCTTAATTGCTTTGGAAAGGGATGTGTCTGAATCAGCCTCTTGGCCCTGTGTGAGACTGTGGCTTAGATTCTCAACACCTGATGGATCTAAAGAAAGATCCCATGTGTGCATCCAAAAGCAAAATGGCAAAAAGTTCACTCATTGTGAATGAATTCTCTTACCTTCCTCTGTTAGGATCCTGACCTCCATCAAGTGAGAATAGGGATCCTTTGGGCCAAATGAGTTCTTCAAATCTCAGCAGAGGTGCTTGGGTTTCCTCATGACTCAAATTCACATAAAGAATCTAAACCGTAGGGTCAGAAGGCCTCAAATTGGAAAAGCCGAGCAGTATTAACGGCAGGTCTATTTGATCACTCCTAGTTTACAGGAAGTGTGTCCAGGCCACCTTGACGTTAGGCAAATGAGGGGAACAGGAGCTTATTTTGGACACTGTCTTGGGCTGTGCCCCTCATGGAAAACTCCACACAGAAGTTATAAGGAGTGTCTATATGGAAGAAGATGAGGAAAATGTGGGAGTGTTTTGGTTTTAATTGTGGTCATTTGTGTGGCGGTTTGAAGAGATGCCTGGTCCACCTGGGTTTGAACTCTGGTGTGATTCCCCTTAGAGACTGAGTTCTGAAACTGATCTCAGAGAATTATTGCCATGAATTGTGTTGTGATTTTAGAAGGCCACGTATGAGAGTCGCCCATGGAACCTGAGATCTAGGCCTAGGTTGGATTTCCAAAGAACACTGGGAATCTCAGCCCGGATATTACATGAAATTAATCTTAAAGATTTGGCAGCCATATTTGAGTTTCAAAACACACATGGACCTCACATTGTATATCTCAATGGGCCTGGCTTCATGTGACGTTTTGGACACTCTTAGGAAAGCCTTGCCTGTGAGAGTGCTCCAGAGCTTTCATTGAAATTAGCTCTTCACCATTTAATGGTTCCTGAATTAATTGAATCCCTCAGAGCCTCAAACTTCATCCGTGAAAAATGGCTAGAAAATTACCATGAAATTTTTCATATTTCCATGATCAGATGGCACTGGAGAACCTTTTGATGTCCTGTTTCTGATCCTGATTATACCAGACACTGCCTTGATTGACTGGGTTTCATGAAAATGGTGTGGAACAGATATACCAGTAAGTTGGAGCCTGGTGAGTAGTTGGCCTAGAGCAGTGGTACACAATTGTGTGATAAAACATCTGTGGTGGGGCCATGTGGATCTGCCATTGGCTTCCAAATGGCTTGTGACTTACATGGTGCAGCCAGCAGACACATATATGTAAAGGCATCTTGTTATATGGAAAGGATTCAGTGCAATGTTCAGAATAATGTTGCTATTCTAACGGGGGCAATCTATGTGGGATAGAACCTTGGTTGGTGCATTCTCCTGCAGACCCTGACTCACCACACCTTAAAGAACTCCCTCCACCACTGTAATTCATTTTAACTCTTTGTATTTTGTGAAGCAAATACCAAACTCTCAGTGGAGGAGCGAGAAACACCACGAAAAGTGGAGGATGACCAAGGGGCTTCAGAGTCCACACTGAGAGACACTTAGACCCCAGTGGCCATAGTTTACCTACAAAGAGAAAATTCAGCACTGCTTCCTCATGTTCATTGGAAAATAAGAAACATGTCCTCCAGGTCACATAGATGCAGACCCAGCTTTGATGGTCTCTCTACAAAGGAACTAAATCTCCTGACAACATCATATATTTCAAGTGCCCACCCTTAGAGGCAGTTTCTAAAAAAGTACTTAGGCCAGCAGAGCTCCATGTTTGTGGAGTGTTTACCCTGTCCTCCAGGTCACATAGATGCAGACCCAGCTTTGATGGTCTCTCTACAAAGGAACTAAATCTCCTGACAACATCATATATTTCAAGTGCCCACCCTTAGAGACAGTTTCTAAAAAAGTACTTAGGCCAGCAGAGCTCCATGTTTGTGGAGTGTTTACCCTGTCCCTTACTTTTTGAAACTCCTCTACTACCTCCAAAGTTGTGAACTCCTGAGCATTTTCCATTCCTCATATATATTCACAGATTTTCTAACTCTTCTCCTCTAATTGTGTCTTACTTGAAGAGAAGGTAATGTCAAGGCATTGTTCTGGATGAGAATGGGAAGATTTTTGTGTAGCACATATTTGCATACACATTGTATTCAATTACCTATTTACCATTAGATATACTGAATCCCTGACATGAACACATTCCCTACTAGACTCTGACTACTAATTCTAATATGATGGAGAAAAATAACACAAACAGAATAGAAATACAAGCAGTTCAGAGGAGGCATGTTTTATAGTTGGAGTTGCCTTTTGCATGATATAGCGTAGCAGTTATAAATCTAGTCAATTATTTGTTGAAATAGTTCTCCATGTGTTTTTAAAGTTAACAAATAAGTGAATTCCTGTCCTTCTTTCTCTGTAGCCTATTCAGCACACGTATTTTTATATGCACATATTGAATCCTTCCAGGTACCACACGTACATTCTTGTGAGGTGGCTGACTTGGCAGATACAAATTGGAAGAAGAGATCACTCCTCCTAAACACTGCTTGAACTGATTATTCAAATGTGAGTGAGCTTCCTAGTTGAACAACATTATACATAAATCCATGTTCAGTAAAATAAATATTTTTGTATCTGTGGATGATATATATTTCATGGTGAATTTCGTTTGCATATATATTGCTATTTTTAATGTCTCTGTGTGTGTGTGTGTGTGTGTGTGTATACACTCTCAAGATTTTTCAAAATATGAAATATGTGTCTTATTATACACTCCCTAAACTCTTATAAATTTATTTGATGCTTGGGAGGAAAGATTTTAGAAGGGAAGGGAACAAGTCACTAAAGAGAATGAGAGTAGGCAGGTAGAATTCAAGGAAGGGGAAATAAGAAAATGGAAAGGAAATGAAAAGACAATAGAAAAAAATAGAAAATAAAGAAAGAAAATAATTTTTTTTAAAAAATGATAATGATAATATAAAATTAAGAGTTAAATTTAAAAAAATAATAACAAAAAAATAAAAAATTAAAAAAATTAAAAACATTTTAAAAAAGTTAAAGAACAACAACAAAAAAATGAAAATGGAAGAAAACAAAACAAACAAACAAAAAAAAAACCCAAATTAAAATAATAATAATAATAATAAATGCAGTCATAGATTGCAATAAACTTCTCTTCCAGTAGGTGGAGCTGTGCCCACTGGGCCAAGCTTCTCCTCTCAATAGGTGGGAACCAATCACTGTGCAGCAGCTCTTCCTCCCAGACTGGGTGGTTGTTCAATCCTGAGTGCCTAGGGCCTTCTCTTGTGTTTCCTCAAGCCAGGCCCCGTTCACCTGTGACACTCACCACAATACTGGCTACATGCCAGGTCTGCTGCTCCTGGGAGCCCAGTTTTCATGAACACCTGGGCACACTCTCCTGTTTGTCTCCCTCAGACCCTAAGTTTGTAGAGCTTGGGCCTGAGAACCCCCAGCAAATTTGTTTGCTCTCCGGAAGCCATGCCCCCGGAAGCTGGAGCAAGAGACCTCAATTGTCAGCACTGGTGGGAGCAGTGGCCTGGAGGTCTGCGCCACGAGTCCCGTGCCACTCCTAATTCCCTCGGTCTGGCTATCATGCTCAAGGGAGAGCTGGGAGGGGCCCTTAAGATTTCCCCACCAGTTCGCAAATTTATAGGAATTTGTTTCACTTTCAATCACTTCCTGCTTCAGGACACATGTATTCTTCCATGTATCCTTACTGGTCTTTTCATGAGACTTCTTTCCAAACACATTATTTTCAATTTCCATAATCACTTTTGAAGCAAAACTCACATAAACTTCATGATACATTATAACTCTGATATTACCATTAGATGTATAACTGGTTGGAATTAATGATTGCATACCAATATAGGATTTCTTATATATTTTCAGATAAAAATTCAATCCATTATTTAAAGTGGAACGAGTTATATTATTTATTCACAGTATGGTCTATTCATGCATTATCTCTATATTCATAGACGCAGTGTACACTTCTTTGTACCCCCAATACTAATTTTTACGTCTTGAAAATATTGCTCCCTGAAATGATGGAAGAAATACTCATGTCACCTGATCTACTTATACATTTAATCACAGAAATATTCGGAACACAAAATGCAAAGGTCACGCTTATGCTTGTACCAAAGTCTAAATGGAAAGTAAACATGGGTTACTAAAAACATCCATTTCCAGGTTGCCTAATGCTCTCAAATGTCAATTTTATTGGTGACTACATATTTGTTTCTTCTTAAGATTATATATTCAAACTCAACCCTACTGAAAATGTCTAATCCTATCCCTCACTTTATACATTGCCTGATTTCATAATGGCTCTATTGCTATCTGTTTCCTACATATTTTTCCCAATTCATCATTGTGACTGACTCTTCACATGTGCTGACATTTACATTCACACTCTAATCGATAACCTGTTGCAAGTAAACTTTTGTTCCTAATCCTATACTCACTCTTCTTTGTAAACCTACCGACTATCTTCCTAATCCTACCGACTACCCTTTTTTTGACTGAATGTTCTCTTCTACGTTCAATCATGCAAGGTACAAGTTCTTATGCCATTGTATATTGATTTATCTGAGACCTCTGTGCAGAATGTAATTCAATCCTAAGTATCAGAATCATTGGTCCAATGCCCTTCTGGGCTTCAAATGTTACCTAGATTTATGGTTTCATACTTATATTTCACATATATATTCTTGTAAATATTGCAGTTTCAAATACCATTATTCATTCTGCAGAATGATTCCTAAACCAAATCCAACATGTTATTGACCCTAAACATACACTGTTTCCTCAATCTAACTTTACAGAAGAGCAGGGACAGAGTTGGTCTTACAATACAGGAATGTAGGGGATCTTCCACCTGCTGAGAACCTCAAAGGTCCATGCAGACATGATCCCTGGAAAAGAGGTAGGCAGCTTGAAGGACCTGAGAGAGCTAAAGTCATCTTCCATGGCAAACAACCTTGTCAGGATGATGTGGTGTGTCTGAATCAGCCACTTTCTTCTCAATGTAGAGAAGATGGACCAAACCAGGCCTGTATGGAGAGCTGTTCCCGTGTGCTTATGGTTGATATACCATTCTAACTTGTGACAGTGTCACAGAAATTAGGGGCAGCCTCCATCTCATGGGACCCTTGGAAGCAACTGTTAGGACAAAGTGTTTGCCAAGGCATTGACCTCATTCAGTTCCTGAAGGAAGAGACCTACCTTACTTCTTTGGTGATGGAACTCTCTGAACTTGGGATCCAGGAAGCCAGGCACCCAGAGCCAGTCCCAGTCCCAGTCCCAGTGGGCTTACTTGTTTAGGTTTAATTTTTCCAATGACAGATTCTGTTTTTCTTGGTACCTACTGATGTGAGGATGGCCAAATGCCAGGAGAGCTCTGAAGACGGGCCTTTCCTGAGTAAGTAGGTAGTGGCTCACCGCTGGCTCCTAACAACTTCACAGAGTTGGCCAAGGAAACCAGATCTGACACAGTACAGGCCATTTTGGGGGAACATAGTATGGCCCGCCAGTCAGAGGACACTCTGGATATTCACAGACTTACTTGGGGGAAGGAGGTGCCTTTGTGTTTGTGGGTGTGAGTTTGTGGTATTGTCTCATTTTCTGAGAATAGGTAGAAAAGGTGGTATGTCTGGTTTGCAGCGGACTGTTTCTAGACAGTCGTTTGACAAGGCGAGTGTTTCTATGTCTGTGTATCCCACTGTGTCCGTGGTTGTAGACATTAGAAAAGAGAATGCATCAATGTATGTGTCCTGTCTAGTAGAAAGCTTCCCAGCATTCATCCTGCCCAATTTATGACTGGACTGCAGGTTGCCTTATCGATGGGCAACACCTACTATCTTCCTAAGTTCCAGATTTCTTCCTGAATTCTGGCCAGTCTGCAGAATAGTCTCATGGTTTTGTGTCCAAGATAGGTACCACCTCAAGCTCTGTCACATGGCTATGTACTGAATAGCTGAAGGTAATGGCGAGCATCTTAGAAAACTCAGATATCAGTGTGACCAGGTAAGTCTCAGTATAGAAACCATCCTTTGTGCCTTTTGCTTACCTATTTTTCTGTTTCACTGAATGACAGGAAGGTCTTTGCCTCAGGCCACCCCTTTGTGAAGCATGAAGAAAACAGTTTTCATATGGAAATGAATGGGCATCACCTGTGGCTCTTTGCTTAATTGCTTTGAAAGGGATGTGTCTGAATCAGACTCTTGGCCCTGTGTGAGGCTGTGGCTTAGATTCTCAGCACCGGATGGATCTAAAGAAAGATCCCATGTGTGCATCCAAAACCAAAATGGCAAAATTCAGTCATTGTGGATGATGTCTCTCTCCTTCCTCTATTAGGTTGCAGCCATTCATCAAGTGAGTATAGGGATCCTTTGGGTCAAATAAATTCTTCCAAGCAATGCAGAGGTGCTTGGATTTTCTCATGATTCCAATTCACATAAAGAATCTAAACCCCACAGTCAGTAGGCCTCAAATTGGAGATGCAGAGCAGTAGTAAAGGCAGGCCTATTTGATCACTCCTGGTTCACGGAAATGGTGTCCAGGCCACCCTGACTTTAGGCAAATGAGCGCCAAGGGAGCTTATTTTAGACACTCTCTTGCACTGCACCCCTCATGGGAATCTCCAGCCAGAGGTTATAATGAGAGTCTATGTGGAAGAAGATGAGGGCCATGTGGGAATGTTTTGAGAGTGAGAGTCCCCCTTGGCAACTGAGATCAAGGCCAAGGCTGGCTTTCGACTGATCACTGGGAATTTCAGGCAGGATATCACATGATTTTATTCTGGAAGACTTGGCAGCCATAGTTGAGATTCAAAACACACATGGACCTCACATTGTAGACCTCAATGGGCCTTGCTTCATGTGACCTTTTGGCTACTCTTTGGGAAGCCTTGCCTTTGAGAGTTCTCCAGAGCATTCATTGAAATGAGGTTCCTCAACATTTAATGGTTCCTGAATGAATTGAAACACACAGTGCCTCCAACTTTATCCTTGAAATGTGGCTACATAAATACCCTTAAATTTTTGAAACTCCCATGACCAGTTGGCACTGGAGAACCTTTGAATCTCCTGTTGCTGATAATGAGTGTACCAGACAGTGCCTTGATTGACTGGGTTTCATGAAAATGGTGAAGAACAGAGATGCCAGTAAGTTGAGACTGCTGAGTGGTGGGCCCAGAGCTGTGGTGTGCAGGTGTGTGATTAAATATCTGAGGTGTGGCCACGTGGAACTCCAGTTGACTTCCAAATGCCTTGTGGCTGACATGGTGCAGCTAGGAGACCCTTATATGTAAAAGCATCTTGTTATATGGAGAGGTTTCAAGGAAATGATCAGAATCAGGTTGATATGGTCAATGGGAAAGCTATGTGGGATAGAAGCCTGGTTAGTGCATTCTCCTGCAGTCCCTGACACACCACATGTGACAGAACTCCCTCCAGCACTGTGTCCCAGTTGAACTCCTTGTATTTTGTGATGTAAATACCAAACTTTCAGTGCAGCACCAAGAAACACCACCTAAATGGAGGATGACCAAATGGCTTCACAGTCCACACGGGGAGACACTTAGCCCCCAGTGGTCACAGTTTACCTACAAAGAGAGAATTAAGCACTGCTGACTCATTTTCATTGGAAAATAAGAAACTATGCCCTCCAGTCACATAGATGCACACCCAGCTTTAATGGTCTCACTAGAAAAGAAGCTAAAGCTCCTGACAACAGCATATATTTCAAGTACCCAACCTCAGAGGCAGTTTCTCAAGAAGTCTTTAGGCGGGCAGAGCTCTATGTTTGTGGAGTGTTTACCTGTTAGACCAGGATGTAAGAAACAAACACTGACTCGAATTAAAATCAAATTAAAGCAAGCTTATTATTTCCACCAACTGGGCTGCCTCTCCCTCCCAAAATGGCGGGAACAAGAGAGCAACCACATCTTTCCTACAGCCCAGCTTTATAGCCCAGAAAGTTACACAAAAGTGGGGTTACAGATAACAGAACTCTTACAAGCATCACACTAATGGTAGTTTACATTTTTTTTTTGCTAGCCCCAACATCAAAATTTATGAGGACCATTAGAGCCTCAGAGAGGGTCATTGTCTGGCCACGGAAAGCCAATATTTATGAGGTGTGACTAAATTTTCAGAGAGGGCTGCTATCGGGTCAGAGAGCCATGCATGGGTGAGTTCAAGGCATGGGCAGGCATTCCAAGCAGGTTCAGAATTTGCAGTAATTTATAGTAAAGCCAAAATGATCTTTTCATGGCTTTGTTGCAAGATGGCTCCCAATTTTAATAAAAGATAAGGTTGGGTCTATCATTCCACCCTTTTTTTATGTGTCCCTTTCAAATCTTTGATAGGGTAGGGGAAGAGCACTGAGGAAATTTTAATCCCTCGGGTAACAGACTCCAAAAATTTAGAATTCACCGAAAACCGGTCTCCCTGATATTACCTGACTTAATTAATTACTTATATTGATAGTCTATTTATTTTTGTCTCCATTGGTGTAAGTAGAGAGTCGTCTCTCATTTTGGCTTCTTTTGAGCTGAGAGAGGGTGACGTGAGGGTGCATGGTGTGAGGGACATGAGTTGCCTTTTTGAAGTCAGTTGAGGGACATGAGTTGCCTTTTAGAAGTCAATTCGTTTTGAAGTCTGGTTGGGGAAGAACAGGTTGTAAAGTCATCTGGGGATGGGTTCTTCAATGAGAGAAACAAAAAACATGCGTACTGAATAAATGTTGCAGCAGCTGGAACATGTCACTGTATGAAGTTTCCTCACCAATCTTTAATATCCCCAGTTATCAGGACTGTCAACTTAATATTTAACATTTATTGTACAATTGTCCCTCACCATAAGATACAGTTTAATAATTTAATGTCATCTGATCTTGCAAAATCCTTTCACTAGTATGACCTCTGTGTCTAATAGAGAAACATTTAATTTTGTTACTCAGGGCTGGATAATCGTACTAGCAAACACCAAGCCTACCTGTGTAGGTTAGGAATATCTGTAGGCCTTAAACTAAAAACTTCTGCCTCTGGTAGCTCCTCCTGATAGTCTCTCTTTATAGTTATCAGGCATTCCTGTCTGAGAATCCTTCTTTGTACCCTCCAGTCTTACTTATTTTGGGAGGCTAACATAAAGTGTATACGTAAAAATATTATTATTATTATTATTATTATTATTATTATTATTATTGTTGTTGTTATTATTATTATTATATAAAGTACACAGGAATGGATGTATTTTGCTTTCAACTGTCTTTTCTAAGTGTTTAAGATGAAGCAGTCAAACTGACTTTTGTTTCTATCTATTGTTAACAGTCAGCTGAGCTTTCATGGGAGTCATTCCTGGGGAAACTTGAGAGCAGCTTCTCAGTTCTGCTAGTGCCATTTGCGCTAGGTGGGTCCAGGTCTTGCTTGACCATGTGGCTTCTCTCGGAAGAATCAGGGATGTCTCCCTTCTCTGATGGCTCTCCTCTTTGTAGCAAATGCACTGATTGGCTTTATGTTCTCCAGTGGTCTCATTAATCTCCCTGATCAGGAGGTTATGTGGCCCAGAGTTGCAAAGCTCTTAGAGAAGTCCCCTGTTTCCTGGATTCAGACTGACTCAGTGGGCAAGAGCCAAATATTGGTTTTCTTGGCCCTTTTCTCTTAAATTTAATTTTAAATCCTAATCTGAAACAACCAGCAAATAAATTTTAACAGCCTGTTAATGTCTATAACTTTATAATAATTTATATTTTATTAATTGCGATCTTATTATTCTGTCTGTCTTGTAGGTGATGACTTATTATCTTAAATTAACCCATGTTCTGTTCTTAAAGCAACACGTCTGTAAAACACCAACAGGAAATCATTAGATCACTTATAAGGAAATTACAAAATAAAAATTTTTAACAAGAGTAAAAATACTTAGTTCATGTAATAGCTACCCTGAATTTTTTGGGTGAGTTATACATTATATCCCATTTTTGAGATCCTATTAATCTTGATAGAAAAAAAAACCTTTTGAATATAACTTTAAATGAAATAAATCTGACCTACTGCTTTCGTAGTCATTCTCACATGTAGTAAGATGGGACACAGAGCCTTATCTCAGGCAAGGCAGGGCTCTTTATAAATCTTAAGTGTTTTAGTGCTAAAGCTGATCTTTGTTTTTTTAAATATCATTTTACAAAGTTTACACAAATTGTTTGAGGTCACATGAACATTAGCTAACACCATATGATATCACATTTAAAACATGAATTAAAGAACAGCTGGAAGTTTTTAACCTTTACATAGATTAGGGTATCATTAACTTAAAAATATATTTAAATTGTTCCACAATGTAAAAAGTAACATAAAACTTTACATATCTTATTGATAACAGTTAAATAAATCCCCAATATATATTTTATTTACCATACAACTTCAGAACACCAGCTTGATATAATGCGTACTTATACAGACTTTAGTATATCAATCAGATATCAAACAAAAGTACTCATGAATGAGTAATCCCATATCAAATTTACTTTACTTATTTATCAAAATATTAGAAAAATGTACTGAACAGTGTAAACCATATTTATTGGTTGAAGGAAAAGTCCTAGAACAAAGGCATATCAGACCATTTGTAGACATTAATATTTTATTAGATATTTGAACACCTAGAAAAACTTGTAAGCTTAAATTTAAAGACATTTATATTTATCTGTTATCCAATTTATAATTGAAACATTTAAATCACGTGAATTAAAGATCTTTGGATCCACTTTTTAAAATTGTTTTTATGAGTGATTTTTTAATATAAGTGTTTATTATATATGTTAATTTGTGTATCATATATATGATATATGGACATATGTATATATATAGACATGCAACACATAACAAAAGTGTGCACACATAATAATAGTGAAGGCCTTGTAGCTTTTAACAGGTGAAATCTCCATTGCAATGTTTTAAAAATTCCACAGTTGGTCAAAGATAGAACTGATCAGAAAAACATTAACCTAGGTCTGTAGGATCAAAATCATGAGCTCAAAAAATAAATAAAGAATCTATGGAAAAAATAATGAGTCCTAGATAAAATGACTGGCCAGTGATTAGTAAATACCACACAACATACCTTTTTTCCCCTTAGGCCTCATATCAGTCTTCTTTTGAGTTTACAGGCTTCTTTCATTTGCATTTGAAAATAAGTCCTGGGTGAGGTCTGGAAAGAGCAGGAAAAAATGGCTATTCTGAGCAGACACCTCAGACCTAAGGCATTTTAACCATAATTTTCTGGTTAGGATGTTGAAAATTATGATACAAGTTTAAAATACAATTCACAAAATTTTATATAATTACAAGTTGTTTTGTCAACAGATACCATACTATGATTCAGTATCCTTGTCCAAATTAATGCACTGGCACACACAGTGACATTTTTCCAGGCTACCCAATTCAAAATTCGTGAAAAAAAGACTGAATGATTGGGAAGTTACTTGCCAACTTGGAAGTAGAGTTCTTTAGTTTTCCATCCTAAGTATTTAAGTTCTTTGGCATGAATTATCTGAAATCATAAACTAAACAATTACCTAAACCCGACTTTTAACTGCAAGATTGTGCAATGCTTCAAAAACCCATTCAGATACCAGATTGTTACAATGAAACATCATCATTTAGACACACATTCAGCTAAGATCATTCTCAAAAAACAATTTATAATATCAACAGATTATTTCACATGTCTTAAAGGGCCAGAAAAAAGCCACAAGACAGAAACAAAGGAACTCCAGACTATGTCTGACAGACAGAAGCCTTTACAACAGAGCATATAAGAGAAAAATCTCCTACACCAGTGGCACCACAGATGTCCCCACAAGGGGACCAGATGTTTTCACAGCGGAGCAACCTGAAATGTAAATCCAAGGGTCTCCATGGTGACTTTACTGCATTTAGTGTCCCCTTTTTCTTTTTCTCTTTTTTAAGAGATCAGAGGTGGCATAATCCTTGCAGTGCAGGGGACGAAGGAGGGAATTCCCTGAAGCAACAGGGCTTTGGCAGATGCTGGGAGTCCCTCAGTCCCTCCTTTTACTTACAGGATTAGCTCTTCTGTTTTGGTTCCACCCCAAGCATGCTCCATCTCCTAACATTTCAGTAGTCAGCTCTTAAAAAGTTCTGGGACGGGGGGGGTATCAAAATTTTTAACATAAAGTTCGGTTCCTGAACTTGAAACCAATTAAAGCCAATTTAATAATGAGGACAGGGTTTTGAGAAAAATAAAATGGGAGGTTTATTGCTTTGCTAACAAAGGAAAAACAAGGGGACTCTGCCCAAAGGTTGTGACTCTCTTGATCTGGAGGCACCAGGGGTTTTTAAGGAGTTTCACTTGTTAACCTGGGATATACTCAGTTCTTCGTTCCCCAGCAGGCATTGCCATCTGGAGTGGGTGTGCTCCAGGCAGCCAGTTAGGGGCTTCTCTCATCTTGCTTAACAAAGGGTGGTAAAGTTCATCGCAGTTCCTTAAAACACAGCCCAAAGGGGTTTCAGGCTTACTTGCTTTTTTACCCATTTTCACGTCCAATATCCTTAAGATTTTACCACAGAAATCACACAAATAAACGCACAAAAACAAACAAAAAAAAAACATATAGAACACAGAACAAAACACAAAGAAACAGAAACCCGGTGAAGAAACAGAAAAACAGAGGAGCAATGAAACGTCTTGCTAAAGCTCCGGGGTAGGAGCGCCTGCGTGCCCCTCGCACCTCTCTACCCTTCCAGAGGAATTCCCTACAGAACAGAACAGAGGATAGAACGATTGTCAGTACTGTCCTGGAAAGGAGTGAATGTGAGCCTCCCCAGGCCACCTCTCTGTCATCAGAAAAGATCTCCCTTAACCAGATATCAGATGTTATAAAGGCGTCACTTACCTATGGAGGCCTCCTCTACCAGGTGCTTGCTAATAGTTTTAGTGCGGTGGTTCACTGCAGTGCTCCCCAGACTGAAGGCTCACCCCAAGGCCTTGTAACATCTCAAATTGTGCACCCCCTAGAGTGGCTCTCCAGCCCGGTGCCCTGGAGGGAAGGCCAGCTTCAGAATTTTCAGTAGTCTGGTTTTGTGATCAGATCGGGCAGCCTCATCTCACAGGGGAACTCGAAAATGTTAGACCAGGAAACAAGAAAAGACCACTGACTCCAATTAAAATCAAATTAAGGCAAGCTTATTATTAAAACCGGCTGGGCTGCCTCTCCATCCCAAAATGGCGGGAACAAGACAGCAACACCACCTTTCCTGCAGCACAGCTATATAGCCCAGAAAGTTACACAAAAGGGGCTTACAGATAACAGAACTTTGAAAACATCACACTAATGGTAGTTTACATTTTTTTTGCTGGCCCCAACATCAGAAATTATGAGGACCATTAGAGCCTCAGAGAGGGTCGTTTACTGGCCTGGGAAGGAAAATATTTATGAGGTGTCACTAATGTTTCAGAGAGCACTGTTATCTGGTCAGAGAGCCAGGCATGGATGAGTTCAAGGCACGGGCAGGCATTCCAAGCAGGTTCAGAATTTGCAGTAATTTATAGTAAAGCCAAAATTATCTTTTCACGGCTTTCTGGCAAGATGGCTCCCAATTTTAATAAAAGATCAGGTTGGGTCTATCAAGCCAGTCCCTTACTTTTGGAAACTCCTCTGCAACCTGCAAGGTTGTGAACTCCTGAGCATTTTACATTCCAGATATGTATTCACAGATTTTCGAACTCTTCTCCTCCAATTGCGTATTACTTGGGGTGAAGGTAATATCAAGGCATTGTCCTGGATGAGAGTGGGAAGATTTTTGTGTAGCACATATTTGCATACACATTTAGAAGATCACTCCTCCTAAACACTGTTGGAACAGTAAATTCAATCTATTTGGGGAGCTTCCTAGCTGAACAACATTATACATAAATCCAAGTTCATTAAATAAATAGTTTTGGATCAGTGGATGATATATATTTCAAGATGAATTTAAATTGGCATATATATTGCTACATTTTAATGTCCGTGTGTGTTTTGTGTTTAAAATGTTTTGTGATTTATGTGGATTTATAATCAAATTTTCACAAGATTATTCTCAGAAATATTCATCCACCTGAAATACGTATTTTTTTTCCTAGTACTGAAAACTAACTTCAGTGAATGGTGCATAAATATCCTAAAAATTCTACTCTACAGTAACTGACCCAGATTAACATCAATGCAAGTAGATTTCTATGGGACATGATGTGTATTTTGATGTTCATTTTTATTCAACACTGGTACATTACTATTTCTGCAGTTAATGCACATCATACAATATATATTTCATCCAATATTTTGCAAATTTATAGGCATGTGTTTCACGTTCAATCACTTCCTGCTTCAGAACACATGTATACCTCCAGGTTTCTTGACTATTCTTTTCATGAAACTTCTTTCCAAACACATTATTTTTGCTTTGCATAATCACTTTTGAAGCAAAACTCACAGACCTTTCAGAATAAAACATAACCCTAATATTACCATTAGATGTATAACTGGTTGGTATGAATGATTGTATATCAATATGAGATTTCTTTTATGTTTTCAGATATCAATTCAATGCATTATTTTAAGTGGAACCAGTTATATTATTTACACAAAGTATGATCTATTCATACATTATCTGCATATTCATAGACACAGGGTACACCTATTTGTACCCGGAATACTAATTTATACGTCTACAAAATATTGCTACAGAAATGGTGAAAGAAATACTCATATCACCTTATCTACATATACATTTTCACAATAATATTCTGGATACAAAATGCAAAGGTCACACTTATGATTTTACCAAAGCCTACATGGAAAGTGAGCATGGATTAATGAAAACATCCATGTCCTGGTTACCTAATGCTCTCAAAGATCAATGCAATTTGTGACAAAATATTTGTTTCTTCCTAAGATTATACATTCAAACTCAACCCGTTTGAAAATATCAAACAAATTACACACTTTATACTTTTGCTGATTTCCTAATGTCTCTATTTATATCTGCTTTCCTACATATTTTCCACAATTCATCATGTGACTGACTCTTCACATGTGCTGACATTTACATTCACTCTCCACCCGAAACCCTATTTGTAAAGAACTTTTGGTAGTCAGAGCGAGAAGATTCCAGAGGTCGCCAGGATCGGCGCTGCCGGTGTGGACGTGGACGTCGCTGGGAAAGCCCTTCCCGCTGCTCGGCGGCGGCACCTGCCCGGCCGCCCTCCGCTCGCCCGCCCTGCCGCTCCGGACCCGGTTTCCAGCGCCTCTTCCTCCCAGTTCCGGGCGAGCCGCATTGGGTTTATGTCTTTATTTGACGAAAATCAGCTGTTGCGCAGCCATTGGTACCTGTATTGGGGAAACATAGCATACAAGCAAGGAGCTTACAGCCTCAGCGGCGAAAATTTTTTCATGTCAGAGACCGAGAACTCTTGCAGTCGTTTATGTCATCCCTTCTTCTCCAGACAGAAGATACCAAAAAGTTGCAATCAAAGATCTCTTCATCTTATTGATAAAGCCACTAATAAGCCAAAATGTTTTTCAATGTCAACCGCAGCGTGTCAGACCAGTTCTATCGCTACAAGATGCCCCGTCTGATTGCCAAGGTTGAGGGAAAAGGAAATGGAATCAAGACAGTTATAGTCAACATGGTTGACGTTGCAAAGGTGCTTAATCGGCCTCCAACGTATGCCACCAAATATTTTGGTTGTGAGCTGGGAGCACAGACCCAGTTTGATGTTAAGAATGACCGTTACATTGTCAATGGATCTCATGAGGCGAATAAGCTGCAAGACATGTTGGATGGATTCTTTAAAAAATTTGTTCTCTGTCCTGAGTGTGAGAATCCTGAAACAGAACTGCATGTCAATCCAAAGAAGCAAACAATAGGTAATTCTTGTAAAGCCTGTGGCTACCGAGGCATGCTTGACACACATCAAAAACTCTGCACATTTATTCTCAAAAACCCACCTGAGAATAGTGACAGTGGTCCAGGAAAGAAAGAAAAGGAAAAGAAAAATAGAAAGGGCAAAGACAAGGAAAATGGTTCTGTATCCAGCAGTGAGACACCACCACCACCACCACCAAATGAAATCAGTCCTCCTCCAAATGCTGAGGGAGAAGAGGAGGATGAAGATTGGGGAGAGCATTCAACTGAAGAAGCTCAGAGGCGTAGAATGGATGAAATTAGTGACCACGCAAAAGTTCTGACACTCAGTGATGATTTGGAAAGAACTGTAGAAGAGCGTGTCAATATTCTGTTTTATTTTGTTAAGAAAAAAAAGAAGAGGGTATCATTGACCCATCAGACAAAGAAATTGTCGCAGAAGCAGAAAGGCTGGATGTAAAAGCCATGGGCCCTCTTGTTCTAACTGAAGTTCTTTTTAATGAGAAAATTAGAGAACAGATTAAGAAATACAGGTGCCATTTCTTATGATTTTGTCACAATAACAAAAAAGCTCAACCATACCTTCTTCATGGTTTGGAGTGTGTGGTGGCAATGCATCAAGCTCAGCTCCTCTCTAAGATTCCACATATCTTGAAGGAAATGTATGACGCAGACCTTTTAGAAGAGGAGGTCATCATCAGCTGGTCGGAAAAGGCCTCTAAAAAATATGTATCAAAAGAACTTGCCAAAGAGATTCGTTTCAAAGAAGAACCATTTATAAAGTGGTTGAAGGAAGCAGAGGAAGAATCTTCTGGTGGTGAAGAAGATGAAGATGAGAACATTGAGGTGGTGTACTCAAAGATTGCCAGTGTACCGAAAGTTGAAACTGTGAAGTCTGACAACAAAGATGATGACATTGATATTGACGCCATTTAAAAGAATGGATGCAACCTAGCATAACAGCGTAATGCTGCAAATTTTTCTCCATTATCAGCCAGAAGTGCAACATGTATGTGTGAAAGCTAAAATGGCTTAACATCATGCTACACTTTAATACTGAAAATATATTACTGTGAGTGGTCTGTAATTAGCCCAATGAGACATCTAGGAAGTCCATACACACATCAGTGAGCAAATGTAGTTTGCTTATTTATAGCAGGTTTCTTTTGGAAAAACTAGTGGTGGACACATTTGGATCACATTTATACAGTTATAAAAAATAAAGATTTGATTTTGGTCATTCTTCAGATTTTGGGCTCTGAATGACTTAGCTAAAGTAATTGGCTCCTTTTAAAAAGTGTTGCCATCATTTAACATGACATGGTCCTTGGAGCCTGGTAGATTTTGGTAGGTGCTGAGACCATTCAGAGTTTTTCAGCAGAATGTAAACAAACTTGTTTGTAATGATCTTACTGAGCTGTTAAATCTAGTACTTTTGAATTTTTTTAGTCCCTCAAATTGGCATCTGTAATTTTTTTGTGCTGAGGTAGACTGATAATCAAATGACAGTGCAACATCTTGTTGAGAAATAAAAATAATCTGAGTGTCCTATAAATAATTTTAAGAACTAATTTTGAAGTTTGGAGTTGTGATTTTTCAGTTCATGTACACTAGCCCCAAATTTTAGTCTTTGGAGTCATGTGCATTGCACGTTGGATGAGCCAGGGAAAAATTATTAAATTAACAAATAAGTATTTTAATGTGTATGTAGTGGTTGCTTTATACCAAGAGAAAACTCAAACTTTGAGGTGTGATTAAATAATAAATTCTGATTTTATTTGGGGGAAACAGGGAAAGGTGCATTTAATATCTAACAAGAACTCAGCAGTTTTTCAGCTTTTAGCCTTAAGGTTTAAATTATAATTTCAAAATGTTGAGACATTCTATCTTGTGTTCAGTATGTCGTGCACCCCCCCAAAAAAGAAAAAAAAAACATATTGTGGTTTATTCAATGCCTTTTACATTTGGACATGTAGCTTATGCTGTTTTAGATTTTGGTTATTGCCTTGTCAAAAAAGTGTTGCTATATTTCAAACTGGATTTCCCCCCCCCAAAAAAAGTCTTATTTAAAAAAGAAACACGTTAAAGGCATATTTCTACACACCTTTCTCACCACTGGACAAATCTTCCAAACAAAAGTTGAATAAGGAAACTATAGAACACAATAACATAATTAATAACCTAGACATAATTGACATATATAAAATATACCACCCAAGATCAAGCAGTTACACTTTTTTCTCAGCAGCACATGGATCCTTCTCAAAAATAGATCATATATTATGTCACAGGGCAACTCTTAGACAATATAAAGGAGTAGAGATAATACCATGCATCTTATCTGATCATAAAGGAATGAAATTGAAAATCAACGATAAAAGAAGGAAGGAAAAATCATGCATCACTTGGAGAATGAACAATAGGTTACTGAATGATCAATGGGTTATAGAAGACATCAAGGAGGAAATTAAAATATTCATAGAGATAAATGAAAACACAGACACAACATATTGGAATATATGGGACACATTGAAAGCAGTTCTAAGAGGAAAATTTATTGCTTGGAGTTCATTCCTTAAAAAAAGAAAAAAACAACAAATAAATGATCTAATTCTTCAACTCAAAATCCTAGAAAAAGAAGAGCAAAACAACAGCAAAAGAAGTAGAAGACAAGAAATAATTAAAATCAGAGCTGAAATTAATGAAATCAAAACAAAAGAAACAATTGAAAAAATTGACAAAACTAAAAGTTGGTTCTTTGAAAAAATAAATAAAATCGACAGACCCTTAGCCACGCTAACGAAGAGAAGAAGAGAGAGAACTCAAATTACTAGCATACGGGATGAAAAAGGCAATATCACAACAGACACTTCAGAAATTCAGAAGATTATCAGAAATTATTTTGAATCCTTATATTCCAATTAAATAGAAGATAGTGAAGGCATCAATAAATTTCTTAAGTCATATGATTTGCCCAGATTGAGTCAGGAGGATATTGACAACCTAAACAGACCAATATCAATTGAGGAAATAGAAGAAACCATCAAAAGATTACCAACTAAGAAAAGCCCAGGACCGGATGGGTATACAGCAGAGTTTTACAAAACCTTTAAAGAGGAACTAATACCAATACTTTTCATGCTATTTCAGGAAATAGAAAAAGAGGGAGAACTTCCAATTTCATTCTATGATGCCAACATCACCCTGATTCCCAAACCAGACAAAGACACTTCAAAGAAAGAAAACTACAGACCAATATCTCTAATGAACCTAGATGCAAAAATCCTCAATAAACTTCTGGCAAACCGGAAAGAAAAACATATCAAAAAAATTGTGCACCATGATCAGGTAGGATTTATCCCTGGGATGCAAGGTTGGTTCAATATACGGAAATCAATAAATGTTATTCACCACATCAATAGGCTTAAAAATAAGAACCATATGATCATCTCGATAGATGCAGAAAAAGCATTCGACAAAGTACAGCATCCCTTTATGTTCAAAACTCTAGAAAAACTAGGGATAACAGGAACATACCTCAATATTGTAAAAGCAATCTATGCTAAGCCTCAGGCTAGCATCATTCTGAATGGAGAAAAACTGAAGGTATTCCCTCTAAAATCTGGAACAAGACAGGGATGCCCTCTCTCACCACTTCTGTTCAACATAGTTCTCGAATCACTGGCCAGAGCAATTAGACAGACAAAAGAAATTAAAGGCATAAAAATAGGAAAAGAAGAACTCAAATTATCACTATTTGCAGATGACATGATTCTATACCTAGCAGACCCAAAAGGGTCTACAAAGAAACTATTAGAGCTAATTAATGAATTCAGCAAAGTGGCTGGATATAAAATCAACACGCATAAATCAAAGGCATTCCTGTATATCAGCGACAAATCCTCTGAAATGGAAATGAGGACAACCACCCCATTAACAATATCCTCAAAAAAAAAAAAAAATACTTGGGAATCAACCTAACAAAAGAGGTGAAAGACTTATACAATGAAAACTACAGAACCCTAAAGAGAGAAATAGAAGAAGATCTTAGAAGATGGAAAAATATACCCTGTTCATGGATAGGCAGAACTAACATCATCAAAATGGCGATATTACCAAAAGTTCTCTATAGGTTTAATGCAATGCCAATCAAAATCCCAACGGCATTTCTTGTAGAAATAGAGAAAGCAATCATGAAATTCATATGGAAAAATAAAAGACCCAGAATAGCAAAAACAATGCTAAGCAGGAAGTGTGAATCAGGCGGTATAGCTATACCAGACTTCAAACTATACTACAGAGCAATAGTAACAAAAACAGCATGGTACTGGTACCAAAACAGGCGGGTGGACCAATGGTACAGAATAGAGGACACAGAAACCAATCCACAAATGTACAACTACCTTATATTCGATAAAGGGGCTAAAGCATGCAACGGAGGAAGGATAGCAAATGGTGTTGGGAAAACTGGAAATCCATATGCAACAAAATGAAACTGAATCTCTTTCTCTCGCCTTGCACAAAAGTTAACTCAAAGTGGATCACGGAACTTGATATCAAATCAGAGACATGGCCTCTGATAGAAGAAAAAGTTGGCTATGATCTACATACTGTGGGGTCGGGCTCCAAATTCCTCAATAGGACACCCACAGCACAACAGTTAATAACTAGAATCAACAAATGGGACTTACTCAAACTAAAAAGTTTTTTCTCAGCAAAAGAAACAGTAAGAGAGGTAAATAGGGAGCCAACCTCCTGGGAACAAATCTTTACTCCTCACACTTCAGACAGAGCCCTAATATCCAGAATATACAAAGAACTAAAAAAATTAGACAATGAGATAACAAATAACCCAATGAACAAATGGGCCAAGACCTGAACAGAAATTTCTCAGAGGAGGACATACAATCAATGAACAAGTATATGAAAAAATGCTCACCATCTCTAGCAGTCAAAGAAATGCAAATCAAAACCACCCTAAGATACCATCTCACTCCAGTAAGATTGACAGCCATTAGGAAGTCAAACAACAACAAGTGCTGGCGAGGATTTGGGGAAAAGGGTACTCTTGTACATTGCTGGTGGGACTGCAAATTGTTGCGGCCAATTTGGAAAGCAATATGGAGATTTCTTGGAAAGCTCGGAATGGAACCACCGTTTGATCCAGCTATTCCCCTACTCGGTCTATTCCCTAAAGACCTAAAAAGAGCACACTATAGGGACACTGCTACATCCATGTTCATTGCAGCACAATTCACAATAGCAAGACTGTGGAACCAACCTATATGCCCTTCAATAGACGAATGGATAAAAAAATGTGGCATTTATACACAATGGAGTTTTACTCTGCATTAAGAAATGACAAAATCATAGAATTTGGAGGGAAATGGATGGCATTAGAGCAGATTATGCTAAGTGAAGCTGGCCAATCCCTTAAAAACAAATGCCAAATGTCTTCTTTGATATAAGGAGAGTAACTAAGAACAGAGTAGGGATGAAGAGCATGAGAAGAAGATTAACATTAAACAGGGATGAGAGGTAGGAGGGAAAGGGAGCGAGAAGGGAAATTGCATGTAAATGGAAGGAGACCCTCAGGGTTATACAAAATTACATACAAGAGGAAGTGAGGGGAAAGGAGGAAAAATATAAGGGGGAGAAATGAATTACAGTAGAGATGGGTAGAGAGAGAAGAGGGAAGGGGAGGGGGGAGGGGGGATAGTAGAGGATAGGAAAGGCAGCAGAATACAACAGACACCAGAATGGCAATATGTAAATCAATGGTTGTGCAACTGATGTGATTCTGCAATCTGTATATGGGGTAAAAATGGGAGCTCATATCCCACTTGAATCAAAGTGTGAAATATGATATATCAAAAACTATGTAATGTTTTGAACAACCTACAATAAAAATTAATTTAGAAAAAAAAAGAACTTTTGGTACAAATTCTATACTCACTCTTCTTTCTAAACCTAATGACTATCTTGCTAATCCTACAGACTATCATTTTTTGACTGGATGTTCTGCTTGTTATTCCATCATCCAAGGTACAAGATCCTATTTCATTGTATATCGATTTATCTGAGACATCTGTGCAGAATATAATTCAAAGCTAAGTATCCCACTCAAGGGCCAAATGGCCTACTTGGCTTCAAATCTTCCCTAGATTTCTGTTTCCATACTTATATTTCACCTATATATTCTATATATCACAGGTTCCCTATACCATTATTCATCTTGAAGAATGATTCCTAACCCAAATCGAACATGTTATTAACCATTCACTGTTCCCTCAATCTAACTTTACAGCAGTGCAGGGACAGACTTGGTCTTACAATACAGGAATGTAGGAGATCTTCCACTTGCTGAGAATCTCAAAGATCCATGCAGAAATAATCCCTGAAGAAGATGTAAACTGCTATGAAGGACCCGAGAGAGCAAAAGTCATATTCCATGGCAAACAACCTGGTCAGGATGAAGGAATGTGTCTGAATCAGCCTCTCTCTTTTTAATGTAGAGCAAATGGACCAAACCAGGCCTGTGTGGAGATCTTTCCCCTGGTACCTATGGTTGATATACCATTCAAACTTGTGAAAGTGTCAGAGGAAGTAGGGGCAGCCTCCATCTCATGGGACCCAAGGAAGAAACTGTTAGGACAAAGAGGTTGCCAAGGCTGTGAGCTCATTCAGTTCATGAAGGAAGTGACCTACTTCACTTCTTTGGTGATGGAACTCTCTGAACTTGGTATCCCGGAAACCAGGCACCCAGAGGCAGGCCCAGTAACAGTCACAGACGTCTCACTTGTTTTGGATTTATCATGGAGAGAGTCAGTCTTTCTTGGTACCTACAGATGTGAGTATGGCCAAATGCCAGGAAAATTCTGAAGAGAGGTCTTTCCTGAGAAAGCAGGTAGTGGCTTACCACTGGCTCCTGATAACTTCACAGAGTGGGCCAAGGAGTCCAGATTTGAGAACAAACAGGCCATTTCGTGGGAACAAACTATGGCCAACCAGGCAGAGGAGACTCCAGATAGTCACAGACCTACTTGAGGGAAGGAGGTGCCTTTATGGGAATGAGTATGGGTTTGTGGTTTTGTCTCATGTTCTGAGAATAGGTAGGAAAAGCGGTTTCTTTTGTTTGGAATGGTCTGTTTCTAGAAAGTCATTTGACAAGGCGAGTGTTTCTATGTCTGTGTATCCCACTGTGTCCGTGGTTGTAGACATTACAATAGAAAATGCATCAATGGATGTGTCCTGTCTAGGAAAAAGCTTACCAACACTCATCCTGCCCAATTTATGAAAGAACGGAGGCTTGCCTTATTGATGGGCAAGACCTGCTACCTTCCTAAGTTTCTGTTTTCTTACTGAATTCTGGCCACTCTCCAGAATAGGCTCATGGTTTTGTGACCAAGATATGTACCCCCTCCAAGCTCTGTGACATGGCCATGTACTGGATAGCTGAAAGGAATGGCGAGAATCTCAGAAAACTCAGACATCAGTGTGACCAGAAAAGTCGCAGTGGAGAAACCCTGCTTTGGGCTTTTTGCTTACCTGTTGTTCTATACCACTGAGTGTCAGGAAGGTCTTTGCCTAAGGCCACACCTTTGTGAAGCCTGAATAAAGCAGTTCTCTAATGGAAATGAATGGGCATCACCTGTACCTCTTTGAGTAATTGATTTCAAAAGGGATGTGTCTGAATCAGCCTGTTGGCCCTGTGTGAGGCTGTGGCTTAAATTCTCAGCAGCTGATGGTTCTAAAGATGCCATGTGGGCATCCAAAACCAAAATGGCCAAAAGAGCATTCATTATGGATGAAGTCTCTCGCCATCCTCTGTAAGGTTTCTGAACTCCATCAAGTGAGAATAGGAATCCTTTGGGTCAAATTAGTTCTTCAAAGCCCTGCAGAGTCCAGCCCATTGGTGCTTCGGTTTTCTCATGACCCCAATCCACATAAAGAATCTAAACCCCACAGTCAGTAGGCCTCAAATTGGAGAAGCAGAACAGTATTAATGGTAGGCCTATTTGATCACTCCTGGTCACAGGAAGGGTGTCCAGGCCACCCTGACTTTTGGCAAATGACAGGCAAGGGAACTTATTTTGGACACTGTCTTGTCCAGCGCCCCTCATAGAAACCTCCAAATAGAGTTTATGATGAGTATCTATATGGAAGAAGATGAGGGCCATGTGGGAGTATTTTGGTTTAAATTGTGGTCATTTGTGTGGCGACTGGAAGAGATGACTGGGTCCACCTGGGTTTGAACTCTGGTGTGAATCCCCTTAGAGACTGAGTTCTGGAACTGACCTCAGAGAAGTATTGCCATGAGTTGAGTTGGGATTTTAGGAGGCCACGCATGAGAGTTGCCCTTATAAACTGAGGTCAAGGCCCAGGTTGGCTTTCCACAGAGCACTTGGAATCTCAGCCAAGATATCCCATGATTTTATTCTTAAAGACTTGGCAGCCATAGTTGAGAGTCAAAACACACATGGAGCTCACATTGTAGACCTCAATTGGCCTGGATTCATGAGGCCTTTTGTCCACTCTCTGGGAAGTCTTGTTTATGAGACTTCTCCAGAGTTTCACTCAAATGAGCTTCCTCAACATTTAATGGTTTTTGAAACCCAGAGTGCCTCCAACTTCATCCTTGAAAAATGGCAAGATAAACACCATGAAATTTTTGAAATTACCATGACCAGGGGGCACTGGAGAATTTTTGGATGTCCTGTTGCTGATTATGAGTATACCAGAGAGTGCCATGATTCACTGGGTTTCATGAAAATAATGTATAACAGAGATGTCAGTAAGTTGGAGCCTGCTGAGTAGTGGGCCTAGAGCAGTGTTGGGCAGGTGTGTGATAAAATATCTGTGGTGGGAGAATGTGGTTTGGCCATTGGTTTCCAAATAGCTTGTGACTGACATGGTGCAGCCAGTAGACCCTTATTTGTAAAGGCATCTTGTTATTTTGAGAGGTTTCAGGGCAATGTTCAGAATCAGGTTGATATGGTCAAGGGTGCAAGCTATGTGGGAAAGAAGCCTGGATGGTGCATTCTCCTGCAGACCCTGACCCACCACATGAGGCAGAACTCTCTCCAGCACTGTTTCCCAGTTGAAATTGTTGTATTTTGTGAAGCAAATACCAAAGTTCCAGTGCAGCAGCAAAAACCACCACGAAAAGTGGAGGAGGACCAAATGGCTTCACAGTCCACACGGGGAACCACTTAGCCCCCACTGGCCACAGTTTACCTACAAAGAGAGAATTCAGCACTGCTGCCTCATGTTCATTGTAAAATAAGAATCCATGTCCTCCAGGTCACATAGATGCAGACCCAGCTTTGATGATCTCACTAGAAAGGAAGCTAAAGCTCCTGACAACAACATATATTTCAAGTGCCCAACCTCAGAGGCAGTTTCTCAAGAAGTCTTTAGGCCAGCAGAGCTCCATGTTTGTGGAGTGGTTACCATGTCCCTTACTTTTGGAAACTGCTCTACCACCTCCAAGATTGTGAACTCCTGAGCGTATTCCATTCCAGATATGCATTCACAGATTTTCTAACTCTTCTCCTCTAATTGTGTCTTACTTGGGGCGAAGGTAATGTCAAGGCATTGTTGTGGATGAGAGTGGGAACATATTTGTGTAGCACATGTTTGCATACACATTGGATTCAATTTCCAAATTTCCATTCAAAATACTGAATCCCTGAAACTAACTCATAAACTACTAGACTCTGACTACTAATCCTAATATGATGGAGAAAAATAAACCAAACAGAATAGAAATACAAGCAGTTCAGTGGAGGCATGGTGTATAGTTGTAGTTGCTATTTGCATTATGTAGCATAGGTGTTAAAAATCTAGTTAAGTTTTTATTGAAATAGATCTCCATGTGTTTTTAAAGCTAATAAATATGTGAATTCCTGTCTCCCTTTCTCTGTTGCCTATTGAGAACATGTATTTTTATATGCACATGTAGAATCCTACCTGGTATCACATGTACGTTCTTGTGAGGTGGCTGACTTGGCAGATACAAATTATAAGAAGAGATCACTCCTCATAAACCCTGTTGGATATTAAAATTCAACCTATGGGTGACCTTCGTAGTTGAACAACATTATTCATAAATCCATGTTCAGTAAAAGTAAAATTTTTGGACCTCTGGACGATTTATATTTCACCATGAATTTGGATTGGCATATATATTCCTAATTTTTAATGTCTGTGTGTGTTTTGTGTGTGTGTGTGTGTGTGTGTGTGTATATATATATATATATATATATATATATATATATTTTCCAAAATATGAAATATATGTCTTATTATACACTCCGTAAATACATTCATATTCATATATGTGGATTTATAGTCAACTTTTCACAAGATTATTCTCAGAAATATTCACTCACCTGAAATACATGTTTGTTTCCTAGAACTGAGAACTACCTTCAGTGAAAGGTGCATACAAATTCTAATATTTCTACAGTCACTTACCCAGTTTAACATCAAGGCTAGTAGATTACTATGGGACGTGATGTGTATTTTGACGTTCATTTTTATTCAACACTGGTGCACTACTATTTCTTCAGTTTATGCACATCATTGGATAAATATTTTATCCAAAATTTCAAAATTTAAAACATCTGTTTCACTTTCAATCACTTCCTGCTCCAGAACACATGTATTCCTCCAGGTTTCTTGACTGGTCTTTCATGAGACTTCTTTCCAAACACATTATTTTCGATTTCCATAATCACTTTTGAAGCAAACCTCACACACTCTTCATGATAAACCATAAACCTAATATTACGATTAGATGTATAGCTGGTTGTAATGAATGTATGTATACCATTATCAATATAAGATATCCTGTATATTTTCAGATATCAATTTATTCCAATTCCAATTTCTAAAGTTGGATCCAGTTATATTATTTATTCACAGTATGCTCTATTCATGCATCATCTCTATATTCATCAAAACAGGGTACACCTATTTGTTTACCCAATACTAATTTATAGGTTTTAAAAATATTGCTCCTCATAATGGTGGAAGAAATACTCATGTCACCTGATCTACATGTACATTTTATCACAGTAATATTCTGGACACAAATGCAAAGGTCCCACTTATGAATGTACCAAAGCCTAAATTGAAAGTGAGTATATATTACTAATAACATCAATTTCCAGGTTGCCTAATGCCCTCAAATGTCAATACTATTGGTGACTACATATTTGTTTCTTCCTAAGATTATATATTCAACCTCAAGCCTGTTGAAAATGTCTAATACTATCACTCAATTCACACTTTGCCTGATTTCCTAATGTCTCTATTGATATCTGCTTTCCTACATAAGTTTCCCAGTTTATCTTTGTGACTGACTCTTCATATGTGCTGACATTTACATTCACTCTCTAAAGGAAACCCTATTGCTAAAAAACTATTGGTCCAACTCGAAGACTCACTCTTCTTCCGAAACCTAGGATCTTCCTAAACCTACTGACTATCCCTTTTTGACTGGATGTTCTCTTCGACATTCAGGCATCTGAGGTACAAGTTTTTATTCCATTGTGTATAGGTTTATCTGATACCACAATGCAAAATGTAATTCAAAGCTAAATATCCCAATCAAGGGCCTAATGCCCTTCCTGGCTTCAAATCTTACCTAGATTTCTGTTTTCATACTTACATTTCAAATATATATTCTTATAAATATTGCAGGTGCCCAATACCATTATTCATCCAGCAAAATGATTCCTAACACAAATAAAACATGTTATTAACCCTAAGCATACACTGTTCCCTAAATCCAAATTTACAGAGAGGAGTGACAGAGTTGGTCTTACAATAAAGGAATGTAGGGGAACTTCCCCCTAATGAGAACCTCAAAGTTCCTTGCAGAAATGATCACTGGAGAATATATACGCAGCTATGAAGGACCTGAGAGAGCAAAAGTCATTTTCAATGGGAAACAACCTGGTCAGAATGAAGGGTTCTGTCTGAATCAGCCTCTCTCTTCTTAATACAGAGAAGATGGACCAAACCAGGCCTGTGTGGGTAGCAGTTTCTGGGTGCCTATGGTTGATATACCATTCTAACTTGTGAAAGTGTCACAGGAAGTAGGGGCAGCCTGTTTCTCATCTGACACTTGGAAGCCAAATCTGGCCTGTCTGGAGAGATTTTCCTGGGTGCCTATGGTTGATATACCATTCTAACTTGTGAAATTGTCACAGGTATTAGGAGCAGATTCTGTCTCATGGGACCCTTGGAAGCAACTGTTAGGACAAAGTGGTTGTCAAGGCAGTGACCTCATTCAGTTCCTGAAGGAAGGGACCTCACCTCACTTCTTTGGTGATGGAAATCTCTGAACTTGGGATTCATGAAGCCAGGCACCAGAGGCAGTCTGAGTCCCAGTCCCAGTGGTCTCACTTGTTTGGGTTTACCAATGACAGAGTCAGTCTTTCCTGGTACCTACGGATGTGAGAATGGCCAGATTCAAGCAAAGCTCTGAAGAGGAGCCTTTCCTGAGAAAGCAGGTAGTGGCTCACCTCTGGGTCCTGACACATTCACAAAGTTGGCCAAGGAGACCAGAACTGAGACAGGTAAGGCCATTTCAGGGGAACATAGTATTGCCCACCAATCAGAGGACAATCAAGATAGTCGCAGACCTTCTTGGGGAAGGAGGTGCCTTTGTGAATGTGGGGGTGGGTTTTTGGTTTTGTCTCATGTTCTGAGAATAGGTAGGCAAGGCGCTTTTTTTGGTGTGAAATGAACTGTTTCTAGTAAGTCATTTGACAAAGCGAGTGTTTCTATATCTGTTTATCACACTGTGTCAGTGGTGGTAGACATTAGAAAAGAGAATGCATCAATGGATGTGTCCTGTCTAGTAGAAAGCTTCCCAGCATTCACACTGCCCGATTTTTGAATGGACTTCAGATTGCCTTATCGGTGGGTAACAACTGGAATCTTCCTAAGTTCCAGTTTTCTTCCAGAATTCTGGCACCTCTCCAGAATAGGCATATGGTTTTGTGTCTAAGGTATGTACCACCTCCAAGCTCTGTGGCATGGCCATGTACTGGATAGCTCAAGGGAATGGCGAGCATCTCAGAAAAATCAGATATCAGAATGACCATTAAATCTCAGTGGAGAAACCCTGCTTTGCACCTTTTGCTTACCTATTGTTCTCTTGCCCTGAATGTCAGGAAATTCTTTGCCTCAGGCCACCCCTTTGTGAAGCCTGAAGAAAACATTTTTAAAATGGAAATGAATGTGCATCACCTGGGGCTCTTTGCTTAATTGCTTTGGAAAGGGTTGTGTCTGAATCAGCCTCTTGGCCCTGTGTGAGGCTGTGTCTTAGATTCTCAGCAACTGATGGATCTAAAAAAAGATCCCATGGGTGCATCCAAAACTAAAATGGCCAAAAAGCAGTCATTGTGGATGAAGACTGCCACCTTCCTCTCTAGGGTTCCTGACATCCATCAATTGAGAATAGGAATCCTTTGGGTCAAATGAGTTCTTCAAAGCCCTGCAGAGGCTAGCACATATGCTCTTGGGTTTTCTCATGACTCCAATTCACATAAAGAATCTATACCCCACAGACAGTAGGCCTCAAATTGGAGAAGGCAAGCAGTATTAACTGCAGGCCTATTTGATCACTCCTGATTCACAGTCTGGATTTGAAGGCCACACAGACTTTAGGCAAATGAGGGGCAAGGGAGGTTATTTTGGAAACTGTCTTGACCTCGCCCCTCATGGAAACCTCCATCCAGAGTTTATGATGAGTGTCTACAAGGAAGAAGATAAGGACCATGTGGGAGCATTTTGTTTTGAATTGTGGTAATTTGTGTGGCACTTGGAAGAGGTGAATGGATCCACCTGGGCTTGAACACAGGTGTGATTCCCTTTTGAGACTTTCCGTAACCACTTTTGAAGCAAAACTCACACACTCTTCATGATAAACCATAAACCTAATATTACCTTTAGATGTATAAGTGGTTGGAATGAATGTATGTGTATCAATATAAGATTTCCTGTATATTTTCAGATATGAATTGAATGCATTATTTAAATTTGGAACCCATTATATTATTTATTCACAGTACGGTCTATTCATGCATTTTTTCCTATATTCATAGTCATAGGGTACACCTATTTGTACACCCAATACTAATTTGTACATCGTCAAAATGTTGCTCCCAGAAATTGCGGAAGATATACTCAAGTCACCTTATCTACATATACATTTTATCACAGTAATATTCTGGACACAAAAAGCAAAGGTCACACTTATTATTTTACCAATGTAAAGGTCAGGCGAGTGTCGGAGGAAGAGACCACAAGAGACTTTCTCATGCAACAGCCAAGGGTTTATGGGCGTCCAGCATGCTGGGGCTCAGAGCTCCCTTGAATAGAGCAGAGAGCCCTGAGAACAGCTTAAGCAGAGCTTATATACTTTCCTTGGAGAGGGCAGGGAGGGAAGATTATTGATGGCTCAGGGCGAGTGGGCAGTTTGCATGCAAACGGGTGAGGGAGTACATTCTACAGTTTTGCAGTTGGTACAGCACATTCAGGGAACAAGATAAGCAAACCGTTCTCAAGATATCAACAGTGTTTTGTTAAACATACCGAAAAACTGGAAGTGACAAATACCTATTTTGTTAAACTTTCATTCCCCACTTCTTCTTTTGGTTACTTTTAATCATAAAAGTGATCATTGGGGGTGTCACATTTTATGTCTGCTAGTGTGGTATATTGTTTTCTTATTACCATAATTTTAACTTGTCCAATTTGAGCTTGGAGAAAGGAAACTAGATGGTTGAGCAAACAAGGTCCAACAGTTAGCAATAATATGAGGATTATTAATGGACCGGCCAGGGCTGATAAGAGCGTAGTTAACCAGGGGGACTCTGTGAACCAAGACTCAAACCAACCTTTTTGGGCCTCTCTCTCTTGTTGATGCTCTACAAGGCGTCTTCTTAATTTAATCATAGATTCTTTTGCAACTCCAGTGTGGTCTGCATAATAACAACATTCTTCCCTCAATGCAGGACAAAGGCCGCTTCTCTCATGAAGAGGAGGTCAAACCCTCGACTGTTCTGTAAAACAACTTCAGAGAGAGAGGTTAAAGATTCCTGTAAAGCTGTGATGGAGGTTTTTAATACCTTTAAGTTTTGGTCTATTGCTGCTTCTAATTGGGTCATTTGTTGTGTCCCATCGACTAGGGCAGTGGTTCCTGTGCCCACCCCTGCAGCAACTCCTATTCCTAATAGGATGGAGAAAGTGAGGGATACAGGTTTCCGGTGGAACCAGTTTGTATGCCCCCCCTATTGAATTTTTAAATGATCCTGTGTCATGATAGAGCACTCTGGGAAACATCTGCACCATTACATACTGAATCCCATATGTTGATCATTTTATGAAAACATAAACAATGCTTAAGTATATAGAATTATACTGTTGTAGGGACGGACAATTCAAGGCACCTAAGATAGCACAGAAGACAGAGAAACAGTCCTATTTGTTTGCAACCGAATTTAGAGGGCATTGCTTCTGTTGTAATCAATTAATCCCCTGAACCCCAAGTTTAGGTAGTTTCAGAATTTTGTACCCAACATGTAACATAAGTGGCTCAGAAATTCACAGTCTGCAGAAGTTCTCAAAACACAGTTTTTGTTTCTGTTTTTTTTTCCTCTGCTCTGGGCAAGTTAACTTTTAAAGGACACCTGGGAGGGGGAGAGCTTTTTCTTCTCTTTTTTTTTTCTTCCTGCCAGCTGGTACCATGGAGCCCAGTTGTAAACTTCTTTATCTTAGAAATGTAGCCATCTTTGGAAGCCCCAGCTCAAGGCCAGAGGCCTTGTTCACATATTTTGTCAAAAACTAGTAAGGGGGTGTCTAGCTTAGGAGTGCTAATTTTTCCAGCCAGTGTCCAAGTAGAACAGAGCAACACAAAAGGAGGAAGTTTATCTACACTGAACTCTTCTATAGGGACTCTGTTGTTGAAAGTACTAAAGTCAGCCATCATGAAGACTTCTGGAGAAGGCCATTTAAGATTTTTCTGTGGGCCTGGTACAGAGGGGGAAGATGGGGAAGGCGGGGCGTGGGGGTGAGAGCAGCACCATGATTCTGAGAATGAGGAAAAAGAGATATAAAAGAATAATGGGAAAGGGGTTTGGGATTTTCCTGGCAACAAAACTTGATCAGTAGAACAGGTAGAGCAGAGGGGAAGATGGGAGTGAGTATCCCAAAAAGCCTGTGAGGGACTTTAAATTCTTCGTAACCTGTTTTCAGTGATGACAAAGCAACTTTAAAGGCCATTTTCATTACATCTTGGATAGGTGTCTGAGGGCACTCCTCAGCTGGTTTGAGCTTTGGGTTAGCTGGTAAGAGGACCTGGTGGGACCTGGTGCGGGCACTGACAGGAGAAGAGTGGAGTGAGTGGGTGGAAGGGTACCTCAGTACCTGCAAGCTCAGCAAGGGGGCAATTGTCTGAGAACCAGGGGAGGTTTGGGGTTTTGATCTAGTAATTGGAACGGAGAAATCAGGTTGCTGATGTGGGAGTGACAGCAGAGAGTCTGGAGCAGAAGGCGGGGGGTGAGGATCTATTGGAGAAGCATAGTTCAGGATGTGAGCATAGGAGGGAAAAGGCCTACACATAGGGGAATTTCCTTGGAAGGAAATTCCAAAAGGATGGATTCTTTAGAACACTTGCCAAAGTTGAAACGGTCACACAGAATTTGAGGATCTAGAGACCCCTCTGGGGGCCATCGGTTTTGGTTGTCTAATTGGTAATATCGCCAATGCTGTGTACTAAATTTGATGAGGAGTTTGGGTTCCACCAGGCAGCCCCGGTATGCTCACATCCCCATTATTTACTGAAGAAGTCGGCTTTTCCCCCACACAGCCATGGCTGTTTGTGGCTTTGATAGTCTGCTGGGCAAACATAGTAGTCTAGGCTAGCCAACCTGCATCTGGCTCGCATGTCCCTACATCCATAATGTTTGTTTCCATTATCTATGGTACGGAAGGGATTTAATGGAATTTTAGTGGGATCCTCTTCATCAGAGATATCCCAATAGGAAAGACGGATAGCCAGCTGACAAATGTCTTGGTGGAGAGATGGCCACCTGGTCCCTAAGGGGGCTGTATGCGAGATAGACCATACTTCTTGTCAGGTAGAATTTTTGATCAGCCATCGCTGCTGAACAGGCTGATGAGGGTTAGGACTACTGGTGGCCAAGGGGAGAGTCTATAGCCTTATCCACATGGCGAATATGCAATTTGAAATGGTTACCAGTCTTTTCCAGTTTCCAGCCAGATTCTGGACAGGGTGCAGGCTTGAGATGAGAATTAGGATACAGGAAGTGATTCCGTCTACCTTTACCACTGTAGGTTTTATAAGTAGCAGCTGGTATGGTCCTGTCCAGCGGGGTTCCAGGGATGACACCTGATGTTGTCTTATGTAGAGGAAGTCTCTTATTTGATATCGATGTGGAGTCCCCTCTTCACCAGGTTGGTAGGCAGTGGAGAGCTGTTTCGAGAGGTATTGCTGAGTTCTTTCAAGAGTTTTAAGTCTGTCAAACAAGAGGGTGTTGAAGGGATCATTAGGTCTTAGAGTTGGGGTTAGGTCCCTTAGTGGAGGAGGGGCCCCATAGAGAATTTCATAGTGGGTGAGGTTACACAAAGAAAGAAAGGGAGTATTTCTTGCATGAAACAGTGCATAATGCAGGAGCATAGTCCAAACTTTTATGCCACTCTCTAAGCTTAATTTTGTTAAGGTCTCTTTAATGGTTCTATTTATTTTTTTTTTACCTGTCCTGAGCTGGGGGTCTATAAGCAAAATGTAACTTCCAATTTATCCCCAGGGTCCTGGCTAACCCCTGACTTACTTGGGCCATGAATGCTGGGCCATAATCAGACACTATTACCTTAGGCAGGCCGTATCTTGGAAAAATATCTTTCAGCATCTTCTTGACCACCATTTGTGCATTTTTTTTTTTTGTGGGGAAGGCTTCGATACATCCTGAAAATGTATCTACAAAGACTAGGAGATATTTAAGTCCATAAGTTGCTGGCTTAATTTCAGTAAAGTCCACTTCCCAGAATTGTCTTGAACTGGTTCCTCATTGGTGCTTTCCTGCAGGAAGCTTGGAAAGATAAGCATTAACCTATTGACAGACCGGACAGGCTTTTGTTACCCATTCAGTTATTTCCTTTCGCTGTGAGTCGGTTAGTGGAAAACTCTGTTCTTGATCCTTCAGGAATGCCTGCAGTTTCTTTGAACCAAGTTGTGTAACTTGATGTACATTTTTAACGTAGTGTAGGGCTTTCTGAAATTGCAGGCTTTGCTCAGTCAAGTTGAGGAGTTCAGTGCCAGTGTCGTTAGATGTTATCAAAAGCTTGCTGGTTCTCCGGTGTCCATTGGAATTGGGCATCTCCCTTTAACAGCGGGTATAAAGGAGAAGTTAAGGACGCAAACACAGGAATCCATAAACTGCAAAACCCAGTAGTCCCAAGAAACTATCTTGTGTTGTCTGCTGCTAGATGGGGGTGGTATCTGCACAACCGTTTGATTTCTGGGCTCAGTGAGCTATCGTTTACCGCCCCTAAGGGAATAGCCCAGGAAGATTACTTCTTGCTGGCAAATTTGGGTCTTTTGCGCAGAAGCTCTATACCCGAGTTGAGGAAGCTCATATAATAGTGCTTTGGTCCCAGACTCACAGTTTTCCTTGGTGTTGGCTGCCAGTAGCAGGTCATCCACGTATTGAAGCTGGGTGACTTCAGGCTGCGTAGTTCTGAAGTTGTTGAGATCTCTGTGGAGGGCTTCATCAAAGAGAGTGGGAGAGTTTTTGAACCCCTGTGGGAGTCTAATCCAAGTTAGTTGACCAGACGTTCCGTTTTCTGGGTCTACCCACTAGCAGGCAAACAGCAACTGACTAACTTTATGCAGAGGCAAGCAAAAGATAGCACCTTTTAAGTCCAGAACAGTATACCATTTCTGCTCAGGGTTCAGAGTGATAAGCAGATTCTACGGATTAGTTACTGTGGGGTGAATGTCCTGCACTCTGTTGTTGATCTCTCTTAGGTCTTTAAATGGGGATAGTCCCCGTTTCCTGGCTTTTTTTACTGGTAGCAGGGGAGTGTTCCAGGCCGATTGACAGGGCCTTAGGACCCTAAGGCCAGATATTTCTGAATATGGGGCCTTATCCCATCTTTACCTTTTTTGCTCAGAGGATATTGTTTGACATTGATTGGGGAGGCTGAGGTTTTTAACTCCACTGATCTTGGAGGTTATTTCACAGCTAGGCCTAACCCCGCAGTTTTTGCCCAAGCATCTGGGAAATCCGTGTTCCATTTCTGGGGTAGCTTGCCTGTTTGATCAGTCTTGGGGGTGTGAAGAGTTGCTGTTCATCTTCTACTGACATTTATAAAGCCAAGACTATAGGAGTTTTTACTGAATGATTAAGAAATTTCATTTTGGGGCCTTCGGGGTTAAAAGTTGTTTTGGCCCAGAGCTTACTGAGCCGATCTCTGCCCATCAATGGGGACAGGAATTCTGGGATTACTAGGAAGGAGTGATGGATTTTTCCTTTCCCCATGTCCATGGTCCTCTTAGTTGTCTAAGTCTGATATTTACTGCCTTTAGCCCTTTGAACTAGAGACCTTTAATTTGATAGTGGGCCCAGTGGGGCCTTAAGGGCTGAGTATACTGCCCCTGTATCCACTTCAAAGTTTACTGGGATCCTCTCCACTTCAAAAGTTACCCTGAGCTCAGGGAAGGGATCTGAGCCCCGACTTTCTTAGTCATCCTCCAGAGTCAGAATGGCTGGCTGGCGTGGCTGTCTCTTTCTAGGGCACTCTTTGGCCCAGTGTTCTTTTTCTTTACAGTAGGCACGTTGATCTGAGGCCAGGGGTGGCCTCTGGTGTGCACCAAGGTATCCCTTCCTGTCTCCCTGTTTCTTAATTTCTGTCCTATTTATTGTTGTGACCAGGACCTTAGTCAATGCCTTAGTCTGTCTCTTGCATCTCTCATCTTCCCTTTTCTCCCTTTCTTTCTCTCTGTTTCTCACTTATACTATACTTTCTCGGCTTCTCAGACTAAATCTCTCAAGGTCATATCTTGTAATCCATCTACGTATTGTAACTTTCTTTTAATATCCAGGGCAGCTTGCCCAATGAAGGCCATCATGACAGATGCATTTTGATCCTCTGCCTGAGGAACAAAAGGAGTAAATCTCCTATATGCCTCCATAATTCTCTCTAGAATCAAAGAGGGATATTCACCAGGCCCTTGAATATTCTCTCTTAACCTGGCCAAATTACTTGGTTGCCTACCGACCGGTTGGAAACCCACTATTACGGCCCGGCAATAAGTGGACAGATGCTCCCTACCTTCAAAGTTGTCAGGGTCCCACTTGGGTCAGTTCAAGGGGAAGCCGGCTTTGATTATGTTGGGAAGTTGTGTTGGTCACCCATCTGGTCCGAGGATATTTTTTTCTAGCTTCCAGGAGTTTTCTCTCTCATTTCTCTGTCATGAAGAGAGTCCCTAGGATTTGTTGGCAGTCATCCCAAGTAGGCATGTGTGAAAACGCCAGGGAGTTCTTTGAGTTCTTTTAGCCGGCCAGCTTCCTCCAAGAAAGGAGGGGCAGTGTGTGACGCGGGGGAGTCATCTGGAGGGCGCTGGGCCGGCCTAACTTCCTCCAATGGCGGAGAGGCTGAGTCAGCAGCATTGGAATTACTTAGAGGTTGTTGGGTTTTGGGGACGAGGGCAGGGGATAAGAAGGGGGAGGAGAGTCTAGTAGAGTCTTGAGACTCAGGGAGAACAGAGAGTGGAGGAGGAGGAGCAGAGGGTTTGAGAGATAGAATCATGGTGGAAGGAGTAGGAGCGGGGGCAGGGACAAGAAAAGGCTTCTCCCATGGAGGAGGAGATTTGCAGAGGTCCTGCCAAGTTAAGATATATGGCTATTGATCTGGATGCCTATGTGGCCCCAGCTGAAAGATAATATCTCTGATTTTTCAAATTTGTGGGAAGTAGAAACATCGTTCTGGGGGCCATCCAACTCCAAAGGTGTGTCATTCTGAGGCACAGAGAGTCTGCCAGGTCCAGCGTTTTACTGAAAAAGAAAGATTCTGGGCCCTTAAGCGAACTTTGGTCCACTGATCAAGGATCAGGAAGAGAGGTATTGAAGTGCTCTGTCCCAAAATGAGAGATACACAAGCAGTGAAAGCAATGGCACACTACACAGAGAAGACAAGACAATAAAGACAGGCAATGGACATCCAATACTGAGACCAGGACTGAGTACCCAGCAAAACCTGATGGACTGGCAATACCAAATCCGAAACAAAATATCACTGAGTTGAGGAGACTATTGTTCCTTGATTTCCTGAGTCCTCTCAGGCGTGTCCCAGGGACGTGGCCTGTGGCTCTGTGACACATCTGTCAGCCACCGTCAGAGAGAGCTCACGCTCATCACTGATAGCGATTTTGGCAAACCCTAACCTGAAACCTGAAACCAGAAAGAGTCGCCTTACTTACCCTGAAAGGAGCCCCTTTGGGGTCTTTCGTCCGCCGTTGCTGGATCTCGTTGGTGCCTCCAGATGTAAAGTTCGGGCTAGCGTCGGAGGAAGAGACCACCAAGAGAATGTCTCATGCAACAGTAAAGGATTTACTGGAAGTCCAGCATTCTGAAGCTCACAGATCACTTGAATAGAGCAGAGAGCAATGAGAACAGCGTAAGCAGAACTTATACACTTTCCTTGGAGAGGGCAGGGAGGGAAGTTTATTGATGGTTGAGGGCAAGGGGGCGGTTTGCGTACAAACGGGTGAGGGTGTACATTCTGCAGTTTGGCAGTTGGTGACAGCACATTCTGGAAACAAGATTAGCAAACAGTCCTAAAGATTTCATCAGTGTTTTGTTCAGCATACAGAAAACCAGGAAGTGACAATTACCTATTTTATAACCTTTCACCAAAGTCTAAATGGAAAGTGAGCATGGATTACTAAAAACATCCATGTCCAGGTTGCCTAATGCTCTCAAATCAATCCTATTGGTGACTACATATTTGTTTCTTCCTAAGATTATATATTGAACCTCAACCCTGTTGAAAATGTCTAATCCTATCACTCACTTTGTATTTTGCCTGATTTCCTAATGTCTCTATTGATATCTGCTTTCCTACATATTTTCACGAGTTCATCATTGTGACTGACTCTTCACATGTGCTGACATTTACATTCACTCTCTATCTGAAACCCTATTGCTAAAGAAATTTTAGTCCAAATTCTATACTCACTCTTTTTTCTAAACCTACAACTATCTTCCTAATCCTACCGACTATACCTTTTTGACTGGATGATCTCTTCGACAATCAATCATCCAAGGTACAAGGTCCTATGCCATTGTATATTGATTTATCTGAGACATCTGTGCAGAATATAATTCAAAGCTAAGTATCCCAATCAAGAGCCCAATGCCCTTCTTGGATTCAAATCTTATCTAAATATCTGTTTTCATACTTATATTTCACCAATATATTCTTGTAAATATCGCAAGTTCCCAATACCATTGTTCATTTCTCAGTATGATTCCTAACCAAATTCGAACCTGTTACTACCCTAACCATACACTGTTCCCTCAATCTAAGTTTACAGATTAGCCAGGACAGAGTTTGTCTTACAATACAATAATGTAGGGTATCTTCCACCTGCTGAGAACATCAAAGGTCCATGTAGAAATGATACCCTGGAGAAGTTTCAGGCAGCTATGAAGGAACTAAGAGAGCAAAAGTCATATTCCATGTCAAACAACCTGGTCAGTATGAAGGGATGTGTCTGAATCAGCCTCTCCTTTCCTAATGTAGAGAAGACTGATCAAACCATGCCTGTGTGGAAAGCTGTTCTTAGGTACCTATGGTTGATATACCATTCTAACTTGTGAAAGTGTCACAGGAAGTAGGAGCAGCCTCCATCTCATGGGACCCTTGGAAGCAACTGTTAGGACAAAGTGGTGGCAAAGGCAGTGACCTCATTCATTTCCTGAAGTAAGTGACCTCACCTCACTTCCTTGGTGATGGAAATCTCTGAACTTGAGATCCAGGAAGCCAGGCACCCAGAGCCAGTCCCAGTCCTAGTCCCAGTGGTCTCACTTGTTTGGATTTACCAAGGACAGAGTCAGTCTTTCTTGGTACCTACTGATATGAGGATGGTCAAATGCCAGAAGAGCTCTGAAGAGGGACCTTTCCTGAGAAAGCAGCTATTGGTTCACTGCCGGCTCCTGACAACTTCACATAGTTTGCCAAGGAGACCAGATCTGGGACCGGACAGGCCATTTCAGAGGAACATAGTATGGCCCACCAGGTAGAGGACACTCTGGATAGTCACAGACATACTTGGGTTAAGGAGGTGCCTTTTTGAGTTTGGGTGTGAGTTTGTGGTTTTCGCTCAAGTTCTGAGAATAGGAAGGAAACGCTCTTTGTTTTGATTGGAGTGGACTGTTTCTAGTAAGTCGTTTGACAATGCTAGTGTTTCTATGTCTGTGTATCCCACTGTGTCCGTGGTTGTAAACATTAGAAGAGAGAATGCATCAATGGATTTGTCCTGTCTAGTAGAAAACTTCCCAGAATTCATCCTGCCTAATTTATGAATGGACTGTGGCGTGCCTTATGGATGGGCAACACCTAGTAAATTCCTAAGTTCCTATTTTCTTCCTGAATTCTGGCCACTCTTCAGAATAGGCTCATGGTTTTGTGTCCAAGATATGTAACACCTCCAAGCTCTGTGACATGTCCATGTACTTGAGAGCTGTAGAGAATGGGAACATCTTAGAAAACTCAGATATCAGTGTTACCAGTAAACTCTCAGTGTAGAAACCCTGCTTTAGTTCATTTGCTTACCTATGGTTCTGTTGCCCTGAATGTCAGGAAGGTCTTTGCCTCAGGCCACCCCTTTGTGAAGCCTGAATAAAACAGTTTTCAAATGGAAATAAATGGGCATAATCTGTGACTCTTTGCTTAATTGCTTTGGAAAGGGATGTGTCTGAATGAGCCTCTTGGCCCTGTATGAGGTTGTGGCTTAGATTCTCAGCACATGATAGATCTGAAGATAGATTCCATGTGTGCAATCAAAAGCAAAATGGCCAAAAATCTTTCATTGTTTAAGAGTCTCTTGCCTTCCCCTGTTAGGTTCCTGACCTCTATCAAGTGAGAATAGGGATCCTTTGGGTCAAATGAGTTCTTCGAAGCCCTGCAGAGGTGCTTGTGTTTTCTTATGACTCCAAATCACATAAAGAATGTATCCCTGAGCGTCAGTAGGCCTAAATTTGGAGAAGCAGAGCAGTATTAACGGCAGACCTAGTGGATCACTTTAGGTTCACAGGAAGGGTGTCCATGCCACCCTGACTTTAGGCGAATGAGGGGTAAGGAAGAATATTTAGGACACTCTTTTGGGATGCGTCTCACATTGAAACCTCCAGCCAGAGGTTGTGATGAGTGTCTATATTTAAGAAGATGAGGGACATGTGGGAGTGTTTTGGTTTTAATTGTGGTCATTTGTGTGGCAGTTGGAAGAGATGACTGGATCCACCTGGGCTTGAACTCTGGTGTCATTCCCCTTAAAGACTGAGTTCTGGATCAGACATCAAAGAAGTTTTAGGAGGCCACGCATGAGATTCGCCCTTGGAATCGGAGATCTAGGCCCAGGGTGGCTTTTCACAGAGCACTGGGAATCTCAGCCAGGATATCACATAATTTTATTCTGAATGACTTGGAAGCCATATTTGCTAGTCAAAACACACAGGGACCTCAATTGTAGACCTCAATGGGGATGGATTCATGTGACCTTTTGGCCACTCTTTGGGAGGCCTTGGCTGTGCGAGTTCTCCAAAACTTTAATTGAAATGAGCTTCCACACCATTGAATGATTCCTGAATGAATTGAAACCCACAGTGCCTCCAAATTCATCCTTGAAAATTGGCTAGATAAATACCATGAAATTTTTGAAATTCCAATGACCAGGTGGCACTGAAGAACCTTTGGATGTCCTATTGCTGATCATGACTGTACCAGACAGTGCCTTGATTGACTGGGTTTTATGAAAATGGTGGAGAACAGAGATGCCATTAAGTTGATGCCTACTAAGTAGTGGGCCTAGAGCAGTGGTGAACAAGTGTGTGATATAACATCTGTTGTGGGGTCATATGGATCTGCCATTGGCTTCCAAATGGCTTGTGACTGACATGGTGTAGTCAGCAGACCCTTATATGTAAAGGCATCTTGTTATATGGAGAGGTTTCAGGGCAATGTTCAGAATTAGGTTGCTATGGTCAAGGGGGCAACCTATGTGGTATACAAGCCCTGTTGGTGCATTCTCCTGCAGACCCTGACCCACCACACGTGACAGAACTTCCTTCAGCATGGTGTCCCAGTTGAACTCCTTGTATTTCGTGAAGGAAGTACCAAACTCCAAGTGCAGCAGCAAAAAACACTATGAAAAGTGGAGGATGATAAAATAACTTCACAGTCCACATGGGGAGACACTTAGCCCCCAGTGGCCACAGGTTACCTACAAAGATAGAATTCAGCACTGCTGCCTCATGTTCATTGTAAAATAAGAATCCATGTCCTCCAGGTCACATAGATGCAGACCCAGCTTTGATGCTCTCACTACAAAGAGAATTCAGCACTGCTGCTTCATGTTCATTGGAAAATAATAAACCATGTTCTTCAGATCACAGAGATGCAGACCCAGCTTTGATGGTCTCATTAGAAAGGAAGCTAAAGCTCCTGACAACAACATGTATTTCAAAGCTCCTGACAACAACATGTATTTCAAGTGCCCAAACTACAGGCAGTTTCTCCAGACGTCTTTAGGCAGGCAATTTTCCATGTTTGTGGAGTTTTTACACTGTCTCTTACTTTTGGAAACTCCTCTACCATCTCCAAGTTTGTAAATTCCTGAGAATTTTCCATTTCAGATATGTATTCAAAGATTTTCTAACTCTTCTCCTCTAATTGTGTCTTACTTATGGTGAAGGTAATTCAAGGCATTGTTCTGAATGAGAGTGGGAAAATTTTTTTGTAGCACACATTTGCATACACATTGATCCATTTTACAATTTTCCATTTGAAATACTGTATCCCTGACACGAACTCATACCTTACTAGACTCTGACTACTAATCCTAATATGATGGAGAAAGATACCCAAACAGAATGAAAATACAAGCATTTCAGAGAAGGCATGGTGTATAGTTGGACTTCCCTTTGCATGATAAAGGGTAGGTTTTATAAATCAACTCAATTTTTAATTGAAATAGTCCTCCATGTGTTTTTAAAGTTAACAAATATGTGAATTCTTGTCTCCCTTTCTCTGTAGCCTCCTCAGCACATGTATTTTTTAAATGCACATATAGAATTCTACCTGGTATCACACGTACATTTTTATGAGTTGGCTGACTTGGCAGAAACAAATTGTGAAAAGATATCACTTCTCCTAAACGGTGTTGGAACTGAAAATTTAAACTATGCGTGAGCTCCTAGTACATCAATATTATACATAAATCCATCTTTAGCAAAATAAATATTTTTGCATCTGTGGATGATTTATATTACAGGAAGAATTACGATTGGCATATACATATTGATATTTTTAATGTATTTTTGTGTTTTTTGTATATATATATATATATATATATATATATATACACTCCACATTTTATAAAATATGAAATATATGTGTCTTATATACACTCCACAAATTCATTCATGTTCATGTATGTGGATTTATAATCAACTTTTCACAAGATTATTCTCAGAAATACTCATCCACCTGAAATACATATTTGTTTCCCGTACTGAAAACTAACTTCAATAAACGGTGCTTACATATCCTAATATTCCTACAGTAAATGATCCAGTTTAACATCAATGCAAGTAGATTCCTATGGGACATGATTTGTATTTTGACATTCATTTTAATTCAACACTGGTACATTACTATTTCTTCAGTTTTTGCACATCATAGGATATATATTTCATCTAAAAGTTCAGAAATTTATAGGAATTTGTTTCACTTTCAATCACTTCCTGCTTCAGAACACATGTATTCCTCCATGTTACTTGACTCGTCTTTTCATGAGACTTCTTTCCAAGCACATTATTTTCGATTTCCATAATCAATTTCGAAACTAAACTCACACACTCTTCAAGATAAACCATAACATTAATATTACCATTTGATGTATATCTGGTTGGAATGAATGTATGTATATCAATATAAGATTTCCTGTATATTTTCACATTTCAATTCAATCCATTATTTAAAGTTGGAATTAGTTATGCTATTTATTCACAGTATGGTCAATTAATGCATTATCTCTATATTCTTAGACACAGTGTACACCTATTTGTCCCCCCAATACTAATTTATACCTCTTCAAAATATTGCTACCATAAATGTTGGAAGAAATACTCATGTCACCTTATCTATCTATATCTATATCTATATCTATATCTATATCTATATCTATATCTATCTATCTATATATATATATATATTATCACAGTAATATTCTGGACACAAAAAGCAAAGGTCACACTCATGATTTTATCAAAGCTTAAATGGAAAGTGAGCATGGATTACTAGAACAACAGTGTCCAGGTTGCCTAATGCTCTCAAATGTAAATCCTATTGGTGACTGCATATTTGTTTCTTCCTCAGATTATATAGTAAACCTCAAGCCTGTTGAAAATGTCTAATCCTATCACTCACTTTATACTTTGCCTGATTTCCTAATATCTCTGTTGATATCTGCTTTTCTACATATTTTCCCCAGTTCATCATTTTTGTGTCTGACACTACATATGCTGACATATACATTCACTGTCTACCCTAGACGCTATTGCTAAGGAAATTTTGGTCCAAATCCTATATTCACTCTTATTTCTAAACCTACTGACTATCTTCCTAATCCTACTGACTCTCGCTTTTTGACTCGATGTACTCTTCGACAATCAATCATCCAAGGTATGAGGTCCTAATCCATTGTATTTCAATTTATCTGAGACATGTATGCAGAACATAATTCAAACCTAAGTATCTCACCCAAGGGCCCAATGCCCTTCTGGTTTCAAATCTTACCTAGATTTCTGTTTTCATACCTGTATTTCACCTATATATTCTTGTAAATATCACAGGTTCCCAATACCATTATTTATCAGGCAGAGAGATTCCTAACCCAAATCAAACATGATATTAACCCTAAACATACACTGTTCCCTCAATCTAACTTTACAGAAGAGGAGGGACAGAGTTGGTCTTACAATAAAGGAATGTAGGGGATCTTCCACCTGCTGAGAACATCAAAGGTCCATGCACAAATGATCCCTGGAGAAGATGTAGGCAGCTATGAAGGACCTGAGAGAGCAAAAGTCAAATTCCATGGCAAACAACCTGGTCAGGATGAAGGGATGTGTCTGAATCAACCAACAACCTCTATCTTCTAAATGTAGAGAAGGTGGACCAAACAAGGCCTGTGTGAAGAGCTGTTCCCAGGTGCCTATGGTTGATATATCATTCTAACTTGTGAACGTGTCACAGAGGGTAGGGAGAGCCTCCATCTCATGGGACCCTTAGAAGTAACTGTCAGGACAAAGTGGTTGCAAAGGCAGTGACCTCATTGAGTTCCTGAAGGAAGTGACCTCACCTCACCTCCTTGGTGATGCAACTCTCTGAACTTGTGATCCAGGAATAGAGGCACCCAGAGTCAGTCGCAGTCTCAGTCCCAGTGGTCTAACTTGTTTCAATTTACCAAGGACAGAGTCAGTCTTTCTTAGTGCCTACAGATGTGAGGATGTCCAAATGCCAGGAAAGCTCTGAAGAGGGGCCATACCTGAGAAAGCAGGTAGTGGCTCACCTATGACTCCTGACAACTTCACAGAGTTGGCCAAGGAGACCAGATTTGAGACAGGAGAGGCCATTTTGGGGGAATATAATGTGGCCAATCATTCAGAGGACACTCTTGAGAGTCACAGACCTACTTGGGGGAAGGAGGTGCTTTTGTGGGTGTGGGTGTGGTTTTGTGGTTTTGTCTCAAGTTCTGAGAATAGGTAGGAAAAACAGTTTCTTTGGATTGGCGTTGACTGTTTCTAGTAAGTCGTTTGACAAGGGAGTGCTTCTATATCTGTGTATCCCACTCTGTCCGTGATTGTAGACATTAGAAAATAGAATGCATCAATGGATGTGTCCTGTTTAGTAGAAAGCTTCCCAGCATTCATCCTGCCCAAATTATAATTGGACTGCGGATTGCCTTTTTGAAGGGCAACACCTGCTATCTTCCGAAGTTTCTGTTTTCTTCCTGAATTCTGGCCACTCTCGAGATTAGGCTAATGGTTTTGTGTCCAAGATATGTACCACCTACAAGCTCTGTGATATGGCCATGTACTGGATAGCTGACGGGAATGGAGAGCATCTCAGAAAACTCAGATATCAGTGTGACCAGGAAAGTCTCAGTGGAGAAACCCTGCTTTGTGCCATTTGTTTACCTATTGTTTGTTGCCCTGAATTTCAGGAAGGTCCTTGCCTCAGGCCACTCCTTTGTGAAGCCTGAAGAAAACAGTTTCAAATGGAAATGAATGGGCATCACCTGTGGCTTTTTGCTTATTTGCTTTGGAAATGGATATTTCTGAATTAGCCTCTTGGCCCTGTGTGAGGCTGTAGTTAGATTCTCAGCACCTGATGGATCCAATGTTTTCATCCAAACCCAAAATGGCCAAAAGAACAGTCATTTTGGATGAAGTCTCTCGCCTTCCTCTGTAAGGTTCCTGACCTCCATCAAGTGAGAATAGGGATCCTTTGGGTCAAATGATTTCTTCAAAGCCCTGAAGAGGGAAGCTCAAAGGTGCTTGGGTTTTCTCATGTTTCCAATTAACATGAAGAATCTAAACCCCACAGTCAGTAGTCCTCAAATTGGAGAAAGAGAGCAGTATTAATGGCAGGCCTACTTGATCACTCCTGGTTCACAGGAAGGTGTTCAGGCCACCCCGACTTTAAGCAAATGAGGGGGTACAAGGGAGCATATTTTGAACACTTTCTTGGGCTGCGCCCCTCATGGAATCTTCCAGCCAGAGGTTATAATGAGTGTCTACATGGAAGAAGATGAGAGCCATGTGGAAGTGTTTTGGTTTTAATTGTGGTTATTAGTTGGACAGTTGAAAATGATGACTAGCTCCACCTGGGCTTGAACTCTGGTGTGATTCTCCTTAGAGACTGAGTTCTGGAACTGACCTCAGAGAAGTATTGCCATGAGTTGTGTTGGGATTTTAGGAGGCCATGCATGAGTGTAACACTTGGAATTGAGATGTATGCCCAGGAAGGCTTTCCACAAGGCACGGTGAATCTCAGCCAGGACATCACATGATTTAATTCTGACAGACTTGGCAGCCATAGTTGAGAATCAAAATACACATGGATCTCACATTGTAGACCTCAATGGGCCTGGCTTCATATGACCTTTTGGCCACTTTTTTAGAAGACGTGCCTGTGTGTGTTCTCCAGAGCTTTCATTGAAATGAGCTTCCTCAACATTTAATGGTTCCTGAATGAATTGAAAATCATAGTGCTCCAACTTCATCCTGGAAAAATGGCTAGATAAATGCCATGGGATTTTTAAAATTTTCATTACCAGGTGGCACTGGAGAACCTTTTGATGTCCGTTTGCTGATCATGAGTATACCAGACAATGCGTGATTGACTGGGTTTCATGAAAATGATGTAGAACAGAGATGCCAGTAAGATGGAGCCTGCTTAGTAGCGGGCCTAAAGCAGTGGTGGGCAGGTGTGTGATAAAACATCTGTGCTGGGGCCATGTGAATCTGCCATTGGCTTCCAAATGGCTTGTGACTGACATGGCTCAGCCAGCAGACCCTTATATGTTAAGGCATCTTGTTATATGGAGAGGTTTCAGGGCAATGTTCAGAATCAGGTTGCTATGGTCAAGGGGGCAAGCTATGTGGGATAGAAGCCTCATTCGTGCATTCTCCTACAGATCCTGACCCACCGCATGTGACAGAACTCCCTCCAGCACTATGTCCCAGTTGAACTCCTTGTATTTCGTGAAGCAAATACCAAACTCGCAGTGCAGCAGCAAGACACACCAGGAAAACTAGAGGATGACCAAATGGCTTCACAGTCAACTCGGAGAGACACTTAGACCCCAGTTGCCACAGTTTACCTTCAAAGTGAGAATTCAGCACTGCTGCCTCATGTTCATTGAAAAATAAGATACCATGTCCTCCAGGTCACATAGATGCAGACCCAGTTTTGATGCTCTCACTACATAGGAAGCTAAGGCTGCTGACAAAAACATATATTTCAAATGCCCAAATTTAGAGGAAGTTTCTCAAGAAGTCCTTAGGCCTGCAGAGCTCCATGTTTGTGGAGTGTTTACCATGTCCCTTACTTTTGGAAACTCCTCCACCACCTCCAAGCTTGTGAACTCCTGAGCATATCCTATTTCAGATATGTGTTCACAGATTTTCTAACTCTTCTCCTCTAATTGTGCATTACTTCAGGCGAGGGTAATATCAAGGCATTATTCTGGATGAGAGTGGGAAGATTTTAGTGTAGCACATATTTGAAAACACATTGGGTTTATTTTTCTATTTTCCATTCGAAATACTGAATCACTGACACTAACCCATTCCCTACTAGACTCTGACTACTAATCCTAATATGATGGAGAATGGTAACCCAAACAGAATAGAAATACAAGCAGTTCAGAGGAGGCATGGTGTATAGTTGGACTTCCCTTTTGCATTATATAGAGTAGAAGTTATAAATGTAGTCAATGTTTATTGAAATAGTTCACCATGTGTTTTGAAGTTAAGAAATATGTGAATTCCTGTCTCTCTGTAGCCTATTCAGCACATGTATTTTTAAATGCACATATAGAATCCTACCTGGTATCACGCGTACCTTCTTCTGAGGTGGGTGACTTGGCAGATACAAATTGTGAGAAGAGATCACTCCTCCCAAACGTTGTTGGAACTGAATATTCAACCGATGGTTGAGCTTCCTAGTTGAACATTATACATAAATCCATTTTTAGTAAAATGTATTTTTTTGGATATGTGGATGATATATATTTCATGATGAATTTCGATTGGCATATATATTGCTACTTTTTAATGTCTGTGTGTGTGTGTGTTTGTGTGTGTGTGTATGTATGTATATATATATATATATATATATATATATATATATATATATATACTCTCCAGATTTTTCAAAATATGAAATGTATGCGTCATATAATACACTCCCTAAAATCATTCATATTCATGTATGTGGATTTATAATCAACTTTTCACAAGATTATTCTCAGAAATATTCATCCACCTGAAATTCATATTTGTTTTCTAATACTGAAAACAAACTTCAGTAAATGGTGCATACAAATCATAATATTTCGTCATTGCAAGATGGCCGTGAATAGAGTGCATCACACCCAGTGTACTGCACCACTGCACCCATGAATAACGAGTTAGAACGACAAAAAACTATCTTGTTAAAGAATTACAGCAAAATGGGGGTGCACCAAAACCTATAAGAAGGATTTCTAGCACCATGGTTCGGTAATTGTGTCTCAAACACGAGCCAACTGTGCGATTCAATATCCGATCTGACTGATCCGCACGTCTCGCCCAGTGGCTACAGACGGCGCGGCACCACCAAGATGCGACCAATAAGCAGGGAGAAACGTTGATGCGGATTCTGTGGAATCCTGCCGGTAGAGCCCCCACTGAGGCCTTAGCTGAGTTCAGGATTTCAGACGGGGAAGAAAGTGGTACAGTTATAATTCCCAAAATGGAAACTCCTCCAAGGAAACCAAAGGCCACCATCTTGGAGAGCTGAAGTAACCACAGCCACTCTCCTACAGATTGCAACAATAAAGCAGGTGTGTGTTACTCAGCTCATCTCCCATACATCGTGGATTTCGCATAAAATCTCTTATAGGCTTTCCGGGGGAGAGATGATGAGAGCGAGCCTGCATAAAAATGGGGGAAAACTAGAGGCAACTGACCTTTAACTCCCCCTCCCATCAGTGGTGAAAATGAAACCTGTCTAGCCAGCACTGGGGGAGGGGCAAGAGGAAAAAATCAAATCAATAGAATGCCGGGGTTCCTAATAGCCAACTGTGCGACCGGAGAACCGGGCTGATTGAATCGTGCAGCCAGGCCCGCTGTTACAGATGGCGGGGCACCACTGAGAAGCGACCTGCAAGTAGGGAGAAATGTTGCTGCGGATTCTGTGGAATCATGCCTGTAGAGCCCCCACTGAGCCCCGGGCTGAGTTCAGGATTTCAGACGGGGAAGAAAGTGGTAAAGTTCTATCCCCCACAAAGGAAACTCCACCAAGAAAACCAGCGGCCACCATCTTGAAGAGCTGAAGTAACCACGGCCACTCTCCAACAGATTGCAACAATAAAACAGGTGTATGTTACTCAGCTCATCTCTCATACAGCGGGGAATTTGCATAAAATCTCTCCTAGGCTTTCTGGGGGAGGGATTATCAGAGCGAGCCTGCATAAAGACTCGGGTAAAACTAGAGACACCTAACTTTCAATTCCCCTCGCATCAGTGGCAATTCTAGAAAACATCCTAGAGATGAAAGATGGATTGGATTGCCAAATCCTGGAAGCCTACAGGATCCCAAACATTCAAAACCATAATAGTCCAACTCCAAGACATATAATTATGAAGATAGCCAACATACAGAACAAGGAGAGAATATTAAGCGCTATAAGAGAAAGGAGGCAGATTACATTGAGGGGTAAACCAATTAGGTTAACGACTGATTTTTCATCACAGACATTGAAAGTGAGAAGATCCTAGAACAATGTATTTCAAATGCTGAAAAATAATGGATTCCAACCAAGAATACTGTATCCAGCAAAATTAAGCTTCAGATTTTAAAATGAAATTAAAGTCTTTCACAGGAAACAAAAGCTAAAAGAATTCACAGCCAGAAAACCAGCACTGCAAAGCATTTTGAGCAAAATACTACAATAAGAAGAATTGAAAAATAGTGCTCAAAACTAACAGTGGGAGGTACCTCAGTAAAGGGGCAGGAAAATAACCATAAAAGTAAAAACTAGCCAAACTAAAATATAATAAATAAATAAACATGACTGTAAGTACAAATCATATTTCAATTGTAACCTTCAATGTTAATGGCCTAAACTCACCAATCAAGATACATGGGCTAGTAACGTGGATCAAAAAAACAAATCCAACAGTATGTTGCCTTCAGGAGACTCATATGATAGGAAAAGACATACACAGGGTGAAGGTAAAAGGTTGGGAAAAATCATACCACTCACATGGCCCTCAGAAGCAAGAAGGAGTGGCCATACTCATATGGAATAAAATCAACTTCAAACCTAAGTTAATCAAAAGGGATAAAGAAGGACACTATATTCTGTTAAAAGGAACCATCCACCAACAAGACATAACAATTATCAATTTGTGTGCACCAAGCAATGGAGCTGCAACGTTCATAAAACAAACTCTCCTCAAGTTCAAGAGTCAAATAGACTACAACACAATAATTATGGGTGACTTCAACACACCACTCTCGGCATTAGACAGATCCTCTAGACAGAAACTGAATAAAGAAACTATAGAACTCAAAAGCACAATCAATAACCTAGACTTAACCGACATATATAGAATATATCAACCATCATCAAGTGGATACACGTTCTTCTCCGTAGCAGCACATGGATCCTACTCAAAGATATATTATGCCATAGGGCAATTCTTAGTAAATATAAAGGTATGGAAATAATACCATGCACCATATCTGATCACAATGGAATGAAACTGGAAATCAATGATAAAAGAAGGAAGAAAAAATCCTACATCAGATGGAAAATGAACAACATGTTACTGAATGATCAATGGGTGACAGAAGACATAAAGGAGGAGTTAAAAAAATTATTGGAGACAAATGACAATACAGACACAATGTACCAGAATCTATGGGACACAGTGAAAGCAGTTTTAAGAGGGAAATTCATTTCTTGGAGTTCTTTCCTCAGAAAAAGAAAAACCAACAAATAAATGAACTCACACTACACCTCAAAAAACTAGAAAAGGAAGAGCAAAACAACAGCAAATGTAGTAGAAGACAAGAAATAATTAAATTTAGAGCAGAAATCAACAAAATTGAAACAAAAAAATTGAAAAAATTGATAAAACTAAAAGTTGGTTCTTTGAAAAAATAAATAAGATCGACAGGCCCTTAGCCATGCTAATGAAGAGAAGAAGAGAGAGAACTCAAATTACTAACATACGGGATGAAAAAGGCAATATCACAACAGACACTACAGAAATACAGAAGATAATTAGAAAGTATTTGGAAACACTATATTCCAATAAAATATAAGATAGTGAAGATATCGATAAATTTCTTGAGTCATACGATCTGCCCAGATTGAGTCAGGAAAACACACACAATTTAAAGAGACCAATAACAAAGGAAGAAATAGAAGAAGCCATCAATGGACTACCAACCAAAAAAGCCCTGGACCAGATGGGTATACAGCAGAGTTCTACAAAACCTTCAAGGAAGAATTAATACCAATATTTTTCATGCTATTTCAAGAAATACAAAAAGAAAGAGCTCTTCCAAATTCATTCTATGAGGCCAACATCACCCTGACCCCGAAACCAGACAAAGACACTTTAAAGAAAGAAAACTACAGACCAATATCTCTAATGAACTTCGATGCAAAACTTCTCAATTAAATCCTGGCGAATCAAATACAAAAGCATATCAAAAAAATTGTGCAACATGATCAAGTAGGATTCATCCCTGGAATGCAAGGATAGTTCAATATACAGAAATCAATAAATGCCATTCACCACATCAATAGATTTAAAGACAAGAACCATATGATCACTCGATAGATGCAGAAAAAGCATTTGACAAAGTTCAGCATCCGTTTATGCTCAAAACACTAGAAAAACTAGGGATAACAGAAACTTACCTCAACATTGTAAAAGCTATATATGCTAAAACTCAGGCTACCATCATCCTAAATGGAGAAAAACTGAAGGCATTCCCTCTAAAATCTGGAACAAGATGGGGATGCCCTCTATCACCACTTCTATTCAATTTAGTTCTTGAAATACTAGCCAGAGCAATTAGACAGACACAAGAAATTAATGGCATAAAAATAGGAAAAGAAGAATTTAAATTATCGCTATTTGCAGATGACATGATAATATATTTAACAGACCCAAAAGGGTCTACAAAGAAAAGGCTAGAGTTAATCAATGAATTCAGCAAAGTGGCAGGATATAAAATCAACACGCATAAATCAAAGTCATTCCTGTATATCAGCAACAAAACTTCTGAAATGGAAATGAGGGACCACTCCATTCACAATATACTCAAATAAAATAAGATATTTGGGAATCAACCTAACAAAAGAGGTGAAAGATTTATATAACAAAAACTACAGAACCCTGAAGAGAGAGATAAAAGAAGATCTTAGAAGATGTAAAAATGAACCCTGTTCATGGATAGGCAGAACTAACATCATCAAAATGGCGATATTACCCAAAGTTCTCTACGGGTTTAAAGCGATGCCAATCAAAATCCCAAAAGCATTTCTTGTAGAAAAAGATAAAGCAATCATGAAATTCTAATGGAAAAACAAAAGACCCAGAATAGCAAAAGCAACTCTAAGCAGGAAGTGTGAATCTGGAATTATAGAGATACCAGAGTTCAAACTGTACTACAAAGCAATAGTAATAAAACCAGTGTGGTACTGGTACCAAAACAGGCAGGTGGACCAATGGTACAGAATAGAGGACACAGAAACCAATCAGCAAAATTACAACTTTCTTATATTTGATAAAGGGGCTAAAAGCATGCAATGGAGGAAGGATAGCATCTTCAACAAATGGCGCAGGGAAAACTGGAAATCCACATGCAACAAAATGAAACTGAATCCCTTTCTCTCGCCATGCAAAAAAGTTAACTCAAAATGGATCAAGGAGCTAGATATAAAATCAGAGACACTGCATCCTATAGAAGAAAATGTTGGCTACAATGTACATACCGTGGGGTTGGGCTCCAAATTCTTAAATAGGACACCCATCGCACAAGAGTTAATAACAAGAATCAACAAATGGGACTTACTCAAACTAAAAAGATTTTTTCTCAGCAAGAGAAACAATAAGAGAGGTAAATAGAGAGCCTACATCCTGGGAACAAATTTTTACCCCTCACACTTCAGATAGAGCCCTAATATCTAGAATATACAAAGAACTCACAAAATTAAACAATAAGATAACAAATAACCCAATCCACAAATGGGCCAAGGACCTGAAAGGACACTTCACAGAGGAGGAAATACAATCCATCAACAAGTACATGAAAAAATGCCCACCACCTCTAGCAGTCAGGGAAATGCAAGTCAAAACCACCCTAAGATATCATCTCACTTCAGTATGATTGGCAGCCATTATGAAATCAAACAACAATAAGTTTTGGCGAGGGTGTGGGGAAAAGGGTACACTTGTACACTGCTGGTGGGACTGCAAATTGTTGAGGCCAATTTGGAAAGCAGTATGGAGATTCCTGGGAAAGCTGGGAATGGATCCACCATTTGACCCAGCTATTGCCCTTCTCGGACTATTCCCTGAGGATCTTAAAAGAGCGCACTTTAGGGATAGTGGCAGATCAATGATCATAGCGGCACAATTCACAATAGCTACACTGTGGAACCAACCTAGATGACCTTCAATAGACGAATGGATACAAAAGGGGCATCTATACACAGTGGAGTATTATGCAGCACTAAAAATGACAAAATCATAGAATTTGAAGGGAAATGGATGGCATTAGAACAGATCATGTTAAGCGAAGCTAGCCAATCCTTCAAAAACAAATGCCAAATGTTTTCTTTGATATAAAGAGAGCAAATAAGAACAGAACAGCGAAGAAGAGAATGAGGAAAACATTAACACTAAACGGAGATGAGAGGGGGGAGAGAAAGGGAGAGAGAAGTGAAAGCATATGGAAATGGTAGGAGACACTAAATGTTACACAAAATTACATATAAGAGGTTGTGAGGGGAAAGGGGGAAAACAAGGAAGAGAATTGAACAACAGCAGATGAGGTAGAGAGAGTAGATGGGAGGAGAGGGGAGGGGGGTAGTAGGGGATAGGAAATGTAGCAGAATACAACAATCATTAATATGCCATTATGTAAAAATGAGTGAGTGTGTAACTTATGTGATTCTGCGATTTGTATTGGGGTAAAAAGGGGAGTTCATAACCCAATTGAGTCAAATGTATGAAAGATGATATAGCATGAGCTTTATAATGTTTTGAACATCCAAAAAAAAGAAAAAAAAAGGAATTTAATTTCCAATATTTGAGACATTTTACAACTTTATTTTTTAATAAAATTGTCTTTTATTTGTTATCTTACTTGCTGTTATCTGCCTTTCAGTTTGAAAAAACTATGTGCTGTAGCCATTCATCCATGTAGTATGTAACAGAAATTTTTGAGTGTCTCCATATAATCAGATTGGCAAGGCATCAAGGTTTCCTTCACAAACAAGATGAAGGCTTTTCCATAAGAAATTTAATATTCTGCAATTCATTTTTTTTAACTTTCCAATTAAATTTCAAATATTTTTAAAAAAGAAGGATCTAAACCCCACAGTAAGAAGGCCTCAAAATGGAGAAGTGGAGCAGTATTAATGGCAGGCCTATTTAATCACTCCTGGTTCACAGGAAGGGTGTCCAGGCCACACTGAATTTAGGCAAATGAGGGGCAAGGGAGCTTATTTTGGGCACTGTCTTGGGCTGCACCCCTCATGCATGGAAAACTCTAGCCAGAGGTTATGAGCAGTGTCTATGTGGAAGAAGATGAGGGCCATGTGGGAGTGTTTTGGTTTTAATTGTGGTCATTTGTGTGGCAGTTGGAAGAGATGACTGGGTCCAACTGGGCTTTAACACTGGTGTGATTCCCCTTGGAGAATGCGTTCTGGAACTGACCTCAGAGAAGTATTGCCATGAATTGTGTTGTGATTTCAGGAGGCCACACATAAGAGTCGCCCTTGGAAACTGAGATTTAGGCCCAGGGTGGCTTTCCCAAGAGTACTGGGAATCTCAGCCAGGATATCACATGATTTTATTCTGAAATACTTGGCAGCCATAGTTGAGAGTCAAAACACACATAGACCTCACATTGTATACCTCAATTTGCCTGGCTTCTTGTGACCTTTTGGCCACTCTTTGGGAAGCCTTGCCTGTGAGAATTCTCCAGATCTTTTATTGAAATGAGCTTCCTCAACATTTAATGGTTCCTGAATGAATTGAAACCCGCAGTGCCAGCAACTTCATCTGTGAAAAATGGCTAGATAAATACCATGAATGTTTAGAAGTTCCCATGACCAGATGGCACTGGAGAACCTTTGGATATCCTTTTGCTGATCATGAGTATACCAGACAGTGCCTTGATTGACCAGGTTTCATGAAAATGTGTAGAACAGAGATGCCAGTAATTTGGAGCCTGCTGAGTAGTGGGCCTAGAGCAGTGGTGGGCAGGTGTGTGATAAAATATCTGTGGCGGTGCAATGTGGATCTGCCATTGTCTTTCAAATGGCTTGAGACAGACATGGTGCAGCCAGCAGACCATTCTATATAAAGGCATCTTGTTATATGGAGAAGTTTCAAGGTAATGTTAAAAATCAGTTTGCTGTTGTCAAGGGGGCAAGCTATGTGGGATAGAATCCTGGTTGGTACATTCTACTGCAGACCCTGACCTACCAGACGTGACAGAACTCCCTCCAGCACTGTGTCCCAGTTGAACTCCATGTATTTCGTGAAGCCAAGATCAAACTACCAGTGCAGCAGCAAGAAACACCACAAAAATTGGAAAATGACCAAATGGCTTCACAGTCCTCACGGGGAGAAACTTATCCCCCAGTGGCAACAGTTTACCTACAAAGAGAAAATTCAGCACTGCTGCCTCATGTTCATTGGAAAATCAGAAACCATGTCCTCCAGGTCAAATACATGCAGACCCAGCTTTGATGGTCTCACTATAAAGGAAGCTAAAGCTCCTGAAAACAACGTATATTTCAAGTGCCCAACCTCAAAGGCAGTTTCTCAAGAAGTGTTTAGGCCACCAGAGCTCCATGTCTGTGGAGTGTTTACCATGTCACTTACTTTTGGAAACTCCTCTACCACCTCCAAGATTGTGAACTCATGAGCATTTTCCATTCCAGATATGTGTTCACAGATTTTCTAACTCTTCTCCACTAATTGTGACTTACTTGGGGCAAAGGTAATGTCAAGTCATTGTTCTAGATGAGAGGGGGAAGATTTTTTTGTAGCACATATTTGCATACACATTGGATTCATTTTCCAATTTTTCATTCGAAATACTGAATCCCTGATACTAACCCATACTCTACTAGACTCTTACTACTAATACTAATATGATGAGAAAAATAACCCAAACAGAATAGAAATACAAGCAGTTCAGAAGAGTCATGGTGTATAGTTGTACTTGCCTTTTGCATGATATAAGGTAGGAGTTATAAATCTTGTCAATTATTTGTTGAAATAATTCTCCATGTGTTTTTAAAGGTAAGAAATATGTGAATTCCTGCATTTCTTTATCTGTAGTCTTTTAAGCACATGTATTTTTATATGCACAAATAGAATCCTACCTGGTTTCACACGTACATTCTTCTGAGGTGGCTGACTTGGCAGATACAAATTGTGAGAAGAGATCACTCCTCCTAAATGATGTTGGAACTGAAAATTCAACCCATGAGTGAGCTTCCTAGATGAACAACATTATACATACATCCATGTTCAGTAAAATGAATATTTTTGGATATGCGGATGAGTTATTTTTCATGATGAATTTCGACTGGCATATATATTGCTACGTTATAATGTGTGTGTGTTTGTGTGTCTATATATATATATATAGACTCCAAATTTTCAAAATATGAAATATATGTGTCTTTCTATACACTGCCTAAATTCATTCATGTTCCTGTATGGGGATTTATAACCAATTTTTCACAAGATTATTCTCAGAAATATACATCCACTAAAATACATATTTGTTTCCTAGTACTGAAAACTAACTTCAGGGAATGGTGCTAACAAATCCTAATATTTCTACAGTAACTGACCCAGTTTACCATCAATGCAAGTAGATTCCAATGGGATATGATGTTTTTGTTAAAGTTCATTTTTATTGAAACCTGGTACGTTATTACTTCTTCAGTTTATGGACATCATAAGGTATATCTTTTCATTCACAAGTTCACAAATTTATAAACATTTGGTTCACTTTCAATCACTTTCTTCTTCGGAACACATATATTCCTCCGTGTTTCTTGACTGGTCTTTTCACTAAACCTCTTTCTAAACATATTTTTTTTGATTCCATAATCATTTTTGACGCAAAATTCACACACTATTCATGATAAACGGTAACCCTAATATTACCATTAGATATATAACTGGTTGAAATGAATGTATGTATATCAATATAAGATTTCCTATATATTTTCAGATATCAATACAATCCATTATTTAAATCTGGAACCAGTCATATAATTTATTCACAGTATGGTCTATTAATGCATCATCTCTATATTCACCAACAGAGGGTAAACCTATTAGTATCCTTAGTACTAATTTATAAATTTTCAAAATATTGCTCCCAGAAATGGTGGAAGAAATACTCATGTCACCTGATATACATGTACATATTATCACAGTAATATTCTGGACACAAAATGAAAAGGTCACACTTATGATTGTACCAAAGCATCAATGGAAATTGAACATGGATTAGTAAAAACATCCATGTCCGGGTTGCCTAATGCTCTCAAATGTCAACCCTATTGGTGACTACATATTTGTTTCTTCTTAAGATTATATATTCAACCTCAAGCCTGTTGAAAATGTCTAATCCTATCACTCACGTTATACTTTGCCTGATTTCCTAATGTCTCTATTGATGTCTGCTTTCCTACATATTTTCCCCAGTTCATCATTGTGCCTGACTCTTCACATGTGGTTTCATTTATATTCACTCTCTAACCGAAACCCTATTGCTAAAGAACTTTTGGTCCAAATCCTAGACTCACTCTTTCTCTTAAACCAACTGACTATCGTCCTAATCCTACAGACTATCCCTTTTTGACTAGATGTTCTCTTCTACATTCAATCATCTGAGGTACAGGGTCTTATGCCATTGTATATCGATTTAACTGAGACCTCGGTGCAGAACATAATTCAAGCTAAGCATCCCAATCAAGGGCCCAAATCCTTCTGGGCTTCAAATATTACCTAGATTTCTGTTTTCATACTTATATTTCACCTCTATATTCTTATAAATATCGCAGGTTACCAATATCATTATTCATCCAACAAAATGATTCCTAACCCAAATCAAACATGCTATTAACCATAACCATACACTGTTCACTCAATCTCATTTTAAAGAAGAGCAGAGACAAAGTTGGTCTTACAATACGGGAAGTTAGGAGATCTTCCAACTGCTTAGTACCTCAAAATCCATGCAGAAATGATCCCTGGAAAAGATGTAGGCAGCTCTGTAGGACCTGAGCCAGCAAAAGTCTTCTTCTTTTGCAAACAACCCGATCAGGATGTAAGGATGTGTCTGAATCATCCTATCTCTTCTTAATGTAGGGAAGATTTATCAAACAAGGCCTGTGTGGAGAGCTGTTCCCAGGTGCCTATGGTTTCTGTACCATTCTAACTTGTGAAAATGTCACAGGAAATAGGGGAAGCCTCCATTTCCTGAGACCCTAGGAAGCAACTGTTAGGACAAAGTGGAGGCCAAGGCGGTGACCTCAATCATTTACTGAAGTAAGTGACCTCACCTCACTTCCTTGGTGATGTAACTCTCTGAATTTTGTGATTCAGGAAGCCAGGCACCCAGAGTCAGTCCCTGTCCCAGTTCCACTGCTCTCACTTGTTTGGATTTACCAAGAACAGAGTCAGTCTTCCTTGGTACCTACTGATGTGAGGGTGGCCAAATGCCAAGAAAGCTTTGAGGATGGTCCTTTCCTGAGAGGGCAGGAAATGGCTCACCACTGCCTCCTGACAACTTCACAGAATTGGCAAAGGAGACCAGATCTGTCACAGGACTGGCCATTTCTAGGGAACATCGTATGGCCTACTAGTCAGAGGACACTCCGGATAGTAACAGACCTACTTGGGGGAAGGAGGTGCCTTGGTGTGTGTGAATGTCATTTTGTGGTTTTGTCTCATGTTCTGAGAATAGGCAAAAAAAGAGGTTTGTTTGGTTTGGAGTTGACTGTTTCTAGTAAGTCATTTGAAAAGGAGACTGTTTTTATGTCTGTGTATCCCACTGTGTCCTTGGTTGTAGATATTAGAAAAGAAAATGGCTCAATTTATGTGTCCTGTTTAGTAGAAAGCTTCCCAGCATTCATTGCCCAATTACTGAATGGACTGATGCTTGCCTTATCCATGGGCAAAACCTGCTATCTTTCTAGTTCCCATTATTTCCTGAATTCTGGCCACTCTCAACATTAGTTTCATGCTTTTTGTACAAGATATGTGCCACCTCCAACCTCGGTGACATGGCCATGTACTGGATAGCTGAAGGGAATGGCAAGGATCTCAGAAAACTCAGATATCAGAGTGACCAGGAAAGTCTCAGTGGAGAAACCCTGCTTGGGGCCTTTTGATTACCTATTGTTCTGTTTCCCTAAATGTCAGAAAGGTCTTTGCCTCAGCCCAAATCTGTGTGAAGATTGAAGAAAAGAGTTTTCAAATGGAAAGGAATGGGCATCACCTCTGGCTCTTTGCTTAATTGCTTTTGAAAGGGCTGTGTCTGAATAAGCCTCTTGGCCCTGTGTGAGGCTGTAGTTTAGATGTTCAGCACCTGATCGATCTAAAAAAAGATCCCATGTGTGCATCCAAAACCAAAATGGCAAAAATATCAGTCATTGTGGATGAAGCCTCTCGCCTTCCTCTGTAATATTCCTGACCTCTATCAAGTGAGAATAGGGATCCTTTGTGTCAAATGAGTTCTTCATACCCCTGAAGAGGCTATCTCATAGGTGCTTGGGTATTCTCATGACTCCAATTCACATAAAGAATCTAAACAACACAGTCAGTAGGCCTCAAATTGCAGAAGTGGAGCAGTATGAATACCAGGAATATTGATCAATCCTGGTTCACAGGAAGGGTGTCCAGGCCACCCTGACTTTAGGCAAATGAGGGGCAAGGAAGCTTATTTTGGACACTCTCTTGGGCTGTTCCCCTCATGGAAAGCTCCGGGCATAGGTACTGATGAGTGTCAATATGGAAGAAGGTGAGGGCCATGTGGGAGTGTTTTGATTTTAATTGTGGTCATTGGTTTGGTGGTTGGAAGAGATGACTAGGTCCACCTGGGTTTGAACTCTGGTGTGATTCCTTTTAGAGACTGAGTTCTGGAACTGACCTCAGAGAAGTATTGCCATGAATTGTTTTGGGATTTTAGGAGGCCACGCATGAGAGTCACCCTTGGAAACTGAGATCAAGGCCCAGGGTGTCTTTCCACAGAGCACTGGGAATCTCAGCCAGAATATTACCTGATTTTATTCTGAAAGACTTGGCAGCCATAGTTGAGAGTCAAAACACTCATTGACCTCACATTGTAGACCTCAATTGGCCTGGCTTCATGTGACCTTTTGGCCACTCTTTGGGAATACTTGCCTGTGAGTGTTCTCCAGAGCTTTCATTGAAATGAGCTTCCTCAACATTAATGGTTCCTGTATAATTTGAATCGCACATTGGAGGATGACCAAAGGGCTCTACAGTCCACATGGAGAGACACTTAGCCCCCAGTTGCCACAGTTTACCTACAAAGAGAGAATTTAGCACTGCTGCCTCAAGTTCATTGGAAAATCAGAAACCATATCCTCCAGGTAACATAGATGCAGACCCAGCTTTGATGGTCTCACTACAAAGGAAGCTAAATCTTCTGACAACAACATATATTTCAAATGCCCCACCTCAGAGGCAGTTTCTCAAGAAGTATTTAGGCTGGCAGAGCTCCATGTTTGTGGGGTCTTTACGCTGTCCCTTACTTTTGGAAACTTCTGTACCTCCTTTCAGGTTGTGAACTCCTGAGCATATTCCATTCCAGATATGTATTCACAGATTTTCTTATTCTTCTCCTCTAATTGTGTCTTAATAGGGACGAAGCTAATGTCAACGCATTGTTCTGGAGGAGAGTGAGAAGATTTTTTTCTAGCACATATTTGCATTCACATTTGATTGATTCTCCTATTTTCCATTTGAAATACTGAATCCCTGACACTAATCCATACACTACTAAACTCTCACTACCTATCCTAATATGATGGAGAAAAAGAAACATAACAGAATAGAAATACAGGCCATTCATAGGAGGCATGGTGTAAACTAGGACATGCCTTATGCTTTATCAAGCGTATGTGTTATAAATCTAGTCAACTTTTCATTGTAATACTTCTCCATGAGTTTTTAAAGTTAAAACATATGTTAATTCTTGTCTTCCTTTCTCTGTAGCCTATCAGCACATGTAGTTTTTTTTTATGCATATAATGAATCCTACCTGGTATCACACGTACATTCTTGTGAGCTCACTGATTTTCAAATATACAAATTGTGAGAAGAGATCACGCCCCCTAAATACTGATGGAACTGAAAATTCAACCAATGGGTGAGCTTCCTAATAAAAAATATTATACATTATTCCATGTTCAGTAAAATGAATATACTTGGATATGTGGAAGAATTATTTTAAATGATGAATTTCGATTGGAATATATATTGCTACATTTTAATGTGTGTGTGGGGGTGCATGTTTGTCTCTCTCTCTTTCTCTCTCTCTCTCTCTCTCTCTCTCTCTCTCTCTCTCTCTATATATATATATATATATATATATATATATATATATATATATATCCAGATTTTCCAAAATATGAAATATATGTGTCTTATTATACACTGCCTAAATTCATTCATGTTCCTGTGTGTGGCATTATAATCAACATTTCACAACATTATTCTCAGAAATATTCAACCACCTGAAATACATATTTGTTTCCGAGTACTGAAAACTAAATTCAGTGAATGGTGCTTACAAATCCTAATATTTCTACAGTAACTGACCCAGTTTAACATAAATGCAAGTAGATTTCTATTGGACATCATGTGTATTTTGAAATTCATTTTTACTCAACACTGGTACATTACTATTTCTTCAGGTTATGGACATCATAGGATATATCATTTCATCAACAAGTTTTCATATATATATGCATTTGGTTCACTTTCAATCACCTCCTCCTTACAGAACACAAGTATTCCTCCATGTTTCTTTACTGGTCTTTTCACTAGACTTCTTTCAAAACACGTTATTTTCGATTCCATAATCATGTTTGAAGCAAAACTCACACACTCTTCATGATAAACCGTAACCCTAATATTCCCATTAGATATATAACTGGTTGCAATAAATGCATGTATATCAATATAATATTTCCTGTATATTTACAGATATCAATTCGATCCATTATTTAAAGTTGGAACTAGTTATATAATTTATTCACAGTATGGTCTATTCATGCATCATCTCTATATTCATCAACACAGGGTAAACCTATTTATATCTCCAGTACTAATTTATAAGTTTTCAAAATATTGCTCCCCGTAATGGTGGAAGAAATACTCATGTCACCTGATATACACATACATTTTATCACAGTAATAATCTGGAAACAAATTGCAAAGGTCACACTGATGGTTTTTCCAAAGCCTAAATGGAACTTGAGCATGGAATACTAAAAATATCATGGCCAGATTGCCTAATGCTCTCAAATATTAATCGTAATGGTGACTACATATTTGTTTCTTCCTAAGATTATATATTCAAACTGAACCCTGGTGAAAATGTCTAATCCTATCACTCACTATATACTTTGCCTGATTTTGTAATGTCTCTATTGATATCTGCTTCCCTATATTTTCGCCAGTTCATCATTGTGACTGACTCTTCACCTGTGCTGACATTTACATTCATTCTCTAACTGAAACCCTATAGCTAAGCAACTTTTGGTCCAACTATTAGACTCACTATTCTTCCTAAACATACTGATTATCTTCATAATCCTATGAACTACCCATTTTTGACTGGATGTTCTCTTCTACATTCAATCATCTGAGGTTTTGTGACCTATGCCATTGTATATCGATTTATCTGAGTCCTCGGTGCAGAACATTATTCAAGCTAAGTATCCCAATTGAGGGTGCAATGCCCTTCTGGGATTCAAATCTTTTCTAGATTGCTGTTTTCATACTTATATTTTATGTCTATAGTCTTATAAATATCGCAGGTTCCCAATACTATTATTCATCCAGCAGAATGATTCCTAAGCCAAATCGAACATGCTTTTAACCCTAACCATACACTGTTCCCTCAATCTCACTTTACAGAAAGCAGGGACAGAGTTGGTCTAACAATAAAGGTAGGTAGGGGATCTTCCACCTGCTGAGAACCTCAAAAGTCCTTGCAGAAATGACCTCTGAAGAAGATGTAGGCAGCAATGAAGGACCTGAGAGAGAAAAAGTCATATTCCATGGCAAACAACATGGTCAGGATGAAAGGATGTGTCTGAGTCAGCCTCTCTCTTCTTAATGTAGGGAAGATGGACCAAACCAGACCTGTGTGGAGAGCTGTTCCCCGGTGACTATGGTTTCTATACCATTCTAACTTGTGAAAGTATCACAGGAAGTAGAGGCAGCCTCCATGTCCGGAGACTGTAGGAAGCAACTGTTAGGACAAAGTGGTGGCCAAGGCAGTGTCCTCATTCATTTCCTGAAGGAAGTGACCTGACCTATTTCCTGTGTAATGGAACTCTCTTAATTTGGGATCCAGGAAGCCAGGCACCCAGAGCCATTCACAGTCCCAGAGGGCTCACTTCTTTGGATTTTCCAAGGACAAAGTCAGTCTTTCTTGGTACCTACTGATGTAAGTGTGGCCAAATACCAAGAAAGCTCTGAAGAGGGGTCTTTCATGAGAGGACAGGAATTGACTCACAACTGCCTCCTGACAACTTCACAGAGTTGACCAAGGAGAGCAGATCTGAGACAGAAAAGGCCATTTCTGGGGAACATCATATGGCCTACCAGTCAGAGGACACTCCAGATAGTCACAGACCTACTTGGGGAAAGGAGGTGCATTTTTGGGTGTGGGTGTGGGTTTGTGGTAATTTCTCATGTTCTGAGAATAGGTAAAAAAGGTGGTTTGTTTGGTTTGGAGTGGACTGTTTCTAGTAAGTCATTTGACAAGGTGCGTGTTTCTATGTCTGTGTATCCCACTGTCTCAGTGGTTGTAGACTTTAGAAATCAGAATGCCTCAATGGGTGTGTCCTGTCTAGTGGAAAGCTTCCCAGCATTCATCCTGCTCAATTTATGAATGGACTGCAGCTTGCCTTATCCATGGGCAACACCTACTATCTTCCTAAGTTCCTGGATTCTTCCTGAATTGTGGCTATTCTCCAGAATAGACTCATGGTTTTTTGTCCTATATATGTACCACCTCCAAGCTGTGTGACATGGTCATGTACTGGATAGCTGAAGGGAATGGCGATTATCTCAGAAAACTCAGATATCAGTGTGACCAGTAATATCTCAGTGGAAAAACCCTGCTTTTAGCCTTTTGATTACCTATTGTTGTGTTGCCATGAATGTCAGGAAAGTATTTGCCTCAGGCCACCCCTTTGTGAAGCCTGAAGAAAACAGTTTTCAAAGAGAAATGAATGGGCATCACCTGTGCCTCTTTGCTTTATTGTTTTGGAAAAGGATGTGTCTGAATCAGCCTCTTGGTCTTTTGTGAGGCTGTGGCTTAGATTGTCAGAACTTGATGGATCTAAAGAATTATCCCATGTGTGCATTCAAACCCAAAATGGAAAAAAGATCAGTCATTGTGGATGAAATCTCTCGCCTTCCTCTGTTAGATTCCTGATCTCCATTAAGTAAGAATACGGATCATTTGTGTCAAATGAGTTCTCCAAAGCCCTGCAGAGGCTAGACAATAGGTGCTTGGGTTTACCCATGACTCCAATTCACACAAAGAATCTATACCCGACCGTCAGTAGGCCTCAAATTTGAGAAGTGGAGCAGTATTAGCAGCAGGCCTTTTTGATCACTTCTGGTTCACAGAAAGGTTGTCCAGGACACCCTGACTTTAGGCAAATGAGGGTCAAAGGAGATTATTTCTGACACTGTCTTGGGCTGCGCCCCTCATGGAAACCTCCAGCTAGAGGTTTTGATTAGTGTCTATATAAAACATGAAGAAGGCCGTGTGGGAGTGTTTTGGTTTTATTTGTCGTCATTTGTGTGGCAGTTGGAAGAGATGCCTGGGTCCACCTGAACTTGAACACTGTTGTGATTTCCCTTAGAGACTGAGTTGTTGAACTGACCTCAGAGAAGTATTGCCATAAATTGTGTTGGGATTTTAGGAGGCCACGCATAAGATTCACCATTGTAAACTGAGATCTAGGCCCAGCGTGGCTTTCCACACAGCGCTGGGAATCTCAGCCAGGATATAACATGATTTTATTCTGAAAGATTGGCAGCCATAGTTCAGAGTCAACACTCACATGGACCTCACATTGTAGATCTCATTGCACCTTGCTTCATGTGACCTTTTGGCCACTCTTTGGGAAGCCTTGCCTGTGAGAGTTCTCCCGAGGTTTCATTGAAATGAGATTCCTCAACATTTAATGGTTCCTGTATAAATTGAATCCCACAGTTCCTCCAACTTCATTATGAAAAAATATATAGATAAATACCATGAATTTTTTGAAATTCCCATGACCAGGTGGCACTGGAGAACCTTTGGATGTCCTGTTGCTGATCATGATTTTACCAGATCGTGCCTTGATTGACTGGGTTTCATGAAAATGGTGTAGAACAGAGATGCCAGAAAGTTGGAGCCTGCGGACTAGTGGGCCTAGAGCAGTGGAGTGTAGGTGTGGGAAAAAAAAAACATCTGTGCTGGGGCCACGGGGATCTGCCATTGGCTTCCAAATGACTTGTGACTGACATGGTACAGCCAGCAGACCCTTCAATGTAAAAGCATCTTTTTATATTGAGAGGATTCCTGCCAATGTTCAGAATCATGTTGCTATTGTCAACTTGAAAAGATATGAAGGATTGAAGCCACATTGGTGCATTTTCCTGCAGACCCTCACCCACCACACGTGAGAGTACTCCCTCCAGCCCTGTGTCCCAGTTGAACTCATTGTATTTCATGAAGTCAATAGCAAACTCACAGTGCAGCAGTAAGAAACACCACAAAAGTGGAGGATGACCAAATGGCTTTACAGACCACACTGTTAGATACTTAGACCACAGTGGCCAAAGTTTACCTACAAAGAGAGAATTCAGCACTGCTGCCTCATGTTCACTAGAAAATAAAGAACCATGTCACCCAGTTTACATAGGTGGAGACACAGCATTGATGGTCTCACTACAAAGGAAGCTAAAGCTCCTGACAGCAACATATATTTCAAGTGCCCAACCTCACAGGGAGTTTGTAAAAAACTCATTAGTCCAGCAGAGCTCCATGTTTGTGGAGTGTTTACCCTCTCCCTTACTTTTGGAAACTGTTCTACCTCCTACAAGGTTGTGAACTCCTGAGCATTTTCCTTTCCACATATGTATTCACAAATTTTCTAACTCTTCTCCACTAATTGTGTCTTATTTGGGGCGAAGGTAATGTCAAAGCATTGTTCTGGATGAGAGTGGGAAGATTTTTGAGTAGCACATATTTGCATACACATTAGATTCATTTTCCTATTTTCCATTTGAAATACTGAATCCCTGACACTAACCCATACCATACTAGAATCTGACTAGTAATCCTAATATGATGGAGAAAAAGAATCCTAACAGAACAGAAATACAGGCCTTTCATAGGAGGCATGGTGTATACTTGGACTTGCCTTCTGCTTTATCAAGGATATGTGTTATAAATCTAGTCAACTTTTCATTGTAATATTTCTCCATTAGTTTTTAAAGTTAACACATATGTAAATTTCTGTCTCCCTATCTCTGTAGCCTATTCATCACATGTATTTTTTTATGCATATTTAGAATTCTCCCTGGTATCACAAGTACATTCTTGTGAGCTCGTTTATTTTGGAAGATACGAATTGTGAGAAGAGATCACTCCCTCTAAATCCTGATGGAACTAGAAATTCAACCTATGGGTGAATTTCCTAGATGAACAATATTATGCATAAATGAATATTCAGTAAAATGAATATTTTTGGATATGTGGATGATATATATTTCATGATGAATTTCGAATGGCATATGTATGGCTACATTCTAATGTCTGTGTATGTGTGTATCTATGTAATTATCTATCCATCTATCTATCTATATAGATATAGATATCTACTCTCAAGATTTTCCAAAATATGAATTATATGTGTCTTATTATACACTCCCTAAATTCACTCATGTGTGTTTATGTGGATTTATAATCAACTTTACACAAGGTTATTCTCAGAAATATTCATCCACCTGAAACACATATTTATTTCATAGTACTGAAAACTAAATTCAGTGAATGGTGCTTACAAATCCTAATATTTCTACAGTATCTGACCCAGTTTAACATCAATGCAAGTAGACACCTATGGGACATGATGTGCTTTTGAAGTTCATTTTTATTCAACACTGGTACATTACTATTTCTTCAGTTTATGGACATTATAGGATATATCATTTCATCCACAATTTCACAAATTTATAGGCATTTGGTTCACTTTCAATCACTTCCTACTTCAGAACACATGTATTCTTCCATGTTTCTTGACTGTTTTTTTTTGTGAGATTCTTTCCAAACACATTATTTTCGATTTCCATAATCACTTTATGAAGAAAAACTCACACACTCTTCATGATAAACAGTAACGCTAATATTATCATTAGATGTATAACTGGTTGGAATGAATGTATGTGTATCAATATAAGATTTCTTGTATATTTTCAGATATCAATTCAATCCATTATTTAAAGTTTGAACCAGTTATATTATTTATTCACAGTTTGGTCTATTAAGGAATCATCTCTATATTCATAGACCCAGGGTATTCCTATTTGTATCCCCAATACTAATTTATAAGTCATTAAAATATTGCTTTCAAAAATCGTGGAAGAAATACTCTAGTCACCTGATATACATATACATTTTATCACAGTAATATTCCTGACACAAAATGCAAGTGTCACACTTATGATTGTACCAAAGCGTATATTGAAAGTGAGCATTTATTACTAACAACATCCATGTCCTGATTCACTAATGATCTCAAATATCATTCCTATTCGTGACTACATATTTGTTTCTTCCTAAGATTGTATATTCAAACTCAACCCTGTTAAAAATGTCTTATTCTATCACTCACTTTGTACTTTGACTGATTTCCTAATGTCTCTATTGATATCTGCTTTCCTACACATTTTCCCCAGTTCATCACTGTTGCTGACTCTTCACATATGCTGACATTTACATTCACTCTCTGACCAAAACCCTATATATAAAGTACTTTTGATCCAACTCCTCGATTCACTCAAATGGGTTCTTCAAAGCCCTTCAGAGGGTAGCCCATAGGTGCTTGGGTTTTCTCATGACCCCACTTCACATAAAGAATCTATAACCTACAGAGAGTAGGCCTCAAATTGGAGAAGTAGAGCAGTATTAATGGCAGGCCTATTTGATCACTCCTGGTTCACAGGAAAGGTTTCCAAGCCACCCTGAATTTAGGCAAATGAGGGGCAAGGGAGCTTATTTTTGACACTGTCTTAGGCAGCGCCCCCATGGAAACCTCCAGCCAGAGGTTATTCTGACTGTCTATATGGAAGAAAATGAGGGCCATGTTGGAGTGTTTTGGTTTAATTGTGGTCATCTGTGTTACGGTTGGAAAAGATTCTTGGGTCAACCAGGGCTTGAACTCTTGTGTGATTCCCCTTAGAGACTGAGTTCTGGAACAGATCTCAGAGAAGTATTGGCATGAATTGTGTTGGGAATTTAGGAGGCCACACATGAGAGTTGCCCTTGGAGACTGAGATCTAGGCCCAGGATGGCTTTCCAAAGAGCACTGGGAATCTCAGCCAGGATATCACATGACTTTATTCAGAAAAACTTGGCAGCCATAGTTGAGAGTCAAAACACACATGGACTTCAATTGTAGACCTCAATGGGCCTGGCTTCATGTTACCTTTTGGCCACTCTTTGGAAAGCCTTGCCTGTGAGAGTTCTCCCGAGCTTTCATTGAAATGAGCTTCCTCACTATTTCATGGTTCCTGAATGAATTGAAACCCACAGTGCCTCCAACTTCATCCTTAAAAATTGGCTAGAAAAATACCATGAAATTTTTGAAATTCCTATGTACAGGTGGCACTGGAGAACCTTTTTATGTCTGTTGCTGATCATGAGTATACCAGATAGTGCCCTGATTGACTGGGTTTAATGAAAATGTTGTAGAACACAGATTCCAGAAAGTTGGAGCCTGCTTAGTAGTGGGCCTAGAGCAGTGGTTGGCAGGTGTATGATAATACATCTGTCGTGGGGCCACATGGATCTTCCATTGGCTTCCAAATGACTTGTGACTGACATGGTGCAGCCAGAAAACCCTTACAAGTAAAGGGATCTTGTTATATGAAGAGGTTTCCAGGCAATGTTCAGAATCAGGTTGCTATGGACATGGGTGCAAGCTTTTTGGGATAGATCTTGGTTGGTGCATTCTCCTGCAGACCCTCACCCACCACACGTGAGAGAACTCCCTCTAGCACTGTGTCCCAGTTTATCTCCTTGTACTTCGTGAAGCCAATACCAATCTCAGAGTACAGCAGTAAATAACACCAGAAAATTTCGAGTATGACCAAATGGCTTCACGCCACACGGTTAGACACTTAGACCCCAGTGACCTCAGTTTACCTACAAAGAGTGAATTCAGAACTGCTGCCTCATGTTCAATAGAAAATTAGGAACCATGTCCTCCAGGTAACATAGATGCTGACCCAGTTTTGATGGTCTCACTACAAAGGAAGCTAAATCTTCTGACAACAACAAATATTTCAAGGTCCCAAGCTAAGAGGCAGTTTCTCAAAAATTCATTAGGCCACCAGAGCTCCATATTTGTGGAATGTTTACCCTGTCCTTTACTTTTGAAAATTCCTCTACCACCTCCAAGGTTGTGAACTTCTTAGCATTTTCCTTTGCAGATATATATTCACAGATTTTCAAACTCTTCTCCACTAATTGTGTCTTACTTGGGGCGAAGGAAATATCAAGGCATTGTTCTGGAGGACAGTGGGAAGATTTTTGTCTAGCAAATATTTGTATACACATTAGATTCATTTTCCTATTTTATATTTGAAATACTGAATCTCTGACACTAACCCATACCCTACTAGACTCTGACTGTTCCCAGGTGCCTATGGTTGGTATACCATTCTAACTTGTGAATGTGACACAGGAAGTAGAGGCAGCCTCTCTCATGGAACGCTTGGAAGAAAATGTTAAGACAAAGTGGTTGCCAAGGCAGTGACCTCATTCAGTTCCTGAAGGAAGTGACCTACCTCACTTCCTTGGTGATGGAACTCTCTGAACTTGGGATCCAGGAAGCCAGGTACCCAGAGCCAGTCCCAGTCCCTATCCCAGTGGGTTCACTTGTTTGGATTTACCAAGGACAGAGTCAGTCTTTCTTGGTACATACTGATGTGTGGATGATTAAATGCCAGGAAAGCTCTGAAGAGGGGCCTTTCCTGAGAAAGTAGGTAGTGACTCACCGATGGCTCCTGACAAATTTACAGAGTTGGTAAAGGAGACCAGATCTAAGACAGACAGGCCATTTCGGGGGAACATAGTATGGCCCATCAGTCTGAGGACACTCTTGATAGTCATAGACCTACTTGGGTAAAGGATGTGCCTTTGTGGGTGTGGATGTGAGTTTGTGGTTTTGGCTCATGTTCTGGGAATAGGTAGGAAAGGCAGTTTGTTTGGTTTGGAGTGGACTGTTTTTAATAAGTCATTTGACATGGTGAGTGTTTCTATGTCTGTGTATCCCACTTTGTCCGTGGTTGTAGATATTAGAAAAGTGAATGCATCAATGCATGTGTCCAGACAAGAAGAAAGCATCCCAGCACACATCCTGCCCAATTTATGAATGGACTGTGGCTTGCCTTATCGATGGGCACCACCTACTATTTTCCTTAGTTCTTGTTTTCTTCCTGAATTCTGGCCACTTTCCAGAATAGGCTCGTATTTTTTTGTCCAAGATATGTACCACCTCCGAGCTCTGTGACATGGCCATGTACTGGACAGCTGAAAGGAATGGGGAGCATCTCAGAAAACTCAGATATCTGTGTGACCAGTAAAGTCTCAGTAGAGAAATGCTGCTTTGTGCCTTTTGCTTACCTACTGTTCTGTTGACCTGAATGTCAGGAAGGTCTTTGCGTCAGACCACCAGTTTGTGAAGCCTGAAGAAAACTGCTTTCAAATGGAAATGAATGAGCATCACCTGTGGCTCTTTGCTTATTTGCTTTAGAAAGGGATGTGTCTGAATCATCCTCTTGGCTCTGTCTGAGTCTGTGGCTTAGATTTTCAGCACCTGATGGATCTAAAGAACGATCCCATGTGTGCATCCAAAACCAAAATGGCAAAAAGATCAGTAATTGTGGATGAAGTCTCTTGCTTCCTGTATTAGGTTCCTGACCTCCATCATGTAAGAATAGGGATTTTTAGGGTCAAATGAGTTCTTCAAAGACCGGACGAGGTGCCTGGGTTTCACATCACTCCAAATCACCTAACGAATCTATTTCTCACAGTCAGTAGGCCTCAAAATGGAGAAACAGAGCATTATTAATTGCAGGCCTATTTGATCAATCCTGGTTCACAGGAAGGGTGTCCAGGAAACCCTGACATTAGGCAAATGAGGGGCAAGGGAGCTTATTTTGGACACTCTCTTGGGCTGCAACCCTTATGGAAACCTCTAGCTAGAGGTACTGATGAGTGTCTATATGGAAGAATATGAGGGCCATGTGGGAGTGTTTTGGTTTTAATTGAACATGGTAATAACCCTAACCATACACTGTTCCATCAATCTAAGTATTCAGAAGAGCAGAGACAGATTTGTTCTTACAATACAGGAATGTAGGGGATCTTCGACCTGCAGAAAACCTCAAAGGTCAATGCAGAAATGATCCCTGGAGAAGATGTAGGCAGCTATGAAGGACTGGAGAGAGCAAAAGTCATCTTCCATGGCAAACAACCTGGTCAGGATGAAGGGTTGAGTCTGAATCAGACTCTCTCTCCTTAACGTAGAAGAGATGGACCAAACCAGGCCTGTGTGGAGATCTGTTCCCAGGTGCCAATGGTTGGTATACCCTTATAACTTTTGAAAGTGTCTCAGGAATTAGGGGCAGCCTCCATCTCAACTGTTAGGACAAAGTGGTTGCCAAAGCAGTGACCTCATTCAGTTCCTGAAGGAATGACCTTCCTAACTTCCTTGGTTATGGAACTCTCTGAACTTGTGATCCAAGAAGCCAGGCACCCAGAGCCAGTCCCAGTCACAGTTCCAGTGGGCTCACTTGTTGGATTTACCAAGGACAGAGTCTGTCATTCTTGGTACCTACTGATGTGAGGATGGCCAAATGCCAGGAGTGCTCTGAAGAGGGGCCTTTCCTGAGAAAGCAGGTAGTGGCTCAACGCTGGCTCCTGACCACTTCACAGAGTTGGCCAAGGAGACAAAATCTGAGGCAGGACAGGCCATTTTGGGGGAACACAGTATGGCCCAAAAGTCAGAGGACACTCCAGATACTCACAGACCTACTTTGGGGAATGAGTTGAATTTGTGGATTTGGGTGGGGTTTGTGGTTTTGTGTTATTTTCTCAGAATAGGTAGAAAAGGCGGTTTGTTTGGTTTGGAATGAACGGATTCTTCTAAGTCCTTTGACAATGTGAGTGTTTCTATGTCTGTGTATTTCACTGTGTTAGTGGTTGTAGACATTAGAAAAGAGAATGCATCAATGGATGTGTCCTGTCTAGTAGAAAGCTTCCCAGTATTCGTCCTGTCCAATTTATGAATGGAGTGCTGCTTGCCTCATCCATGGGCAACACCTGCAATCTTCCTAAGTTCCTGATTTCTTCCACAATTCTGGTCACTCTCAAGAATAGGCTCATGGTTTTGTGTCAAAGATATGTACCACCTCCAAGGTCTGTGACATGGCCATGTACTGGATAGCTGAAGGGAATAGCGAGCATCTCAGAAAACTCAGATAGCAGTGTGACCAGGAATATCTCAGTGGAGAAACCCTGCTTTGGGCCTTATGCTTACATATTGTTCTGTTGCCCTGAATGTCAGGAAGGTGTTTGCCTCAGGCCAAAACTTTTGGAAGCCTGAAAAAAGAGTTTTCAAATGGAAATAAATGTGCATCTCTTGTGGCTCTTTGCTTAATTGCTTTGGAAAGGGATGTGTCTGAATCAGACTCTTGGCTCTGTTGGAGGCTGTGGCTTAGATTCTAAGCACTTGATGGATCTAAAGAAAAATCCCATATTTGCATCCAAAACCAAAATGGCAAAAAGAGCAATCATTTTGGATGAACTCTCTTGCCTTCCTCTTTTAGGGTATTGACTTCCATCAAGGAAGAATAGGGATCCTTTGGGTCAAATGGTTTCTTCAAAGCTCTGCCATGGATTGCCCATAGTGCTTGTGTTTTCTCATGCCTCCAATTCCCTAAAAGAATCTAAACCCCACAGTCAGTAGGCCTCAAATTTTAGAAGCGGAGCAGTACTAATGGCAGGCCTATTTGATCACTCCTGGTTCATAGGAAGGCTGTCCAGGCCAACATGACTTTAGGCAAATGAGGGGCAAGGCAGCTTATTTTGGACACTGTCTTGGGCTGCGCCCCTCGTGGAAACCTCCTGCCAGAGGTTATGATGAGTGTCTATATGGAAGAAGATCAGGGTCATGTGGGAGTGTTTAGGTTTTAATTGTGAGAGATGACTGGTTCCACCTGGGTTGAATTCTGGTGTGATTCCCCATAAAGGCTCAGTTCTTGAACTGACCTCAGAGAAGTATTGCCATGAATTGTGTTAAGATTTTAGGAGGCCATGCATGAGAGTCGCCATTGGAAACTGAGATCTAGTCCCAGGGTGGCTTTCCACAGTTCATTGGGAATCTCAGTCAGAGAATCACATGATTTTATTCTGAAAGACTTGGAAGCCACAATTGAGAGTCAAAACACACATGGACCTCACATTGTAGACCTCATTGGGCCTGGCTTCAAGTGACATTTTGGCAACTATTTGGGAAGCCTTGCCTGTGAGAGTTCTCCAGAGCTTTCATTGAAAAGAGCTTCCTCACCATTTAATGGTTTCTGAACAATTGAATCCCACAATGCCTCCAACTTCATCTTTGAAAATGGTTACATAAATATCATGAAATTTTTAAAATTACCATTACCAGGTGGCACTGGAGAACCTTTGGATGTCCTGTTGCTGATCATGAGTATACCAGACAGTGCCATGATTGACTGGTTTTCCTGAACATGGTGTAGAACACAGATGCCAGTAAGTTGGAGTCTGTTGAGTAGTGGTCCTAGAGCAGTGGTGGGCAGGTGTGTGATAAAACATCAGTGGTACGGCCATGAGAATCTACCATTGGATTCCAAATGCCTTGTGACTGACATGGTGCAGCCAGCAGACCCTTCTATATAAAGACATCTTATTATATGCAGAGGTTTCAGGGCAATGTTCAGAATCAGGTTGCTATGGTCAAGGGGGCAAGCTATGTGGATAGAAGCCTGGTTGGTGCATTCTCCTGCAGACACTGACCCACCACACGTGACAGAACTCCTTCCAGCACTGTGTCCCAGTTGAACTCCTTGTATTTCATGAAGCAAATACCAAACTCCCAGTGCAGCAGCAAGAAACACCACGAAAAGTGGATCATGACCAAATTACTTCACAGTCCACACGGGGAGACACTTAGCCCCCAGTGGCCACAGTTTACCTGCAAAGAGAGAAACCAGCACTGCTGCCTCATGTTCATTGGAAAATAAGATGCCATGTCCTCCAGGTCACATAGATGCAGACCCAGCTTTGATGGTCTCACTAGAAAGAAGCTAAAGCTCCTGAAAACAACATATATTTTAAGTGCCCGAACTCAGAGGCAGTTTCTCAAGAAGTTTTTAGGCCAAAGGAGCTCCATGTTTGTGGAGTGTTTACCCTGTCCCTTATTTTGGAAACTCCTCTACCACCTGCAAGATTGTGAACTCCTGAGCATTTTCCATTGAATATATGTATTCACAGATTTTCTAATTCTTCTCCTCTAATTGTGTCTTACTTGGGGCGAAGGTAATGTCAAGGCATTTTTTCTGGATGAGAGTGGGAAGATTTTTGTGTAGCATATATTTACATACACATTGGATTCATTTTCCAAATTTTTATTCGAAATACTGTATCCCTGACACTAAATAATACATTACTAGACTCTGACAACTAATCCTAATATTATGGAGAATAAAAACCGAAACAGAATAGAAATATAAGCAGTTTAGAGGAGGCATGTTGTATAGTTGGACTTGCCTTTTGCATTTAATAGAGTAGGAGTTATAAATCTAGTCAATTTTCTGTTGAAATAGTTCTCCATGTATTTCTAAAGTTAACAAATGTTTGAATACCTGACTCCCTTTCTCTGCAGCCTATTCAGCACATGTAATTTTATATGCACATATAGAATCCTACCTGGAATCACATGTACATTTTTGTGTGGTGGCTCACTTGGCAGATACAAATTGTTAGAAAAGTTCACTCTTCCTAAACGCTGCTGGAACTGAAAATTCAACCAATGGGTGAGCTTCCTAGTTGAACAACTTTACACAAAAATCCATGTTCAGTAAAATAAATATTTCTGATCTGTGAATGATATATATTTCATGGTGAATTTCGATTGGCATATATATTTTTACTTTTTAAAGTCTGTGTGTGTGTATTTGTCTCTGTGTGTATAATACTCTCCTGATTTTTCAAAATATAAAATATTTGTCTTATTATACACTCCCTAAATTAATTCATATTCATGTATGTCTATTTTTAATCAACTTTTCACGAGATTATTCTCAGGAATATTCACACACCTTAAATACATAATTTTTTCCTAGTAATGAGAACTATCTTCAGTGAATAGTGCATTCAAATTCTTGTATTTCTACAGGAACTTACCCAGTTGAACATCAACACAAATAGATTCCTATGGGACATGATGTGTATTTTGAAATTCATTTTTATTCCACACTGGTACATTGCGATTTCTTCAGTTTATGCACATCATAGGATATATATTTCATCCACAAATTCGAAAATTTATAGGCATTTTTTTCAGTTTTAATCACTTCCTGCTTCAGAACACATGTATAACTCCATGTTTCTTTACTGGTCTTTTCATGAGATTTCTTTCCAAACACATTATTTTCGATTTCCCTAATCACTTTTGAAGCAAAACTCTCATATCATTCATGATGAACCATAACCCTAATATTACCATTAGATGTATATTTGGTTTTAGTGAATGTATATATATCAATATAGGATTTCCTGTATAATTTCAGATATCAATTCAATCCATTATTTAAATTTGGAACCAGTTATACTATTTATTCACAGTATGGTCTATTCATGCATTATCTCTATATTCATAGACACAGGGTACACCTATTTGTACCCCCAGTACTAACTTATACGTCTTCACAATATTGCTCCCAGAAATGGTGGTATAAATACTCATGTCACCTGATCTACATATACATGTTATCACAGCAATATTCTGGAAACAAAATGCAAAGGTCACACTTATGATTGTACCAAAGCCTAAATGAAAAGTGAGCATGGATTACTAAAAACATTCCTGTCCAGGTTGCTACCACTCTCAAATGTCAATCCTATTGGTGACTATATATTTGTTTCCTCCTAAGATTATATATTCAACCTCAAGCCTGTTGAAAATGTCTAATCCTATCACTCACTTTATACTTTGCCTGATTTCCTAATGTGTATATTGATATCTGCTTTCCTAAATATTTTCCCAGTTTATCATTGTGACTGACTCTTCACATGTGCTGACATTTAAATTCACTCTCTAACAGAAACCCTATTGCTAAAAACATTTCCTCCAAAACCTATAATCACTATTCTTTCTAAACCTACCAACACGCTTCCTAATCCTACCGACTATAGCTTTTTGACTGGATATTCTCATGACATTCAATCATCCAAGGTACAAGTTCCTATGACATTGTATATGGATTTATTTAAGACATCCTTGCAGATCGTAAGTCAAAGCTAAGTATCCAAATCAAGGGCCCAATGCCCTTCTGGGCTTCAAATCTTACCTAGATTTCTGTTTTCATACTTATATTTCACCTATATATTCTTGTAAATATCGCACTTTCCCAATACCATTATTCATCGCTCAGAATGATTCCTAATCCAAATAGAACCTGTTATTAACCCTAACCAAAAACACGGGGCGACACTTAGCCCCCAGTGGCCACAGTTTACATACAAAGAGAGAAATCAGCACTGCTGCTTCAGTTTCATTGGAAAATAAGAAACCAAGTCCTTTATGTCATATAGATGCAGACCCAGATTTGATGGTCTCACTACAAAGCAAGCTAAAGCTCCTGACAACAACATATATTTCAAGTGCCCAAACTCAGAGGCAGTTTCTCAAGAAGTCTTTAGGCCAACAGAGCTCCATGTTTGTGGAGTGTTTACCCTGTCCCTTACTTTTGGAAACTGCTCTACCACCTCCAAAGTTGTGAACTCCTGAGCATATTCCACTACAGATATATATTCACAGATTTTCTAACTCTTCTCCTCTCATTGTGTCTTAATTGGGGTGAAGGTAATGTCAAGGCATTGTTGTGGATGAGAGTTGGACGATTTTTTTGTAGCACATATTTGCATACACATTGGATTCATTTTCCAATTTTCCATTTGAAATACTGAATCCCTGACACTAACCCATTCCCTACTAGACTCTGACTACTAATTCTAATATGATGGAGAACAATAACCCAAACATAATAGAAATCCAAGCAGTTCAGAGAAGGCATGGTGTATAGTTGGATTTGCCTTTTGCATTATATAGGGTAGGAGTTATAAATCTAGTCAATTTTTAGTTGACATAGATCTCCATGTGTTTTTACATTTAACAAATATGTGAATTCCTGTCTCCGTTTGTCTGTAGCCTATTCAGCACATGTATTTTTATATTCACATATAGAGTCCTAGCTGGTATCACATGTACATTCTTGTGATGTGGCTGACTTGGCAGATACAAATTTTGAGAAAAGATCACTCCTCCTAAACGCTGTTGGAACTGAAAATTTAACCTATGGGGCAGCTTCCTAGTTAAACAACATTATACACAAATCCATGTTCAGTAAATTAAATATTTTTGGATCTGTGGATGATATGTATTTCAACATGAATTTCGATTGGCATATATATTGCTACTTTTTAATGTCTCTGTGTGTCTATGTGTGTATGTGTGTGTGTGTGTGTGTGTGTGTGTGTGTGTGTGTGTATATATATACACACACACACTCTCCAGATTTTTCAAAATACGAAGTACATGTGTCTTCTTTTACACATCCTAAATTCATTCATTTTTATATATGTGGATTTATAATCAACTTTTCACAAGATTATTTTCAAAAATATTCATCCACCTGAAATACATATTTGTTTTCCAGTACAGACAACTAACATCAGTGAATGGTGCATACAAATCCTAATATTTCTACAGTAACTAACCCAGTTTAACATCAATCCAAGTAGATTACTATGGGACATGTTGTATATTTTGATGTTCATTTTCATTAAACACTGGTACTTTACTATTTCTTCAGTTTATGCAAATCATAGGATATGTATTTCATCCACAAGTTAGCAAAATTATTTGCATTTGTGTCACTTTCAATCACTTTCTACTTCAGAACACATGCATTCCTCTATGTTTCTTGACTAGCCTTTTCATGAGACATCTTTCCAAACACATTATTTTCCATTTCCATACTCACTTTTGAAGCAGAACTCACACAACTTTCATGATAAAATATAACCCTAATATTACCATTAGATGTATAACTCGTTGTAATGAATGATTCTATATCAATATAAGATTTCTTATATATTTTCAGATATCAATTCTATCAATCCATTATTTAAAGTGGAATCAGTTAAATTATTTATTCACAGTATTGTTAATTCATGCATTACTTCTATATTCATAGACACAGTGTACACCTCTTTGTACCCCCAATACTAATTTATACGTCTTCAAAATATTGCTCCCAGAAATGGTGGAAGAAATACTCATGTCACCTGATCTACATATACATTTTATCACAGTAATATTCTGAACACAAAATGCAAAAGTCACACTTATGATTGTACCAAAGGATAAATAGAAAGTGAACCTGGATTACTAGAAACATCCATGTGCAGGTTGCCTAATGCTCGCAAGTGTCAATCTAATTGGTGATTACATATTTGTTTCTTCCTAAGATTATATATTGAAACACAACCCTGTTGATAATGTCTAATCCTATCACTCACTTTATACTTTGCCTGATTTCCTAATGTCTCTATTGATATCTGCTTTCCTACATATTTTCCCCAGTTCATCATTTTGACTCATTCTTCACATGTGCTGACATTTACATTCACTCTCTAACTGAAACCCTATTGCTAAAGGACTTTTGGTCCAAATCCAATTCTCACTCTTCTTCCTAAACCTACAGACTATAATCCTAATCCTACCAACTATCCCTTTTTACTGGATGTTCTCTTCTACATTCAATCATCCAAGTAACAGTCGGGCGAGCGTTGGAAGAAGAGACCACCAAGAGTCTATCTCATGTAACAGCAAAAGGTTTATTGGGGGTCCAGCATGCTGGGGCTCAGAGCTCACTTGAATCGAGTAGAGAGCCCTGAGAACAGCTTAAGCAGAGCTTATATACTTTTTTTTGCGAGCGCAGGGAGGGAAGTTTATTGATGTGTCAGGGCGAGTGGGCAGTTTGCATGCAACCAGGTGAGGGAGTACAGTTTGGCAGTTGGGGACAGCACATTCTGCGAACAAGATTGGCAAACATTTCTCAAGATTTCAACAGTGTTTTGTTTAGCATACAGAAAAACAAAAAGTGACAAGTACATATTTTATTAAACTTTCATTCACCACGTCTTCTTCTGGCTACTTTTAATCATAAAAGTGATCATTGGGGGGTGTCACATTCTATTTCTGCTAGTGGGGTATTAACATAAGTTTAACTTGTCCAATTTATGCTTGGAGAAAATAAATTACGTGGTTGAGCAAGCAGGGTTTAATAGTTAGCAATAATATGAGGATTATTATTGGACCGGCCAGGGTTGATAAATGCATAGTTAACCAGGGGGACTTTGTGAACCAAGATTCAAAACACCCTTTTTTGGCCTCACTCTCTCGTTGACGCTCTTCAAGTCATCTTTTTCATTTACTCATAGATTTTTTTACAACTCCAGTATTGTCGGCATACACACAATATTCTTCCATCAATGCAGAACAAAGGCGCTCTTTTCTCATGAAGTGGAGGTCCAAACCTCGACTGTTTTGTTAAACAACTTCACAGAGAGAGGTTAAAGATTCCTGCAAAGCTGTGATGGAGGTTTCTAATATCTTTAAGTTTTGGTCTATTGCTGTTTCTATTTGGGTCATTTGTTTTGTCCCATGGACCAAGGCAATGGTTCTTGTGCCCACCCCTTCAGCAACTCATATTCCTAATAGGATGGCTAAAGTGAGGGATATATGTTCCCAGTGGAACCAGGTTTTATGCCCCCCTCTTTGATCTTCATGCATCATGATAGAGCACTCTTGGAAACATCTGCACCATTACACAATTAATCACATCTGTTGACCATTTCATGAAAACATAAGCAATGTTTAAGTATATAGAATTATGCTGTTGTAGGGACAGATGAAACAAGGCACCTAAGATAATACCAAAGACAGGGAAACATTCCTATTTGGTTGCAACCAGATTTAGGGGGCATTACTTTTGTTGTAATCAATTAATCCCCTGATACCCAAGTTTAGGTAGTTTCAGAATTTTGTATCCAACATGTAAGCGAAGGGGCTCAGAAGTTCACAGCCTGCAGAAATTTACAAAAAGCAGGTTTTTTTCTGTTTCTTTCTTCTGTTCTGGGCAAGTTAACTTTTCAAGGACACCTGGGTGAGGAAGAGCTTTTTATTCCCTTTATTGTTTCCCACTGCCATCTGTTACCATGGAGCCCAGTTAGTATCTTCTTTATCTTACAATTGTAGCCATCTCTGTGAAGCCCCCGCTCAAGGCCAGAGGCCTTCTTCACATATTTTGTGAAAAACTAGTAAGGGGGTGTCTAGCTTAGTAGTGCTGATTTTTTTAGACAGTTGCCTAGTAGAACAGGGCAACACAAAAAGAGGAAGTTTACCGATATTGAACTCATTTATAGGGACTCTTTTGCTGAAAGTCCTAAAGTCAGCCATGGTGAAGATTTCTGGAGAAGGTCAGTTAAGACTTTTCTGTGGGCCTGGTACAGAGGGGGAAGACGGGGAATGCGTGGCTGTGTGTATCTGAGAATGAGGTAGGAGAGATGTAAAACAATAATGGGAAAGGGGTTTGGGATTTTCCTAGCAACAAATCTTGAGCCATAGTACAGGTAGAGCAGAGGGGAAGACGGGAGTTAGTATCCCAAAAAGCCTGTGAGGGACTTTAAATTCTTCGTAACCTGTTTTCAGTGATGACAAACAACTTTAAAGGCCATTTTTGTTACATCTTGGATAGGGGTCTGAGGGCTCCCCTCAGCTTGTTTGAGCTTTGGGTTAGCTGGTAAGAGGACCTGGTGGGACCCGGTGCAGGAAATGACAGGAGAAGAGAGGAGTGAGGGAATTGTGGGGTAGCTCAGTACCTGCTCCCTCAGCAAGGGGGCAATGGTCTGAGAACCGGCAGATGTTCGGCCTTTGGTCTAGTAATTGGAGGGGAGAAATCAGGTTGCTGATGTGGGAATAACAGCAGAGAGTCTGGAGCAGAAGGCTGCGGGTGAGGATCGATTGGAGAAGCATTGTTCAGGATGTGAGCAAAGGAGGGAAAAGGCCTACACGTAGGGGAATCTCTTTTCACCCTTTTCAGCACTTGTAGAAGTTAAAAAGGTCAGGCAGAATATTGAGGAGCTAGAGACCCCTCTGGGGGCCATCGGTTTTTGTTGTCTAATTGGTAATATGGCTAATTCTGTGTACAGAATTTGATGAGGAGTTTGGGTTCAATCAGGCAGTCCCTGTATGCTCACATCCCCATGACTTACAGAAGAAGTCGGCTTTCCCCCCACACAGTCATGACTGTTTGTGGCTTTGATAGTCCGCTGGGCAAACATAGTTATCTAGGCTAGCCCACCTGCATCTGGCTCGCGTGTCCCTACATCCATAATATTTGTTTCCATTATCTATGGTATGGAAGGGATTTAATGGAATTTTAATGGGATCCTCTTCATCAGGGATATCCCAATAGGAAAGACCTATAGCCAGCGGACAAATGTCTGGTGGAGAGATGGCCACCAGGTCCCTAAGTGGGTTGTATGTGAGATACACAATACTTCTTGTCCAGTAGTATTTGTGATCAGCCATTGCTGCAGAACGGGATGATGAGGGTTAGGACTACTGGTGGTCAAGGGGAGAGTCTATAGCCTTATCCACACGGCGAATACACAATTTGAAAGGGTTAGCAGGCTTTTCCAGTTTCCAGCCAGAGTCTGGACAGGGTGCAGGCTTGAGATGAGAGGTATGGATCCAGGAAGTGATTCTGTCTACCATTACTTCTGTAGGTGTAATAAATAGCACCTGCTATGGTCCTTTCCAGTGGGGTTACAGGGATGACACCTGATGTCTTCTTATGTAGACAAAGTCTCTTTCTTGATATCGATGTTGATTCCCCTCGTCCCCAGGTTGATAGGCAGTGGCCATCTTCACAGGTATCTATGTGGCCCTGGCTAAAAGACAATATCTCTGACTTTTTATATTAGTGGGAAGTAGAAAGATCCTTCCAGGGGCAATCCAAATTCAATGGTGAGCCATTCTGAGGAACAAAGAGTCTGCCATGTCCAGCGTTTTACTGAAAAAGTAAGATTCTGAGCCCTTATGCGAACTTTGGTTCAGTGATCAATGGTCAGGGACAGAGGCATTCAAGTGCTCTGTCTCATAATGATAGATACACAAACAGGAAAAGCAACAACACATGACACAGACAAGACAAGACAATAAAGAAAGGACATGGACGTCCAACACTGAGACCAGGACTGAGTAGTAGGAAATACTCGATGGGCTGGCAATACCGAATTTGAAACAAAATATCACTGAGTCGTGGAGACTATTGTTCCTCGATTTCCCAAGTCCTCTGTGGCGTCCCCCAGGGACGTGGCCTGTGGCTCTGTGACATGACTGTCAGCCACCGTCAGAGAGAGCGCACGCTCTTCATCGACATCCATATTGCCAAGACCTGACCTGAAACCTGAAACCAGAAAGAGGCGCCTTTCTTATCCCGAGAGGAGTCTGTTGGGGTCTCTCGTCCGCCGCTGCTGGATCTCGGTGGAACCTCCATATGTAAAGGTCCAGTGACAATAAGGGAAAGAGACCACCAAGAGACTGTCTGATGCAAAAGCAAAGGGTTTATTGGGTGTCCAGCATGCTGGGGCTCAGAGCTCACTTGAATAGAGCAGAGAGCCCTGAGAACAGCTCAAGCAGAGCTTATATAGTTTCCTTGGAGAGGGCAGGGGGGGAAGTTTATTGATGGATCCGGGCGAGTGAGCGGTTTGCATGCAACCGGTTGAGGGAGTACATTCTGCAGTTTGGCAGTTGGGGACAGCACATTCTGGGAATAAGATTAGCAAACAGTTCTCGAGATTTCAACAGTGTTTTGTTAAGCATACAGAAAAACAGGAAGTGACAAGTACTAATTTTATTAACCTTTCACTACCGACTATAATTTGCCAGAATTTCTAATGTCTCTATTGATATGTGCTTTCCTACATATTTTCCAGAGTTCATCATTGTGCCTGACTCTTCACATGTGCTGACATTTACATTCACTCTACCTGAAACCCTAGAGCTAAAGAAATTTTGGTCCAAATCCTATACTCACTCTTTTTTCTAAACCTACCAAATATCTTCCTAATCCTATCGACTGTAGCTTTTTGACTGGAAGTTCTCTTTGACAATCAATCATCCAAGGTACAAGGTCCTATGCAATTGTATATTGATTTATCTGAGACATCTGTGTACAAAATAAAGCAAAGCTAAGTATCTCAATCAAGGGCCCAATGCCTTTCTGGGCTTCAAATCTTACCTAGATTTGTGTTTTCATACTTATATTTCACCTATATATTCTTGTAAATATCACAGGTTCCCAATACCATTATTCATGCAGCAGAATGATTCCTAAACCACATCGAACCTGTTATTAACACTAAACATACACTGTTCCCTCAATCTAACTTTACAGAAGAGCAGGGACAGAGTTGGTCTTACAATACAGGAATGTAAGGGATATTCCAACTGCTGAGAACATCAAAGGTCCATGCAGAAAAGATACCTGGAGAAGTTGTAGGCAGCTATGAAAGAACTTAGAGAGCAAAAGTCATCTTCCATTGCAAAAAACCTGGTCAGGATGAAGGGATGTGTCTGAATCAGCCACTCTCTTCTTAATGTAGAGAAGAAGGACCAAACCAGGCCTGTGTGGAGAGCTGTTCCTGGGTGCCTATGGTTGATATACCATTCTAACATGTGAAAGTGTCACAGGAAGTAGGGGCAGCCTCCATTTCATGGGACCCTTGGAAGCAACTGTTAGGACAACGTGGTTGCCAAGGCAGTGACCTCATTCAGTTCCTGAAGGAAGTGACCTCACCTCACATCCTTGGTGATGGAACTCTCTGAACTTGGGATCCAGGAGGCAAGGCACCGAAATCCTGTCCCAGACCCAGTCCTAGTGCTCTCAAATGTTTGGATTTACCAAAGACAAAGTAAGTCTTTCTTGGTACCTGCTGATGTGAGGATGGCCAAATGCCAGGAAAGCTCTGAAGAATGGCCTTTCTTGAGAAAGCAGGTAAGTGGCTCACCATTGGCTCCTGACAACTTAACAATGTTGACCAAGGAGACCAGATCTGAGACAGGACAGGCTATTTCAGGGGAACACAGTCTGGCCCACCAGTCAGAGGACACTCGGGATAGTCACAGACCTTTTGGGGGGAAGGAGGTGACTTTGTGGGTGTGGGTGTGGGTTTGTGGTTTTGTCTGATGTTTTGAGAATAGGTAGGAAAGGCGGTTTGTTTGGTTTGAAATGAATTATTTCTAGTCAGTAGTATGACAAGGTGATTGTTTCTCTGTCTGTGTATCCCACTGTGTCCATGGTTGTAGACATTAGAAATGAGAATGCATCAATAGATGTGTCCTGTCTAGTAGAAAGCTTCCCATCATTCATCCAGCCCAATTGATGAATGGACTGTGACTTCCCTTATCAAAGGGCAACACCTAATATCTTCCTAAGTTCCTGTTTTCTTCCTGAGTTATGGCCACTCTCGAGAATAGGCTCATGATTTTTGTGTCCAAATAACGTACCACCTCCAAGCTCTGTGACATGGCCATGTACTGGATAGCTGATGGGAATTTCTAGCATCTCTGAATACTCAGATATCAGTGTGACCAGGAAATTCTCAGTGGAGAAACAGTGTTTGGGCCATTTGCTTACCTATTCTTCTACTGCCCTGAATGTCAGGAAGGTCTTTGCCTCAGGCCACCCCTTGTGAAGCCTGAAGAAAGCAAGTTTCAAATGGAAATAAATGGGCATCACCTGTGGCTCTTTGCTTAATTGCTTTGGAAAGGGATGTGTATGAATCAGCTTTTTGGCCCTGTGTGAGACTGTGGCTTAGATTCTCAGCACCTGATGAAAGATTCTATGTGTGCACCCAAATCCAAAATTTCCAAAAAGCATTCATTGTGGATTAAGTTTCTCGACATCCTCTTTAAGGTTCCTGACCTCCATCAAGTGAGAATAGGGATCCTTTGCATCAAATGAGTTCTTCAAAACCTTGCAAAGGCTAGCCCATAGGTGCTTGGGATTTCTCATGACTCCAGTTCACATAAAGAATCCAAATCCCATAGTCAGTAGTCTTCAAATTGAAGAAGTGGAGCAATATTAAAGACAAGGTATTTGATCATTCCCGGTTAAAAGAAAGGGTTTCCAGGCAACCCTGAGTTGTGAAAAATGAGGTGCAAGGGTGCTTATTTTAGACACTGTGTTGGACTGTGCCCCTCATGGAAAATTCCAGCCAGAGGTTATTATTAGTGTCTATATGCAAGAAGATGAGGGTCATGTGGGAGTGTTTTGTTTTTAATTGTGGTCATTTGTGTGGCGGTTGGAAGAGATTTCTGGTTCCAACTGGGCTTGAACTCTGGTGTGATTCCCCTTAGAGACTGAGTTCCGGAACTGACCTCAGAGAAGTATTTCCCTGAATTGTGTTGGGATTTTAGGAGGCCGCGAATGAGAGTCACCCTTGGAAACTAAGATCTAGGCCCAGGGTGGCTTTCCACAGAGCACAGGGAATCTCAGCCAGGATATCACATGATTTTATTCTGAAAGACTTGGCAACCATAGTTGAGAGTCAAAACACCCATGGACCTCACATTGTAGACCTCAATTGGCCTGGCCTCATGTGACCTTTTGGCCACTCTTTGGGAAGCCTTGCCTGTGATAGTTCTCAAGATCATTCACTGAAATGAGCTTCCTCTCCATTTAATGGTTCCTGAATGATTTGAAATGCACAGTGCCTCCAACTTCATCCTTGAAAAATAGCTGGATAAATACCATGAAATTTTTGAAATTCCCATGACTAGGTGGCACTGGAGAAACATTGGATTCCTGTTGCTGATCATGAGTATTGCAGACAGTGCCTTGACTTACTTGGTTTCATGAAAATGGTGTATAAGAGAGATGCCAGTAAGTTGGAGCCTGCTGAGTAGTTGGCCTACAGCAGTGGTGGGCAGGTGTGAGATAAAACATCTGTGGTGAAGCCGTGTTTATCTGCCATTGGCTTTCAAATGACTTGTGACTGACATTTTGCATCCAGCAGATCCTTGTATTTAAAAGCATCTTGTTATACGGAGAGGTTTCAGGGCAATGTTCAGAATCAGGTTGCTATGGTGAATGGTGCAAGCTCTGTGGGTTAGAAGCCTGGTTGGTGCATTCTCCTGCAGACCCTGACCCACCACAAGTGACAGAACTACCTCCAGCACTTTGTTCTTGTGGAACTCCTTGTATTTCATGAAGCAAATACCAAACTCCCAGTGCAGCAGCAAGAAACACCACGAAAAGTGGATTAGTACCAAATGGCTTTACAGTCCACACGAGGAGACAATTAGCCCCCAGTGGCCACAGTTTACCTACAAAGAGAAATTTCCACACTGCTGCCTCATGTTCATTGGGAAATAAGAAACCATGTCATCCATGTCACATAAATGCAGACCCACCTTTGATGGTCTTACTAGAAACGAAGCAAAATCCCCTGAAAACAAAATATATTTCAAGTGCAGAGGCAGTTTCCCAAAGTATTTAGGCCAGCAGAGCTCCATGTTTGTGGAGTGTTTACCGTGTACCTTACTTTTGGAAACTCCTCTACCATCTCCAAGGTTGTGAACTCCTGAGCATTTTCCATTCCAGATATGTATTCACAGATTTTCTAACTCTTCTCCTTTAATTGTGTCTTACTTTGCACTAAGTAATGTCAAGGCATTGTTGTGAATGAGAGTTGGAAGATTTTTGTGTAGCACATATTTGCATATACATTTAATTCATTTTCCTATTTTTCATTCAAAATACTTAATCCCTGATAATAACCCATACCCTACTAATCTCTGACTACTAATCCTAATATAATGGAGAAAAATAACCGAAACAGAATAGAAATACAAGCAGTTCAGAGGAGGCATGGTGTATATTTGGAATTGCCTTTTGCATGATAAAGTGTTGGTGTTATAAATTTAGTCATTTTTTTAATTGAAATGGTTCTCAATGTGTTTTTAAAGTTAACAAAAATGTGAATTCCTGCCTCCCTTTCTCTGTAGCCTATTCAGCACATGTATTTTTATATGCACATATAGAATCCTACAAGGTATCACACGTACATATTTGTGAGGTACCTGATTTGGCAGATACAAATTGTTAGAAGAGATCACTCCTCCTAAACTCTGTTGGAACTGAAAATTCAACCTATGGGTGAGCTTCCTAGTTGAACAAAATAAATCCATGTTCAGTAAAAGGAATATTTTTGGATCTGTGCATGTTATTTATTTCATGGTGAATTTGACTGGCATACATAATGCTATTTTTAATGTCTGTGTGTGTGTGTGTGTGTGTGTGTGTAAATATATATATATATATATATATATATATATATATATATATATATATATATTCACTCTCCTGATTTTTCAAAATATGAAATATATGTGTCTTATTATACACTCAAAAAATTCATTCATATTCATGTATGTGGATTTATAATCCAATTTTCACAAGATTATTTTCAGAAATATTCATCCACCTGAAATACCTATTTGTTTCCTAGTACAGAAAAATAACTTCAGGGGTTCATATGATGGCAGCGAAGGGAGTTTATCACCCCTGTGTACTGCGTCACTTTGTGGAAGAATGATGAGTTAGAATGGTTAAAAGCTATCTTGTTAGGAATTTCCAGCAAAATTGGGGTCCTCCAGAACCTAGAGGAAGGATTTCTATCATACGAGGACTAGCTACGGGGGCTCAAATGCGAGCAATTTTTCTGCACGGAGGGTCACGCTGCTTATTCAGCAAATTGCCCCATGGCTAGAATCTGCGGTGCCCGCTGGGAAACAAGAGATAGCAACGCAAATATACAGTGCTGTGGATTCTGGGGGCTCCTGCCAGCTGTGCAGTCACTGTGCTCAGTGCTGAATTCTGGGTTTGAGACGGGGGAAAGAAGCTGTCCAATTCAGTTCTGCACACCGGTCAGACCACAGAGGAATCCAGCGGCCACCATCTTGGAGAGCTGACATCACCATCCCTGTTCTCGACTGATCGCAGCTCATTCAGATATAGAATTGGTAATTTCTGGCTGCCATTCACCTGCATCTTGCAGACAAATTACTAAGGCTCAGTGCTAAAGAACCCAAGGAAATTACTTCTTGGAGCCTGTTCCTATCAGAACATACACCTAACCCGGAGCGGCTGATTTTCGGGTCCCGGAACTTCTCTGGCTCAGGGCTAAAGAACCTGCAGAAACTGCTTCTCAGTCTGGGTCCTGCTGAATACTGTGGAGTTAAATATCAACCGAGCCTTCATAAGCAGTGGCAACAGGATTGAGACAGGGCTTGTGAGGGTCGGTCAGGACTCACCCGTTGCTTTGGTAATCCGGCAAAGGGAATGAAATGCTGCCATTCACATGGGATACCAACATGGCAGAGATCTGATGTCAGAAAGTGGCGGGGGAGGTAACTTCATCGATACCAGCGGCAACAGAAACAGTTGGTCTCCCGGAAAAGAAAGTGAGTCACAAAAACCCGAGTCTCTCTCACTTTGTCATCAAGCCAGAAGGGCAGAGCAAAGCCGCCGCCCGTGCCCTGAACAGGCCCAGTGACCCACCGGCGTGGTAGTCACATCACCCCAATTGGACTAAGGGCAGAGCAGAACTGCCGCCTGTGCCCGGAACAGGACAAGCGAACCGCAGGCATTGTAGTCACGTCACCCTAATTAGAGTAGGGCCCGATCAGAGCCACCGCCCGCATCTGGAATAAGCCCAACGACCCGCTGGCATGGTAGTCACGTCACCCCAATTGGAGTAGAGGCAGAGCAGATCTGCCTCCCGAGCCCACAAGGTAGGCAGACCTGCGACCGACCTGCAGAAGAGGCCCAGTGGTCTGCAGGCATGGTAACCACGTCACATCATTGGAGGAGAGGCAGAGCAGCTCCACCACCCGTGATTGCAAAATAGGCAGACCTGGGACCAACCGGCAGAACAGGCCCAGTGGCCTGCTGGCACGGCAGACACGTCACCCCATTTGAAGTAGGGGCAGAGCAGAGCCGCCGCCCGTGCCCGCAAGGTAGGCATACCTGCGACCGACTGAGGGAATAGGGCCAGCCACCTGCCGGCATGGTAGACACGTCATCCCAATTGGAATAGGGGCAGAGCAGAGCTTCCGCCCACGTCCGGAACAGGCTCAGAGGCCCAGAGGCGTGGTAGTCAAATCACCCCAATTGGAGTAGGGGAAGAGCAGAGCTGCCACACGCGCCCAGGACAGGCAGAGTGACCCGCTGGTGTGGTAGACACGTCACCCCAATTTTAGTAAGTGCAGAGAAGAGCCACAGACCATGACTGCAAGGTAGGCAGACTTGCAACAGACTGGCAGAAGAAGCCCAGGGGTTTGAGGGTGTGGTAAATACGTCTCACCAATTGGAAGAAGGGGAGAGCACAGCTGCCACCCATGGCTGCAAGGTAGGCAGACCTGCGACCAACCAGCACAACAGGCCCAGTGGCCGGTCAGCATGGTAGACAGATAACCCCAATTGGAGGAGCAGCACAGCCGCTGACCGCCCCTGCAATGGAGACTTTTCCACTATACAAGAGCAATATAAATATATAGGGGGAAAATTTTAAAAAGCCAAAAGTTTCACCAAGTAGAAAGTAACGTGAGCAGTATGAAAAGACCAGGAAAGAAAGGACCACAAGCAATGCAGGTCAACTCAACTTTAGGAGAGTTAATAGCTGCAGCAGATGGAATGTCAGATAAAGAATTCAGGACATACATGCTTCAGATGTTCTGGAGTCTCAAGGAAGACATTAGACAGCAAAATCAGACAATTAATGATCACCTCGACAATGAATTACATAAAAATCCAAGTAGCAAAAGATCAACTATACAGGGAGATAGAGGTTAAAAAAAAAAAAACAGAAATCCTAGAAATGCAGGAAGAAATGAGCCAACTTAAAAACTCAATTGAGAATACTACCAGCAGAGTAGAATACTTAGAAGATAGAACTTCAGACAATGAAGACAAAGTATTTCAACTCGTAAAGAACATAGACAGCTCAGCAAGACTGTTAAGAATCCATGAGCAGAACATCCAAGAAATATGGGATAACATAAAGACACCAAACTTAAGTGTCATTGGGATACAGGAAGGTATAGAGGTCCAAACCAAAGGAATGAGCAATCTATTCAATGAAATAATATGAGAAAACTTCCCAGACTTGAAGAATGAGACAAAATCCTAAATCCTAGAAGCCAACAGAATGCCAAATGTGCAAAATCATAAGAGATCCACACCTAGACACATTATAATGAAGATGCCCAACATATAGAATAAGGAGAGAATTTTAAAAGCTACAAGAGAAAGGAAGTAGAATACACTTAAGGGGAAAACCAATTAGGATAACAGCTGATCATTCAACACAGACTCTGAAAGCTAGGAGATCCTGGAACAACATATTTCAAACACTGAAAAGAAATTCCAATCAAGAAGCATGTATCCAGCAAAATTAAGCTTCAGGATGGAAGATGAAATTAAAAACTTTCACGATAAAAAAAAGTTAAAAGAATTTGAAGCTAGAAAACCATCTCTTCTAAACATCCTCAGAAAAACATTACAGGAAGAGGAAATGGAAAATATCAATGAAAACCAACAGTAGGAGGTAGGACAGTAAAGGGGGGAAAATAATCAATGAGGAAAACGAACCATATTTAGTAACATAAATAAACAAATATGGCTGTAAGAACAACACATATCTCAATAATAACCCTAAATGTTAATGGCTTAAACTCACCAATTAAAAGACACAGGCTGGTAGAATGGATCACAAAAAAAAAACAAACAATATGCTGCCTAAATGAGACTCATTTGATAGGAAAAGACATACATAGACTGATGGTGAAAGGTTGGAAAAATCATATCACTCATATGGACTTCGGAAACAAGCAGGAGTGTTCATTCTCATATCAAATAAAACAGATTTCAAGCCAAAGTTAATCAAAAGGGATAAAAAGGGACACTACATACTGCACAAGGGAACGACACACCAACAAGACATAACAATCATAAATATATATGCCCCAAACAATGGTGCAGCTATGTTCATCAAAAAAACTCTTTTCAATTTCAAGAGTCTAATAGACCACCATACAATAATCATGGGAGACTTCAACACACCTCTCTCACCAGATCTTCCAAACAAAAGTTGAATAAGGAAACTCTAGAGCTCAATAACACAATTAATAACCTAGACTTAATTGACATATTTAGATTATACCACCCAACATCAAGCAGTTACACTTTTTTCTCAGAACCACATGGATTCTTCTCAAAAAATAGATCATATATTATGTCACAGGGCAACTCTTAGACAATATAAAGGAGTAGAGATAATACCATGCATCTTATCTGTTCATAATGGAATGAAACTAAAAATCAACGATAAAAGAAGGAAGGAAAAATCATTCATCACTGGGAGAATGAACAATAGGTAACTGAATGATCAATGGGTTATAGAAGACATCAAAAAGAAAATTAAAAAAATCTTAGAGATAAATGAAAACACAGGCACAACATATTGGAATCTATGGGACACATTGTAAGCAGTTCTAAGAGGAAAATTCATTGCTTGGAGTTCATTCCTTTAGAAAAAAAAAAACAAATAAATGATCTCATAATTCATCTCAAAATCCTAGAAAAAGAAGAGCAAAACAACAGCAAAAGAAGTAGAAGGCAAGAAATAATTGAAATCAGAGCTGAAATTAAAAAAATCGAGATAAAAGAACCAATTGAAAAAATTGACAAAACTAAAAGTTGGTTCTTTGAAAAAATAAATAAAATCGACCGACCCTTAGCCATGCTAATAAAGAGAAGAAGAGAGAGAACTCAAATTACTAGCATACGGGATGAAAAATGCAAAATCACAAGAGACACTTCAGAAATACAGAAGATAATCATACATTTTTTTGAATTCTTATACTCCAATAAAATAGAAAATAGTGAAAGCATCGATACATTTCTTAAGTCATATGATCTGCCAAGATTGAGTCAGGAGGATATAGAAAACCTAAACATACCAATATCAATTGAGGAAATAGAATAAACCATCAAAAGACTACCAACTAAGAAAAGCCCAAGACCAGATGGATATAGAGAAGAGTTTTACAAAACCTTTAAAAAGGAATTATTATTTAAATTAATTATTTAAAGTGGATCCAGTTATACTATTTATTCACAGTATGGTCTATTCTTGCATTAACTCTATATTCATAAATACAAGGTACACCTATTTGTACCCCCATACTAATTTATACGTCTTCAAAATATTGCTCCTAGAAATGGTGGAAGAAATACTCATGACACCGGATCCACATATACATTATATCACAGAATATTCTGGACACAAAAAGCAAAGGTCACACTTATGATTGTACCAAAGCCTAAATGGAAAGTGAACATGGATTACTAAATACATCCATGTCCAGGTTGCCTAATGCTCTCAAATGTCAATCCAATTGATGACTACATATTTGTTTCTTCTTAAGATTATATATTCAACCTCAAGACTGTTGAAAATGTCTAATCCTATCACTCTCTTTATACTTTGCTTGATTTCCTAATGTCTCTATTGATATCTGCTTTCCTACATGTTATTCCCAGTTCGTCATTTTGACTGACTCTTCACATGTGCTCACATTTACATTCACTCTCTACCCAAAACCCTATTGCTAAAGAACTTTTGTTCCAAATCCTATACTCACTCTTCTTTCTAAGCCTATCGACTACGTTCTTAATTCTACTGACTATCTCTTTTTGACTGGATGTTCTCTTCAACATTCAATCATCCAAGGTACAAGGTCCTATGCCTTTGTATATTGATTTATCTGAGACAAATGTGCAGCACATAATTCAAAGCTAAGTATCCCACTAAAGGGCCCAATGCCTTTCTGGGTTTTAAATCTTACCTAAATTTTTGATTTCATACTTAGATGTCACCTATATACTCTTGTAAATATCGCAGGTTGCCAATAACATTATTCATCCCGCAGAATGATTCCTAACCCAAATTAAAGCTGTTATTACACATAACCATAAACTCTACCCTTAATGTAACATACCGAAGAGCTGGGAGAGAGTTGGTCTTACAATATAGGAATATAGGTGACCTTCCACCTGATGAGAACCTCAAAGATCCATGGAGAAATGATCCTTGGAGAAGATGTAGGCAGCTATGTAGGACCTGAGGGAGCAATAGTCATCTTCCACGGCAAACAACCTGGTCAGGATGAATTGATGTGTCTGAATCAGCCTCTCTCTTTTTATTGTAGAGAAGATAGACCAAAACAGGCCTGTGTGCATAGCAGTTCCCAAGTTCCTATGGTTGATATAGAATTCTAACTTCTGAATATGTTACAGTATGTAGGGGCAGCCACCATCTCATGGGAACCTTGGATCCAACTGTTAGGACAAAGTGGTTACCAAAGCAGTGACCTCATTCAGTTCCTGAAGGAAGTGACCTTACCTCACTTCCTTGGTGATAGAATTCTCTGAACTTGGGATCCAGGAAGCCAAGCACCCAGAGCCAGTCCCAGTCCAAGTGCCAGTGGGCTAACTTGTTTGCTTTTCCCAAGGACAGAGTCAGTCTTTCTTGGTACCTACTGATGTGAGGATGGACAAATGCCAGCAGAGCTCTGAAGAGAGGCCTATCCTGAGAAAGCAGGTAGTGGCTCACCGCTGAAACCTGACAACTTCACAGAGTTGGCCAAGGAGACCAAATCTGAGACAGGACAGACCATTCCGGGGGAACATTATATGGTCCAGCAGTCAGAAGACACTCCGGATCGTCACAGACCTACTTGGGGGAAGGAGGTGCCTTTGCTGTTGTGGGTGTGAGTTTGTGGTGTTTTCTCATGTTCTGAGAATAGGTAGGAAAGGCGGTTTGTTTGGTTTGTAGTGAACTGTTTCTAGAAAGTCTTTTGACATGGTGAGTGTTTCTATATCTGTGTATCCCACTGTATCCGTGGTTGCAGACATTAGAAAAGAGAATGCATTAATGGATGTGTTGTCTCTAGTAGAAAGCTTTCCAGCATTCATCTTGCCCATTTGATGAATGAACTGCAGCTTGCCTTATGGATGGGCAAAACCTACTATCTCCCTAAGTTCCTGTTTTCTTCATGAATTCTGGCCACTCTCCAGAATAGGCTCATGTATCACCAGAAGGCTCTGTGACATGGCCATGTACTGGATAGCTGAAGGAATGGGAGCATCTCCGAAAACCCAGATATCAGTGTGACCAGTAAATTCTCAGTGGAGAAACCCTGCTTTGGGCCATTTGCTTACTTATGTTTCTATTAACCTAAATTTCAGGAAGGTCATTGCCTCAGGCCACACATTTGTGAAGCCTGATGAAAACTGTTTTCATATGGAAAAGAATGAGCATCACCTGTGGCTCTCTGCTTAATTGCTTTGGAATAGGATGTGTCTGAATCAGCCTCTTGTCCTTGTGTGAGGTTGTGGCTTAGATTCTCAGCACCTGATGAATCTAAAGAACGATCCCATGTTTTTCCAAAACTAAAATGGCCAAAAGAGCAGTCATTGTGGATGAATTTTTTTGCCTTCTTGTGTTAGGTTCCTGACCTTCATCAAGTGAGAATAGGAATCATTTGGGTCAAATGAGTTCTTCAAATCCCTGAAGAGGCTAGCCCATAGGTGCTTCGGTTTTCTCATGACTCCAAATCAGAAAAAAGAATATATACCTGACAGCCAGTAGGACTCAAATTGGAGAAGCGGAACACTTTAACAGCAGGAATATTTCATCACTCCTGATTCACAGGAAAAGTGCCCAGGCCACCCTGATTTTAAGCAAATGAGGGGCAATTGAGCTTATTTTGGACACTTTCTTGGGCTGTGACCCTCATAGTAACCTTCAGCCAGACATAATGATGAGTGTCTATATGGAAGAAGATGACGGCCATGTGGGAGTGTTTTGAATTTAATTGTGGTTATTTTTGTGGTGGTTAGAAAGGATGACTGGGTTCACCTGGGAACAAACTCTGGTGTGATTCTCCTTAGAGACTGAGTTCTGGAACTGAACTCAGAGAAGTATTTCCATGAAATGTGTTGGGATTTTAAAAGGTCATTCATGAGAGTCGCCCTTGGAAACTGAGATCTAGGCCCAGGGTGGCTTTCCACAGACCACTGGGAATCTCAGCTAGCATATCACATGATTTTATTTTGAAAGACTTGGCAGCCATAGTTAAGAGTTAAAACACACATGGACCTCACATTGTAGATCTCAATTGGCCTGGCTTCATGTGGCATTTTGGTCACTCTTTGGGAAGCCTTGCCTGTGGGAGTTCTCCAGAGCTTTCATTGAAATGAGCTTTCTCAAAACATAATGGTTCCTGAAGGAATTGAAACCCACAGTGCCTCCAACTTCATCCTTGAAAAATGGCTAGATAAATACGATGAAATTTTGGAAATTCCCATGACCAGGTGGCACTGGAGAAACTTTGGATTTCCTGTTGCTGATCATGAGTATACCTGACAGTGCCTTGTTTGACTGGGTTTCATGAAAATGGTGTAGAACAGAGATGCCAGTAATTTGGGGCACACTGAGTAGTGGGCCTAGAGCAGGGATGGGAAGGTGTGTGATAAAACATCATGGTGGGGCCATGTGGATCTGCCATTGGCTTCCAAATGGCTTGTGACTGACATGGTGCAGCCCGCAGACCCTTATATGTAAAGGCATCTTGTTATATGGAAAGCTTTCTGGGCAATGTTCAGAATCAGGTTGCTATGGTTATTGGTGCAATTTATGTGGGAAAGAAGCCTGGTTGGTGTATTCTCCTGCAGACCCTCACCCACCACACGTGACAGAACTCCCTCCAGCACTGTGTCCCAGTTAGCTCCTTGCATTTTGTGAAGCAAATACCAAACTCCCAGTGCAGCAGCAAAAATACCACAAAAAGTGGAGGTTGACCAAATAGCTTAACAGTCCACAAAGGGAGACACTTAGCCCACAGTGACCACAGTTTAACTACAAAGAGAGGATTTAGCACTGCTGCCTCATGTTCATTGGAAAATAAGAAACCATGTCCTTCAGGTCACATAGATGCAGACCCAGCTTTGATGGTCTCACTACAAAGGAAGCCAAATCTCCTGACAACAACATATATTTCAAGTGCCCAAACTCAGAGGCAGTTTTTCAAATAGTTTCTAGGCTCTCAGAGCTCCATGTTTGTGGAGTGTTTACACTGTCCCTTACTTTTGGAAACTCCTCTACCACCTCCAAGTATGTGAACTCCCGAGCATTTTCCATTCAGATATGTATTCACAGATTTTCACACTTTTCTACTCTAATTGTGTCTAACTTGGGGCAAAGGTAATGTCAAGGCATTGTTCTGGATGTGAGTGGGAAGATTTTTGTGTAGCACATATTTACATACACATTGAATTCATTTTCCAATTTTCCATTTGAAATACTGAATTCCTGACACTAACCCATACCCTACTAGACTCTGACTAATAATCCTAATATGATGGTAAAAAATAACCCAAACAGAATAGAAATACAAGCCGTTGAGAGGAGGCATGGTGTGTAGTTGGAATTGCCTTTTGCATTATATAGTATAGGAGTTATAAATCTAGTCAATTTTTTGTTGAAATAATTAAACATGAGTTTTTAAAGTTAACAAATATGGGAATCCTGTCTCCCTTTCTCTGTAGCCTATTCAGCACATGTATTTTTATATGCACATAGAGAGTCCTACTGGATATCACACGTACATACTTGTGAGGTAGCTGAATTGGCAGATAAAAATTGTGAGAAGAGATCACTCCTCCTAAACGCTGTTGGAACTGAAAATTCAACCTATGGGTGAGCTTCCTAGTTGAATAACATTATACATGAATCCATGTTCAGTAAAATGAATATTTTTGCATCTGTCGATTTTATATATTTCATGATGAATTTCGATTGGTATATACATTGCTACTTTCTTGTTCTTTTTTTTTGGTTGCTCAAAACATTACAAAGCTCTTGACATATCATATTTCATACATTGGATTCAAGTGGGTTATGAACTCCCATTTTTACCCCAATTATAGATTGCAGAATCACATTGGTTACACATTCACATTTTTACATAATGCCCTATTAGTTACTGTTGAATTCTGCTACCTTTCCTATACTCTACTATCCCCCCTCCCTTCCCCTCCCATCTTCTCTCTCTACCCCATATACTGTAATTCTTTTCTCTCCTTATTTATTTTCCCATTCCCCTCACAACCTCTTATATGTAATTTTGTGTAACAATGAGGGTCTCCCTCCATTATCATGCAATTTCCCTTTTCTCTTCGTTTCCCTCCCACCTCATGTCTCTGTTTAATGTTAATCTTTTCTTCCTGCTCTTCCTCCCTGTTCTGTTCTTAGTTGCTCTCATTATATCCAAGAAGACATTTGGTATTTGTTTTTTAGGGATTGGCTAGCTTCACTAAGCATTATCTGCTCTAGTACCATCCATTTCCCTGAAAATTCCATGATTTTGTCATATTTTAGTGCTGCATAATACTCCATGGTGTATAAATGCCACATTTTTGTTATCCATTCATCTATTAGAGGGCATCGGGTTTGGGTCCACAGTGTAGCAATTGTGAATTGTACTGCTATGAACAACAATGTGGCAGTATCCCCGAGGTTCACTCTTTTAAGGTCTACAGGGAATAGTCCGAAAAGGGCAATAGCTGGGTCAAATTGTGGTTCCATTCCCAGCTTTCCCAAGAATTTCCATATTGCTTTCCAAATTGGCTGCACCAGTTTGCGGGAACAGCTCTCCACATAGGCCTGGTTTGGTTCATCTTTTCGACATTAAGAAGAGAGAGGCTTACTCAGACACAACCCTTCATCCTGACCAGGTTGTTTGCCATAGAAGATGACTTTTGGTCTCTCAGGTCCTTCATAGCTGCCTACATCTTCTCCAAGGTTCAAATCTGCAAGGACCTTTGAGGTTCTCAGAAGGTGGAAGATGCCATACATTGATGAAATGCAAGACGAACTCTGTCCATGCTCTTCTGTAAAGTTAGATTGAGGGAACAGTGTATGGTTAGGGTTAAAAACATGTTCAATTTGGGTTAGGAATCATTCTGCTTGATGAATAATGGTATTGGGAACCTGCGATATTTATAAGACTTTAGAGGTGAAATATAAGTATGAAAACAGAAATCTAGGTAAGATTTGTAGCCCAGAAGGGCGTTAGGCCCTTGATTGGGATTCTTAGCTTTTAATTGTGTTATGCACGTTTGTCTCAGATAAATTGATAATCAAAGGCATAGGACCTTGTACCTTGGATGATTGATTGTAGAAGAGAACATCCACTCAAATTGAGATAGTAGGTAGGATTAGGAAGACAGTCGTAAGTTTAGGAAAAAGAGTGAGTATAAAATGTGGATCAAATGTTCTTTAGCAATAGGGTTTCATTTATAGAGTGAATGTAAATGTCAGCATATGCGAAGAGTCAGTCACAATGATGAAATGGGGAAAATATAGAAAAGAAAATATCAATAGAGACATTACAAAATCAGGCAATTATAAAGTGAGTGATAGGTTTAGACATTTTCAACAGGATTGTGATTGAATACATAATCTTAGGAAGAAACAAATATTTAGTCACCAATAGAAATGAGATTTGAAAGCATTAGGCTACCTGGACATGGATGTTTTTAGTAATCCATGTTCAATTTTCATTTAGGATTTGGTACAATCATAAGTGTGACCTTTGCATTTTGTGCCCAGAAAATTATTGTGATAAAATATATATGTAGATCATGTGACATGAGAATTTCTTTCACCATTTCTGTGAGCAATATTTGAAGACATATAAATTAGTATTGGGGGTACAAAGTGGTGTACCCTGTGTCTATGAATATAGAGATAATGCATGAATAGAACATACTGTGAATAAATAATATAACTGGTTCCACTTTAAATAATGGATTGAATTGATATCTGAATATATATAAGAAATCATATATTGACATACAATCATTCATTCCAACCAGTTATATATCTAATTGTCATCTTAGGGTTATTGTTTATCATGAAGTGTGTGTGAGTTTTGCTTCAAAAGTGATTATGAAAATTGAAAATAATGTGTTTGGAAAGAAGTCTCATAAAATTACCAGTCAAGAAATATGGAGGAAGACATGTGTTCTGAAGCAGGAAGTGATTGAAAATGAAACAAATGCTTATAAATTTGCTAAATTGTGGATGAAATATATATCCTTTAATGTGCATAAACTGATGAAATTGTAATGTACCAGTGTTGAATAAAAATAAACGTCAAAATACACATCATGTACCAAAGGAATCTACTTGCATTGATATTAAACTGGATCAGTTACTGTAGAAATATTAGGATTTGCGTGCATCATTCACCGAAGTTAGTTTCCTTTTTTTAAAATTTTTATTTATGCTTTTTCAAAACATTACATAGTTCTTGATATATCATATTTCTCACTTTGATTCAAGTGCGTTATGAACTCCCATTTTTACCCTGTATACAGATTGCAGAATCACATCACTTACACATCCATTGATTCACATATTGCCATACTAGTGTCTGTTGTATTCTGCTGCCTTTCCTATCCTCTACTATCCCCCTCCCCTCCCCTCTCCTCCCCTCTTCTTCTCTACCCTCTCTACTATAATAAATTTCTCTCCCTTGTATTATTTTTCCCTTTCTTCTCACTTCCTCTTGTATGTAATTTTGTATAATCCTGAGGGCCTCCTTCCATTTCCATGCAATTTCCCTTCTCTCTCCCTTTCCTTCCCACCTCTCATTCTTGTTAATCGTCTTCTCATGCTCTTCATCCCTTCTCTGTTCTTAGTTACTCTCCTTATATCAAAGAAGACATTTGGCATTTGTTTTTTCGGGATTGGCTAATTTCACTTAGCATAATCTGCTCTAGTGCCATCCATTTCCTTGCAAATTCCATGATGTTGTCATTTTTTAATGCAGAGTAATACTCCATTGTGTATAAATGCCACAATTTTTTATCCATTCATCTATTGAAGTGCATCTAGGTTGGTTCCACCGTCTTGCTATTGTGAATTGTGCTGCTGTGAACATTGATGTAGCAGTGTCCCTTTAGCACGCTATTTTTAGGTCTTTAGGGAATTGACTGAGAAAGGGAATAGCTGGGTTTAATGATGGTTCCATTCCCCGCTTTCCAAGGAATCTCCATACTGCTTTCCAAATTGGCTGCACCAATTTGCAGTCCCTCCAGCAATGTATAAGTGTATCTGTTTCCCCACATCCTCGCCAGTACTTGTTGTTTGACTTCATAATTGCTGCCAATCTTCCTGGAGTGAGATGGTATCTTAGGGTGGTTTTGATTCACCTTTCTCTGACTGCTGGAGATGGTGAGCATTTTTTCATGTATTTGTTGATTGATTGTATGTCCTCCTCTGAGAAGTGTCTGTTGAGGTCCTTGGCCCATTTGTTGATTGGGTTATTTGTTATCTTATTGTTTAATTTTTTGTGTTCTTTGTATACTCTGGATATTAGGGCTCTATCTGAAGTGTGAGGAGTAAGATTTGTTCCCAGGATGTAGGCTCCCTATTTACCTCTCTTATTGTTTGTTTTGCTGAGAAAAAACTTTTTACTTTGAGTAAGTCCCATGTGTTGATACAAGTTATTAACTCTAGTGCTATGGGTGTCCTATTGAGGAATTTGGAGCCCGACCCCACAGTATGTAGATCGTAGCCAACTTTTTCTTCTATCAGATGCCATGTCTCTGATTTGATATCAAGGTCCTTGATCCATTTTGAGTTAACTTTTGTGCATGCAACAGAAAGGGATTCAGTTTCATTTTGTTACATATGGATTTCCAGTTTTCCCAGCACCATTTGTTGAAGATGCTATCCTTCCTCCATTGCATGCTTTTAACTCCTTTATCAAATATAAGATTGTTGTAGCATTGTGGATTAATCTCTGTGTCCTACATTCTGTACCATTGGTCCACCCGCCTGTTTTGGTACCAGTACCATGCTGTCTTTGTTACTATTGCTCTGAAATTTAGTTTGAAATCTGGTATCGCTATACCGCCTTATTCACACTTCCTGGTTAGAATTGCTTTTGCTTTTCTGGGTCTTTTATTTTTCCATATGAATTTCATGATTGCTTTCTCTATTTCTACAAGAAATGCGGTTGGGATTTTGATTGGCATTGCGTTAAACCTATAGAGAGCTTTTGGTAATATCACCATTTTGATGATGTTAGTTCTCCCTATCCATGAACAGTGTATATTTTTCCATCTTCTAAGATCTTATTCTACTTCTCTTTATAGGGTTCTGTAGTAAGCATTGTATAAATCTTTCACCTCTTTTGTTAGGTTGATTCCCAAAGATTTTATTTTTAATTTTTGAGGATATTGTGAATGGAGTGTTTTTTTTTTTCTCATTTCTGTTTCAGAAGTTTTGTCGCTGATATACAGAAATGCCTTTGATTTATGCATGTTGATTTTATATCCTGCCACATTGCTGAAATCATTTATTAGTTCTAGTAGTTTTCTTGTAGACCCTTTTGGGTCTTCTATATATAGAATCATGTCCGCTGCAAATAGTGATAATTTAAGTTATTCTTTTCCTATTTTTATGCCTTTAATTTCTTTCATCTGTTTAATTGCTCTGGCCAGTGTTTTGAGAACTATATTGAATAGAAGTGGTGGTAGAGGACATCCCTGTCTTGTTCCAGATATTAGAGGGAATGCTTCAATTTTTCTCCATTCAGAATGATGCTAGCCTGAGGCTTAACATAGATAGCTTTTACAATGTCGAGGTAAGTTCCTGTTATCCCTAGTTTTTCTAATGTTTTGAACATAAAGGGATGCTAAGGGTCTATCGATCTTATTTATTTTTCGAAGAACCAAGCTTTACTTTTGTTAATTTTTTCAATAATTTCTTTTGTTTCAATTTCGTTGTTTTCCGCTCTGATTTTAATTATTTCTTGCCTTCTGCTACATTTGCTGTTGTTTTGCTCTTCCTTTTCTAGGGCTTTGAAATGAAGTGTTAGCTCATCTATTTGTTGTTCTTTCCTTTTTTTGAGGAATGACGTCCATGTGATAAATTTCCCTGTTAAAACTGCTTTCATTGTGTCCCATAGATTTCGATATGTTATGTCTGTATTTTCATTTATCTCTAAGAATTTTTTGATTTCCTCATTTATGTCTTCTGTAACCCATTGATCATTCAGTAACATATTGTTCATTTTCCATGTAATGTAGGATTTTTCCTTCCTTCTTTTTCATTGATTTCCAGTTTCATTCCATTATGATCAGATAAAATTCATGGTATTAAGTCCACCCCTTTATATTTACTGAGGGTTGCCCTATGGCATAATATATAGTCTATTTTTGAGAAGGATCCATGTGCTGCTGAGAAAAAAGTATATCCACTTGATGATAGTTGGTATATTCTATATATGTCAGTTAAGTCTAGGTTATTGATTGTGATATTGAGTTCTATAGTTTCTTTATTCAACTTTTTTTGGAGGATCTGTCCAATGATGAGAGAGGTGTGTTGAAGTCACCCATAATTATTGTGTTGTGGTCTATTTGATTCTTGAACTTGAGGAGAATTTTTTTTATGAACGTCGCAGCACCATTAAATGGTGTGTAAATATTGATAATTTTTATGTCTTGTTGGTGAATGGTTCCTTTTAACAGTATATAATGTCCTTCCTTATCCCTTTTGATTAAATTAGTCTTGAAGTCGATTTTATTCGATATGAGGATGGCCACCCCTGCTTGCTTATGAGAACCGTGTGCATGGTATATTTTTTCCCAACCTTTCACCTTCAGCCTTTGTATGTCTTTTCCATTCAGATGTGTCTGCTGGAGGCAACATATTGTTGGATTTGTTTTTTGAATCCAAGCTACAAGCCTATGTTGCTTTATTGGAGAGTTTAAGCCATTAATGTTTAGAGTTACTATTGATATATGGTTTGTACTGCCAGCCATGTTTGAATATTTATCCTTTTTTTTTAATTTAGTTTGTTTCTCCATGATTAGCTTTCCCCCCGCCCTCTGTCATTACTGAAGCACTTCCCACTGATGGTTTTGGTTGTTGTTTTTTATTTTTACCTCATGTAGTGTTTTGCTCAAGACACTTTGCAATGCTGGTTTTCTGACTGAAAATTTTTTTAGCTTTTGTTTATCATGAAAGATTTTTATTTTGTTGTCGTACCTGAAGCTTAATTTTGCTGGATACAGAATTCTTGGTTGGCATCCATTGTCTTTCAGTGTTTGAAATACATTGTTCCAGGATCTTCTCACTTTCAGTGTCTGTGATGAAAAATCCATTGTTAACATTTTTGGTTTACCCCTGAATGTAATCTGCCACTTTTCTCTTTAAGCTTTTAATATTTTCTCTTTGTTCTGTATATTGCATATCTTCATAACAATGTGTCTTGGCTTTGGTCTACTGTAATTTTGTGTGCTCTGTGTCCTGTAAGCATCTACAATTTGTATATCCGTTTCCTTTTTTATTTCTGGAAAGTTTTCTGTAATTATTTCATTCAGCAGGTTACTCATTCCCTTGGTTTGAATCTCTGTACCTTCCTCTATCCAGATGACTCATCAGTTGTTTTTTTTATGTTATCCCATATCTCTTGGATGTTTTTCTCGTGATTTTTTACCAGCCTTTCTGTGTTGGCTAGACTCTTTTCAAGATGATATATTTTGTCTTCATTATGTGACATTCTGTATTCTACTTGCTACACTCTGTTAGTGATACTATCAATTGAGTTTTTAATTTGGTTTATCGTTTCCTTCATTTCTGGAATTATTGTTTGATTTTTTTATAATCTCTATCCCTGATAAAGATGCTTAACTTCTTCTTTTATCTGTTTATGTAATTCATTTTCAATGTGTTCTTTCACTGTATGGATTTGCTCTCTCGTATCCTCTTTATGGTTCCATTCCATCTGTCTAAGGTATTCCTTGAGTTCTTTATATGACCATTTTTCTGATGATTCTAGGTCCTCCTGAAAATTTAGGTTGTCCTTCATTGTTTGTACTCCTTTTCTTTCGTGTCTTTTTATGCTGCTCATGTTACTTCTTGTTCTGTTTGAGTGCTGAGTTACTGCTTACTCTTATAAATTTATTTGAAGCTTGGGAGGAAAGATATCAGAAGGGATGGGAAGAAGTCACTAAAGAGAATGAGAATAGGTAGGTAGAATTCAAGGAAGAGGGAATAAGAAAATTGAAAAGAAATAAAAAGACAAAAGAAAAAAATAGAAAATAAAGAAGAAATAAATTTTTAAAATAATAATGATAATTTAAAAAATGAAAATTAAAATTTAAAATAATAATAATAATAATAAAATTAAAAAAATAAAAACATTAAAATAAGTTAAAGAACAACAACAAAAAATGAAAATGAAAGAAAAAGAAAAAAAACTAAAAATAAAAAAAAATAATAAAAATACATGAAGTCATAGAGTTCAATTAACTTCTCTTTCAGTAGGTGGAGCTGTACTCACTGGGCCAAGCGTCTCCTCTCAATAGGTGGGAACCAATCACTGTGCAGCAGCTCTTCCTCCCAGATTGGGTGGGTCTCTAATCCTGAGTACCTAGGGCCTTCTCTTGTGTTTCCTCAAGCCAGGCTCCACTCAACTGTGACGCTCACCACAATACTGGCTACATGTCAGGTCTCTGCTCCTGGTAGCCCTGTTTTCATGAACGCCTGGCACACTCTCCCTGTTTGCCCTCCTCAGACCCTAAGTTTGTAGAGCTTTGGGCTGACAGCCCCCAGCAAATTTGCTTACCCTCCGGTAGCCATGCCCCCATTAGCTGGTGCTGGTTGTCAGCACTGGTGGGAGCGGTAGCTGGGAATTTTGCGCCGCGAGTCCCGCACCACACCTGATTCCCTTGGTCTGGCTATCTTGCTCATGGGAGAGCTGGGAGGGTCCCTTAAGGGAGAACTGGGAGGGGCCCTTAAGGTTTCCCAGCTGTGTTGAGAGAGATGGATAGGGGATTACACACCTGTCATGCTGATTTCAATAATGTTATCTCCTCTGCCCATGACGTCAGTTCTCTGCCATGGTGTTATCCCATGCAAATGGTGACCGTTCATTCCTTTTTCCAGGTGACCAATGCAACGGTTGGTCCTAACTGTCTCTCCCAAGCCCCATTTCAATCCAGTGGCCACTGCCTATGAAGGCTCAGTTTGCTTTTACCTCTGTAAATTCAGAAGGGCCGACCAGTTATTTCAGTGGGAACGTTAGTTCTGAGTCACGGGAAGCAGGCAAATCTGAGCTTGTATGCAGCTGATCTGGGCTCTGTGTGTGTTCTGAAGGGCCCAGACTGTTCGCCCCAGATCGACGTCAGGTCAGCATTGCCTAGTGATTCTGAGCAAACAGCATTTAGACAGTTTACGACTCCCTATGCCCGCGCAGCTTAAGAGGTCAGAGACTTGATTTCTCCATGCCCGGCGCCATGTTGGATCTCCTATATTGTTACTTTTTAATGTCTGTGCATGTGAGTGTGTATATATGAAATATATGTGTCTTACTATACACTCGCTAAATTCATTCATATTCATATATGTGGATTTATAACAAACTTTCCACAAGATCATTCTCAGAAATAATCATCCACCTGAAATACAGATTTGTTTCCTAGTACTGAAACTAACTTCAGTGAATGGTGCATACAAACTCTAATATTTCTACAGTTACTGTCCCAGTAAACATCAATGCAAGTAGATTCTTAGGGAACATGATGTGTATTTTGCGGTTCATTTTCATTCAACACTGGTACATTACTATTTCTTCAGTTTATGCACATCATAGGATATATATTTTATCCAAAAGTTAGAAAACTTATAGGCATTTTTTTCATGATCAATCACTTCCTGCTTCAGAACACATGTATTCCTCCATGTTTGTTGAATGATCTTTTCATAAGACTTTTTTCCAATCACAATATTTTCATTTTTTATAATCACTTATGAAGCAAAACTCAAACACCCTTCATGATAAACCATAATCTTAATATTTCCATTAGATGTATAACTGGTTGGAATAAATGATTGTATATCAACATAAGATTTCCTGGATAGTTTCAGATGTCAATTCCATTATTTAAAGTGCAACCAGTTATATTATTTATTCACAGGATGGTCTACTCATGCATTATCTCTATATTCATAGACACAGGGTACACCTCTTTGTACCCCTAACACTACTGGATATGTCTTCAAAATATTGCTCCCAGAAATGGTGGAAGAAATACTCATGTCACCTGATTCACATATACATTTTATCACAGTAAAATTCTGAACAAAAAATGTAAAGGTCACACTTATGATTGTACCAAAGCCTAAAAGAAAAGTGAACATGGATAACTAAAAAAATCCATGTCCAGGTTGCCTAATGCTCTCAAATGTCAATCCTTTTGGTGACATCATATTTGTTTCTTCCAATGATTATATATTCAAACTCAACCCTCTTGAAAATGTCTAATCCTATCACTCACTTTATACTTTGCCTGATTTCATATTGTCTCTATTGATGCCTGATTTCCTACATATTTTCCCCAGTTCATCATTGTGACTGACTCTTCACATATGCTGACATTTTCATTCACTCTCTAACCGAAACCCTATTGCTAAAAAACTTTTGGTCCAAATCCTATACTCACTCTTCTTCCTAAACCTACCGACTATCTTCCTAATCCTACCTACTATCGCTTTTTGACTAGATGTTCTCTTCTACATTCAATCTACCCAGGTACAAGGTCCTGTGACATTGTATATCGAATTATCTGAGACATGGTTACAGAACATAATTCAAAGCTAAGTATCCCAACCAAGGGCTCAATGCCATTCTGGGCTTAAAATCATACCTAGATTTCTGTTTCCATACTTATATTTCACCTCTATGTTTTTGTAAATATCGCAGGTTCCCAATACCATTATTCATCACACAGAATGATTCCTAACCCAAATCGAACCTGTTATTAATCCTAAACATACACTGTTCCCTCAATCTCAATTTACAGAAGAGCAGGGACAGAGTTGTTCTTAAAATACAGGAAAGTAGGGGACCTTCCACCTGCTGAAAACCTCAAAGGTCCATGCAGAAATGATACCTGGAGAAGTTGTAGGGAGGTATGAATGACCTGAGAGAGAAAAAGTCATCTTCCATGGCAAACAACCTGGTCAGGATGAAGGGATGAGTCTGAATCAGCCTCTCTCTCCTAATTGTAGAGAAGATGGACCAAACCAGGCCTGTGTGGAGAACTGTTCCCGGGTGCCTATGGATGATATACCATTCTAACTTGTGAAAGTGTCACAAGAAGTAGGGGCAGCTTCCATCTCATGGGACCCTTGGAAGCAACTGTTAGGACAAAGGGGTTGCCAAGGCAGTGGCCTCATTCAGTTCCAAAGAATGTGACATACCTCATTTACTTGGTGATGGAACTCTCTGAACATGCTATCCAAAAAGCCAGACACTGAGAGGCAATCCTAGTCCCAGTCCCAGTGGGCTCAGTTGTTTGGATTTTCCAAGGACATAGTCAGTCTTTCTCGGTACCTACTGAGTTGAGTATGGCCAAATGCCAGGAGAGCTCTGAAGAGGGACTTCTCCTGAGAAAGTAGGTAGTAGCTCATCACTTTTTCCTGACAACTTCACAGAGTTGGCCAAGGAAACCAGATCTGAGAGAGGACAGGCCATTTCGGGGGAACATAGTATGGCCCACCACTCAGAGTAAACTCCGGAGAGACACACACATACTTGAGGGAAGGAGGTGCCTTTGTGAGTGTGGGTTTGTGGTTTTGTCTAATGTTCTGATAATAGGTAGGAAAGGTGGTTTGTTTGGTTTGAAGTGAACTGTTTCTAGTAAGTCGTTTGACAAGATGAGTGTTTCTATGTCTGTGTATCCCACTGTGTCCGCTGTTGTAGACATGAGAAAAGAGAATGCAATAATGGATGTGTCCTGTCTAGTAGAAAGCTTCCCAGTATTCATCCTGCCCAATTTATCAATGGAGTGCGGCTTGCCTTATGGATGGGCAATACCTACTACCTTCCTAAGTCCCTGTTTTCTTCCTGAATTCTGGCCACTCTCCAGAATTGGCTCATGGTTTTGTGTCCAAGATATGTACCACCTCCAAGGTCTTTGACATGGCCATGTACAGGATAGCTGAAGGGAATGGCCAGCATCTCAAAAAACTCAGATATCAGTGTGACCAGGAAAGTCTCAGTGGATATACCCTGCTTTGGGCCTTTTGCTTACCTATTGTTCTGTTGCCCAGAATGTCAGGAAGGACTTTGACTCAGGCCACCCCTTTGTGAAGCCTGAAGAATACAGTTTTCAAATGGAAATGAATGGGCATCACCTGTGGCTCTTTGCTTAATTGCTTTGGAAAGGGATGTGTCTGATTTAACCTCTTGGCCTTGTATGTGGCTGTGACTTTGATTCTCAGCACCTGATGGATCTAAAGAATGATCCCATGTCTGCATCCAAAACCATAATTGCCAAAAGATCAGTCATTGTGGATGAAGTCTCTCGCCTTCCTCTGTTAGGTTCCTGACCTCCATCAAGTGAGAATAGGTATTCTTTGGGTCAAACGAGTTCTTCAAAGCCCTGCAGAGGTGCTTGGGTTTTCGCATGACTTCAAATCACATAAAGAATCTATACCTGAAAATCAGTAGGCCTCAAATTGGAGAAACAGAGCAGTATTAATGGGAGGCTCAATTGATCACTCCTGGTTCATGGAAAGGGTGTCCAGGCCTCCCTGACTTTAGGCAAAAGAGGGGCAAGGGAGCCTATTTTGGACACTCTCTTTGGCTGAGACCTCATGGAATCCTCCAGCCAGAGGTTACCAGAGTGGCTATATGGAAGAAGATAAGGGCCATGTGGGAGTGTTTTGGTTTTAATTGTGGTCATTTGTGTGGTGGTTGGAAGAAAGGTCTGGGTCCACCTGGGCTTGAACTCTGGTGTGATTCCCCTTAGTGACTGTGTTGTGGAACTGACCTCAGAGAGTATTTCCATGAATTGTGATGGGACTTCAGGAGGCCACGCATGAGAGTCACCCTTGGAAACTGAGACCTAGGCTCAGGGTGGCTTTCCACAAAGCACTGGGAATATCAGCCAAGATATCATATGATATTATTGTGAAAGACTTGGCAGCCATAGTTGAGAGTCAAAACACACATAGACCTAACATTGTAGACCTCAATTGGCTTGGCTTCATGTGACCTTTTGGCCTCTCTTTGGTAAGCCTTGCCTGTGAGAGTTCTCCAGAACTTTCATTGAAATGAGCTTCCTCAACATTTAATGGTTCTTGAATGAAGTGAAACCCACAGTGCCTCCAACTTCATCCTTAAAAAATGACTAGAAGAACACCATGTAATTATTGAAATTCCCATGACCAGGTGGCACTGGAGAACCTTTGAATGTCCTGTTGCTGATCATGAGTATACAAGACAGTGCCTGATTGACTGGGTTTCATGAAAATGGTGTAGAACAGAGATTCCAGTACGTTGGAGTCTGCTGAGTAGTGGGCCTAGAACAGTGGTGGACAGGTGTGTGTTAAAACATCCGCGGTAGGGCCATGAGCATCTACCATTGGATTCCAAATGGCTTGTGACTGACATGGTGCAGCCAGCAGATCCTTATATGTAATGTCATCTTGTTATATGGAGAGGTTTCAGGGCAATGTTCAGAATCAGGTTGATATGGACAATGGGGCAATGGGGCAAGCTATGAGGGATAGAAGCCTGGTTGGTGCATTCTCCTGCAGACCCTGACCCACCACACGTGACAGAACTCCCTCCAGCACTGTGTCCCAGTTGGACTCTTTGTATTTCATGAAGCGAATATCAAATTCCCAGTGTAGCAGGAACAACACCACAAAAAGTGGAGGAGGACAAAATGGCTTCACAGTTTACTCAGAGAGACACTAAGTCACCAGTGGTCACAGTTTACCTACAAAGAGATGATTCAGGCCTGCTGCCTCATGTTCATTGGAAAATAAAAAACCAGGTCCTTCAGGTCAAAGAGATGGAAACCCAGCTTTGATGGTCTCACTACAAAAGAAGCTAAAGCTCCTGACAACAATCTATATTTCAAGTGCCCAACCTCAGAGGCAGATTCTCAAAAAGTCTTTAGGCCAGCAGAGCTCCATGTTTGTGGAGTGTTTACCCTGTGCCTTACTTTTAGAAAATCCTCTACCTCCATCAAAGATGTGAAATCTGGAGCATTTTCCATTCCAGATAGGTATTCACAGATTTTCTAACTCTTCTCCTCTAATTGTGTCTCACTTGAGGCGAAGGTAATATTAAAGCATTGTTCTGGATGAGAGTGGGAAGATTTTTGTGTAGCATATATTTGCATACACATTAGATTCAATTTCCTATTTTCCATTCGAAATACTGAATCCCTGACACTGATACATACCCGACCAGACTCTGACTACTAATCCTAATAGGATGGAGAAATATAACCCAAACAGAATAGAAATACAAGCAGTTCAGAGGAAGCACGGTGTATATTTGGAATTGCCTATGCATGATACAGAGTAGGAGTTAAATCTAGTCAATTTTTTATTGAAATAGTTCTCCATGTTTTTTTAAAGTTAACAAATATGTGAATTCCTGTCTCCCTTTCTCTGTAGCCTATTCAGCACATGTATTTTTATATGCATATAAAGAATCCTACCTGGTACCACAAATACATTCTTGTGAGGTGGATGACTTGGCAGGTACAAATTGTGAGAAGAGGTCACTCCTACTAAACCGTGTTGGAACTGAATATTCAACCTATGGGTGAGCTTCCTAGTTGAACAACATTATGCATAAATCCATGTTCAGTAAAATGAATATTTTTGGATCTGTGGATAATATATATTTTATGATGAATTTTTATTGACATATATATTGCTATTTTTTTCTGTGTGTGTGTGTTTTGTGTCACTCACCTGTTCTGTAAAACAACTTCAGAGAGAGAGGTTAAAGATTCATGCAAAGCTCTGATGGAGGTATCTAATATCTTTGTTTTGGTCTATTGCTGCTTCAAATTGGGTCATTTGTTGTGTCCCATGAACCAGTGCAGTGGTTCCTGTGCCCACCCCTGCAGCAACTCCTATTCCTAATAGCATGGCTAAAGTGAGGGATATATGTTCCCAGTGGAAACGGGTTGTATGCCCCCCTATTTGATCTTCAAATGAATCTGCATCATGTTAGAGCACTCTTGGAAACATCTGCACCATTACACAATTAATTACATCTGTTGTCCATTTCTTTAAAACATAAACAATGTTTAATTATATAGAATTAGGCTGTTGTAGGTAAGGCTCCTAAGATAGCACCGAAGACAGGGAACCCGTCCTATTTGGTTGCAACCAGATTTAGAGGGCATTGCTTCTGTTGTAATCAATTAATCCTCTGAAACTCAAGTTTAGGTAATTTCAGAATTTTGTACCCAAGATGTAAGGGAAGGGGCTCAGAAGTTCACATTCTGCAGATGTTCAAAAAACCAGTTTTTGTTTCTGTTTTTTCCTCTGTTCTGGGCAAGTTAACTTTTCAAGGACACGTGGAAGGGGGAGAGCTTTTTCTTACCTTTCTTATTTTTCCCCCCTGCCAGGTGTTACCACGGAGCCCAGTTGGTAACTTCTTTATCTTAGAAATGTAGCCATCTCAGTAAAGCCCCAGCTCACAGGCAGAGGTCTTGTTCACATATTTTGTGGAAAACAAGCAAGGGGGTGTCTAGCATAGGAGTGCTGATTTTTTTAGCCAGTGGCCAAGTAGAACAAGGCAACAATAAAAGAGGAAGTTTATCTACATTGAACTCTTTTATAGGGACTCTTTTGCTGAAAGTCCTAAAGTCAGCCATGGTGAAGACTTCTGTAGAAAGTCAATTAAGACTTTTCTGTGGGCCTGGTACAGAAGGGGAAGACAGGAAAGGTGGAGCTGACAGCAGCTCCGAGGATCTGAGAATGAGGAAGGAGAGATGTAAAAGAATAATGGGAAAGGGGTTTGGGATTTTCCTAGCAACAAAAACTTGAGCAGTAGAACAGGTAGAGCAGAGGGGAAGACAAGAGTGAGTATCCCAAAACGCATGTGAGGGACTTTAAATTCTTAGTAAACCCTTTTCAGTGATGACAAGCAACATTAAAGGCCATTTTCATTACATCTTGGGTAGGGGTCTGAGGGCTCTCCTCAGGTGGTTTGAGCTTTGGGTTAGCTGGTAAGAGGACCTGGTGGGACCCGGTGTGGGCACTGACAGGAGAAGAGACGAGTGAGTGGGTGGAGGGGTACCTCAGTACCTGCTACCTCAGCAAGGGGGCAATGGTTTGAAAACCAGCGGAGGTTTGGGATTTTGATCTAATAATTAGAGGGGAGAAATCTGGTTGCTGAGGTGGGAGTGACAGCAGAGACTCTGGAGCAGAAGGCTGAAGGTGAGAATCTATTGTATAAGCATAGTTCATGATGTGAGCGAAGGATTGAAAATTCCTGCCCATAGGGAAACCTCCTTTCACCCTTTTGAGCACTTGCAGAAGTTAAAAAGGTCACGCGGGGCTGGGGATGTGGCTCAACCGGTAGCGCGCTCGCCTGGCATGCGTGTGGCCCGGGTTCGATCTTTAGAATCACATACAAAGATGTCGTGTCCGCCAAAAACTAAAAAATAAATATTAAAAATTCTCTCTGTCTCTCTCTCTCTCTCACTCTCTCTTTTAAAAAAAAAAAGTTCACACAGAATTTGAGGATCTAGAGACCCCTCTGGGGGCCATCGGTTTTGGTTATCTAATTGGTAGTATGGCCAATGCTCTGTACTGAATTAGATGAGGAGTTTGGGTTCCATCAGGCAGCCCCTGTATGCTCACATCCCCATGACTTACAGAAAAAGTCGGCTTTTCCCTCACACAGCCATGACTGTTTGTGGCTTTGATAGTCTGCCAGGCAAACATAGTAATCTAGGCTAGCCAACCTGCATCTGGCTCGCGTGTCCCCACATCAATAATGTTTGTTTCCATTACCTATGGTACGGAGGGTATTTAATGGTATTTTAGTGGGATCCTCTTCATCAGGGATATCCCAATAGGAAAGACCTATAGCCAACTGACAAATGTCTGGGTGGAGAGATGGCCACCAGGTCCCTAAGGTGGCTGTATGCAAGATAGATTATACTTTTTTTATAGTAGGATTTGTGATCAGTCATCGCTGCTGAATGGGCTGATGAGGGTTAGGACTATTTGTGGCCAAGGGGTCAGTCTATAGCCTTATCCACATGGCGAATACGCAATTTGAAAGTGTTACTAGTCTTTTACAGTTTGCAGAAAGAGTCTGGACAGGGCGCAGGGTTGAGATGAGAGGCATGGATTCAGGAAGTGATTCCGTCTACCTTTACCACTGTAGGTGTTATAAGTAGCACCTGGTATGGTCCTTTCCAGCGGGGTTCCAGGGATGACACCTGATGGTGTCTTACATAGATGAAGGCTATTAATTGATATCGATGTGGAGTCCCCTCGTCCCCAGTTTGTAGGCAGTGGCCAGCTGTTTTTACAGGTATCGCTGAGTTCTTTCAAGAGCTTTAAGTCTGTCAAGAAAGGGGGTGTTGAAGGGATCGTTAGGTCTTAGAGTTGGGGTTAGGTCCCTTACTGGTGGAGGGGCCCCATAGAGAATTTCACAGGTGGTGAGGTTACTCAAGAAACAGAGGGAGTATTTCTTGCATGAAAATTTGCATAAGGCAGGAGCATAGTCCAATCTTTTATGCTGGTCGCTAAGCTGAATTTCATTAAGGTCTCTTTAATGGTTCTATTCATTCTTTCACCCTGTCTTGTCCTGAACTCTGGGGTCTATAAGCACAATATAACTTCCAATTAACCCCCAGGTTCCTGGCTCACCCCTGACTTACCTGGACCATGAACCCCTGTGCATTATCAGACCCTGTTACCTTAGGCAGGACGTATCTTGGAAAAATATCTTCCACTATCTTCTTGAGCATCATTTGCGCTGTTTCTTTTCTTCTTTTTTCTTTTTGTGGGGAGGGCTTCAATCCATCCTGAAAATTTATCTACAAAGACTAGGAGATATTTATGTCCATACCTTGCTGGCTTAATTTCAGTAAAGTCCACTTCCCAGAATTGTCCTGGTCTGGTTCCTCGTAGGTGCTTTCCTGCAGGAAGCTTGAAAGGGTAAGCATTAACTAATTGATGGAAGCAACAGGGTTTTTATACCCATTCAGTTATTTCATTTTGCTGTGAGTCTGTTAGTGAAAAACTCTGTTTTTGATACTTCAGAAATACCTGCAGTTTCTTTGAACCAAGGTGAGTGAGTTGATGTGCATTTTCTACTGACATAGTTAGAGCCATGACTGTAGGAGTTTTTACTGGAAGATTTAGAAATTCCACTTGGGGGCCTTCAGGGTTAAAACTTATTTTGGTCCGGAGCTTGGTGAGCAGATCTCTGCCCATCAATGGGGCCAGGCATTCAGGGATTTCTAAAAAGGAATGATGGATTTTTTCTTTCCCCAGGTCCATTGTCCTCTTAGTTGTCCAAGCCCAACATTTACAGCCATTAGCCCCTTGACCTAGAGACCTTGTATTTGATAGAGGGCCCAATGGGGCCTTAAGGGCTGAGTTTATTGCCCCTGTATCCACTTCAAAGTTTACTGGGGTCCCCTCCACTTCAAAAGTTACGCTGAGTTTGGGGAGGGGATCTGAGCCCCAACTTTCGTAGTCATCCTCAAGAGTCAGAATCGCTGCCTGCCGTGGCTGTCTTTTTCTAGGGCACTCTTGAACCCAGTGTCCTCTTTCTTTACAGTAGGCACATTGATCTGAGGTCAGGGGGGCCTCGGGCGTGGGACCAGGTATCCCTTCCTGTATCCCTGTTTCTTATTTTCTGGCCCTTTGGTTGTTGTGATTGGGACCTTAGTCAACTCATTAGTCTGTCTTTTGTTTCTTTTATCCTCCCTTTGCTCCCTTCTCTTCCTCAGTTTCTCTTTTATAGTACACTTTCTCGGCTTCTCTGACTAAATCTCTCAAAGTCATATCTTGTAATCCATCTAAGCATTGTAAATTTCTTTAAATATCCAGGGCAGCATGCCCAATAAAGGCCATTGTGACAGATGCCTTTTGATCCTCTGCATGAGTATTGAAAGGAGTATATATCCTATGCCTCCATAATTCTCTCTAGAAACATAGAGGGAGATTTATCAGGCCCTTGAAAAATCTCTATTACATTGGCCAAATTAGTTGGTCACCTAGCGGCCGCTCGGATGCCCACTATTAGAACCCGGTGAGAAGTGGACAGATGCTTTCTACCTTCAAAGTTTTGGGGAACCAGTTGGGTTGATTCTAGGGAAAGCTGGCTTTGATTATGTTGGGAAGATATGTCAGTCTCCCATCTGGTCTTAGGATTTTTTTTCTAGCTTCCAGGAGGATTCTCTTTTGTTCCTCTTTCATAAAGAGAGTCCCTAGGAGTTGTTGAAAGTCATCCCAAGTAGGCGGCTCTGAAAACATCAATGACTCAACCAGACATGTGAGCCGGGTAGAATCCTCGGAAAAATGAGGATTGTTATTTTTCCAGTTATATAGGTCTGAAGAGGAGAAAGGCCAATATTGGTAGGCTTGCATTTTTTTCCCATTGCCTTTGTCAATCATTGGCCCATAGGGACATAGGGGGATCATCACAGGAGTTCCAGGGTTTTCAAACATTCGCCGCCAGCGAGTTCCCTTAGCCAGGCCAGCTTCCTCCTGGGGAGGAGGGGCTGTGAGTGCCACGGACGAGTTATCTGGAGGGCGCTGGGCTAGCTTAGCTTCGTCCAACGGTGGAGAGGCTGAGTCAGCTGCAGGGGAATCACTTAGAGGGTGTTGGTGGTTGGGGGACGAGGGCAGGGAATAAGGAGGGGAGGAGAGTCCAGTAGAGTCAAATCTTGTGACTCAGGGAGAACAGAGGATGGAGGAGAAGGAGGAGAAGAGGGTTTGAGAGATCGTGGGGGAAGGAGTAGGAGTGGGGGCAGGGGCAAGGAAATGCTTCACCCATGGAGGAGGAGATTTGCAGAGGTCCTGACAAGTTAAGATATATGGCTGTTCATCCGGATGGCTATGTGTGCCCAGTTGAAAGACAATATCTCTGGCTTATTAAATTAGTGGGAAGCAGAAAGATCCTTCTAGAGGCCATCCAAGTCCAAAGGTGGGCCATTCTGAGGCACAGAGAGTCTGGCAGGTCCAGCATTTTACTGAAAAAGGAAAGATTCTGAGCCCTTAAGTGAAATTTGGTCCAGTGATCAAGGGTCAGGGACATGGGTATTGAAGTACTGTGTCCCATAATGAAAGATACACAAAGAGTGAATTCAAGAACAGATGACACAGACAAAACAAGTCAATAAAGACATTCAATGGACATCCAAAACTGAGACCAGGACTGAGTAGCCAGCAAAACCCAATGGGCTGGCAATACCGAATCTGATACAAAATATTACTGAGTCGAGGAGACTATTGTTCCTCAATTTTCTGAGTTCTTTGGGGCGTCCCCCAGGGACGTGGCCTGTGGCTCTGTGACATGTCTGTCAGCCACCATCGGAGAGAGCTCACGCTCTTCATTGACAGCCATTTTTCCAAGCCCTAAGATTAACACTGAAACCAGAAAGAGGCGCCTTACTTAACCCAAGAGGAGCCCATTAGGGTCTCTTGTCTGTCGCTGCCAGAACTCGGGGGAATCTCCATATGTAAAGGTCGGGCGAGCATTGAAGGAAGAGACCACCAAGAGACTGTCTTATCCAACAGCAAAGGGTTTATTGGGGGTCCAGCATGCTGGGGCTCAGAGCTCACTTGAATAGAGCAGAGAGCCCTGAGAGCAGTTTAAGCAGAACATATATACTTTCCTTGGAGAGGGCAGGGAGGGAAGTTTACTGATGGGTCTTGGCGAGTGGTCCGTTTGCGTGCAACCGGGTGAGGGAGTACATTCTACACTTTGGCAGTTGGGAACAGCACATTCTGGGAACAAGATAAGCAAACAGTTCTCAATATTTCAACAGTGTTTTGTTAAGCATAAGGAAAAACAGGAAGTGACAAGTACCTATTATATTAACCTTTCACTACCGACTATCCTTTTTGACTGGATGTTCTCTTCTACATTCTATTATCCAAGGTACAAGGTCTTATGCCATTGTATATCGATTTATTCAAAGCTAAATATCCCAATCAAGGCCCCAGTGCCCTTCTGGGTTTCAAATGTTAGTTAGATTTCTGTTTTTATACATATATTTTACCTCTATATTTTTATACATATTGCAGGTTCCCAATACCATTATTCATTCAGCAGAATGATTCCTAACCGAAATCAAACATGTTATTAACCCTAAACATACACTCTTACCTCAATCTAACTTTACAGAAGAGCAGGGACAGAGTTGGTCTTATAATACAGGAATGTAGGGGATCTTCCACCTGCTGAGAACCTCAAAGGTCCATGCAGACATAATCCCTGGAGAAGATGTAGGCACCTCTGAAGGACCTGAGACAGCAAAAGTCATTTTCCATTGAAAACAACCTGGTCAGGGTGAAGGGTTGTGTCTGAATCAGCCTCTCTATTCTTAATGTAGAGAAGATGGACCAAATGAGACCAGTGTGGAGAGCTGTTACTGGGTGCCTATGGTTGATATACCATTCTAACTTGTGAAAGTGTCACAGGAAGCAGGGGCAGCCTCCATCTCATGGGAAGCTTGGAAGCAACTCTTAGGACAAAATGGTTGACAAGACAGTGAGTTCATTCAGTTTCTGATGGAAGTGACCTCACCTCACTTCCTTGGTGATGGAACTCTCTGAACTTGTGATCCAGGAAGCCAGTCAAACAGTGCCAGTCCTAGTCCCAGTCCCAGTGGTTTCACTTTTTGGATTTCCCGAGGACAGAGTCAATCTTTCTTGGTACCTACTGATGTTAGGATGGCCAAATGGCAGGAAATCTCTGAAGACGGGCCTTTTATGAGAAAGCAGGTAGTGGCTCACCACTTGCTCCTGACAACTTCAGAGAGTTGGAAAAGGACACAAGATCAGAGACAGGACAGGCCATTTCGGGGGACCCAGAATGTCCCACAGTCAGAGGACACTCCAAATAGTCACAACCTACTTGGGGGAAAGAGGTGACTTTGTGGGTGTGGGTGTGGGTTTGTGGATTTGGCTCTTGTTCTGAGAATAGGTACAAATGAGGTTTGTTTGGTTTGGACTGAATTGTTTCTAGTAAGTCGTTTGACAATGCGAGTGTTTCTGTGTCCCTGTATCCCACTGTGTCCGTGGTTATAGATTTTAGAAAAGAGAATGCATCAATTGATGTGTCCTGTCTATTAGAAAGCTTACCAGCATTCATCCTGCCCAATTTATAAATGAAATGCGGCTTGCCATATTGATGGGCAACACCTACGATCTTCCTAAGTTCCTGTTTTCTTCCTGAAATCTGGCCACTATCCATAATAGGCTCATGGTTTTGTATCCAAGATATGTACCACCTCCAAGCTCTGTGACATGGCCATGTACTGAATAGCTGAAGTGAATGGCGAGCATCTCAGAAAACTCACATACCAGTTTGACCTGTAATGTCTCATTGTGGAAACCCTGCTTTGGGCCTTTTCTTACCTATTGTTCTATTGCCCTAAATGTCAGGATGGTCTTTGCCTCAGGCTAACGCTTTGTGAAGTCTGAAGAAAACCTTTTTCAAATAAAAAAGAATGGGCATCACCTGTGGCTCTTTGCTTAATTGCTCTGCAAAGGGATTTGTCTGAATCAGCGTCTTGGCCCTGTGTTAGGCTTTGGCTTAGATTCTCAGCAACTGATGGATCTAAAGAAAGATCCCATGTGTGCATCCAAAACCAAAATGACAAAAAGAGCAGTCATTGTGGATGAAGTCTTTCGCCTTCCTCTGTAAGGTTTCTGACATCAATCAAGTGAGAATAGGGATCCTTTAGGTCAAATGAGTTCTTCAAATCCCTGCAGAGGCTAGCACATAGGTGCTTGGGTTTTCTCATGACTCCAATTAACATAAAGAATCTAAACCCCACAGTCAGTAGGTCTCAAATTTGAGAAGTGGATCAGTATTAATGGCAGTCCTATTTGATCACTCCTGGTTCAAAGGAAGGGTGTCCAGGTCACTCAGAATTTAGGTAAATGAGGAGCAAGGGAGCGTATTTTGGACACTGTCTTGGACTGCATTCCTCATGTAAATCTCCAGCCAGAGGATATGATGAGTGTCTATATGGAAGAAGATGAGGGCCATGTGGGAGTGTTTTGGTTTTAATTGTGGTCATTTTTATAGCAGTTGGAATGGATGACTGAGTCCACCTGGGTTTGAACTGTGGTGTGATTCCCCTTAGAGACGGAGTACAGCAATAGAACTTAGAGAAGTATTGCCATGAATTGGGTTGGGATTTTAGGAGGCCAAGTATGAGAGTCACCCTTGGAAACTGACATCTAGGCCCAGGGTGGCTTTCCAGAGATCACTGGGAATCTCAGGCTGGATATCACATGATTTTATTCTGAAAGACTTGGCAGGCTTAGTTGAGAGTCATAACACACATGGACCTCACATTGTAGACCTCAATGGGCCTGGATTTATGTGACCTTTTGGCCAATCTTTGGGAAACCTTGCCTGTGAGATTTCTCCAGAACTTTCTTTGAAATGAGCTTCCAAAACACTTAATGGTCCCTGAATGAATTGAAACCCACATGCTGCCAAATTCATCCTTGAAAAATTGCTAGATAAATACCATGAAATTTTTGAAATTCCCATGACCAGATGGCACTGGAGAAACTTTGGATGTCCTGTTGCTGATCATGAATATGCAGGACAGTGACATGATTGACTGAGTTTCATGAAAATGGTGTAGAACAGAGATTCCAGGAAGTTGGACCCTGCTGAGTAGTGGGCCTAGTGCAGTGATGGGCAAGTGTGTGATAAAAAAAAAAAAAAAAAAAAAAAAAAACATCTGTGGTTGGGCCATGTGGATCTGCCATTGGCTTCCAATTGGCTTGTGACTGACATGGTGCAGCCAGCAGACGCTTCTATGTAAAGGCATCTTGTTATATGGAGAGGATTCAGGCCAATGTTTAGAATCAGGTTGCTATGGTTAAGGAGGCAAGCTATGTTGGATAGAAGCGTGGTTGGTGGTTGGTGCATTCTCCTGCAGACCCTGACCCACCACACGTGAAAGAACTACCTCCAGCACTGTGTCCCAGTTGAATTCCTTGTATTTCGTGAAGCAAATACCAAATTCCCAGTGCAGCAGCAAGAAACACCAGGAAAACTGGAGGATGACCAAATGGCTTAAGAGTTCAAAAGGGTAGACAATTAGCCCCCAGTGGCCACAGTTTACCTACAAAGAGAGAATTAAGGACTGCTTCCTAATGTTTTTTGGAAAATAAGAAATCATGTATTCCAGGTCACATAGAATCATACCCAGATTTGATGGTCTCACTACAAAGGAAGCTAAATCTCCTGACTACAACATATATTTCAAGTGCCCAAGCTCAGAGGCAGTTACTCAAGAAGTTTTTAGTCCAGCAGAGCTCCATGTTTGTGGAGTATTTTCCCTTTCCCTTACTTTTGGAATCTTCTCTACCACCTCCAAGTTTGTGAACTCCTGAGCATATTCGATTCCAGATAAGTATTCACAGATTTTCTAACTCTTCCACTCTAATTGTGTTTTACTTGGAATGAAGGTAAAGTCAAGGCATTGTTCTGGATGAGAGTGGGAAGATATTTTTGTAGCACATATTTGCATAAACATTGGAATCGTTTTCCAAATTTCCATTTGAAATACTGAATCCCTTACACTAACACATGCCCAACTAGACTCTGACTACTAATCCTAATATGATGGGGAAAATTAACCCAAAAAGAATAGAAATACAAGCAGTTCAGAGGACGAATGGTGTATCATTGGAATTGCCTTTTGCATTATATAGGGTAAATGTTAAAAATCTAGTCAATTTTTTGTTGAAATGGTTCTCCATGTGTTTTTAAAGTTAACGAATATGTGAATTCCTGTCTCCCTTTTTCTGTAGCCTATTCAGTACATGTATTTTAATATGCACATATAGAATCCTACCTGGTACCACACGTACATTCTTGTGAGGTGGCTGACTTGGCAGATACAAATTGTGAGAAGAGATCACTCCTCCTAAATGCTGTTGGAACTGAAAATTCAATCTATTGTTGATCTTCCTAGTACAACAATATTATACATGAATCCATGTTCAGTAAAACGAATTTATTTGGATCTGTGGATGACATATATTTCATGGTGAATTTCAATTGGCATATATTGCTACTTTTTAATGTCTGTGTGTGTGTGTGTGTGTGTGTGTGTGTGTGTTTATATATATACACACACACTCTAGATTTTTCAAAATGTGAAATATATGTGTCTTACTATACACTCCGGTAATTCATTCATTTTCATGTATGTGGATTAATAATCAACTTTTCACAAAATTATTCTGAGAAATATTCATCCACCTGAACTACATATTTGATTCCTAGTACTGAAAACTAACTTCAGTAAATGGTGCATACAAATCCTAATATTTCTGCAGTAACTGACCCAGTTTAATATCAATGCAAGTAGATTTCAATGGGACATGATGTGTATTTTGTCATTCATTTTTATTCAATACTGGTAGATTTCTATTTCTTCAGTTAATACACATGATAGGTTATATATTTCATCAACAAGTTAAGAAATTAATAGGCATTTTGTTTTACATTCCATCACTTCCTAATTCAGAATACATGTTTTCCACGAGGTTTCTTCACTTGTCTTTTCATGTGACTTCTTTCACAAAATGCAAATGTCACACTAATGTTTCTACTGAAGTCTAAATGGAAAGTGAGTATGGATTACTAAAAACATCAATGTCCAGGTTGCCTACTGCTATCAAATGTCAATCCTATTGGTGACTAAATATTTGTTTCTACCTAAGATCATATATTCAACCTCAAGCCTGTTGAACCTGTCTGATCCTATCACTTACTATTGTATATAGATTTATCTGAGACATCTGTGCAGAATATAATTCAAAGCTAAGTATCCCAAACAAGGGCCCAATGCACTTCTGGGCTTCAAATCATAACTAGATTTCTGTTTTCATACTTATATTTCACCTATATATTCTTGTAAATATCGCAGGTTCCCAATACCATTATGCATCCCTCAGAATGATTCCTAACCCAAATCAAACCTGTTATTAACCCTAAGCATACACTGTTCCCTCAATCTAACTTTACAATAGAGCAGGGACAGAGTTGGTCTTACAATACAGGAATGTAGGGGATCTTCCACCTGCTGAGAACCTCAAAGGTTCATGCAGAAATGTTCCCTGGAGAAGACTTAGGCAGCTCTGAAGGACCTGAAATAGCAAAATCATCTTCCATGGGAAAAAACCCGGTCAGTATGAAGTATTCTGTCTGAATCAGCCACTCTGTTCTTAATGTAGAAAAGATGGACCAAAACAGGCCTGTGTGGAGAGCTGTTCCCTGGTGCCTATGGTTGATATACCATTCTAACTAATGAATGTGTCAGAGGAAGTAGGGGCAGCCTCCATCTCATGGGACCCTTGTAAACAACTGTTAGGACAAAGTGGTTGCCAAGGTATTGACCTCATTCAATTCCTGAAGGAAGTGACCTACCTCACTTCCTTGGTGATGGAACTCTCTGAACTTGGGATCCAGGAAGCCAGCCACCCAGAGCCAGTCCCAGTCCCAGTCCCAGTGGGCACACTTGTTTGTATTTACCAAGGACAGAGTCAGTCTTTCTTGTTACCTCCTGATGTGAGGATGGCCAAATGCCAGGAGAACTCTGAAGAGGGGCCTTCCCTGAGAAAGCTGCTGGCTTCTGACAACTTAACAGAGTTGGCAAAGAAGGCCTGATCTGATACAAGACAGGCCATTTTGGAAGAACATAGTATGGTCCACCAGTCAGAGGACACTACAGATAGTCACAGACCTACTTGTGGGAAGGAGGTGCCTTTGTGGGTGTGGGTGTGAGTTCATGGTTTTGTCTCATGTTCTGAGAATAGGTAGGAAAGGTGTTTTGTTTGGTTTGGAGTCGACTGTTTCTAGTAAGTCATTTGAGAAGGCGAGTTTTTCTATGTCTGTATATCCACTGTGTCGGTTGTTGTAGTCTTTAGAAAAGAGAATGCATCAATGGAGGTGTCCTGTCTAGTAGGAAGCTTCCAGGCATTCATTCTGCCCTTTTTATGAATGGATTATTGCTTGTCTTATGGACAGGCAACACCTACTATCTTCCTAAGTTTCTGTTTTATTCATGAATTCTGGCCTCTCTCCAGAATAGCCTCATTGTTTTGTGTTCAAGATATGTACCACCTCCAAACTCTGTGAGATGGCCATGTACTGGATAGCTGAAGGGAATGGGAAGATTTCAGAAACCTCAGATATCATTGTAAACAGAAAAGTCTCAGTGGAGAAACCCTGCTTTGGGCAATTTGCTTACCTATGGTTCCCTTGCCCTGAATGTTAGGAAGGTCTTTGCCTCAGGCCACCCTTTTGTGAAGCCTGAAGAAAACAGTATTCAAATGGAAAGGAATGGGCATCACCTGTGGCTCTTTGTTTAATTGCTTTGGAAAGGGATGTGTCTGAATCAGCCTCTTGGCCCTGTGTGAGGTTGTGGCTTTGAATCTCAGAATCTGATAGATCTAAAGAAAGATCCCATGTGTGCATCCAAAACCAAAATGGCCAAAGGAGCAGTCATTGTGGATGAATTCTTTCACCTTCCTCTGTAAGTTTCCTGACCTCTATCAAACGAGAATAGGGAAGATACACCAAGCCAATTGAGGGCTCCTTTTTGGAAAAATTGTACCACTGATGACAGAATCAGCATAAGTATCCCAACACTACCACAATTCGCTGCACCAGCAGATAGTTCACAATGCATACAAGTGAGTTCACAATGCATACAAGTGATACATATTCCAAGCAAGTTCTGCAAGCAGTTCAGTGATGGGTATTGCAGAACCTGTATATTGGTTTTATCTTTGTCTTACCGGCACTGGGATAAAGATAGGAATTCTGGCAATAATGGCTAAAGAAAAAATTATGTAACATTCCAGAAGGCACTAAAAGAAAACAATTTTCATAACAATTTACATTATCTTGAAGAGAATTATTAAATATAATAAAAAAAAGGTAAAAGTAAAAAAACAGGTCTGTTAACCTCCTATTTTTTCACATATTAAAACAATCCTGAACAGTTGTTTACCCCATTTAAATTAAACCATTTAATTCACGTGAATTAAAAAAAAAAATGGATCCTTTTTTTCATGAGCACTCATCATATATGATATATGGACATACACTCATTCAAACATATAACACAAAACACAAGTGTGCACACATAATAAATACATACAACACATAATATAATAGTAAAGGCCTTATAACTTTTTACAGGTGAAATCATCATTTCAATGTTTAAAAACTGTATAGACAAAAAATAGAACTGATCAGCAAAACATTAACCTAGGTCTGTATGAGCTCATAAAAACAAAAGAGAACTTCATGATGTGGTAAAGGGCAATAATAAAATAGATATTGAAAAAAGCATCCCTGTTCTGTCGCCGATGTAAGGATAGCCAAACTGGAGTTTTGCACATCAGCTGTTATGAATTTGAGCCAAATCATCTTATTTTGGTCTATAGAAATCGCTTTAGTTAATCTCTCTGGAATCCAAATCGGCTGCTGTTCTCCCTGTGGAAACACATAAACAGACCCCCGACTTTAGGCAATCACTGGGTCAGAACCTTAGTTAATCTCTCTGGAATCCAAATCGGCTGCTGTTCTTCCTGTGGAAACCCACAAACAGACACCCAATTCTAGAAAATTAATGGGTCAGGACCTTTCCATTTTCCTGTTAGAATATCCTTCCAAAGTACCTTGGGCTTATACACATTTTTTGGACACATATGCCTTTCTGCAGCACTAAGTCCTGAAAATCCAAATTTAAAAAGTTTAGAGTTAAAAAGGTTGTTTTAAGTTCATCTTTGGGGAATTTATATCTCTTCCCAATTCCGTCTTCTTACTTTAATAAGTACATTTTAATAGTTTGATGTGCTCTTTCAACTCTGCCTTGTCCCTGTGGATTGCATGGGATTCCTGTTATATGAGTAATGCCAAATGATGAGCAAAATTGTTTAAAAGAGTTAGACGTATATCCAGGGGCATTATCTATTTTAACTCTTTTGGAATGACCAAGTGGCAAAATTTTGTAAGCAATGAGCTACAACATCTTTAGTTTTTTTTCCAGCATGAAGGGAGCCCATCAAAAATCCAGAAGAAGTATCAACTGTAACATGCAAATATTTTAATTTTCCAAATTCTGGCAAGTGTGTGACGTCCATCTGCCAAATATGGTTAGGTATCAATCTTCTAGGATTGACTCCAAGATTAACTTGTGGTAAAATGGTCACACAATTTTGACATTGTTTTATTATTTGTCTAGCTTGTTACTTAGTTATTTTAAAATGCTTTTGTAAAGTGTTAGCATTGATATGCAACTTTTTATGAAAATTTATAGCTTCTTCTAGTGTAGAGAAAATATGTATGTATGTCATATGTAGTTTTATCTGCTAAATCATTGCCCAAACTAAGGGCTCCAGGCAATCCTGGATGTGCCCTGATATGTCTTATTAAGAAGGGATCTTTTCTCTCCCAGATTAGACTTTGTATAGTGGAAAGGAAAGAGAAAACAGTAGAGGAAGGGGAAATCCTACCAGCATCTTCAAGGGATACTATAGCATTAACTATATACTGAGTATTGGAAAATAAATTAAACACAGAATCTTTAAACATCACAAAAGCTTGTAATACTGCATTAAGCTCTACCTTTTGAGCTGATTGTTGGGGTATTAAAAATGTAACAGTTTGATCAGGTGTAACAATTGCTGCTGTACCATTATTTGACCCATCAATGAATATATTTGGAGCATTCATGATAGGTGTTTTCTTGTCATTTTTGGAAAAATTACAGGATGAGATGACCAAAAAGACAATAAAAGATTAGATGGTAAGTGGGTATCAAAAGAAACATTAGATTTACACATGATTATTGCCCAAGTATTTAACTCATTAGCTAATTAATCAATTTGATTCATAGTGTATGGAGTAATACTTTTGTTGGGAGAAATTCCAAACACTCACTTTGCTGCTTTTATTCTTATGAGTATTAATTGTCCCTCAGCCTTGGGATACCTACTAATTATAATGTTAGAAGAATAAGAAAAATGAATCCATTATAATGGAGCTGCTTGCCAACATACTCCTGTAGGAATATTTTTTGTTGGTTGTACAATAAATAATAAAGGCAATATTTTATCAAATCTATCCAAATGCATATTTCCCATATATGTTTCAATGATTTTTAATGCCTTTCTTGCTTCAGGCGTTAACATTCTGGGTGAATTTGGATCAGATGGACCTTTTAGGATATCAAATAAAGGTCCCAACGCTCCTCTTTGTATACCTAGATAAGGCCTTATCCAATTTATGTCTCCTAATAACTTTTGAAAGTCATTAATTGATTGGAGTTGATCTACTCGTATTTGAATTTTTGGTGGACTGACCATGGTTGAGGATAATAGAACTCCTAAATAATTAATTGGAAAATTTAATTGTACTTTATCAATTGTTATCTCTAGATTATAATTTTTAATAAGTTTGTAAGTGTTGCATAACATTCTAGCAATGTGTTTTTACCTTTGTGTGCTAATAATACATCATCCATATAGTGAAATATTTGTATTTCAGAATTTTGATTTCTAAGTGGCTGGATTACTTTGTTAACATAAATTTCACACATAGTTGGGCTGATCAGGACCTTCATGATTCAGTGCAGGGATAGTAAATGCAAAACGTGGACTATCCTCAGGAAGAATTGGAATTGAAAAAAAAAATCTTTAATATGTATAACTAAAACATACCAAGTTTTTGGCAAAGCAGACAATTGAGGGATCCCCGACTGAGCAGGTCCAAAAATAACAATCTCATTATTAATGGCTCTTAAGTCTTGCAATAATCTCCATTTACCAGATTTCTTTTTGATGACAAAAATGGGAGTATAATGGGGAGATACAGAAGGTTGTATATGTTCTTCCACTAATTGTTGTTTGACCAGGTCCTGGGGTGATTGTATCTTTTCTTTAGTCAGGGTCCACTGAAGAACCCATACTGGTCTTTCTGATTTCCAAGTAATTTTTATTGTCTCAGTGGCCCTTTCTGAAAATCCAACCCATGTCTGTCTGTTGCTTGGTCTATTTGAATTGGTGCTGCTATACCTTGTTCTAGTTTTTCTAATCTTTTTCCTTTCCTAAAACCTTCTCTAGCCATAATAGTGGGTGCATTTTGATTGATGTTATTTGTTAATGTCAAACCTAATTGATCTAGGACATCTCGTCCCCATCAATTTACGGGAAGATGATCCAATACATATGGCTGTATAGTTCCTTCACATCCTTCAGAATCTTTCCAATCTAATACCATTGCACTTCTATGGGGATTAGTCGCCACTCCTAGGTCTCAAAGCGTTTGAGTGGCTTGTTGTAATGGCCAATGTTTTGGCCATTCTTGATGAGAGATGATGCTAAGGACTGCACCTGTATCCAGTAGCACATTAAATTCATGTCCTTGAATATTTGGTTTTAGCATGGGGTGAGAATCTAAATTTAAAGAAAGCATAGCCCAATCTACACCTGTGGAGCCTAATCCCTTGGAACCTCTTTCTACAGCATGACTGGAAAATTTATCATGTAACCTGGGTATTATTAGTAACTGTGTTATTCTATCTCCTGGTGCAATTACTGATATATCCTTTGGAGAACTGGCTATAAATTTTATTTCACCTTCATAATGAAGCGATCAATTACCCAAGGACTTATCATAAGTCCTTTTAGATTAGAAGAGCTGCATCCCAATAATAAGCCTACTGTTTTTTTTGGAAAAAGGTCCTTTCACCCCTGTGTGAATGATTTGAACGTCCATCTTTGCAGTTAGTACTGATCTGGCAGAGGCGCAGATGTCCAACCCTGCACTCTCTCTGATTTGTCTGATGATGCGTATGATGGACAATGTGTCCTGGGCACTACCCTGATGGGGTTGCTGTGTTCCTCCAGTGCTCCGTATATTTGTGGTTTTGGGCCCCAGAGCATTGGGCCCCCCTGAATATTTTTTGGCAATCGAGCCCAATGCCTTTCTCCATGATATCGTGGATAAACAGCTGGTCCTTGTTCGTTTTTTGATAATGAGGTATTCTCTATGGGGGTTTGAGAACGGCATTCATTAGCCCAGTGTCTCTCTCTATGGCATCGTGGGCAAATACCCATTATTCTGCTCCTTTGGTATCTAGTTTTGTTAAACCCTCCTCCTATGGAGCAATTCCTCTTAAAATATCCTGTTTGTTGACAATTGTAGCATGTTCCTGGCCTTGCATCTAAAGCCTGTTCTACTGCAGCTGCCACAAATTGCCCTTGTTCATTGATGTCTCTGGCATCTAAAGCCTGTTTTACTGCAGCTGCCACGACTTGCTCTTATTCATTAATGTCTCTACATAATTTAATATATGTGTTTAAATCTTCATGTTTCCATTGTCTAATGATATCTCTACACCAACGATTTGCTTGGTCATAAGCCAGTTGTTTTATTAATGGCATTGCTAGTTCTGTATTCCCAAAAAACTCTGGTAGCAATTTGAATAAGCCTATCTACAAATTCAGCGTAAGATTCATTAGCTCCTTGTATTACCTTAGATAATTGACCTTGTAAACCTCCATGTCCTTGTAAAGTCTTCCATGCCCTAACCGCCTCTGCAGCAATTTGTGTGTATACACCAGGATTATATGCAATTTGTTGCTGCTGATCCTCATAGGGTCCCTTTCCTAACAACATATCTAGATTTCTCTGAGGATAACCAGCTTCTGCATTTCGCCTAGCCGTCTCCTTGCAAAATTCCTCATTGGCAAACTTCCATAACAGGTATTGACCTCCATGTAGCACAGCTTTACACATATTAGCCCAATCTACTGGCGTCATATTCAAGTTGTTAATGGATTCCTCCAAGCTTACAATGAGGGGTGTTTGAGGACCATAGGTTGTTACAACCTCTTTTAGCTGCTTCACTATTTTGAAATTTAAAGCATGGTGAATTTGCTGCCCTCCTACCTCAAATACAGGGCATGTTAATACTTGAGATCCTGTCTCAGGATCCGAACTATCAACTGCGGGGTTTGGGTGCCTCCCAGCATATGGAGGTGGCCTTGTTATTTGGACATTTACATACTCTGGTGATAGAATGGTGTTAGTAACAGTCTCCTGTAGAGGTGGCGCTGTTGATTGAAAACTTATGCCCTCTGGTGATAGAAAGTTGTTAGTAGCAGTCTCCTTTTGTAACTTTTCCCCTGATGGCATTTTCTGCCCTAAGCTTTGTTCCTCTATCTTTGTCTGAACTAAAGTCTTTGGACTAAGCAAACCAGATATGAACGTCCTCAATGGCAATGTGTCAACTGGCAGAGTCCCTGGGCTGTTCTTTTCTCCTCTTTTTAATCTTCACCATGATGGTTCCATTATGGTATATTTAACAACTCCTCCTTAAAAAGCCATGGGCTACATTTTTGTATTGTATCAATGTATGCCCTGACTGTTATTGACTTTAATGAGATGCCTCCTTCCTCTAACAATTTACTTAACAGTCTTTCAGTTTGTTTTTTACTAATTTCTGATCTCGTATTTCTACTATAATACAACCCAACAAGATGATGCCAAACAAAACCGAGACAGAATGAAATAAAAAGGGAACAACAAAAAGTCATTATGGCCTTTCTATCCTCCTGACATGTGAATAGGTCCTTTCTCAGTATCTGTTCCTCAGACGTAAATAATTTTTCCTCAGATGTGAGAGATTTTTCTTCCATCTCACTCATCTCCATGGATAGGCAAGTTAAAACAAAAGTGAAGCAAAACAAAAGAGGAATTCTAAAATGGCTACCCATCCTCTCACCCTTCCCTCAGGGGAGAGCAGTTTACCTTATCACTTACCCTCAGTCGCTCCCCATGCGAGCCACCAAACGCTGCAGTTTGCCTGGGCATGATTCAAGAGCCACTTTTCAAAAGAAACAAACTTTATTTTTAGAACCACACATGACAAACAAAACAGCACCTCAGGAAAAAAAACCCTCAGAGCCCAACTGCCACCACTGGCTTCCTTGTAAAGTCTCTGTCACACCCACAAGCCTCTCCACCTCCCACAATCCTCCTGCTATTGATGCCGTTTGGCTGGGTCACGTGGGTGAAGCCAAAAAAGTTCCACAATGAGCAGCTCTGTGGTCTGAAAGGGCAGGGAAACAGCCCAATGAGCATCACCGCAGAGGAGCCAATCAGCTAGATGTTGCTGGGGCTGCTGTGAGCCAATCATCAGCTGGCAATCGGAAAGGGCGGGGAAAAAGCTCAATGAGCATCTCCAATGAGCATCACCACAGAGGAGCCAATCAGCTAGATGTTGCTGGGGCCGCTGTGAGCCAACAATCACCTGGCAGGTGGATGTTTCTGGGAGCTGGAAGTTTGCTGGGGCCCCTTCAGCTGTGGCTCTCAACAAATTGGTGTCTCCTTTCTCTGTAGACTGTTCAGCACATGTATTTTTATATGCACATATAGAATCCTACCTGTTATCACACCTACATTTTTGTGAGGTTGCAGACGAGGCAGATACAAGTTATGAGAAGAGATCACTCCTCCTAAATACTGTTGGAATTGAAAATTCAACCTATGGGTGAGCTTTCTAGTAGAACAACATTATTCATAAATCCATTTTCGGTGAAATAAATATTTTTGCACTTGTGGATGATATATATTTCATGATGAATTTCGATTGGCAAATATATTGCTTGTTTTTAATGTCTGTCTCTGTGTGTGTGTGTGTGTGTGTGTGTATATATAGACACACTCTCCATATTTTTCAAAATATGAAATATATGAATCTTATTATACACTCCTTAAAATAATTCATATTCATGTATGTGAATTTATGATCAACTTTTCACAAGATTATTCTCAGAAATATTCATCCACCTGAAATACATATCTGTTTACTAGTACTGAAAACTAACTTCTGTGAATGGTGCATACAAATCCTAATATTTCTACAGTAAAACCTAGTTCAACAACAATGCAAGCAGTGTCCCATAGTACATGATGTGTATTTTTAGGTTCATTTTTATTAAACAGAGGTACATTACTATTTCTTCAGTTTATGCACAAAATAGGATATATATTTCAACCACAAGTTCACAAATTTATAGGCATTTGTTTCAATTTCAATCACCTGTTGCTTCAGAACACATATATTCTTCCAAGGTTCTTGACTGGTCTTTTCATGAGAGTTCTTTCCAAACACATTATTTTCGATTTCCATAATCATAATTGAAGCAAAACTCACACGCTTTTCATGATAAACCATAACCCTAATATTACCATTAGTGTATAACTGGTTATCATGAATGTATGTATATCAATTTAAGATTTCTTGTATATTTTCAGATATCAAATCAATCCACTATTTAAAGTTGGAACCAGTTATATAATTTATTCACAGTATGGTCTATTCATACATTATTTCTATATACATTGACACAGGGTACTCTACTTTGTTCCCCAATTACGTCTTCAAAATATTGCTACCAGTAATGGTGGAAGAAATGCTCATGTCACCTGATCTACATATAAATTTTAACAAAGTAATATTCTGGACACAGAAAGCAAAACTCACTCTTATGATTGTAGCAAAGCCTAAAAGGAAAAGGAGCAAGGATTACTAAAAATATCTGTGTCCCGGTTGTTTAATGCTCTCAAATGTAAATCCTATTGATAAATCCTATGTATTTGTTTCTTCCTAAGATTATTTATTCAACCTCAAGCCTGTTGAAAATGTCTAATCCTATCCCTCACTTTATACTTTGCCTGATTTCTTAATGTGTCTATTGATATCTGCTTTCCTACATATTTTCCCCAGTTCATCATTGTGATTGACTCTTCACATGTGCTGACATTTACATTCACTCTCTTATTGAAAAGAAATTGCTAAAGAACTTTTGGTCCAAATCCTATACTCACTGTTGTTTCTAAACCTAGAGACTATCATCCTAAACCTACGGACTTTCCCTTTATGACTTGATGTACTTTTCGACACTCAATAATCCAAGGTACAAGTTCCTATGCCATTGTATATCGATTTATCTGAGACATCTGTGCAGAACATAATTCAAAGCTAAGTAACCCACTCAAGGGCCCAATGCCCGTCTGGGCTTCAAATCTTACCTAGATTTCTGTTTTCATACTTATATTTCACCTATATATTCTTGAAAATATTGCAGATTCCCAGTACCAATATTCGTCCTGCAGAATGATTCCTAACGCAAATCGAACGTGTTATTAACCCTAACCATACACTTTTCCCTCAATCTAACATTACGGAAGAGCAGGGACAGTGTGACCAGGAAAGTCTCAGTGCAGAAACCCTGCTTTGGGCCTTTTGCTTATCTATTTTTCTGTTGCCCTGAATGTCAGGAAGGTCTTATCCTCAGGCCACCCCTTTGTGAAGCCTGAAGAAAACAGGTTTCAAATGGAAATGAATGGGCATCACCTGTGGTTCTTTGCTTAATTTCCTTGGAAAGGGATGTGTCTGAATGAGCCTCTTGGCCCTGTGTGAGGCTGTGACTTAGATTATCAGCACCTGATGGATCTAAAGAAAGATCCCATGTATGCATCCAAAACCAAAATGGCAAAAAGTTCAGTCATTGTGGATGAAGTATCTTCCCTTCCTCTGTTAGATTCCTTGCCGCAGTCTCTGGCTGGGCACAAATCACGAGCCACCACACAACTTGTAGATTCAAACAGCAATTCTTTATTCCCGAACTCACACCGGTCGTCTACAAACACGTTCTGGGGGAATCCAGGTTCTCTGCCCAAATCCACCTCTGCCCAAATCCACTACTCTGCCCAAATCCACTCCACATGGGCTTCTGTCTCCCAAAATATACTGTCTGACCCTAAGAACTCAAGAGGAACTCAGCAGCAGGATACGCCCTATTCTAAGGGGGGAACACCCTAATCTCCTATTATGCTAAACTGCCCTATTCTAAAGGGGGAACACCCTAAACACGGATCCTGCCCTGGTCCTTGAGCAAGGTCACCTTACATGCAATGTCCTGCAAAATGTCCTATTTCCATGAGTCCTTCCACTAAAGAAACATGGGGGTAAGCTGGTAAGGAAATTGTCATACCTACTTGGCTGATGGCTCCCAGCAATTCCTGACCTCCATCAAGTGAGAATAGGGATCCTTTGGGTCATATGAGTTCTTCAAGACCTGAAGAAGTGCTTGGGTTTCTCATGACTCCAAATCACATAAAGAATCTGTACCTATCAGTCAGAAGTAGTCAGTCAATATTGCTCCCAGAAATGGTGGAAGAAATACTCATGTCACCTTATCTACATATACATTTATTCACAGAAATATTCTGGACACAGAATTCAAAGTTTACATTTATGATTGTACCAAAGCCTAAATGGAAAATTAACATGGATTACTAAAATCTTCCATGTCCAAGTTGCCTAATGCTGTCAAATGTCAATCCTATTGGTGACTACATATTTGTTTCTTCCTAAGATTGCATATTCAAACTCAACCCTTTGAAAATGTCTAAGCCTATCTCTCACTTATTACTTTGCCTGATTTCATAATGTCTCTATTGATATCGGCTACCCTACATATTTTCCCCAGTTCATCATTGTGACAGACTCTTCACATGTGCTTACATTTTAATTCATTTTCTAACCGAAATCCTATTGCTAAAGAAATTTTGTTCCAAATCTTACACTCACCCTTCTTCCTAAACCTACCTACTATCTTCCTAATCCCACCGACTATCCCTTTTTGACTTGATGTTCTCTTCTACATTCAATCATCCAAGGTACAAGGTCCTATGCCATTGTATATCGATTTATCTGAGACATCTGTGCAGAACATAATTCAATTCTAAGTATCACAATCAAGAGCCCAATGCTTTTCTGGCCTTCCAATCTTTCTTGGATTTCTGTTTTCATACATACAGTTCACCTCTATATTCTTATAAATATTGCAGGATACCAATACCATTATTCATCCACAAAATGATTCCTAACCCAAACTGAACCTGTTATTAACCCTAAACATACAGTGTTCCCTCAATCTTACTTTACAGAAGAGCAGGGACAGAGTTGGTCTTTTAATACTGGAATGTAGGGGATCTTCTACCTGATGAGAACTTCAAAGGTCCATGCTGAAAGGATCCCTGGAGAATATGTAGGCAGCTATGAAGGACCTGAGAGAGCACAAGTCATCTTACATGGCAAACAACCTGGTCAGGTGAAGGGTTGTGTCTTAATCGGCCTCTCTCTCTTCTTAATGTAGAGAAGATGGACCAAATCAGGCCTGTGTGGAGAGCTGTTCCCAGGTGCCTATGGTTGATATACCATTTTAACTTGTGAAAGTGTCACAGGAAGTAGGGGAAGCCTCCATCTCATGAGACCCTTGGAAGCCAATGTTAGAACAAAGTGGTTGCCAAGGCTGTGACCTCATTCAGTTCCTGAAGGAAGTGACCTAACCTCACTTCTTTGGTGATGGAACTTGGCATCCAGGGAGCCAGGCATACAGAGCCAGTCCCAGTCCTACTCCCAGTGGTGTCACTAGTTTTGAATTACCAAGGACAGAGTCAGTCTATCTTGGTTCGTACAGATGTGAGGATGTCCATATGCCAGGAAAGCTCTGAAGAGGGGCCTTTTATGAGAAAGCAGGTAGTGGCTCACCACTGGCTTTTGACAAGTCTCAGTGAAAAAAACCCTGCTTTGGGACTTCTAATTACCTATTGTTCTGTTGCTCTGAATGTCAGAAAGTTTTTTGCCTCAGGCCACCTCTTTGTGAAGCCTGAAGAATACAGTTTTCAAATGGAAATAAATGGGCATCATCTGTGGCTCTTTGCTTAATTGCTTTGGAAAGGAATGTGTCAGAATCAGCCTCTCGACCCTGTGTGAGGCTGTGGCTTAGATTCTCAGCACCTGATGGATCTAAAGAAAGATCCCATGTGTCCAATACCAAAATGGCCAAAAGAGCAGTCATTGTGGATGAAGTCTCTCGCCTTCCTCTGTAAGGTTCCTGAATTCCATTAAGTGAGAAGAGGGATCTTTGGATCAAATGAATTCTTCAAAGCCCTGCAGAGGCTAGCCCATAGGTGCTAGTGATTTCTCATGACACTAATTCACATAAAGAGTCTAAACCCCACAGTCAGAAGACCTCAATTTGGATAATTGAGAAGTATTAATGGCAGGCCTATTTGATCATTCCTGGTTCACAGGAAGGGTGTCCAGGCCACCCTGACTTTAGGCAAATGAGGGGCAAGGGAGCTTATTTTGGACACTGACTTGGGATGCTCCTCTTTTGGAAAACTCCAGCCAGAGTTTATCATGAGTGTCAATATAGAAGAACATGAGGGCCATGTGGGAGTGTTTTGATTTCAATTGTGGTCATTTGTGTGGCAGTTGGAAGAGGTGACTGGGTCCACCTGGGCTTGAACTCTGCTGTGATTCCCATTAGAGACTGAGTCCTGGAACTGACCTCAGAAAAGTATATCCATGAATTGTGTTGGGATTTAAAAGGCCATGCATGAGAGTCGCCCTTGGAAACTGAGATCTCCATCCAGAGTGGCTTTGCATAGAGCACTGAGAATCTCAGCCAGGTTATCACATGTTTTTTTTAATGACTTGGCAGCCATAGTTGAGAGTCAGAAAACACATGGACCTCACATAGTACACATCATTGTGCCTGGATTCATGTGACCTTTTGACCACTTTTTGGGAAGCCTTGCCTGTGAGAATTCTCCAGAGCTTTCATTGAAATTATCTTCCTCACCATTTAATGGTTCCTGAATTGAAATCCACAGTGCCTTTAACTTCATCCTTGAAAAATGGCTAAACAAGTACCATGAAATTTTTGAAATTCCCATTACCAGACGGCACTGGAGAACCTTTGGATATCATATTGATGATCATGAGTGTACCAAATAGTGCCTTGATTGACTGGGTTTTGTGAAAATGGTGAAGAACAGAGATACCAGTAAGTTGGAGCCTGCTGAGTAGTGGATGTAGAGCAGTGGACGGTAGGTGTGTAAGTAAATATTTTTGGTAGGACCACCTGGATCTGCCATTGGCTTCAAAAAGCCTTGTGACTGACAAGGTGCAGGCAGCAGACCCTTATATGTAAAGGCATCTTGTTATATGGAGAGGTTTCAAGGCAATGTTCAGAATCAGGTTGCTATAGTCAAGGAGGAAAGCTATGTGGGATAGAAGCCTGGTTCATACATTCTCTTGGAGACCCTGACCAACCATACGTGACAGAACTCCCTCCAGCATTGTGTCCCAGTTGAACTCCTTGTATTTCGTGAAGCCAATACCAAACTCACAGTGTAGCAGTAAGAAACACCACAAAAAGTGGAGGATGACCAATTGGCTTCACAGACCACACGGGGAGACACTTAGCTCCCAGTGGCCACAGTTTACCTACAAAGAGAGAATTCTGAACTGCTGCATCATGTTCATTAGAAAATAAGAAACCATGTCGTCCACGTCACATAGATGCAGACCCAGATTTGATGGTGTCACTACAAATGAAGCTAAATCTCCTGACAATTACATATATTTCATGTGCCCAACCTTAGAGGAAGTTTCTCACGAAGTCTTTAGGCCAGCAGAGCTCGATGTTTGTGGAGTGTTTACCCTCTCCCTTACTTTTGGAAACTGTTCTTCCAACTCCATTGTTGTGAACTCCTGAGCATTTTCCCTTCCACATATGTATTCACAGATTTTCTAACTCCTTTCCTCTAATTGTGTCTTACTTGGAGCGATGGTTATGTCAAGGCATTGTTCTGGATGAGAGTGGGAAGATTTATGTGTAGCACATGGTTGCATGCACATTAGATTCATTTTCATATTTTCTATTTGAAATATTGAATCCCTGACACTAACCCATACCCTACTAGACTCTGAGTACTAATCCTAATATCCTGGAGAAAAAGAAACCTAACTGAATATAAATACAGGCCTTTCATAGGAAGCATGGTGTATACTTGGATTTGCCTTCTGCTTTATCAAGTGTATGTGCTATAAATCTAGTCAACTTTTCATTGTAATATTTCTCCATTAGTTTTTAAAGTTACCACATATGTAAATTCCTGTCTTCCTTACTCTGTAGCCTATTCAGCACATGTATTTTTTTATGCATGTATAGTATCCTACATGGTATCACACGTACATTATTGTGAGCTCACTGACTTTGTAATATAAAAAATTGTGAGAAGAGATGACTCCCCCTAAATACTGATGGAACTGAAAATTCAACCTATGGGTGAGCTTCCTAGTGAAAAACATTATAGATAAATCCATGTTCATTAAAATGAATATTTTTGGATATGTGGATGAATTATATTTCATGATGAATTTCGATTGGAATATGTATTGCTACATATTAATGTGTGTGTGTGTGTGTGTATTCTCCAGATTTTCCAAAATATGAAATATATGTGTCTTATTATACACTCCATAAATTCATTCATGTTCCTGCATGTGTATTTATAAACAACATTTCACAAGATTATTCTCAGAAATACTCAACCAGCTGAAATACATATTGGTTTCCTAGTACTGAAAACTAACTTCAGTGAATGGTGCTTACAAATCCTAATATTTCAACAGTAACTGACCCAGTTTAACATCAATGCAAGTAGATTCCTATGGGACATGATGTGTATTTTTAAGTTCATTTTTATTCAACACTGGTACATTACAATTTCTTCAGTTTTTGGACATCATAGGATATATATTTTCATCCACATGTTCACAAATTTATAGGCATTTGGTTCACATTCAATTACTTCCTACTTCAGAACACATGTATTCCTCCTTGTTTCTTTATTGGTCCTTTCACTAGACTTCTTTCTAAAAACATTTTTTTTTCGATTCCATTATTATTTTTGAAGCAAAACTCACACACTCTTCATGATAAACCGTAACCCTAATATTACCATTAGATATATAACTGATTGGAATGAATGTGTATATATCAATATAAGATTTCCTATATATTTTCAGATGTAAATTGAATCCATTATATAAAGTTGGAACCAGTAATATACTTTATTCACAATATGGTCTCTTCATGCATCATCTCTATAATCATCAACACACGGTACACCTATTTGTAGCCCCAGTAATAATGTATAAGTTTTCAGAATATTGCTCCCTGTAATGGTGTAAGAAATACTCATGTCACCTTATCTACATATACATTTACCACAGAAGTACTCTGGACACAAAAGGCAAAGGTCACACTTATGATTGTGCCAAAGCCTAAATGGAAGTGAGCATGGATTACTAAAAACATCCATGTCCATGTTGCCTAATGCTCTCAAATGTCAATCCTATTGGTGACTACATATTTGTTTCTTCCTAAGATTATATATTCAACCTCACGCCTGTTGACAATATCCAATCCTATCACTCACCTTATACTTTGCCTGATTTCCTAAGGTCCCTATTGATATCTGCTTTCCTACATATTTTCCCCAGTTCAACATTGTGACTGTCCCTTCACATGTGCTGACATTTACATTCTCAAACTGAAACAGTATTGCTAAAGAACTTTTGGTCCAACTCCTAGACTCACTATTCTTCCTAAACATACTGAGTATCTTCCTAATCGTACGGACTATCCCTTTTTGACTGGATGTTCTCTTCTAAATTCAATCACCCGAGGTACACTGTCCTATGCCATTGTATATCGATTTATCTGAGACCTTCGTGGAGAACATAATTCAAGCTAAGTATACCAATCAAGGGTCCAATGCATTTCTGGGCTTCAAATCTTTCCTAGGTCTCTGATCTCATGCATGTATTTCACGTCTATATTCTTATAAATATCACAGGTTCCCAATACCATTATTCATATAGCAGAATGATTCCTAACCCAAATCGAACAGCTATTAACCCTAACCATACACTGTTCCCTCAATCTCACTTTACAGAAGAGCAGGGACAGAGTTGGTCTTTCAATACAGGAAGGTAGGGGATCCTCCACCAGCTGAGAACTTCAAAAGTCCATGCAGAAATAATCTTTTGAGAAGATGTAGGCAGCAATGAAGGACCTTAGAGAGCAAAAGTCATCTTCCATGGCAAACAACCCGGTCAGGACGAAAGGATGTATCTGAATTATCCTCTCCCCTCTTAATGTAGAGAAGATGGACAAAACCAGGCCTGTGTGGAGAGCTGTTCCCGGGTGCCTATGGTTGATATACCATTGTAAATTGTTAAAATGTCACAGAAGTAGGTGCAGCCTCCATCTCATCAGAATCTGGAAGCAACTGTTAGGACAAAGTGGTTGCCAATGTACTGACCTCATTCAGTTCCTGAGGGAAGTGACCTCACCTCACTTCCTTGGTTATGGAACTCTCTGAACTTAGCATCCAGGAAGCCAGGCACCCAGAGCCAGTCCCAGTCCAAGTCCCAGTGGTCAAACTTGTTTGGATTTACCAAGGACAGAGTCAGTCTTTCTTGGTACCTACTGATGTGAGGATGGCCAAATCCCAGGAAGGTCTGAAGAGGTGCCTTTCCTGAGAAATCAGGTAGTGGCTCACTGCTGGCTCCTGACAGCATCACAGAGTTGGCCACGGAGACTAGATCTGAGACAGGACAGCCCCTTATGGGGCAATATATTATGGCTCACCAGTCAGAGGACACTCCGGATAGTCACAGATCTACTTGGGGGTCTGTGTGGTTGTGGGTGTGCGTGTGGGTCTGTGGTTTTGTCTCATGTTCTCAGAATAGGTAGGAAAGTTTGATTGTTTGGTTTGCTGTGAATTGTTTCTAGTAAGTCATTTCACAAGGCGAGTGTTTCAATGTCTGTTTATCCCACTGAGTCCGTGGTTGTAGACATTAGAAAAGAGAATGCATCAATAGATGTGTCCTGTCTAGTAGAAAGCTTCCCAACATTCAACCTGCCCAATTTATGAATGGTCTGCGGCTTGCCTTATGGATGGGCAACACATACTACCATCCTAAGTTCTGGTATTCTTCCTGAAATCTAGCTAATCTCAAGAATAAGATCATGGTTTTGTGTCCAAGATATGTACCACCTCCAAACTCTGTGACATAGCCATGTACTGGATAGCTGAAGGGAATGAGAACATCTCAGAAAACTCAATTATCAGTGTGACCAGGAAAGTCTCAGTGGAGAAACCCTGCTTTGGGCCTTTTGTTTACCTATTCTTCTGTTGCCGTGATGTCGCGACCCCTTGCCCGCAAGGAAGACGCAACTCAGGAATCTTCTTTCAGCAGTTTATTCAGGCCCTTGATATTTCTTCTAATTCCTTGTCGGATGCCCCTCCCAGCCTTAATAAAGCATCCCAAGCCCCAGTGAGAAGCTGCCACGTGGAACTTTCTCATAGGGTGCTGAAAAACCATGCACCAACTCTCCCAAACAAGGAGTTGTTTGTCACAGACCACAGTGGAGCCAGCGCCATCCTGCAATGGCGACCATAATCTGCAGAAGCTGCTCACCACAGTTCCCCCCTTCTGTTTTCTGAAAACAATACAGGCGAGAGTAGAGGTCCTATCCCACTGTGCAGAAGTGGCTGCATAGTATGGATCAGTCCTAAGGAGGGCCCTTCCCCAGATCCGAAGCCATATCAGCCGACGCCTTTTTTCGTGGGGCGGGGCGTGGACATCAAACCCGCATGCAAAAGGACATGCTCTCCTTGAGGTCCACTTCAAGGATCACTCAAGTGCAGTGCCTTGCCTCGCATCCTGTATCTTGACGAAGGTGGATGAAGGGGGACAGCTGAGGCTGAACTGTGGCTGTACACAACGACAAACGAGTTGACAACACCCTGAAAGAAAGGCACGGACTTTAAGGCGATAGAGAAGAATTAGTGTGGAAACCCACCTGCGTGCAATGGCAGCAAGACCGGCAGAGTGCAAGGGCTTTCCAACACTAAGAGAATAACGAGGAAAGACTTGCCGATACCAGTGCAATGTTATAATAACTTGGGGTGCAACGACCATGTCAAAGATTTACTGTTTAAGATGCGCAAGCCAGACTTGAGGTGAATTGCCATTTTCTAAAGCTGCAAGAGCTTGGATGATCATAGTCTTATCGTGAGCATTGCGGGCCTTGAGGCGACAGAGAAACCACAAACAGAGAAACATACCGAAGCAACACATTGCACCAAAAATGCCTACCCCCACCCACTCTTTAAAAAAGGAAAAAGCAGAAGATATCCAATCGGTGAATTGACCCAAAGTCACGGGATCAACACGGGTGTTATTCAAGACAGCTATCTGGGTTAGTTGAGACTGGATCATGTCTTCCGCTTCCATGGACCAATTTCCGGCCAAATATTCGCCAATGATGCGGGAAGCATTCCTGGAATCATTAAATCTGACAGAGGTTATGCATAAATGTGCACGTTGGTCAACACAACCCAAAAGCACCAAGTCAGCCAATTCTTCTACCTGAGCTTGGAGTAAATCTATTCTTTGATTGGCAGCTAAAATCCCTGACAAAATATGTTGATTAATTGTATTTTGGGATTCAAGTAAACTGGAAGTTTGTTGGACAACTTGATTAATGGTGGCAGCAGTTTGTACTTGATTGGCCATAGCCACTCCGGCCGTAACCGCTGCAGCAGCAGATACCACCATGGCTGTCACTATAGGCGCTGTGATTCCAAAATCTCTGCGGACTCTAAGTAGCTCAACAATAGGGAATTTATCAGGATCCGCAGTGACCGGGATTGGGACAAAAGTTGGAATTTTCATAACCACTGCTACAGTCCAGGAACCATTCCAACACTCAGATAAGAGACAGGTAGTATGAGAACAATCCACCATCCCCGAATCCAAAAGGAATAAGAAGGGGGATTGGACACAGACCATTGCAGGAGGCAATGTGGCATTATACAATAGAGAGTCGAATGAAACAGATGTAAATCTATTACCTCGTTCACTTTCCCTAACAGTACCAGAAACATTAGCCAGCCAACTTTTGGCTCCTACCAACTGAGCCAGTGCAGAAATATCGGCTGAAGCCCCCTTTTCATTGGAAATCAGCCATTGAAACCAGGACCAACCTACTCCTGTAGAGGAGCTGGCACTATTGTTAAAGTTATAAACATACCTCTTAAGAGAGGGGGGAAAGGGAGAAACCTTTAGCAACTTGATGTTTCTCCCAAGAATGATCCTGACAAGGCGTAAATGTTGGGGGGAAACCAAGATTAGGGGAACAGTAAGGAGAGGCCTTGAAATGAGTGGCATCATAAATACTACTAGAAGAAGGAGGCACTGGGATTAGTACCTCGGAGATAATAGCCAAGGTAGTTATGTTAAGAGCAGAGCTGCTGTTTGCGGGGGTCCCTGAGCCTGATTGCTTCCCCGAAACTACCTTGCTCAATACAGCACTGATAATGCTCCCTGAGACCTGATTGGACCGCAATGGGTCCTCCCAGTTAGTCAAATTTTTGGTCTTAAGGCTAATGCAATTAGCGTTTCTAAGGCTGAAACAAAAAACTCCTGTGAGATTAACTTGAGATTGATTAAAAATGCTCTCCATGTCCCCTCTAGGAGAGGCACAGGGAGCAGACATCTCACATGAGGTAGAAAAAAGAGTGGGGAGGACACTAGAATTACCATGAACCGGCATCGGCATTGGCCATGCCTGTGCCACTGCCCACCACCGCATTGGTGTCGCCTGTGCCATCGGCACCAGCACCAGAGCCAGAGCACTTAGCAGAATGAAGATCCTCATCACAGGATTGTTGTGGTATCTCTTGTTGCTGGTCAGTTGATGTCGAGACTCTTCTTGTCAAGCGTTCAGGGACCCACAATGGTTCCGTACGATCCTGGGGAAAATCACATACAGATCCTCGTGCCCATGTCAGCACGGGGTCAGGGCCGTTCCATTGGCCCGTAAGAACATCCTTCCACTTAACATAGCCAATCTCAGAGGGCTGAGGGGACACATGTCAATCGGCCACAGAGCAACCATGAATATCCAAATTCAAAAAATTAATGGTAAAGAGAGCTAAGGACAGGCGTTCTTTAGGAGTGTGTTCAGCTCCTATTCCCCCCTTTTGTTTTTGTAAAGTTTCCTTTAAGGTGCGATGAGCACGCTCAACAATGCCTTGTCCTTGAGGATTGTAAGGCAAACCATGAGTAAGTTGCACTCCCATAGTAGAATAAAAAGCTGTAAGTTGTCTGCCAGTATAAGCAGGTCCATTATCAGTCTTAAGGGATGCAGGTGAACCCCATGCTGCCCATGCCTCTAAACAGTGAGTAATGACATTACGTGCCTTTTCTCCCGATAAAGCAGAAGCATGGATAATTCCATAGCACGTATCAACGGAAACATGCACATACTTAAGGTTACCAAAGTCAGGTATATGTGTCACATCCATTTGCCAAACAACCAATGGCTTCAATCCCCGTGGGTTTACTCCATAATTAGGGGGATGAAGAAATGTGACACAATGGGGACATTGCAATACTATCTGCCGAGCATCCGCTCTTGAAATGGAAAAACGCCTGTGCAGCGTTAATGCATTAACATGGAAGTTTTGGTGAAACAACTTAGCCCCCTCTAAGGAGGAAGCCAAGCATATCAATTGACCTCTAGTGGCTAAGTCCGCACAGGCATTACCCTGGGATAACGGACCAGGAAGAGGGGTGTGAGCCCGGATGTGCATTGGATAAAAAGAAGCAGTGCGGTTAGAGATAAGCTGTTGAAGTTGAGTAAAGTAAGCAGACACATTGTGGGCATCACTAATAGCTCCCACGGCCTCCAGGACTTTTAGTGCTTGTACCACATAGCTGGAGTCCGAAATAAGATTAAAAGGAAAAGAACACTGTTTAAAAACTTCAATAACAATTTGTAGTTCTACCCATTGTGGATTTCCAGGAGCAAATTGATGCTGGATAGGGCGAGAGTCATTAATTACATAGGCTCCCATTCCAGACTTGGAACCATCAGTAAAAAATGTTAACAGCCCCCAGAATTGGACTGGATGAAGTTACCTTAGGGAAAATGATGTGATGTTCTTTAACAAAATGGAGTAATGGATGATAAGGGTAGTGATTATCAATACCCCCTTGAAACGAGCAACACAGAATAGCCCAGTTGTCTAGAGTAGCACATAAAACATTAAGTTGAGCTTTAGTGTAGGGTATGATAAGAGAACAAGGTGATTGGCCGAAAAATTGAATGCTTTGTTGAATCCCTTTAAGTGCCAACGCTGCAACACCATCAGTTTCCTGGCTGTCTTTTGTTGAGGAAGATGATCCTTTCCATTTTACTGAGGAGAAATCTCAGTCACAGAAGCAGACCTGAGGTGCAGCTCATCCCGGTATCACAGGCAACGCCACATAAGTGAGGGGATGATACAGTGGAGGGTAGGCTCAGGTATGTAGAGGCCTGTGGCCTCTACAGATTCATGGAGGAAGCTCAGCCCTCAATGTGGTGGTGTTAAAAGGTGATGGCACTTTCAAGAGTAAGATCTGATGGGCAGTGGAGGGTCACTAAAGCTGCTGCCCTTGGATGGATCAATGCTGCTCTCGTGGACTAAGTCTTTTCTCATGAGAACGGGCTCTTACAGAAAGAAGACCATGCCTGACTGCTGAGTAGCTCTCTGGCTTTTGGTTTCACCACTCTCTTTCAAGTCAGCTTCTGCCACTGTGATACCACCCATCACGAGGCCCTCACCGGGCCATGCAGAAGCAGGTGGCCTACTCTTAGACCTCCAGAGCTCTGAACTACCAAAACCTTTTTTTTTCCTTTATAAATTACCCGGCCTCATGCATTTTAGTATAGCAATGCAACGTGGATTAATGCAACATCCATTCAAGAACATCTGAAATATTCAAGTGGCCACTCTATCAGGCCATCCTGCAGAGAAACTGTCAAGTACAGGGTTATCCTACACAGCAGGCAAGAGAGTGGGGTGTTTATACAATGCTTGAGAGTTACTAGTTAAGGACTATTTACAGAGGATGTCAGTTCTCTTCATTTGAAGCTCACTTACACAAAGAAGTACTTCAAGGGAGGAGTCCTGAGGACCAGATCTTTAGGGAGGAGGAGTGAGTCTGTAAGAACACCATCGATGATCTGAGCAGACAGGCAGGGTACTGAGCACCAGCTAGAGGGGGGTCCAGATCCCTACCAGTATTCTCCTTTTTTTTGAGGGGGTGGGTACTAGGGATTGAACTCAGGGGAAGTCGACCACTGAGCCACCTCCCCAGCCCTATTTTGTATTTTATTTAGAGACAGGGTCTCACTGAGTTGCTTAGGGCCTCACTAAGTTGCAGAGGCTGGCTTTGACCTCGTGATCCTCCTGCCTCAGCCTCCAGAGCCGCTGGGATTACAGGCATGAGCCACTGTGGCCGGTCCTGCTGGTACTCTTGTAGTGTGCGAGGAACGAATTCCAGCAAATTCCCTACAACTACTCACTAAGGCCACGCTGTCTTTCAGAGGCCATGTGACCAGTTTAGCTGCCCGGGACTGCTTGTCTCAAGACGGGCTGGATTCATTGGGTCCAAGCAGACACTTGGTTATCTAAGTGTTTCCTCTACGCATTTGCCTCCCCCTCATCCTCTGCCTGACACCTTATTATATGTGTTAGTGCAAGTTTTAAAAATCGGTCCAAAATTGCAGTTTAGATTTATGCACAGAATGCTATTTGACATGTAAGTGCTTTATCTTTTCATAGCAGACTTCTCTCTTTGCCATGTTATATTATGTCATACGTATGGAATCCCAGCATTTTTTTTAAATCATTGAGGGACTTAAAGAGATCAGTGTATTCTGTCCCCTGTCTAGGAGCCAATAAATATTCAATTCGGATCCTGAGGATCTCCTGAGGTCCATCTCTACACCCCTGAACCCCGACTTTGTAGCCTATTTCAAATTCTTTTTATCAACTCTATTTATTCCTCAAGACTATGAAATCTTAACAAACACCCAGAGAGCTCTGTTCCAGTGGAATCGAGATGGTATCTATTCAAGCTTTCCCCCGTGAAATGTTCGGTACATGATTCACGTCAGGAGATTCTGTTTCAGGACTGATTATGTGCAATCATGGAACAATCACTAGGGTTCAAAGCAGTTTATATCTCCCCATGATTGGGGGTATCTGATTTCCAGAAATAATTTTTCAAAACGTGAACCACGTAACCATTTCACTCATCTGTCTGTTCATCTCCACCTGAACCCTACAGCCAAACTGAGATCTATTGCCCTGTTGAGAACTTTTGGAACTTCTTTATCTTTGGGGAGACCTAGTGTCCTCATCTTGGTGGAAGATTCAAAGAACTCTCATTTCCTGGGACTTTGTAAACACTGTCACACAAACATCAGGAGCTTTGAATCATGTCTTTTCTCCACAAAGCCAGCCAATGCCGGTTTAAAATGTTATTGATCACTCTTGTGGATGCAATGTCCCATCCACCATTTTGTGTGTTATTTCTCCTTAATATAGTCCTTCCTGACTTCTAAATGTAAGAAACGCTGAATGATTTCCTTTTGCACTAAAAGCTAGAGATGCTGTACAAAGGTGATCTTTTTTACTGATTCTTATTCTAGCTTTATCAACAGTTAATAAAGTCACAAATGCAATGGCCAAGTTACAGCCTCATGCTGACACTGGACTCTGTCAGCCAGGATATAGCAGGCCAGCGATGGAATATTGGCTAAAGGACTCAATTCTACTGGAACTCATGGTTTTATACTCCTTTTAGTACCCTGGGTGTAAGAAGTTTTGCTTTGTAAACCACACACCATTGTTAGCATTTATAAAGATCATTTTAAAGAGGCAGTTGTAGCCTCTTTTTTATGTAGGATGACTTTTTTTTTCTTTTTAAAGAGACATTATCTCAGAGAGATGTAGGTTCATGGTGATAGTGAGAAGATACAAGTATTTCCCACGGACCCGCTGCTCCCACAAAAGCACGCCCTCTCCCATTATCAAGGGCAGCTCATTGGTTAAAATCTGTGAATGCATGCTGACAGACCACAATTATCTAAAGTGCACAGTTTATAGTAGTGTTCCCTCCTGGTAGTGTTCACTATACATGTGTAGAGTAATGCATGATGACATGTACCTACCACTATAATATCACCCAGTATTTTACTGTCCTGAAAATCCTCTGGGCTGCCCCGTGTTGATACCTCTGCCCTTCTCTGCAACATGTAGCAATCACTGACTTTTTCTGGAATGTCATGTCATTGGATAAAGTATACAGTATAAAGGATACAGTATAAAGCCAGCTTTTTCAAGTTAACTTCTTTCACTTAGCAATATGCATGTCAGTTTTCTCTACATCTTTTCATAATAGGAGAGCTTGTTTCTTTTTTATCACCAAATAATATTCCACTATCTGGATGTACCACGGTATATTTACCCAATACCTATTAAAGAACATCTTTGTTGCTTTCAAGTTTGGACGACTATATACAAATGAAGCTGCTGTAATCATTTATGTGTGGATTTCTGTGCAAACATACTTTTCCACTTCTCTGGATGAATACCAAAGAGCATATAATGGATGGATTATATGGTGAACCCATGTTTAATTTTGAAAGCTCTTTTGTAGTTGTTTTTTTTTTTTAAACTTCTCCCAGGAGTCTGTGGGCAGGTTATAGGAATAGCCAGACCGTAGGGGGAAGGAAATTTTTCAGGTGAGTCAGGAGGTGAACTTCACGAAGCTCTTATTTGCAATCCACCCCCAGCCTTCAGTTGAGGAGGTTACTTACCAGCTCTGAGGCACCTGAAGGAAGCAAACCTTGTGCAGGTAAAAGCCCCTTGATTTTCCTTAGACGACAAATCAGACTGGGTTGTCAGAAGCAAGAGGGGCAACCAGAATTCAGATATGGAAACACGAAGGTTTGGCAAATGTCACACCCACTCAAGGAGAATCAGAGTCCAGCCGGGGGGCAGTCTCTACCTTGCTGGGTCCATTTGCTGACCTCAAACTGGTAGCATCACCTACCAGCTGGTATTTCTGTACATTTAAAATCACATTTTTCTATGTTGTATAAGGCAGACATGTGCATCCGCTCCAATTTAAATATGAATAACTGATGGCATAGATCAATTCAGTAAATTTCCTGAGTTCCCCAAAGTTATTGGGAAAAAATGTAATTAGGCTTAAAACATATAGTGGTACCATCTACAAAGCCTCAAATATCATTACCCTGCTGTTTTTTGGAGGGAGAGGTGTCCCATGAGACTGTAAGGTCATTGTGAGAGCATCGGCCATAACTGATCAAAAGTTTTCCTTCATTGCAGAAAACCATGATTCAGAATTAGAATTTCCAATACCAAAGTATGATGGAAGCGTAGGTTTAATCACTTTCTATTTTGGGAACTCAGGAACACCACTAACATATATTTCTGCTTAATATATATTTTTGCCTAATATATATTTTTGCTTTTCTGCTTATGGATAGGATACAACATGTCAGGTATCATATATGCCTCTTGCAAACCCCAAAGCATTGCAATCTATGGGTATTCAATGGTTAAATGATTAACTAAATATTTCTGAGGCCACTTACCTTATGTGGGAATCAACCAAGTAGCTAGTGATACACAAACACAAATTTTAACTCCACTTATGGTTTTTCAAGGGCTTATACTGAAGGACAAGGGGACTCCGTTACCTAGAACTCTAATGAGAGAGTGCCAACCTAAATTAAAAACCAAATTTCAAAGAGGAAGTGAGAATGAATAAGGCCCATAACGACGGCACAGAAACGGACAGTCTTGGTGCTCAAGAAGTTTATAAACCTATATCAATCATTTTATTAATAAAGGGAGAATGAAACAAAATTGATTTAAGGAGGAAAATGCAAAAGAAATCCACAGACCAACAAAGCCAAGCCCTGGGTCACAAAGACGTGTTTACCAAGCCAAAAGCACGTCTCTTCTCAAACTCACCATGCAACCAAAAAATAATGAGATCTGCTTCACCTATTTTCATTTTTCTTATCAAACGACCCCTCACATGCCTGTCCTGGAACCCATTATGACTTTTTAAAGGCCCCAGATCATTTCCCACACCTGGTTAAGTCCCAAGGAACTGTGTGCACTGTTAGGAAGCTGATCCATGAACTGCGATTCTAGAACATTCCTATAGAGGAGGCTGCGGCTCTGGCTATAATGGTCTTCTTACACACAAAGCGCAGGTTGGATGGAGGTAAAGCATGATGAGATCTTCAGGGAGCCAGCACAATCAATACCCTCACAAAACACAGTGGCTCTTGGAAAGAATAGTCATGCTGTGAAGGTGGTGGACAGGGGCCAGGCAACCCAGAGGTGGCTTAGCCAGAATGCCACACAGAGGGGGCACAGTCCACCTATGATGGATCAGTACCTGGTATTCCTGGAAGGCCCTGAGATTTTAGAACACCTGGTCACAGGGAAAAAAATATATAGATAGTGGTGTTCCTGAGTTCCCCAAATAGAAAGTGATTAAACCTACGCTAGCATCAGACTCCAGGGTTGGAAATTCTAATCAGGCCAAGAGGAAACCGCTTCTCTATTCTGAAATATCGAAAGAGTTTCCAACAACGTTCATTCCATTTTTATCATTGTCCCTTACCTATGTGATTTTCTTTTCATGCAAAATCTTCTGCTGGTTTAATTTAGATTCTTGAACCTACATTCATGACCAGAGTTGATATAAAATGTTCCTTTGGGTGCGATTATGGGTAGATCTTTGGATTGATATAACGGTGGCTTGAAGATTTCCTTCTCTTTCCATACTCTAAAAAACAAATTTAAATTAAAAAAAAATCTTCTTTGAAGGTCTAGCTGTGATAATTCTGGACAAAGCGTCTTTGAAAATGTTATTGATTTGTCCTGCAGTTAATAGTTTGTTTAGGGTTTCCGATGAGTTGCTTGTAAGCATATTCTTTTATTTCCGATGACTCCAATAATTCATGATGACTATACAAATTCAGTGATCACACACAAAAAGAGATTTGATCCCTTGAATTCTTAGCCAAAATTAATCATCACTGAATTTTTAAAAATGATGTTTATGCATATATAAATATAAGAAAAGGAAATTCACCTTTATGGTTTAAGTAAAAAAAACATAAATCAATCAAATATAAATAAATAGCAGAAGGAAATCTACCAGACTAGAGACAGGAGAAGGGGTGGGGGTGGGTGGATGGGAGGGAAATGGGGGATCATGAACTGAAATTGATTCCCATGCATGTCTGAGCTTGTTAGGATGAACCCAACTTCTGTGTAGAACCATAAAGCTCTGATAAGAATAAAAGAGATTTTAACGAGAACCATTTTATATATTTCTTAAATGCACGGATGTGCATTTGCTTTTGTTCGTATTCTTATAAAATATTTTTTTTAGGGGTCGTTGCTACAGTTCAGTGGTAGAGTGTTTGCCTAGCGTGAGAGGTCCCAAGGTGGATCCCAGAAACACCAGAAATTAAAAATAGCCATTTGATTTCATGGCCTTCTTAGGCTAGGTATGCTCACTTAACTTTTTAAGATGTATTTACAGACAGAGGACATACTAAATGCAGGGCATCATGCTAGGTGGTTTAGAAGAAGCAAAGTAATAATTAAATTGTGCCTTCCCCTGCCCCCACCAAAGACCTATATAAATGATTCAAGGAACAATTCTGGTATATAGAAGGGGAGTACCTTTGGAACCACCAGAGACCTGAGGTTGTTACAAGACACTAGAATCCCAAAGGTCAGAGAGCTGTTAGGTCACAGCCATATCTCATACCATCCATCACTCATATCTCATGCGCTATAGGAACTGTGCCTAATGGTTATGCGGAGAGAAACTGAAGTCTGTAACATTCTTAGTCTCCAACTAATGGCATCAATACAGACTCTGCATGGTAATACAGAGACTTTGCTAAACACTTACTTGATAGCAACAGACACGAAATGTGTACATGGAAAAGAAATCCACTCTCTTATAGCCATCCATGTTTGAGAAAAATAATTTTAACTTATTATTTTACAGTCAGCACTTTATATGAAAATCTTTTCAGAATAAGGAAATAGTAAGGCGATTTTAATTTTCAGATTTGAATAATTTGGGATGATGCATCTACGTGTCCAACAATTAGATGATTATCTATTTTTTTTCACTCTCAATGTACTGTCCTGGGATCAAAAGGTTTAGTGTTTAAAAAGGAAGATTTGAGTTTTCTTTTGTTATTTTAGACACGATATCTGAATTCTGAAAATAGGTGTTGAGGACGATTCCATCAAGAACAATGTAATGTGTACTAGAGAATCTCATTATTTATAGTCAAGAAGCAATCTCTTACTGGGCACAGTGGTGCATGCCTGTAATCTCAGCAGCTTGGGAGGCTGAAACAGGAGGATTGTGAGTTCAAAGCCAGACTCAGCAAAAACCGAGGCCCTAAGCAACTCAGTGAGACCCTGACTCTAAATAAAATACAAAATAGGTCTGGGGATGGGGCTCAGTGGCCTAGTGCCCCTGTGTTAAATCCCTGGTATCAAAGAAGCAATCTCTCCATGAATGTCATCACCCACTCTGATCCAGCTAAAGCAGAAATATAAGAGCCTAAAGGAGAGAAAAGTCCTAGCCCTTCAAAAATTTCAGTTACAACAGTCAATTGCTTAATTGACATAGTGCATTTTCACTAGCTATCACTAAAATCACAAACATTTTTTGAATAAAAATGACTTTCAAGTTTTCAACAGCTAAAATTTATGGATTGCTTACTAACTACTCTGAAGGTAGAGTCCAGTCAGCAAAACCCCGACTGGAAGTAGGTTCTCATATCATCTTTTTTATAAATGAACAAAGACACACCCAGAGAATTTAAGTAAATTGTTCACGTCACACAATATAGAGTATCTTTAACTTGAGACAATCTGATCAGAACTTTTATCCTAACTAGTGTGCACTACTACTCTGCATGTTCAATGACAAAGGTGCATACATGTGGTGCATAAAACACACTAAAGAGCCAGTTACGAAGGCATCATCGGTTATTTAATAGTGAATTTACTTATGTTAAATGTTGCTGTACAGTGATGAGCACACAGAAGGTCCATGACTCAGACATCAGACTCTCATTTCTGGACTCGGGTATCAGTTTCATAAGTGCCGACTTCATAAAACAACATGAAAATTGCAAACACATGTAAGTATACTTGGTACAGTCATCCAAAGCTGGGACTTGAAAATGTTCTATATTAATATTCTACCTTCTCCACAGCAAATTCATGGATTAGGATTTTCTTAATTATATTACAGTTACTTTGACGGATTGTATTCTTAGCTCAGTAATTTGAAGAATGCTAGCTCGGCGGCATGTGCCTGAAACCCCAGCAACTCAGGAGGCTGAAGCAGGAGGATCGCAAGTTCAAAGCTGGCCTTGGTAATTTTGTGAGGTCCTCAGCAACTTAGCAAGACCCTGTATTAAAATTGAAAATAAAAATGATTGGGGATGTACTCAGGGGTAAAATACCCCTGGGTTTAATCCTTAGTGCTATATATATCTGTGTGTATACGTATATATACATATGCATGTTTATATTCACAGATATATGCATAATTTTTTTCCTGAAGGAATAAATATGTTTCATGCATATCAGTTGGCAAGATGATTAAATAACAACCACCAAAGAGACTGACTATTGTTTAAGCAGACATTGTTTTCTATGTATGCCCAGTTGAAATATAGAAATTGCATTTCTCAAATACTGATGCTCGGAGTTCACTCTGAACACACAAAGTTGCAAGCCACAAGAAAACTAACACAGAGTCCTAAGAAGAGTTCTGACGCTTTCATATAAAAATTAGTGAAAGTAAAGTTAGTATCCTTGATCAGGGGTCCATAGTTTGGAAGCTGCATTGTGACTCTTTTGAATATGAAAATAGAAAGAGGTCGTCTCTCCCTGAGCTGATTCACATGAACGAGTGGTTCTAGGCTTGGCTTTTGATATCTCAGTAAAGGACACACATTCTAAGGTAATAATGTCGCAAACGAGTCTGAGATTGGTTTTCCGTGTTGGCAGGCTCTTCAGAACCCTGGGAACCCAGTCAGGATCCTCAATGGAGTCTGATTTTGACCCTCAGCAATGAACATGAGCTATATCATATACAAGGGTCTGAATAGGAATGGAACAGGAATCTCACACTCTAAAAGACTTATCTTCAAATATCCTTTGAGAGGATAAAAAAAAGGAGGATTACCATTTTACAAGTGTCAAGAGAAGGGATTAATTTTATATCCTTTTCTGTTATTTCCTCTGCTGGATGTGGTGAAATTGGACGAATAGAAGGCCATTGTCTTTATTAATTTCAATAGATTGTTAGAAGATGGGAATCTTTTGAATGATCACGCCTCTGTAACAATCTTTATCTAAAAACTGTATCTCCTGTAGAACACTCTGTTCTCTTCCAACTGTAAATGTTCTCAGAAGAATGAAGGAGAGATACACATTATCCAATACCCTGTCCTTCAGTGTCTGGCCCCAAGGTTCAGAGAGGGTCTTTCATCTCCTTATATTGGCAAAACTGCACTTTGTATAACATATTTGGAGACTTTATGAGCACCACTTCTTTTAAGTGCACATAATTGCTATCATGACACAGGCTGGATAATCTTGTCAAAATGAAATAAAGAACATATTGAAACAGAATCCAAAAATATCGACCACCAAGTTACAAATTTATAGCGAAACCTTCATTCCTTACGTCTTTGAAATTTTTATATGCAACAATTACAGCAGTTTTTTTTTTTAGAAGTGATCTGGAAATGAATCAGAACTTTAAAAAAGGAATTGATTTTTTTTATTAAATAAAACCTGCCAGATAAGTATAGCTTCTTCATTCCCTTGGATTCACAGTGTTTTATAAGATGATTTCCAAAGCTCTTATTTGGTCCTCTTAAATCCTAGGTGTCTAAAAACAGCGACTGCCCATCTTCCTATAATAAAATTTTAGTTTGAAACATAATCTGAAGACAGGCAGACATGTCTGACCACCAAAGAGTCAGATTCTACCTTAACTGAGGAGCAGATCTCTACCCGGAAAAAACTACCATTTCTGTGCAAAAATAAATTTTGCTTTTCTCTCTCTCTCTTTTTTTTCTTCTTTAATGGTCAATCTTGCTTCACTTAAAACACATGGTTATAAAGCTCTTTGCATTCCTTTTCCTCCCCACACCCTGAACCAGCACAAAAATAATGTGTACTGCTCAGAAAAGTGTCTTGATCATTCCATTTCCAAATGACAGTATTTCATTATAACTTGTAACAAAAAAAGATGTCTACGACGTGTTTTATTTACTACCTGTACTTGGAACACGCTTTGTGCACTTCTAAACAAGGAGAATGACGAGATGTTCCCAATAAGTTTGCCTCCTGTGTATGTAATAGTGCTGAGTAAACAATGCCCTGGTAACAATGGCTGTCCCTGATAGTGTCATCTGAGGGGGCTTTCTAGCCTAGCATCCTTTACTAGAGACAATACAATTAGAACTCCTGATGGACAAGGTGGTGCACACTGGTAAACCCAGAGTCTCCGGAGGCTGAGGCAGGAGGATCTCAATTTCCACGCCAGCCTCTGCAAAAGCAAAGCACTAAGCAACTCAGTGAGACCCTGTCTCTAAATAAAATACAGAATAGGACTGGGGAGGTGGCTTAGTGGTTGATTGGCCCTGAGTTCAATCCTTAGTAACCACCGCCCCTTGAAAAAAAAAATTAGGACAACTTTGTCCAGTATATGCACAGCAGGAAGCATCCAGGGTAGTGGTAAGCTGATGTTTCTAGAATGTTCTAACCAAAAACCTTTTGCAACTTCTTCCCTCCCCCTCCTTCAACACAAGGAACAAGGATACTTTGTATTCAGAGGTGGGTTCATGTTCTAAGCACAATATTTCTCATTAGTTTTTAAAAGCTATTTACTTAGATTAGGCAGAGGGGAATGAAGTGAAGGGGGGGGTAAGGGGGTAGGAAGGACAGTGAAATGAATTGGACATTATTACCCTCTGTGCATATATGACTATGTGGGATTCTACATCATGTACAACCACAAAAATGAGAAGTCATACTCCATCTATGTATGATGTATCAAAGTGCATTCTACCGTCATGTATAGCTAATTAAAGCAAATTTTTTTTTTAAAAAAGGCTATTTACAGAAATTTTGCGAAAATACATTTTGAAGTGAACTTTGTAAAATAAACTCTGAAACTTCATATTTCAAACGTAATCAGAACTCAGGACATTCAGAAAACTGAGGCCTGGCCTCAGATTGACCCTAAGACACATATTTGGAGTCAGCTTGGGCAGTTAAGTGAGATTGCTCCAAAAAGCTTCTAAAATCACTTCTGGCTAAAACCCAACATAACAGTGACATCCGCCTACATTACGTTTGACTGGATGGTGAAACTGTTTTCATGTAGTACCAGGGGACTGTCTTTTTGTCACGGGGAGGAATTAGATGACATATATCCAATAATTATAAGATGTATTATTATGTCCCAAGTTTCCAAGGGGGTCCCTGAAGGAAAATTTGGAAATCTCTGTCTTCACAATTGACAGAAATGAACCACAAACAAAGATAAAAGACACTGAAGATTTCTTCATCTACACTTCTCTTTATGACATTAACCATGACTCTGTGGGTCCACGGGCAACTCCTTCTTGATGGCCCTCCATTATTAATCCTCTGGCATGGATTTCCCCCAGAAGAGAATTATAAATTTTACCTCTCACTACTTTTTCTTTTCCTAAAGTACATTTTCCTAATATTTAATTTATAAACCTTTTCCCAGATGCATTAGTAATAACTGGCTGAAGGTGGCAGACAGGTTTGCTCCAGGAAAACCTCATGCTTACTGCTTATGGAGCAGCCTCATTAAAAAGGTGTCAAGAGAAAGAAAATAAAAACCAACCTTGGGAACCTTTTGTAAATTGGTCTCCAGGGATGTGTAAGTCTCAAGATATCAATATAGAAATAACCCGCATCCAAACACCCTCTGGAACTGTTCAGAAAATATCTACTTGGTGAAAGGATGTTTGTAACTTAAGATCTTTGTTACTTAAGACCAAAAAAAAAAAAGAAAAGAAAAAGAAAATCATAAGAGCTACTTTATTTCAGCTATTCTCTCCCTAAAACAGTATTTCTTGCAAAATCATCACTAACACCCTTTTGAACTACCATGCTGCTCAGAAATGTCATCATTGTAAATAGCTATGTCACAAATATTTATCATGCACATAGAAGGACAGAGATATGCATTCGTGCACTAGCGAGGGCAAAGTAGCCAACAGTGTTCATGTATTGCCACAGGAAGAATTTCATAAACTAAACACACATTTGATATAGTGACTGATCTTCTAATTTACTGATTTTTGAACTATCAGATTCTGCAGGAAAGTGAGATATTCCCTTCGAGAGAGGTAAGATAATTTTCATGACTGAATCCGACATCAAATATGACATGTTGACTGATTTGCATAATAAATTTTCACAGCGGATACCATCTCTGCCTGTCCAAGAATCCAAAGGAGACTAATATACCCAATGACAGATAAGGGTGCAATTCCAAAAACATCCTTGGTTGAGCTATGCCCGAGGATTTGCAAACATACCCATTTATGCCAGTTTCTGAACAATGACACAAAAACTTTCTTTTGTGCTCTGTTCTATGATATAACCTTGAATAAAAGTCACTCAACACAGTATATGTTAGAAAGACGAAAAATATTTTACATACTTAAATTCTAGCATTTGCTTCATGTACAACCAAAAATCCATGAACACTACCAGAGGCCCGGAGCTTTGGACTCAATTAGTATTTCCTTATTCTTAGTTCACCTCCTGATATGAATTAATGTTTCCACTCACAAGTAACTTGTAGACAAATAAGACTCAGGTGGAAGTTTGGGCTTTCTAACTCAGATATAGTTATACAAATATGTATATATGTACATATTGGTCAGTTGACTCCATATAAGTTTCTTATTGTTTTTAAACATTTCTCTTAAGAAAACATTCATGTTTAATGTAGTAAGTTTGTAAAATAAAAACAGAAAACAAAATTCACTTGCTATTCTATGTAGAAACCATCAGGCAGCATTTTCCAGTAACTTCTTAATTATTCACCTAATGACACATTAATAACATTCCAATGAAGATATCACAATCTTCTCAAAATCATTGGATATTAAATTATATTGTTAAATAGTATTTGCATGTATTACTTTGGAACATTATGTTGACAAAATATTTCCTTTATCATCTAGGTTGGGCAAGTACAGGAAATATTGCTTAAGAGCAGGTGATAATAAACTGAGATTCAAACAAACACTTGCATTAAACAGAAACAAAGGACCAACAGTATTTGATTCTAACTTAAATAAAACACTGAGACTAAGAAAATTCATAGAGACAAAGGGCAGATCAGAGGAACTGGGGGAGATCAGAGTTGATACTATTGAATGGTTCCAGAATTTCTGTCTGAGGGTGACAAGAACAAGTTGTGTACATACATAGAGGCTCTGATGACTGTCCAGACAGTGTGAACATCACAAATGCAGCTGAACTGAAAATGGTTAAATGACAAATTTCATGCTTTATATATATATATATATATATATATATATATATATATATATATATATATATATAAACATATATGTGTGTATGTATTTATATATATTTATTTTATCACAGTTTTTAAAAGATGCATGATTAGCTGGACATCGGGTTGCACAATCTAACTGTAGACTCAAATATGCATTAGGTAGAGGTCGGAGCACCCCCCCTGAGACAGGTATTTGCAACCAACTTGGGGAATATAGCAAGAACCTGACCCTTAAATAATCAAATGAAAAAATTTAAACATTGCATCAAAGCCAGGACCTAATAATTGAGACCTACTAATTCAATGAGAATTATATATATATATATATATATATATATATATATATATATATATATATAAACATACACACACATATATAAAATAAGATCAAGTTCATGAGCATGTATTCTATCAAAGCTTCTAAAAAGGATTTATTGCTATATCATATTGAAAATTCAGGGTAAGCCTGTAGGTACCAAGAATTAAAGAACTGGGACTTCATAAAGTTAGGCAAACTTTTTTTTTTATTACTCAAGGACAGAATCACATCACTTCAAACTCATTGTTTCCAAATCTCTATTTCTAGGCTACTCTATGGGTAAATAAAAATAAGGCTTAGTAAGGTGAGGTGAGTTATCCAATATTACAAAGCTCAATAATGCGGGAATCAGAATTTAAAAAAAAATAGATTTCAAAATATACTGAAAAATAGTAAAAAGAATTCCCATATAATATGTTCTTCATCCAGCTCCCCTAAGGGTAACATCTTACATAACCACAGTGCAATTATCAGAATAAACTACACACTTTATTGGGATTTTACCAGGTCTTTTATCAATGTGATTCCCCTGTTCCATGTTTAAAAAATGAAGGTGACTGGTAAAATTTTAGAGAGTCCTTCTGTTTTGGGTTTTGACTGAGGTCATACTATCTGGGGATGGGATGAAGGTTAAGTATTTTTCACTAGAATATCAGAGAACAGGTGCCCCCTTCTCAGTGTATCATGCTGGGGAACACAATGTCAATATGTCTCCTCACTGGTAATATCAACCATCTTGTATCTTGGTATCTTGTGGGCTTTTCCAATATAAGTTAAAATTTCCCCATTAACAATGAATAAAAGAAGATAACTTTGAGAGTAAGAAAAGTTCATTTTTGTCCTCAAAAATGACATCCACAACTTTTAGCACCCCCAATCTTGTTTGCAGTAATTATTACCACAGTTTTCTGATGATATTCTACTTCCTTTATTCTTTCTATATTAACTAATTATAATTTTTTCACGAGGAGTAGCTGTCCCTTCTGCCTCTGTGCCTATACGTCTCTGTTTCTATCTAAATCTCCACCTGATTATGTCAACCTATCTTTATCTCATGGTGAACTTGTGGATATTTCATTTTATCTAATAAATACTGAATTAATTCCTTGCACATGTCTTTTTTTTCTTGTACTAGGGATTGAATTCAGGGGTACTCCACCACTGAGCCCCATCCCCAGCCCTATTTTGTATTTTATTCAGAGACAGGGTCTCACTGAGTTGCTCAGCACCTCACCTTTGCTGAAGCTGACTTTGAACTCAAGATCCTCCTGCCTCAGCCTCCCAAGCCACTGGGATTAAAGGCATGGGCCACCACACCTGGCAATGCACATGTCAACAGACATGCCCCCTTCCTTGGCCAACACGTTTATACTTTTTGGTGGCAAAGATAACCCAGGCTCATTTCCTAATTTCTCTATTCCAGCCCTAGACTCAAAGAACATTTGGAGAATGGTATTTAGACACAAAGAAGTGGGCACCTTGTGTGCTCGATGCTGACGGAGTATCATCAATCATTAAGCCCCACGACAAACAAAATTTGTATGAAACTGACCAAGGGCCAGGTATCTAATCCAGATGTTGGCCTTTCCCTAAAGAAGTTCTTCCTGGGCCCCCAAACTACTGGGATATGAAAGGGTGCACAAGTCAGGAAGAAACAGAGGAAGAAAAAGTCAATTATATCAATAACTTAAACAGAAGATGGAATAAAATAAATGCTGATCATCTTTTATTAGGGTGAGGACTAGAGATGTTCCTTAAGAGGAACACTGGGTGTATTTTAAATGACCATTCTTGAGCATCTCAGTGCCTCTGTTTCCTCCCCTGTAGAATAGGAAGGGTTATTTCCATTCCATAAGAGTGTCCCAAGAGTCACCTAAGCAACGTGAAAGCACTTTGTCAATTCTAAAATTCATGAGTCTCGGGTTAGAGGACAGATCGAAAAACGCGTAGAGCCACAAGATGCCTGGCAGATTCCTGAAGCTATCTCCTACAAATTCCCATTCCCTGCCTGTTCCGTCAAACTCCAGTCTAGAAGCTTCTGTGAGTGACTGAGCTGATGGGATGAAGGCTATTAATCAGATGAATTTAAAACAGAGAGATTGTCCTGGAGATGATCCGGTCAGCCCAATATTATCACATAAGCCCCTGAAAAGGAGAAGAGCTCTTTCCAGGTAGGTGGGGCACAAGGTGAAGCAGGAGAGAGGATGGATTCATGGAGACCAGAGAGAAGTGTGTGTGGGGGGATGTCACCAGGCACCCTTTCTGACCTTGAAGAAGGTCAGGAGTCAGGAAATACTGCCCTCTAGCAGTTGAGGCTGACCTCCAGCTAACAAGCAGCCAGACCTCCTCCCTACAGTCCTAGGGAGCTGAAGGTCATCAACAGATCAATGACCCTGCAAATAGATTGTCCCCTGTGGTTCCTGGAGGGAAAAAAATGCATTCCATGGATTCTGCTCTGGGTTTGGTGAGCTGTCAGGCAGAGATCCATGCTGCCCCACACTCCTACCCACGAAAATGGGGAGTTCATAAATGGGTGGGGTTTCAGTCCTCTGTGCTTTGGGTGAGTCATTCGATGTGCAATACAAAAGGGAAACTGGAGCCAGGCAGCAGTGGCGCACGCCTGTAATCCCAGCAGCTCAGGAGGCTGAGGCAGGAGGATGTCAAATTCAAAGCCAGCCTCAGCAAAAGCAAGGCACTAAGCAACTCCATGAGACCCTGTCTCTAAATAAAAATACAAAAGAGGGATGGGGATATGGCTCAGTGGCCAAGTGCCCCTGAGTCCAATCTCTGGTAACCCCCTCTGCACAATTACCATGATGTCAAGAAATGAAACATTTCTTTTTATGCTATGCATGCCAAGATATTGCCTTGTGAAGACTGGGGATATGGCTCAGTTGGTAGCGTGCTTGCCTTGCATGCATAAGGCCCTGGGTTCAAAAAATAAAATAAAATTATACCTAGTGCATAGAAATTATTGGGGACAGCACAAATCAGAAGTGTTCGATGTGAGAAAGCAGAGAGAGTACGATATAGATAATCTGCTCTTAAAGAACTAACCATCTATTTCCATGGGTCTCTAATAGAGGCCCAACACCCATTCGGCCCCATTTCTTAAACACCAACATGATGACAGAGGAGAAAATTTCTGGATTTAAAATTGAACAGTTTTATAAAATTAGATTCAAGTGGTTATCATTTACCCACCAAGTAACCTTTATCATTTTAATACTTCTATGTCTGAATTTTCACACCTTTGAGTTTAAGCATTAGCTTATGTTGGTTTAAGCAAATTGTTGTAAATGAAAGTTTTGTATGAATCAAAAACAGATAAACAATGATCAGGCTGGGTTTCATTATTTGATGATTCTTAGAAGCCAACTCCAATCCTGGCTGGTCATCAGATAAGCCCCAACTGCTAATTTACCAGGAGTGACCCCTGATTATTCAATGTTTGTCTTATTCTCTGTTCTGCTACTTTGAGATTAACAGGAATACATTATGATGTGGTTTGAGGTTTAGAAGATGAGAAAGGACTGAGGAACAGAAAGATCCAGAGTCACAGTCCAACATTCTCAATGTATCACAGCAGTAATGAGGAACTAAGGGGAAATATAAAAATAGGGGGGTGGGAAAGATCATGACTATTTACTGGAAATAGGGTCAATGCAGGTGTAAATAGTTAAGATAAACTTGAACTTGAGCAGATGAGCGCCCCACCTGGTATAATTTATTAATGCCTTTTTATTGGGGGGGTACTGGGGGTTGAACTCAGGGGCACTCAACCATTGGACCCCATCCCCAGCCCTATTTTGTATTTTATTGAGAGACAGGGTCTCATTGAGTTGCTTAGCACCTCACTTTTGCCGAGGCTGGCTCTGAACTCGAAATCCTCCTGCCTCAGCCTCCTGAGCAGCTGGGAGGACAGGCGTGCACCATGGTGCAGAGCTTGATTTATGCCTTTTAAGAAGGGCAGATGACCCAGGAAGAGTGCCACCTGGTGGTGAAAGCAGAGATCAGGAGGACAGATGCCAAGGGAAAACAAAGACCACCAGGAAAGCACTAATAGCCCAGAGGAAAGCAAGACACAGATTCTCCCACCGAAGAAGCCCCGAAGCCTCCTGGGATCTCAGGTTTCTACCTTCCAGAATGACGAAATAATAAATTCCCAGTCTATAAGTCACCGAGGATGTGAAAACCCCAGCTCAGCATTCCCCTCCCCCATTCACAGGACAAGACCTGCAGGGAGCTGTGCCTTTGGTGACAACTTACCCTGCACAGGCTGTGACCTGCTCAGCCATCTTTCCAAAATCCCAAAGGTGGCAAGGGTGTGGGAGGGGTCCTCTGTATTATTAAAAAAAAGATAGCAGTTGCCATTGCTATATTTTATTTAAAAAAAAACAACTAGTGGGTATAAGGAATATTGAAGTCTTACTAAAAATAAAAAATCAGGGGTGGAGGAGGAAAGATTTGGATCAGAAATTGCTAATTTTAACCTGTTTTCTTCTGCTTCTTTCCCGGAGCCACCAGGTCAATTTTGGTTTGGCACAGGGACCGCACATTTAACTCTAAGCTCCTTCAGAAGAATCTGTCAAGCGGAAAATGGAAGGGCTTGTGTGTTGGGGACGTGATAAGATGCCATTGAATTTAGTTGGAAGGAAAAATTTGGGGACAGAACCCTGAAAGAAGGAGACAGTTATGATAGCCGCTTCCCCAAGCAGAATCCACTTGGTTTTCTTGATCAATCTGTCAAAGCAAACCTGCTTAAGCTTACTCACGGAAGGTTCTAGAAGGGCATATGTCACAGATCTCATCTCTGTTTTACTTGATGACAGTCCATATTCTCCGCCCCCGAGGAGGAGATCCCTAACACATTTAAAAGGCCATGCATTGCTCCTTGGAGAAATACTCCAAATCCAGGTATTCTTCCATAACATTAAAATATTCGATCTCTTGAGCTTTTCGGTTAAACTTCACCCAGCGATGCACTCCCGGTAGCCAACAGTCCACTCATGTGGCCAAAGTTGTGACCACCATCAAGTTTTGCAGCCTCTTGAAAGAACCAACTGTTAGGAGTCCTAGAAACCACAGATTTGGATTCCCTGAGGACCACATCGAAGCTACAGGCATTGTTCACTCTGAATAAGAATGAAAGAACTCTTTCTTCTTACTTGCTTGCCTCCCGTGTCCCTTGAATTACTCAGGTTGTTCTCATCCATCAAGCTACTGGAGAAAGTTGGAAAAACCCAAATATCAGGAACCTACCATTATTTTACCGAAAGGGAAAAAAAAATATTTGAAGTTGCAAAATAATCGCTACACAAAAGCAGGTCAAAGCGAAAACTATCTTTGGTCATCTTAACTTCTGGGGTGACGCTCCAAAGTACCCATGATAGTACATCATCTTGAATATCAGAGGGATTTCTGAATGTCAGCAGGGAGGACTTTATTGATTTGACTCAGAGGATGTATGGCGTACTAAAAAAGGACATTATACAAGAAGTCAAGACACCTGGTTTCTGTCTCCGGATCCACCTGGGGCTCTATGACCTTGAGAAGCCTTAAGGTGCCCAACTCTCCACCAGTTTTTTTTTTAATAAAATATAGCAATGGCAACTGCTATCTTTTTTTATATGAACAAAATTATCTGTAAGATACATTTTCAACCTAGAAATCTGATATCTGAAGCTTGTAATTAAGATACTCTGCAAAAATCGACTAAGAAGTATTTATTGATGGTTGGTTTTTCTTCCAATTTGGAGAATAACCTAATTCTGCTACTACAGGCAGATGGAAGTGAGATCCTTCCATTTCAGTGGCATAGAAATCTGAAATGTAGAAAGCAGCACCCAATGAATTAAAATGGACTGGTTATTTATGATGTGAAAAAAAATATGTCTTATATGTCCTGTAGAATCCTAATACAGAACCATAATTAAAATGAAGTGCATAGTTTGATGCTTCCCCAAAGAGGTTAATTCCGCACGGAAGAGCCTCTGGTGGAAGGAGCTTGTATAGTCCCTTAGAAATTGAAAGCTGCAGGGGCTGGGGGTGGGGTTTTTCCTACTATACCCAGAAAAGTTTCAATAACTTCCAGTTAGTCATTGGGAAACCTGAAATAAAAGCTATTGCAAAGTTTGTTTCTTTGCCTATAGACACAAAACCTCATAAAACATTTCATTTTCAAAACCACAGTGGCCAGGATTTTTTTGCACCAACACTGAGAGCCACATAGAAAATATTAATGTTTCTGTTAATTCAGATTTCTATGAATACTTTGGAAAGTATTCATACTGATTTCTCTTAATTACCTATTACTAAGCCACATTATACCTTTGATTATTTTTTTCAAACTAGCTCTTAAGAACTTTGCTATTATATTTACTTCCTTTCTTAACTTTCATACACAAATACACACCTTCTGATGGGATTGCACACGTATATAATCCCAACAAATCAGGAGGCTGAGACAGGAGGGTCGTGAGTTCAAGCCCAGCCTCAGCAACGTTGCTAGACACTAAGCAACTTAGTGAGACCCTGTGTCTCTAAATAAAAGTTTAAAAGGCAGGGGGAAGTGGCTCAGTGGCAAAGTACCCCTGGATTCTATGTCTATTACCAAAAAAAAAAGAAAAAAAATGAAAGAAAAGAAATACAAACTTACATACCAGGTGGCTAGGGAAATGGGTAAGTACCTGATACCAAAATACTATAATAATGAAATTTAAGAAAAAAAGGCGCAAACAATACACAACAGAAAAAATTTTCAGAATAATACAGGAGTAAGTTTTCCGTTCAAAGTAGAAAAATATCATTTCTTGTTGGAGATCATCAGGAAAGTTACGTAAAGAAGTTAAATACTAAAAGTGAAAAAGGGTTGTGTCACAAAAGAGAGTGAACATCCAAATCTTTTCATGGCTGATTTTCAACCTATAGAAGTTAGTTTTATAAATACTTCCTGGGGAAATCTGACCCCATAATTAGCCTCAGTTTGCCTGCCCACATTAAATTATATGACATGATGCACATAATTACATTTCCCCCTGAAATATTTCATAACTAATGAAATCACTCCCATCGATTGATTCACCTAAAGAAAAATTAGGAGGTTACTTTTTTGCGAAGCTATTTCCACCACAGCAAGATTATGTGGTGAGCCGGTCTGCAGGGAGATGCTTTGCTTTTTACTCTTCATTGAAATGAAGATACCTTTAAATATGATTCATCGATTCTCTATTGAGAATCCATGTAACACACCAAGCCCATTATCACTCCAATTTAGAATTAATTGATGCCATTTTCTTTTTTTGGAAAAAGTATGAGCCCTTCAGGTACAATCAGTGAATTGGGGTAATAGATTTATTGAGCATTTAGTATGTGGAAAAGCAAGTTCTAAATATTTCATCTGTATCATCTCACTCAATTCTCATAATAATCTGGTGAGACAGGTAATATCAACCATCTTCATATACAAATAGGGAGGAAACATAGGCTCCAAGAACATAGATAACTAGTAGCAGTTAGAAGATAGCTTATTTTCAAAAATGGCTCTTTCCCACTTGGGTTGAAAGGACATCATGGACCCTAAGATATCCCACATGAGAAAAAAATCATAAAGAGTCCATGAGCTGAATTTGGGTTATCGCCATGAAAATTAGAATGGTTCAGACGTAGGCAAAAGGAAGTGAGAGAAGACTCTAGATGGAACAGAAAGAAGATTGACAAGTCCACCAGGGTTTCACGCGGTCAGTACTCAGAGGACCAACCCTGGGCACAGCAAGCTAAGGAAGAGACTCCAAGTTGGAAAACCAACTTGGAGAACAGGCAGTTTATTTCCTTTTGATTCTTTATTTTTACCCCCAATTCAATAGCTCCATCGTAGATGGATGACCAAATGAGACTCAAGGATGCTTCCTATATTCTTGCCTTTTTCCGAAATGCCTGTAATCTATATGTGAATTTTTAACTCGTCATCTTTGGGCCAGCTGAAAACTTCAAACTCCTCGAATGCATCAACAACTGCCAAGGTCTAAGCCCCCCAATTCTTTATTTGCATTGAAAATCCAAATACATACTCTGAATCTCGGGTACTGCTGAAGACAGAGGGTCACTCTGGGTTAGCAAAACCTCAATGATGACAATGAGCCCATTTTTTTGTGGTCAAGGGCAGATCAAAGCTCACATCCAATTGTTTGAGAGGAGTCAAAATACACTCCACGTGGATGGCTCAGAAAGTGCACTTTGGAGATGTTTTAGTTATTTATTAAAAAACAAGTTCTTTTCTTAATATTAAACAAATACATAATTTTGGGAGCGGTTAGTTTCAGGTCCAAACCTGCACTTTATCTCATGGGTAGTCTATTTAACGAATTATTCCCAAACCTGTCCATAATAAACCTACTTCTAACTACAATTTCCTCCTTAATAACAATATCATGAATCAATCTTTCACAACAAAATTCAGAAAAATATTACTTTTTTAAGGACAGTTGTTGGCTAATCCTATCAATGGGCATTAAGTAGTACCACATTAAACAGCAAAACAATTTCAAATAAAGACAATGATGATACGTAGATGCCCCTCATTTTGCATATACAGAAGATTTATGTAAAATAAGAAATGAAGGGTTTCACCTTAAAGATGTAAATTTATCTTTTTTTTGTCGTTGTTTTAATGAGTCACATACTTACAGGGAATTTTCTCTTTCCCCCAAAAAAACGTTTGAAAAGCATACTTAATGTTTTCATGACTTTTAGTGCTTTCTGGTGCCTTTGAATGTCACAGTTTCACGTCTCTTCCAACGAAGTGAAAAATAAACATCTCTACTTTAACCACTTTACAGACTCCAAGCAGAATTTTAACTCATCAGTCTCTTTAAAACTGACTACACCGAGCACTTTCAAAGTATTTTTATCTCGCAGGTAATTTTCATATATAACCATTTCGGTAGACTGCATTTACTCTAATCTCCTGCACCAAATTCAAACCCATAAAATTATTTAAGTCAGAGTGCACGAGGATTGCCATGATGAGCTCCAAGTAATAGAGCTACTGAAATTTCCACTCATAATATGAAAGTGTGCAGAGATTTAACAAATTAATTGTTTTTCAAATAATCTCTTGGAATGGTTCAGCTGGTGAAACCGAGCACCTTTCATTGAGCATAGCTCACCACCACGTAGTTTTCTACTTTCTTAGAATTTCTACTCACAAAAGCAACCCATTGGAAATCATCGTACAGATCAGAACTTTGGTCTTATTTCCTTCTCTCCAAGGTAACAGGGAGCCGCCTGACATTTGCAAAATTAAGAGTTCTGTCGTCTGCATTTGATAATCTGATGGATGCCTACGTACACAGCACACCTCTGAAATATGCAGAAATTGTTAAAACAAAAAAATACCCAGAGACATCAAATGAGACTGATCTTGTGTTCACCAAAGGGAAAAGAATATAAGCTCATATATTTTTTCTGCAGAAGAGTTTTAAAATAAAATGGCATTACATATTAAACAGAGATGTAAAGAGTGCTGAGAGGCTTCATCAAGTATTAAAGCTGAGGACCCCAGGAACCACACCAAAAGGATCACACATTCTTCTTCATTCTTGCTTTGAAAAATACAGGGACTATAATTCGTATATAAAAAAATGAGGTACTTACTCTATCAGATGTCTGCTTTCAACATACATCGAACTTATCTTCCGTGCATCTTCAATATTGGGTGCATGATTTATTTGTCCCTTGAGAGCAGAGAGGCAGGGTAGGCTAACACTTTTCTTTCAGACAATTCTGTTCCACCACAGTCTTTTCCATGCCCTATAACTTGCTCCAGTGTCTACAAAGCAACGCCATTCTTCCCATCGGTCAAAACCTCTGAAGTGAACCACCTCTGCCTCCTGACTCTCAATCTTCAATCTAATGACACGCACACAAAATCCCCCTCCACTCTTTTGGTTTCAGAAACTTGAGCAAGTTGGATGTCCCAAGTCCCTCCAACACCACGCAGAGCCCCTAAATGGTAAGGATGACCTGACAGCAGCTCCTCAGGTGATAAATGAGCAGGTGAGGCTTTTACATTTATGTGGAGTTCTTGGGAGCTGATGCCATTGCAGTCTAATAATTAATAATTCATGGAACTAAACTGCAGCCTTAGAAGGAAACAGCCACTTTTGACTAGTTTTTTCATAATCCTCTGATTTATGTATGACAGCCCAGAAGAGTTCTAGGAGAGGTTAATAATAATAATAATAAAAATCACAGACATAACACTTGAGTTTTAAAATTAGTACTGCCTTAGCACAGACTGGGTTTGTTGGAGCAGCCTGGGAGTTCTACAGCTCTGAGCCTTGGATTCAAAAGGATTCATTTAAAATGCACATCAGGTGACTGAGGCTGTCAAGAGCGAGGGGAGGAATGCAGAATGTGGGGGGACAGGGGAGGAGGAGAGGTCAGGAAAGCCAATTTTAGGGCACTTTGGACCAAAATAAAGGGAGTTGGGATTTCCTCTATGCCATTACCCTTCATACTTAGTAACAGGTCTGTGGGGGAACTTACTGTGTTACTGCGTGTCTGGGCTCATTTTCTACACCACACTGATCACAACTCTGATCATAGCCGACAGAAAAGCTTCTTTAATGCATGCAGGTCTTACCATTTGTAAGGCTTCATGATTTTAAAGACTTTTTTAAAAATATTTTTAATTGTCAATGGATTGTATTTTATTTATTTAGATGCTGTCCTGAGAATTGAACCCAGTGCCTTACACGTGCTAGGCAAGCACCCTACCACTGAGCCATAACCCCAACCCCTAAAGACTCTTTTTTTTTTAAAATGAGAAATGATTTACATACAGTAAATTGCAAGGAAGTCAAGGGTATATTTCGAGCCACAATCCTATCAAGATGCAGAACTTTTCATCACCCCAGATAATTCCTTTCTATTTCTCTCCCATCATTCTCCTGACCACAAAGAAACAGCACAGCTAGTTTCTTGCATTATTAATGACATTGCTTATCCTACTCTTCGATGTAAATGGAATCACATGGTATGCATTTCTTTGGGGATTGGTATTTTTTTCAGCCCCTGTTTTCGGAGATTCATTTCTGTTCTTTTTTTTACTGCTGAGTAGTATTCCACAGTATGATCCAATGGTCCTTCACTTATCCCTCTGTTGATGGACACCTATGGCTGTGCTTATTTTTTGGCTATTTTTAATAAAGCTATTCACTTCCTAATGCAAAGCTCATTGAGACAGGTTTTCCTTTCTGTTGGAACACTTTCTTTGAAGATATAAACATAATGGCTGAGCCATAGGATTGATAGATTTTAACATTTTATACATTTGTTGAATTGTTTTCCAAAGTAGTTCCACCCGCCATATAGGAGTTCTGAAAGCTGCTGTCCATGGGCTTTGGTGGAAAGTAGACTGGCGTTTTAGCACACCTGGACAACCCTGACCCACACTCAGGTCTTACTGTCCTCATGAGTATAACAAGTATGACAGTCACTCTCAGGGTTGTTACGAGGATCAAGACAGACAAGGGGTGTACAATAACACTTCTGGACCCACCAAGAGCGGGGGCCGAGGATGGAGGGGTAGCAACGGTGGCCCCCGCCATCCCGTCTAACCTGGTGGTGACCGTTTACCCAGAGAGATTGAACAAGAGTGGATTTATGGAGGCTTTTTCAGGCCAGTTACTTGACCTGTTCATAGTTTCAATCAGGAGGAGGATGACACTTAGGAACCCACTATATCTATATGAGCAAGGATGAAAAAGAGCAGGTGACATAATTTGAAAGACTCAATGTTATTGCACCCTAATTGCACACACTAAGTTAATTTCATGTGTGTGTGTGTGTGTGTGTGTGTGTGTGTCTGTGTGTGTGTCCTTTATTTATTTGCTTTTATTGTGTGTGGTGCTGAGGATTGAACCCAAGGCCTCACACGTGGTAAGCCAGCCCTCTACCGCTGAGCCACAACCCCAGGCCCCATATATGGGTTTTTATTAAGAATATATCTGCCCATAAGGAACACACACACAGGCACACACACATCATATATATTCAGTATGTGTGTGTGTGTGTGTGTGTGTGTGTGTGTGTGTATGAGATAGAATAAACAGAAAAGAATTCAATCCATATGCATCTAAGAGAAGCAGAATTATACCGAAAAAAGAAAGATGGATTAATACCTTCTGTATACTATGACCAGGCAATATGATGCCATTACGGATTGAACTATGTTCGCCATCATTTGCACGGTGAAGTTCAAATACTCAATACAGCAGAATGTGATTGGTTTTCTGAAGATCTTTATTTTGTAGATGTAGTTTGTAGATGGAGGGAGTGAAGTTGAGTAGGGTGGGTGCTAGTATGATATGCCTAGATGCATCATAAACAGGGGGAATTTGCAGACCTATCTATGTACTTGGGGGGAATACCTTGCAAAATGGAGGCCAAGATCCTCACTCTTAAAAAATGGACTTAAAAAAAGATTCAAGAGAAGCACTAGAGGATGTAGCAGTGTGCGACGGGAAAGAGTCACTCACCGCCTTCAGAATTCGCCGGCCCCGGTCACACCGTTTGGACTTCTCGCATCCAGAACTGTAGGGCAATACACCCCTAGTGTTTAAGGCTCTGGGTTTGTGCCAATCTCATAGGAGCATAGAAAACCAATATAGGAATTCTGGAAAGACTGGTTCAGGAGAATCCCCCTCCCAACTCCTGGAAGATGCATTTGTGTACATACTACTCATTTGATGAAAACACGGCTCAAGAAATACTAACTCAACCAGAGAATCTCGTGCCCAGGACTTGGCAGATATGAGGACGGAGAGTAGAGGTCCCAAAGAAAGTTCCGGAGGTCCTACCAGGAGTGGGAAGCTCAGTGTCTATCGGATCATCCCATCTCTAGCAGAAGAGAGCCGATTATATGCTTCAGGAAAAGAGACTCCCACAGGAGAAAAAGTAAGGGTTGTTTTTATTTTTCTCGATAACTAAGGAGTCCTTACACGCAGTAGTCAACTGGATCTGGGAAGGCGGAGGCACCAGCAGGTGGAATTGGATATCTTGTTTCTCATTTGGGGTCATGGACTTATCTGACAGGGCACTGACAGCAGGAAATTGGTGCATCCACGGCAGATCTCCTCTGGGTCCATGGCCTGGGCAGGTATTGCATTTCCTTCTTCCTATAACACAAGAGCTTCTCCGTTTTCCTGAGCCTTTGCCAGGGGCTTGTATGTTGCCTTTGATAATGACCCTCAGCCATGTAGACCTGAGATCATACAATGGTAAAAAATGGTCATAAACAGGGATAGCAAGGATTTAATCAGGAGACAAGGAGTCCAATGAGCTCAAAATAAGCACACCCTGAATGATGAGAACACACTCTTATTATGCACTCTGTTTTACTTCTCTGCTTCAGTGGCTTTTGATGGGATGCTGATTATTATATCTGAAGATATGGCAAGGGTCCAACCCCATAAACAAAGGTGCCTCTAGGACTGTAGCCGTTGGATCAGGTTAATATTAAGTCCATTATAGACTGACTCTGGCTCCCTCTTACAACCCAGCTATTGAGACTCTGTAGAGAGCACCTGTTATGAGAATTGTAAGCCAGATAATAACCATTATAAATTCGGCTTTACACTTCTTATTTTATAACCTAAAAAAAAAAAATACTCGAAGAACAATCTATCTTCCAGGAGAAAGCAATACCATGGGGAGGTCATGCTATTGAAAAGGTGTTCAATTCAAGGCTTGGGTTTGGCTAGCTTTCCCAGGGCAGGTGATAAGGAGACATCATTATTTAGGAATTACAGGGGTGAAGTCTCTGTTCCACGTTTAGCATTATTATTCCTTGTGTCAAAACCACTCTATTTCTGCAACCATGACTTCAAGTCAAAATAATTTAGATGGGGGGGGGACCCCAAGTCATGTTTAGGGAACTCATTGATCCCCCACTGTATGGAAAATGTTGAACTCATACTTTAATCATAAAAAAACATGAACCATAAGCGCTGTCACGTAAAATGATCACAAAACCTCTGTTCTATGACCTACAGGAGGCATGGAACTCTTTGATTCTCACATTAATTTAGAAAGAAATGGAACATGAATATCATTCCGTGTGTCATAAGCATATTTCAAGAACTATCAGTATTTGAAATTGCTTCCTTGGGGGAAAATTTTCCCCTCTGATTATACGGATAGAAACTTTGAATAAATGTATTTATTTTCTCAGCGATAATTTCACACTGAATAAATGCATTTTCTTAACTTTTAATTTGGATAATTTCAGACTATAAATTGCAATAATAGCAAGAGGAACTACAATTATGCTCAAATTTCCGGACAGTACTGATGTTTTAGCATTTTATACTTCCTTTATCTTTGGGCTGTTTTTTCTCCTCTGGACACACACAAATTTTCTCCCTGAACCTTTTGACAGTAACTTTCACATAGGACGTTTATTTAACCCTAAATAATGTCCTGTATATATTTTTAAGAAACATTCTTTTATGTAATCACAGTTAAAACTCTCAAAAATCTAGATATAAACATTTACACAGTACTATGACCTAAATCTTATTCATATTTTCTTAATGGTCCCAATAATTTCCTTAAGAGAAAAGCAAATAGGAGATATTCCATATAATTGACATATTTCTTTAGTATTTGAAATATGTATTTTTTTTTTCTTCTCATACGAGGATTTGAACTCATGGGTGCTCTACTACTGAGCTATATCCCCAACCCTTTTTATATTTTATTTTGAGATAGGGTTTTGCTAAATCACCTAGGCTGGGCTCGTTTTTTTTTTTTTTTTTTTTTTTGGTACTGAGGATTGATCTCAGGAGTGCCTACCCACTAAGCTACATCCCTGGCTCTTTTTAAAAATATTTTATTTAGAGACTGATCTCACTGATTTGCTAAGTGCCTTGCTAAGTTGTTGAGGCTGCCTTTGAACTCACAAATCTCCTACCTCAGGCTCCTGAGCCACTCACCGGCCTCAAAGTTTTGGTCCTCCTACCTCAGCCTCCTGAGTTGCTGGATTCGAGGATGGGTTACCACACCTAGCTATTCTCATATCTATAGCAATTCTTCAAATTTCCTTTCTCCTTCACATCTGGGACAGTTCTGAACATCACAGAATAATTATTTTATAGAGTGTGTTTTTTCCTGATATTTCCTCACGATGAGATTTTTTTTTTTAGTGAATTTTTAAAAGATGTTCCATGCCATCTACCAACAGGCACGTGGTGTGAATCTGTTCTCTTACCGGCCAAAGCCACGTTGGTCATTTGACCCAGGTGCTATCTATCTGCCAGGTTTACCTAGTGAGAAGTTCCTCTTTTCCATTTTCCAGGTAATGGGGATATACCAATGAAGGAGACCAACAGGTTCATTAGCTCATGGAAGAGACATTTTTATCAAAGGAGGTGGATCATAATAAGAGACCACAGGAGGAGAGGGAGAGAGGACCGGGGGGAAAGAGAAAAACAAATACACAATTAAAAGTAGCAGGAGGAGCAGGTGTGTTGGGAAAAATGAAACAAGGCTGTCGGTGGTAGAACAGAGATAGCTTTCTAAAGAAAGGCGGGGCAAGAAGACCTCATTGAGGAATTCAATATTTCTCTAAGAACAAAAGTGAGAAGGCTCCACCCATGTCCAGATGCATCATTAAAACAATTCATGTTGATGAAGGAAGGAAGGAAGGAAGGAAGGAAGGAAGGAAGGAAGGAAGGAAGGAATGAAGGAAGGAGTGACAAGGATTCAAAGAGATTGGTTAGTCAGGCTTCTGATTATGTTAAGATTATTAGGACAGAATAGGAAGTGGAGATTTCAGCCACATGTGGTGGCACACACGTGTAATCCCCGTAGTTCGGGAGGCTGAGGCAGGAGGTTTGCAATTTGAAGGCCAGCCTCTAGGCAACTGAGTGAGGTCTTGAGCAACTTAGCAAAATCTGATCTCAAAATAAAAACAATAAATAAAAATAAAAAGGGCTGCAGAGTTGGTTCAGTGGTAAAGCACCCCTGGATTCAATCTCTGGCCAAAAAGAAAAAAGAAAAATGGGGAGATTTCATTCTGAGACCTAGCAAAGGTGCAACATAATCTATTTTCTCCTTGGATCATGAATTGTAAAGTGTACAAAGGCGTAGGTAGTTAAAGAGAGAGGAGAAGGATGGGATCAGGGATTTGAACATTGCATTTTAAATCTCAGCCTTTCATCTACTGGAAAGGTTACTTTACTCGTTCTGAGAAAAAAAAGAGCTTTGGTGTGCCTATTTTAATGCATTTCTGTGTTCTGGACATTAAATTATGAGACAGATAATCTGAGTGTACATAGTGGATTATGGCAATAAGAATACCTGAAATTTTTTAACCAGACCCATATTCAACTCATCAGAGATATTTTAGATGACCTCTCTCCACCTGTACCTCTCTCTCCACCACAGTAAGTACCTTCTGCAGAGAGAAGATTTTAAAATGTTTTCCAAAACACAAACTGTTTAATTTCCAATTTTTCTAATTAAGCTCTACTGATTAAATTTAGACTAAAAACCTTCCCCCCAAACCACAACGCCACAGTGCCTACAGACTAACACAATAGGTCTCAAATAATATTTTAACCATGTTTTCGGAGAAGCTGACTGTAACCTTCTAGAACCTCACAGATGGCACTGCACAGTGCAATTTTAAAATCAATTTGAATCACACTTTGTTCTTAGGAAGACCAGCTCTTTGTTTTCCTGTCTTCTGATGATACGCACTGTTCAGGTATAATGGGCAGAACACAAGAAATAATGAAGAATAATGGAAGTGCATCCCCCCAAAGAAGCTAGTATCACAATTCTAGCGTGGAAAGAAAACAGCCAAACAAAACAAGAAAACCCCTTTTGAAAAATTGGCTTTGGGGGAAAAAGAGCTTAGAAATAAAAATCAAAGTGAATCAGATCCAGATATACCTACCACTAGGTTGATGTTCATTAAACGGATTATAACTAAGTTTTACAGTTTTTCAGAAATTCCCATTATTAAACACCTTCTCTCATCCATGAAATAGTCAAATGAGCATTTAACTGAATTGGGGAGTCAATAAGAATCCAAAATGGAAGAGGGTGCCCTGTCATGTGACACTAAGTCAAAACCATGTGGAAATCCTGCATCCTTTAATAAGAAGTAAATTCGTGATAATTCAAAATATTGTGCGCCTGCTTTATTTTTAAAATGTGATTACAAGAGAGATGCTTAAAATAGTTCCTTCATTTAATGCGTCCTTTCCATAATAAAAATTTTCTTTAAGAGTACAGGAAACAACTCCTCTGGTCCTTGGGTTTGATATGCGACAACGAATTTGGAAACTTCTCTGTAAAGATATTGCTTCCATGAACTAGGAAAGACAGACACCTTGGATCACCAAAAACATTTTTTGCTTGTTTGTTTGTTTTGAGAAAAAAAGAAAAAAGAAGTTTTATTGCTTTGCTAGCAAAGAAGGGAACACAGGGGACTTTGGTCCTGGAGGCTGTGATTCTGCCCATCAGGAGGGACAGGGAGATTGTAAAGAAGTTATGCAAAGGCTACATTCCAGGTGTGCCCTGTTGGGGGTCTCAGGGCACCCCAATGGTGTGTTAGGATTCACATGTTAATTTGGGAGGTAAATTCACTTTCTAGATCCTCTGGCAGACATCTCCTTCCTGGGAAGGATTTAAAAAAATGTGTCATATATATATATATATACACAATGGAATATTACTCAGCAATAAAAGAGAATAAAATCATGGCATTTGCAGGTAAATGGATGGAGCTCAAAAAGATAATGCAAAGTGAGGTGAGCCAATTCCAAAAAAACAAATGCTGAATGTTTTCTCTGATATAAGGAGGCTGATTCATAGTGGGGTAGGGAGGGGAGCATGGGTGGAATAGATGAACTCTAGATAGGACAGAGGGGTGGGAGGAGATGGGAGGGGGCAGGGGTAATAAATGATGGTGGAATGTGATGGACATTATTATCCAAAGTACAGGTATGAAGACACAAGTTGATGTGAATATACTGTGTATACAACCAGAGATATGAAAAATTGTGCTCTATGTGTGTAATAAGAATTGTAATGCATTCCTGTCATTCATGTGTGTGTGTGTGTGTGTGTGTGTGTGTGTATACACACACAGAAAGGGTGAAAATAGACTGTGTCTGCCTGCACGGTAGCACACACCTGTCATCCCAGCAGCTTGGGAGGCTGAGGCAGGAGGATCATGAGTTCCAAGCCAGCCTCAGCAAAAGCAAGGTGCTATGCAACTCAGTGAGACCCTGTCTCTAAATAAAATACAAAATAAGGGCTGGGGATGTGGCTCAGTGGTTAAGTGCCCCTGAGTTCAATCCCTGGTAACACACACACACACACACACACACACACACACACACACACAAGACTGTGTAACATCCAAGTGATTTTAATTATAACTAGAGAGATTCTTAAAATATTTCCTTCATTGAACGTAAAGTGTATTTACTATCAGAACTTTTTTTAAAAATTTGAATTCAAGATGGTCCACAACATGCACGTTTATCTCTTGCTGAAGCAGGCTATCATGAGTGATACTGTAAATCCCTTTGTAACTTAAGGTTAGGAAGTTCAAAGCCCTAAATTTGATTTTCTACCCCCTTATGGACTCTTCCTGAAATAAAGAGGCACAGACAGGAACTGGAGAGAAGGAAACAGAGATTCATGGGTTGGCTACGTATATGACTACTACAAATTTTTCCCTTCCTTCTCCCTTGCCAACCAACTGCAAAGAGACAATCTGTAAATTCAATGCTCAATTGCAGCTACAACTTATCTTAAATGGCTGCGGTAATTATCTCTTAGGCTCCATGTAATTTTTGCATTCTCAATTTATCCCCGTCTCTCCCCTTGATGTGTTCTTGTGAGACCCCCACCTCCAACGGTTTTTGAAAAGGGGCCACCTAATATTTAATAAATACTCTGTTGAAATCAAATTCCCTTTTGTTTCTGAAGAGGAAACCGTGCCCTTAACCATTCTTTTTTTTTTTTTAGTTAAAAGCTGTGAACAGAAACGGATTACCATTTTCACTCTCAGAAGCCTCTGAGATGTTTACGGTTCTGTCTTTCAGCAGCTTCTGCAAAAGAAACCACCGTTCAAAATGAAAACACTGTTTCCAACAAATATTTTCAAGATGACTCAAACACGCATTGCATACAATGATTTAAGCAAATTCCAAGAAATCAATGATTCACCGGCTAGGATCTTGCTGGTTAGATGAACTGGCCCCAGAGGGTGACAATGTTCTTTTGTGTTTGAAGTAGTGACAGTAAAATCGGCCCCCAGAGAAATGGCATGGATGGTACGTCTTCCTACAGTAGCCTCACCACCTGCCATCTGTGGCCGTCACCCAAGATCACATATAGAGCAATGTGGTTTTGAGGGTAAAAAAGGAAAAGAACCCAGTTAATATCAAAGCAAAAGTTTAATTTAATGTACATTCGGGCTGCCCTTCCAAGATCCAGAAGATGCAGAGAAATCGGGACATGAATAGTATTTGGTCCTTCCTTGAGGAGTTCATGGTCTCACCCAAACCACAGATGAGTGAGCAAATGGGACCTGAGGATTGAGGGCATGTGCCTGGAACAGTAATATGTCATGACTGTAAAACAGAAGTGAGATTACTGGCTTCTCTTTTGAATAGAAAGAAAAGGCTTCTCAGGGTCACTGAAAATCCACCCTTCCATTCATTCATTTATCCAAAATGCAGGGTACCTTTGTATGAGTGGATATGGGTTCCTCGCCAGAGGTCTGTTGTTGAAAGTCTAACCTCTGGTCACCTTTGAATGTGGCCTCATTTGGAGAAAGATGGGATCCAGTTAAGACAAGGTTATTCCATTGGGACATCATCCAACACGTCTGAGGTGCTCACAAGAAGAGGAACGTGGAGGGCTGGGGTTGGGGCTCGGTGGCAGAGCACTTGCCTATTTATATGCATTCTCAGAATTGCATATAAATAAATAAACAAAGGTCCATTGACAACTAAAACAAAATATTAAAAAAAGAAGAGGAATACATGGACATTCATGGATATGCAGATATACAATGGAGAGAGGGAGGCAGAACAAATGGGGCAACCAGAAGCGGGAGAGACCAGGAATGATCATCCCTCGGACATTTCAGAGGGAGCATGGCCCGGCCAACACCTGATTTCAAATTTCCTGCTTCCAGAATTCAGAGAGAAAACATTTCATATTTTTAAGCCATCTTGTGCATCCTAGTTGTTACAAAAGCCAAACACAAACACATACCAGCCACTGGGCACCATGAGCACTGGTCAGATAGCAGCGGTGACTGAGAGAACAAAGACTAGATCTACCCTCCAGATGCTCACAGGTTCCTCTGTGCAATGAGAATGATGTGGACAGAAGAGCAAATTATGGACTGCTGCTGTTGGTTGGGGGAGATGTGAGTAATTAGATATTAGTACAGAAAAAGATGAGGTGTTGAAGGCTGGAGCATTAAGCAGAGGCCAGATGATTTTTTTTTAAAGAGAAAGAAAAAGAAGAAGGAAAAATAAGAACCAGGAATGGAGCTTAGTGGCAGAGGGATTACCCAGAGTGCACACGCAAAAAGTCCTGGGTTCCATTCCCAGAACCATTTAAAAAAAAACAGTGTAAGATTATTTCTATTGCTTGGTAAGAAGTTGTGCATTAGAATGGGGGAAAATGATGGCATGTTTATATTTAAATAGGGAACTCTGATAGCAGCTAGATAGTCCACATAATATTGGAAATACAGGAGGGGAACCAGTGTGCAAGCCCCAGTAAGAGATGTAACAGGGAGGGCCCAGGAGGGCCCAGGAGGGCCCAGGAGGACCACAGTGTAGACAGCTGACCCAATGTGGCTTCCCACCCAGACAATTTCAAATGCAAACCCCAGAACAGAAGCTACCAGTCACCAGTATTATCTTCTTTCTGAGAGCCTTGTTTCAGATGATGTGCAACTAAAAAGAAAAACCCTCCAAATGGGTTAAAAGATAGGCAAGCATTCATCCTCCTGTTTTGATACATTTTATTTTATTTTATTCTACTCTTCTATGGTACCAGGGATTGGACCCAAGAGTACTTTACACATGGAATCACACCCCCAGCCCTGTTTATTTTTTGACAGGGCCTCACTCATTTGCTCAGGGCCTCCTAAAGTTACCGAGGCTGGCTTTCAACTTGGGATCCTCCTACCTCAGCCTCCCAAGCCACTGGTATAATAGGCGTGCTCTGTCGTGCCTGGCTCTCCTTTTTTGAACCCACAGATGCCATCCCAAGTTGACATCAGCACAAACACAAACGTCATAAATGTCATGAACATCTGGAGTTGTGCCGGAGACCGCTTTGCTCTTGGAAGCTGTGAAATGCCAGACTATAGCCACAATCGGTGGGAGTCTCCTTTGAGTCTCACAACAGAAAGAGGGACTTCCACAAAGGGATTGTTTTTCTTCTTTTTTTGTAGCTGAGGGCCTTTGCAGTTGACCATGACTGAAGATTGGTTTCTGACAAACTTATGATTTCCCAATCTACTGTGTTCAAAAAGCCAGTACAATAAGCATAATAAATATGTCCCTTCCTGACATTCTCAGATAGTAAATCTAAACCACGAGGAAATTTGCCTTGCTTTTCCCTTTCAAATTAATCTAATAGACAGATTTATGAGCTCTGAGTAATTATGTCACTGGACGAGGCCAGATGAGAACTTGGATATGCACACACCACTACTTAACCAGACCAACTTTTTGGGGATCTAGCCCATGCTCTGTGGTTGCCGAAAATCAGTGGATTTATGCAGGTGAGTGAATACACCAAGGCCTATGTTTAGATTTGTTTTCCTCGACATTGAATTAATAGTCATGCTAATTATTATTATTATTATTAATGTATTAATTATAATGCTAATTACAATATCAGAATATATATAATGAAGACTTATTATGTGCCAGCCTCTGCTGCAAGCTCAATATGTCAGCTGATTTGATCCGTACCGTGATGCTCTTAAACAGGCCCTAATCTGATACTCATATTTTTTTATGTGTGTGTGGGGGGGATACTGGGGATTAAACTTAGGGTTGCTCGACCTCTGAGCCACACCCACAGCCCTAGTTTGAATTTTAATTGAGAGACAGGGTCTCACTGAGTTGCTTAGCACCTTACTTTTGCTGAGGCTGGCTTTGAAATCGAAATCCTCCTGCCTCAGCCTTCCGAGCTGCTAGGATTACAGGCATGTGCCACCGTGCCTGGATGATACTCATGTTTTAAATGATAAGCAACTACTTTTTAGAAGATAAACAACATTTTCAACGGGTTAATTAGACATTTGAATATATTCTTAATTGTTGAGCTCTTATATAGAGTCACTCATGGGTATCAAATGGCTCTAGTGCATATGGATACAGAATGAGAATAAATATAATGTGGCTACCTTCAGGGGGCTCTTGACAATATTCTCCAGGATCAAGTTCCAGATCTATCCATGTCTGGGTTGAGTTATATGGGTCCTTTTTCGACTCCCCCCCAATCTCCAGTTTTCTCAATCGTGAAATGGGGGAAAACATAAATAGAATCTACTTCGTCAGGAGAGCATGATTCATATACTGAAATGATAAAAAGCCCCATTGGGCTCCTTTCCCTTCGTGTCCATCTCTGTAATGGATTCCTCATGATGGCAGAAATTCAAACAAAGTTTGGAAAGATATGAGGTCCAGTTATTACAGACAGGATCCGCAGGCACGGATAGGAAATTGGATGAGATTATCATCATCCTGTGAGTTAGGATCTGTGTGCATATAAATCTGGGAAAGGCTACATAATGTAGATCCTCCTTGGATTTTCAAAATTAATTTCAGATGTATTAACAATGCCCATGGCCAGCACAGCTGTTTATTTTAGTGCAGGATCTTACAGCTCTATTAACTCTTCTTGCTGGGTTTAACTCTGAGCATCAATGCTAGTTAACACATACTGTAGCTATGCCTCATCTTTTTTTTTAAATTTAATTGATTTTATTTTTTTAAATACACAACAGTGGAATGCATCACAATTCTTATTACATATATAGAACACAATTTTTCGTATCTTTATAGAAAGTGTGTTCATGCCAATTCATGTCTTTATACATGTACTTGGGGTTTTTTTGCATTACAATTCTTATTATACATATATACCACAATTTTTCATATCTCTGGTTGTATATAAAGTAGGCTGACACCCAATTTGTGTCTTCATACATGTACTTTGGAAAATGATGTCCATCACATTCCACCATCCTTACTAACCCCCTGCCCCTCCCTTCCCCTCCTACCCCTCTCCCCTATCTAGAGTTCATCTATTCCTCCCATGCTCCCTCTCCCTATCCCACTATGAATCAGCCTCCTTATATCAGAGAAAACATTCAGCATTTGGTTTTTTGGGGATTGGCTAACTTCACTTAGCATTAAAATGTCCAACTCCATCCATTTACCTGCAAATGCCATGATTTTATTCTCTTTTATTGATAAATAAGATTCCATTGTGTATATATGCCACTTTTTTTAATCCATTCATCTGGTACTGTTTCTTATTTTCATTCCTAATCCACTTGTGACTCAAAATACAATAGCCAATCATTTAAATGAGCAGAACAGAAATGGAAAGTAAGCTTTTGAGGGACCTGTGAGCATTTCTTACAAAGTGTTCCTGTTATACTGATTATAGGTTTGGATGGGGGTGGGGGGAAAGTCTGTGATGAGAAACCTCAATGCAGACTAACAAAACACTGCAGGACAAAAGTTTAAGAAAAAGGAGGAGTTTACAGTTTACTTCAGTTTTTTTTTTTATTTTTTCAAAGTTGTAGAGTGGTTCTAGTAAAACATACTCCTAGCTGGTATCAAAGAACCGTGTCTCTTAGATTCATAAGCAAATTAAAATTCTTTTCTGAGTGTAAGCAAATGCTTTATCTCCTTGTTTCTGTTGTCAAACAGCACAAGATTTGGGGATTCTTTTGTTTCTTGTCAATTTTTAATTTTTATTTTGTAATTTTACAAAGCTTTAAGGAGATAAGATGATATCAGAACCTGTCCCCCTTGGTAGAAACATTTCCAAGTAGTGGCAAAAGACATTGAAGTATATGGTGTTTTGTCAATATGCTCCAAGGGCTGAATACTTTTTTTTTTCAAAAATATGCACTATTTTGAAATAAACACAGGTTTTTTCTTAATTGATGAAATCAAGACAGTAGCCAAGGGCTAGGATTGGGCTCAGTGGGAGAGCGCTTGCTTTGCTCATGGGAGGTCCTGGGTTCCTTCCTCAGCACCACATAAAAATAAACAAACCAAATAAAGACATTGGGTCCATGGATAACTAAAAAAGTATTTTTTTAAAGACCCTACCAGAGGCATACCCTTTGTTAAAGGGTGGAGAGGATTTATAAATGGCTTTAAAAATACTTATTGTAACTGGGAGAAAAATCAGTCTTAAAATTTTCATCTTAATCTATGGATGAAGGCAGAATCAGTCCCGTCTCACATGCCAGAAATTCTCCTAAGCTTCTTGTCATTTTTTTGGTGTTCTGTGATTTCCAACCTGGCTCTGAGATCTCAGGTTACTACCACATTGTAGAAGTAAAAAATCCAGGATCCCTTTGGACCCCAAGATGAGCCAGCTGGTGAGATCCTACAGGTGGGAATATGGAGAGGGTCCATCTCGATCTGGGATCCCACCTCTCGTTTTCTGTAAGCTGTTCTGGGGAAAGATACAGGACCACCTAAAGTGGGGGCCCAGCTCTTTCCTGAAAAGATAAAGCAAGGTAAAGATTTAAAATTCTGAAATGCATGGTCCATAGTGTTAGGGAACAGACAGACAAGAATGGTGGGCATATGAGGTAATGGGGAGAATTCTATCAAATGGGCCCACGGTGCTGACCCCCCACAAGGTTTCTTTTCCAAGAAGCAATTCACCGGTAGCTGCCTGACCTTACGTGAGAGACGATATCACATTCCTCAGTGAACTACCTGTTCAACTACAGAAGAAATGCAGTCCCCAAATGATGTTGATAAGAGGAAACCGCGTTATTACCCAGAAGGGGGAGACTTTTGTAACCGATCCGGAATCTCTAGAGATAAACATAGACCCTCTTGACCATGAAATCTGTAAGAACGAACGGTTAAGAAGCCAATTGGCACAGGTCAGCATGGGACAAGATGACCGAGAGTTGCCGTGACACTGAAGACTTAAAAGTCTGACGTCACCCTGCTGTCGGTTGAAAGTCAAGAGATGGACCCAGGTGGGAATTTCTGGAAACTTCTCTGGCATCCCCAGTAAAACTGGAGGGCAGGAGAAACACATTGTTCATTTCCCCTTGGAAAGGACTCTGTCTCTCTCGAGAGTGTCCGCTTTCCCTCTTTCTCTCCCTTCAATAATCTCATTTCTGTTCTGAAATCTTTCTGACTTGATCACAAGAACCAGGGTTTGAAGACGGGTCCTTCATGGGGCTTCAGCTTCTCAGAAGGACCCAGATCCACAACAACAGGACAGCAGAAAATTTAGTGTTCAGCGCAGACGAGCAAAAACACAGACACTACCCACAGAACTGGTGGATCGTAAATCAATGAATCCAGAAGTCAAGAAATAGCATCTTTGAAGATAAAAACAAATATCTGCTCTATCCTTCTCAAGTTGGGCATCCCACTTGGCAGATAAGACTACTAAACTTCAGAGAAGATAAGTTATTCAGCCTTTTTTTAATTAACTTTTTTTAAAAAATAACATTTGTTTTATTATTTCCTTTTGATGGTACATAATATCAGGATTCATTTTCACGTAATTAGACAAGCATGGAATATAATTTGTTCCAATTCAGTCCCTGGTTTGCTCCCTTAGAGAACAGGGAGAGAGAGAGGGGAGGGGAAATTATTCAATCTTATGTCAAAAAGCATAAAAATAGAGGGAAAAAAAACCAAAGAAGCATCATCAGGAAATTCAAGCAATATACTTAATTTCTGGATTGTCAGTCCAGCAAATGACGTGAGTTCAGTGGTCATTTGCTGGGATCATCTCAGTTGTAGAGCGAGAGTGTTTTACTTCACTCACAGAAGTAGTATTCAGATAAGTCAATTAAAGTTTGTAAAATGTCCTGAAAACCCAGGGTGCTGCAAGTGTGGGAAGCCCCATTACTATTCAAATTAATACCGAATCTCACCTGTTCCACACAGCTATATAAATGTAAAATAGACTGATTTCATTTTCTCCAACCATTTCCTCCTTCTAATCTACAGCATCTGATCTCAGCGAGCTTTAATATTTTATCCAAATGACTTAGAGAATCAAAAGAGAAAGACTGACACCTGGGGTGACACATACAGATGCAAACCCTAATGTCACCCTTTGGATGGAGATACATGGTCGATATCTACATTTTACCTAAGAAGGAGGAATTTCTTTGGAAAAAAAATTCATCTTTCCCTATTTTTGTAAAAAAAAAAGGACCAAGCAAAGACAACCCATATTTTTTTTTGTCTCAGATGATCAACATTTCTTAGCTTAGAGTAAGAGGTATATAGTATCTAATTTGTCACCAAAACTCTGTGATGCCCATACTCTTAGAAGTCACAGCATTATAAGCTAATAAGGAAACAGTAGCTTTGAAACTTTATATAATTGCCATGATAATGTAGCCAATCGGTGATGGCAGCTACAAATTCTTGCAGTCAGATTTCAAAAATAAGATTTTAATAATCTTGTAGGTACCCCCATCATATTCTAAAAACATCCATCTTTTCTTCTTTAGCAATATTTATAATAACAGAAGAGCTAGGTTAAAAAAAAAGTTGGAGGCAACAGTGTCCCTTTTTAGATTAGGCTTCTAAAGACAACCACATTCATAAAAGTAACTATTCCAAGGGCAACGGGAAGTCAGAAATAGAGTAGGAACAGAAGGACCCAGAATTCGTAATCTTAGGATTTCTTCCACTTATCATAAGCAGGGGTGCATGCTACTTCTTCAAGAATGTTACCCATGTTGATGATGATCTGCAGAGGCATAGTTTAAAATAAAGAAAATAAGGGAGAAAAGAAGAAAATGAACAAAAAAAGTTTGGTAGGGACGGCCACAATGGTGCACACCTGTAATCCCAGCAGCTCTGGAGGCTGAGGCTGGAGGATCGCAAGTTCAAGACCAGCCTCAGCAAAAGCAAAGCACTAAGAAACTCAAAATAAAAAATAAAGAAGGGCTGGGGATGGGGCTCAGTGGTTGTGCACCCTTGGAAAGGTCAAGAGGCAGGAAAGAAAGGAAAAATGAAGAAAAACCCAAAGAAACCAGGACCTAATGATGTGGTTATTGGAACAAGTGCCTCGATCCTTTGATTCCACTTGGGTTGGTATTCCAGGATTTTGTTTAAATGATCCAATGTCACATGTCTATGGAAAAAGGAAATATGCTAGGCAATGAAAGAGAGAGACAAAAACTGCCAGCTCTGGGCCTGTTCTTGTTTAACCTTCAGTGCAATGAAAAGAATTGCTAATGTCTGCATCCATCAAGACTAAATAAAATACCTGGCGTCCCGGGGCTCATGCAACGATGCTCTCAGCTTTCCACTGTTCTACTCCATAAATAAAGGATGCACTCCAATAAAACACGAACAACAAATTTTCCTGCGTTGCAGTTTATAGAGTGGGGAAAAATAAGATCGCTACCAGATTACCATCCTTCTCTTTTTAAAGTGGGTGGGGGGGAGCTGATCCTGAAATCTAACATCCACTATATGTTTTAGCTAAATCTTTAGACACGTTTGTCTCATGCAAGACAAATGGGAAGAGCTGAGGAAGGAATAAACCCAGCATCAGTAGCAATGCTCAGCACATAGCTTGCTGCTGCCTAACCATTCCGAGGAACAGAGGCAGTGAGGAGAGCAGACATGGCTACCTGTCCATCAAGATCCATGTTTTCCCTTTTGCAGGACATGGGGCTAGATGAGATCTCCCTGGCTCCCTTGGAAGACCAAGAAAGGCCATGCTACTCAAGTCTACCCAGGGTGAATGAAGCTAAGGTTTGTGGCACCGAGAACTGTCCCATAAAACCACATAAAAAGCCAGCCACGTGGCACACCCCTGTCATCCCAGTGGCTCGGCAGGCCGAGACAGGAGGATCTACAAAGCCAGCCTCAGCAAAAGTGAGGCGATAAGTAACTCCGTGAGACCCTCTCTCTAAATAAAATGCAAAATAGGGCTGGGGATGGGGCTCAGTGGTCGAGTGCCCCTGAGTTCAATCCCGGGTACCCAAACAAACAAACAAAAACAACACGGCACGTCAGCTTTGCCAGGTTCTCCTCCTCATCCTACAGAGGGAGAAGATGACGATCAGGAAAGTCCATGTTGATGAGGCGGACCCCTCCTCTGCTTGGATAACTAGATCTGATGACCGCCTCCCTCTTCCATTCCTGTACACCCACCTAGGATGCTTATGAATTTGAGAAAAAACGTTCTGTTTCATTGACCTATTTTATTGGTGCCCTTTGGGGTCTACTGGCTCTCTTCACCCAAAACAAATGACATGAATAGTCACAGGATTCAAGCCCCAGATCACACTGTGGCATTTAATTTTACACGACACCTATTCCACCTCACGAAAAAGCCAGTGCCATTTCATTTCATACACATAGATTAAAAAAAAAAAAGACAGAATTTGTGGTGGAGGTGAAGTTCAATGGGAGAGAGCTTGCCTAGTAGGCTCAAGGCCCTGGGCTTGATCCCGAGCTTCCCCGAACAAGAAAAGTTACGCTGCAATGACGACCATCGATTGGAACTTTCCTTTCTTTTAATGCATTCTTTAGGAAACAGACAAGTGAACGTTGGCCTTCGGTTTGCTCACTGGAAGTATTTCATGCAACCATCAATAAATACTGTAGGCAACTTCGGCTTCACTGACCTTTCTCTCAAAAAGCTGTGTCCCCTTTTTAAAAGAAACTCACATCTAAAATCAGCACGTGGATGTTTAAAAACCATGAAACCTGTCTGACCTCTCTTGTGAAGACGCCACAGTCCCCGGGAGACAAGCCCTGCTTAGGTACAGAGGTGACACATCCCTTGGTGACTTCGGGACCTGCGTATGGGAGAATAGGCAGGAAGGATTGTGGCTGGCAGCTACGACCAGCCAGTCTGTTAGGAGGCTGTCCTCTGAATCCAAGCTGGAATTGGAAGTCGGATTAGAGAGAGGGTACTGTGGGCCACAGGGGCTTCCTGTCAAGAAGTGGAGCTCTTTGGAGACACTAAGAATGGCCTTCATGGGGGAAGAATCACAGCAAACAGAGACAGTATCTGGAAACGTGAAGAGAGAACTCTGGGTCATGTTCCTTCTGTGTTCATGCAACTGATGCTCAATACTCCATCTGACCTGCCTGGGGGTGCAGAGTGAGTCCTTAGTCAGCACATAGCCAATATAGAAGGACCCAGTGGATTCCCAAAGTGGAAACAGCCCCTGCATGGACCCAATAATGTTTAGATACAGTTGCCTCCACTGCAAGACATGGCGGTCGAGAAATGGGAATTCCCAAGGTGGAAAGATCTCAAAGATGGGGCCTGGTGTGGATGGTACTCTGTGCCTCCAAAACACTGATTTTTTTTTAACCTCAAAGATCACCTGGCAATATACAAATATTTCAAAGGCCACTTGAAATGTCACATCCTCTGCGAAGCCATTCCTGAATTGCTCCCTTCCCTCAAATGGGAGGTGGAGCACCTGCTGGGCTCCAAGAAGTCTTGGTTCTTACCATAAAAAAAGAATAAGTCCTTGACATCCTCCGCCTCACACCACCCATATTTCCTGAAGCTCATGAGGAACATGGAAGTAATAAACATTTTGATCTGGAATAGGGAATAAATCACATTTGTATCCCAATCTCTTTTAGTGAAACAATCCCATGAGAATCCTTGAAAGGAAAGTCAGCTCAGCAATTCATGTTCTGCTTGATGCATGGATTACTGATGTCTCCCAATCAATAGTCCTGTGTCACAGTCCTGGGACTCGAGGACTCCTTTCAGCAATTAGCACACTATGGTTCTGCCATAGTGGAGTGGTAGGTGTCTATCTCATATGCCTTTCCTCTGTGGTAGGAAAGAGCCTTCCTGCCAGGTAGGGTGCGTTCTATGCTTTGATAAATGGCAGGAAAAAGAGAACAAAAAAGGAAAAGACACCAAATATAAATTGAAAATGAACAGCAGAGGTTTTTTAGGACCAGCTGTCTTCCCCATTGTCTCCCTTTATTTCTCTTGGTTTCTTTTAACCGATGCACATCAGGCTGCAGTAACAGGGGTGAGTGAAACAACTGGGCCCAAACCCAGGCTTTTAACATTTCCCAACAATTCCGAGGCCTAGGTGATGAATGGTGCTATTGTTAGATTTTTATCACGTATTCCCTCGCTTTATGAAATGTGGACAGGCACATCAACCTGGTGACTGCTCCATGGTATAAAAACAGTTGATTAAAGGCAGATAAAAAAAGAAAGGAAAGAAGAATCATTTCCGTTTGAAGGTGTCCAGAACAGGGGCACCCCACCCCCCACCCCCAGGGAGGATGAGTTGAATTCTGCTCCAGCCACTGAGCCTCTCAGCATTTGGTAGTAGCTCTGTGCTTAGGCAACTACATCTCCAGAAAGAGCAGAGCAGGAGATGCAGCTTCCCCAACGGACCTAGGTGGCCTTTTTCACTTGGGAAACTGTGCCTGTCATGGTATCAAGCATGGAGCGACCCTAAAGAGAATAAGGCCACGGTTATATATTTCTATCTTCATAGAAATCCACCTTCTTCAGTGTCAGGGAGAGGAAAAAAAACTTAAAAAAAAAGAAATAAAACAGTCACAAGAAAATGGTAGCAATCGTGACAAAATGAGAAAATAGAATCAACGTGGCATTCTGGCAAAACTCAAGCTGGTGTGTGGATTAGCTCTCTGGCCCAGCCCCTGTGCAAGACCAAATATTGCCTCAGAATAGCTGCAGGTAGCAATTTCTGTTGGTGGGGACCAAGTCGGGCCCTGTATTTAGAAAGACTGGACATTTCTATTGTCACCACCTTGTTGATCAATTTCAAACTTCAGATGCCGTCCAGAAAGCCTCTTAGGATGAGAACCGATTTGTGCCACAATTCTAAAAGATGCCCATTAGACACACATTGTCAGATGGAGTTTTCATTTTTTTTCTTTTGTTTTTACATCATATCACCCAGTGCAACCATAGTCATAGTCAACTCATTGTGAATGTGCTAAAATAAGGAACAGATTACGGCATCCGATGCTAAATTACATCTAAATATAGGACCACCATGGCACAGAGCTCGTTCATCTCTTTCTCATTTTTTTTTCAATAAATATTTCCATCAGGGACACTTGAGTCGTATTGCAGAGGGCCAAAGGTCGGATCTTTCATTGCATTTGTGAGATAAAAATTTAAACATTCATTTATAGTAGTTTTCTGTATTTATGATAGTTTTGGCATTCGGGACTTTTTAATTTCCCCATGATCCATCGCGTTTCATGGCTCTAATATAAATATTTTATTGCTTCTAATAACCGTGTCTCATTAGAAGCACCGCTTTTTTCATCCACACAAGTCTTTGTGCTTCTGGGAGGCCCATCCGGAAAGCAGGATGTCCCTGCCCCACCCTGTCCATCAGAGACAAAGGCGTGGCACACCTGGGGATTTTCAGTTATGTGACAATGTCCAAGATCCCCAAGCATCCACTCCGTGAAATATACTTGGTGATCGCAGATCATTTTGTGGCCATCTAATAACAGAGGTGATGTTTGTAAGTTTAGTTTATAAAGATCTGATGGGACCACTCTGTTGCCTAGGTACAAAGAGAACCGGCAGAAAGATCATAGAAATGAACTTCACTACGGAATAAGGGGGAGGAAGCTATCTGACTTTCCCTGCCCAGAATACCCATATTGTATGAACCTCTGGGATCCAGGGGTGGGTCTCCCCTGATTTCCCATACAAACGGATCCATTTCCAAACCAGCGAATGCACCGCAGCGAATGCACTGGTGTAAGTAAGTATCCAGGAATATCACCTCTTACCTGAGAAAGACCAATTTTGCTTTGCTGACTTGAATAAGCTCTTGCATTGAAAAGAATCCTTTCCTTCAAGGGGATCTAAAAGAGATCTGCTTCATTATTCCTACCAAGTATCTTGGAGAACAAAAGTTCTCCTAATCATAGCAAAGAAATCATTATTATTGATTAAAATGTCACTCCAGTCAAAGATCAGGAACACCCCCAAAAAAGATCATTTTTTTTTTGCTTTTCAAATTAAGCATAGAAAGTTTAAACTGTACGGGAAATGCCATTTCTGGGCTTTTACTGCAAATTTCCAATAATAGTATCAACTTGATACTGGTTGGAAAACACTGTCTTAATGAGGTTGACCTTTAAAGAGCTTTTCCACAACTGAAATTCTTTAAAATGCTTCTGCACGCTATCTCCCTCCTGCAATCTATCTGTCCAAATATGATTATAGAAGCTTTAAAATTACAACATCCCATGTTTGTTTGAGGCACCAAATATTATTATTTTTGTCATTTATTTCTCCTCCAAATGCCAAAGTCTTATTTAGAACCCAAGAACCAATTTAAAATTTTAATATATGCATATTGCCCCTTGACAATTTGCCTAATGCTAAAAAATTGGATGCTTGGTTGGAGCGAGAAGGTGAGCTAAAAACAGAACTTGCATCAGGATATCCAGTGGAGATATGCCCATTTTAGAGAGTATTGAGCATATAATCAAGGCTCTCAGAAGAGTCTAATTCTCACACTGGCTTTCGATGTTTAAAAGTACTTCTATGTCCTTTATTCTGCGACACACCACATTCCTGGTGAGTATAGCCGACTGGCCCTCTATTTTAGGGATGGGGAAAATAGGTTCAACAGGGTCCTCATCTCACGCAGCCTTAGCTCTTCAATCTTCAACCAGCCCCAACTCTGAGGGGGTGAGGGCCTCTTCACCCATTTTCCAGAACTAAAGACATGAAAACATGTCTCATTGGGCTTTGAAAGCCAACTAGCCAGCCCTGGAGGATGATGGGATTAATTGGAAAATCTTTCTTTCCTTTCTCAATTTATATTTTCCAAGAGATACTGGGAACTGAAACTTGGGGTCAAATTTAAACGCTATCCCCAATTTGGAGTTTTTCAAGGGTATGCATACTTCCTACATGAGCATAGACAACCACCTACGGCAATGAGTATGTCACCTCCTATAGGACACCAGGGAAAGGCTGACAAATTAGACCTCTGTTTTATTGCCCTATAGATTCTATGTGCTATTACATATTCCAACAATGTTCGTCCTGGAGTTGATCAATCCCAGGAAACCACTATTTTTAAACTTCACACCATTATCATATTTTTCTTTCAGTCAAGGATTAAAAACCATTTATATCCCCTCCATAATGCTCCTGCAGTCTTTGATGTTATAAATCTCTGAAGCATCTATCCTCAATAAAAATAAATAAATTAGGGGTTGGGGTTGTAGCTCAGCGGTAGAGCTCTTGCCACATACTTGTGAGGCACTGGGTTTGATTCCCAGCACCACATATAAATAAGCAAATAAAACAAAGATCCATCAACAACTAAAAAATATATATTTAAAAAAATTAATTAATTCATTAATTAACAAGGATAGTGTAAGTGCTTGTCATTACAACCCCCCATAACAAAAAAGATTATTATGAAAACAGCTTATGTACGTGATTTCCATATAAGCCCCGTTTCCAGAGTCTGTGTTATCATTTATGCCCCAATCAATGATGTGGTTTAATTAAATGAGATGTAGGTATTCTTATTGAAGCAAAACAGCATAGAGTAATCAGATGTGGGTTTTAATTTCTCCACTGAAAATGTATTTACATGTGCACACAAGTTGAACTTGGCCAACTGTGGTGTCACAAATACTACAACTATATGCACTTTATTATTTAGCATGTTTCCCAATCATCATCTTCCATAGGAAAATGATTTAGCAGAAAAATCACATCAATATCACTGATAGATCTTCTAACAGGACCAGAGGGAGATTTTTTAATAGCCATGATCACTAAATTTCTTCCAAGTCTTCTTCTTGACTCATTCATTTATTCAATGACTTTGTGTTGAATACGTACTGTATAAGGTTAACTATGATGTGCAAGGTATTGGGAAATGGAAATTCATCATCCGGAAAACACAGACAAGATCATTCCTTCAGCAGATATTGAGAGCATATAATGGGCAAGGAACACTTCAAGGCATTTGAGTTATATTCTTGAGCAAGGCAGACTAGACCAGTATCCCTTTTGAGTTTATATTTTAGTATATACTGAAGCAGATGTAGTAAGTATTAGAGAAAAATTAAAATAAAATTTCAAAACCCTCGAGAAAGGCCAAGGGGATCCAGAGCCTGAGAGTTGGTGGTTGTCATTTCAAATAGAGTGTTAGGGATTAGACTCTCTGAAAGACAATATTTGAGCAGAATATCAGTAGGAGAAGGGGAAAATACCGGGGATGATATTGTCCAAATGAGAGTGTTACATTGTGTGGGTTTCAGCAGCTTTTGTGCCACTGTGACAAAAAGATCTGACAAGAGCAATTTTAGAGGAGGAAAAGTTTATTTGGGGGCTTAGTACTAGAAGTCCATAGAAGCCTGTTCCATGCCTCAGGGCTTCAGGTATGGCCAAAGATCATGGATGCAGGGTGTGGTATAGAAAAGTGTCTCATGATTTGGCCACAGTAAATCACTCAGTTAATGCCATCAGGGGATTGATTCACTGATTGAGTTAAGGCTCTCACAACCCAACGGCTTCACCTCTAAACCTTCTTGCATTGTCTCGCACATTAGCTGGGTAGGGGGACACCTATTTAAATCCTAAGAAGTGCATGTGCAAAATGTAAGAATCGTACCATCAGGTACAACTTACAATGCACCCATAAAAAATATGGAGGAAAAGGTAATAATTGCCTTTAAGTGCTACAAAAGAGAGACCAGCACACAGAGATGTGTGAGCCATAGAATAAAAGATGCTGTCAGTCTTTACCCCAAAGAGAAGGACAATCGAATCACATGGAGTAGCCCAGGGAACTCAAATTGTTGGCAGACTTGCAAAGAATGAGTGGTGGGATTATCGGCAGCGATATAAAAGAGGAGAATGGACGAGAAGGGGGAACGTTCTTGGGAATCTATCCATTCTTCCACAATGCAGCCCCCAGGATGTGGAAGACATCAGCGACCAGGGCATATTCTCCATTGCCATCTGTGAATTATACCCAACACAAGCAAGGAAAGCACTCAACCACCACTATTAAGTTTGGATAAAAGAAAGGATACTGGTTCTAAATCAATTCAATTATTCTCTTTTCCCCCTCTTGGTTGCTTTGCAGTAAGTATCGTAACTCCTTCCATTAGATACAAAACAGCTCTTTTATCTTAGAGAAAGATCTGTGTTTCCTTGAACATGTAAGTATGTTTCGAATTTCCATGCAAGAGCTGGAATTCTCAGGTTTCTACTCCTGCCTGCACATTGTGCTTCATGAGCTCAGATTCTGAGGACAAAGCCATCTTGTGTGAGCAGGGTCAGCCTACTCCGTCCAGATTTAGTCCAGATTTACGAACACTGGGATTTCTAGTAACTTTCCTCACCTCTGCGAACTCCTGCTCATCTCTGCCTAGCAGAGGTTTACCTTGGATAGTATTTTTGCTAGTCACAACAATATTTATCACTGGATACTTGGAAGGGAATAAGGCAGATGGCTAAATAGCAATAGCTCTGATTTTTTTTTCTAAAAACCGAAAATTTCTAATTAAAACTTTATTTCAAATTAAGTATTTAATGAAATATTTAATTTAAAACATAAAACACGAATCCAAGAGTAACCGTGTGATCGATATACTAAGAGTTGGAACATCAAATTGCTCCTACCTGTATGATGAATGAGAGTTTAAAATGTGAGTTTGCCAAAATTCAGAAGAAATGGGCATAATGCTTAGGTTTTAAAGCAAAAAAAAAAATCATTGTTTTTATTGACATGTTTCTCTGCTTTGGCTCTAGACTTAGTTCCACACACAGACAAAAGTGTAGTTCACCGTCCAGTTTTACATTATCATTTTCCTCTTGGCTGCTGTGGAATGCTTAAGGCGTTACTGTAAGTTAACCAGACAAGAAAAGCTGTCTCTTTATTTTGTAGCCAAAACCTGACATTTCAGCATTGAAAAGTGATTTCCCAGTGCAGTGCTACATTTTACAGACTTGCACTTGGATTCAATTATTTTGGAGGGGGGGTGGTACCGGAGATTGAACTCAGGGGTAATTGAGTATCCCTGAGCCACAAACCCAGCCCTAGTTTGTATTTTATTTAGAGATAGAGTCTCACTGAGTTGCTTAGCACCTCGCTTTGAACTCTGGATCCTCCTGTCTCAGCCTTCCCAGCTGCAGAGATTACAGGTGTGTACCCCCACACCCAGCTCTCAATTACCTCTTTTTTCTTCTAATTTATGGAAATGTGAAGGACCCAGTCCTCTATAATGTGTACTTCAAAAACCATCCATAGTAAGTAGAATCCATAGACATGAGAGAAAATGTTCTATAATGTGCTTAGAAATGTTTTGAAAGGAATGGTGATTTACCTAGCAACTCCTCTAAATTTGTGGGGTATTAAAATAGATGGCATGAGAACTTGCCAATAAAAGAGACTGGATTGGAGTCAGTTGACTGATGTACACAGGGACACACATCCACATCTAAATTCAGGGTAAATGAAAAATAGATAATGTCTCAGTATGGTAAGCAGAAAAAAACAAAAGGTGTTGCTCTTGTTTAAATAGATCTAGAGCCAGGTATGGTAGCACATGCCTGTCATCCCAATGGCTCGGGAGGCTGAGGCAGGAGGATTGCAGCTCAAAGCCAGCCTCAGCAAAAGGGAGACGCTAAGCAACTCAGTGAAACCCTGTCTTTAAATGCAAAATAGGGCTGGGGATGTGGCTTAGTGGTGGAGTGCCCCTGAGTTCAATCCCTGGTATCCCCACCCCAACAACAACAACAAAAAAAGTAGATCTAGAAGTACCTTCAACAATCAATTATACTGAGGGATGTGAGCAAATTTAAAGATACTCAGCAGGGCACAAGGGTTAATGGCTCAACTCTTCTGAATCTTTTTTAGGAGCTGTAGGGGAAACGAATTTCAATGAATTCTCTCCCTGTGTTAAAAAAAAGGAAAGGAAAAAAAAATCAACTAAAAGACAAGCAAGACTTTTCCACCAAAGGAAAAAAATTCTACCCTCACAAACGCACTGTACATTATTACTATAATTATCATTTTTATAGTCTCAAGGGTGGTTTGTTTTCATCCTCTCTGCAAATAATCCAAAAAAATCTGATTGGAGGGTGGATAATTTATGCCTGCAAAGATAGCATTAGTAATTTTCATTTGTATATTTTTAAGAGAAATCTAGAAAAGCAACTTAAATGTATTTTTGCGTCTCTCCATTCAAGGGGGTCTTCCCAAGAATAACAGTGGGGCTTCTAGAAAGCCAGAATCTTTTTCTTCTGTAGATCAGGGCATTTTTCTTTTTTTTTGTTTGTTTGTTTATTTCTATGATAGAAAAATTTCTCTCCCTATATACCATTTAGCCTTCTATCTGGCCACCCTGTGTATGTGTGCATGTGCACGTGCATGCGCACGCACGCGCGCACACACACACACACACACACACACACCCATAAAAATATCCTTTCTTTCAACCACCCTGAGAGAGGGATGATCTGGTCTCTTTTGCTAAGTAGAGTTTTGAGGATAACTGGGTCTCTTTATACTGTGACTACTCTTTTGATATTGGATACAATAGTCCTTCTGAATCATCTGTTTTCACACTTAAGTACTAAAATGAAGGTTAAAAAAGGGTGAGATCACATATTACATTGGAATGATGAAATACACCCACTCTTGATATTTTTGGCTACCCTAAACGATAGCTCAGATCAATATTTTCATCTTAAAGGGATCAACAACTATATGTGGCACAAAGCATGTCATTCAAGCATAATAGGACAAGGTTTCCAATAAAACCTCAGAAATTATTTTGAATCCAAACATAAAAGATATGAACTGTGTCGGGTAGATATTGGCCCCCACCAAAAAATAAAAAAAGCAAAAGCAAAAATGAAAAGAAATATAATATAGAAAAGTATGTCCTTAATGGAAATATATAGGGACTTCGAATCAGAATCCTAGAATTAAAAAAATTGAATCCCATGTTGAATACATTGTGCATTACTTACAAAAAGACAAACTGACGAAGTCATCTGATAGGTTTAGTTTCCCAGAGTCTCTCTTAATTAAACAATTTGGAAATATAGTGTGTGTGTGTGTGTGTGTGTGTGTGTGTGTGTGTGTGTGTGTTTTATCAACATAGATTCATCTGGGGTATTAGATATAGGCATGAAGTGAAGTTTTTCCCAATGCTGATAAACTTTTAGTACACAAAGCATGTCCTCCTGGGACTCCAGTAGATTAAAGAATAAGTAGAAGACATCAGAACTATCCTACTGTGCTATGGAGCCGCCATGTTGGAAATGGACCTATTTCACCCTCTTAAGAAGCCTGACAACATGGACTTGGGTTGTTCGGTTCTGTTGTTTCCAGAGCATTCGGAACAGGTCCCGGGTCCTTTACGGAGCCCTGGAGTTCTACACATTGTTGACTTTGGGCTTGCAGTTTTGGAGCTGTGTGAACCAAGATTATTTAAACCCGGGAATCATATTGGATATGGCAAGATATTCAAACAAAACCTACACAAGGGAATGCGGAGAAGGGAACTGCACGGTTCACCCCAGCCTCCGCAAATGGCCTCACCTATGGAATAAAAGAAGGAAAGCCTGGTCTCCCCATGTGGTCGGTTCAACTTTGTCTCTCCTCCTATCTCTCCCATGGGTGGTCCCTTCATGGTCCATGAGGCAGAACCAAATCTGAAAAGGTGAATTTGTGATTAAATCAATCCTCATCACCAAGATTCACGAGATTGGGCAACGTGACCAGGACAGGGATGAGGCTGGGAAAAGGGGGGACAGCTCAGGCGGCATGCTGAGCGTCCAGACCAGACCCCATCACTCCAGGGGATGGGGACACTTTCATCTGCATCTGCATTTGTGAAGAGCAGGGCTTCGTGAAGATGAGCCCTTGGAAACCATGGGCAAGTGTAGATGAAAGAAAACACCTTTCTGAGTGAAGGAGGATAACTTGTGCTAAAGAACAGGGAAGAAGAGCTGACTAGGTCACTACCTGCCCTCATTACAAGGGTTTCAAATCCCCTCGCCATCCTTTATCCCATCCAAAAATCATATAAAATCAAATAACCACTGCAGGAGTTTCACAATTGAAAATTTCAAAATGTGCTTAAGCCACCGGGTGAAGCACACAGTCTATAAAAATACTATATTGTACTCACCTTCTCCCTCCAAGGATAAATAAATGTGTGGAAAAAAATGACTCTGATACAGAGTTAAATGGCACCATTATTCTCTTATAGACTCTGAAAACAAGGAGGCAGAATACACACACAAAAAAAAAGAGAATGGAAAAGAGAAAGATATTGCAAGACTTGATATCGTCATGGCGATGGCCTATATTCACCAGGGAGGGCTCTCAGTCCTAAAAATAGCAAAAATAGAATTTTTTACTCCTGTTAACTTTGTTGGAATGGCTAATAGGTCAATTACCAGGAAATCCAGACCACAGGACTGGTGTTCCACAATTTCTCCTTTTTAAAACATGATGCTACTCATGGGTATCATCTGCTTCCTACATTTGTAAGACCTGCTTTGTAACTATTTGCCTGTCCTCCTGGGACTCCAGTAGATTAAAAGAGATCTCTAGCATGACTGTGTTGTCGAAAAAAAAAAAAAGCCTAGATGTTTTTTTGAAACGATCCAACCTCAGCTCACATTGGAGAGTTCTGGAAAGAAAGAGTCCATTGTGATCCCTTGGAAAGAGTCTGCTAAAATGCCTTCCCCCTCTATCATAACCAACACTTAGTCGTCCTTAAACTGTGAAGGTGAACAATAAAATAAAAGGTGCTAGGCACCTTATCAATATCCTGAGTCTATGGGAAACAGAAGATATCTCAGAGGGTCAGACAATTAAGGTGTACTGCCACCTCCTTCAGCATTCCTGTCAGAACCCAGGATGATCTGATCTCCAGGATTCACTTGGTTGAAATATACCATGCTGCCCCCACCAAACCAAACCCTCACGTAAACAAAGTTAAAAAGGAGTCACATTGAAATATGAGAGCACCACATGCAAGCCGAGCTGTGGCTCCCGGATGGCTGGTACCTAAATTTGCCTCGTCTGTTATAAATATTCCATTCTTCAATGATCATTAAGAAGCCATCATATAACTGGAAATATGCAATACACATTACTTATTTTCTATTTGGAGGAAATCACCTACTTTAAAGCTATAGATTATGCATTACCTTACTTATTTATTGTTTCACTCTTTGGCAGAATTACTGCATTCTGTGCTTTATGAAGCTTGCTATCAATAACCACCTTGAAGATGACTTTAAATTATACAGAAAGCTACTCTGAAGAGGATGCTGACCAGTTATCCTGTGTTTTCTCTAAAGTCTATAAAAAGAGAAAAGATGTTAGACTAGTGATTTTTGGAGACAGCATCAGAACGAGGGAAAGAAAATAGAATTCTGAGTCAGACAGACCTGAATCTTGACTGCAGCTCTTAGGAATTACTAACCAAAATACTCTGGATAGAGTTTATATATATATATATATATATATATATATATATATATATATATATATATATATATATATATATATATATTAAATGGGGGGGGGATAACAGTGTCTACATCCCATGGTTGTTGTTAAGACCCATCCATGACCTATTTCCTCTATGTGATCTCTAGCATGACTGTGTTGTCGAAAAAAAAAAATTGCAGGCTTGAGAGTCAGAGAAATTAATTTTCATTGTATTCGGCAATTACTGGCTGCAGGTTCTTAAACCAGTAAGGCACTTTAGCATCCACAAGGCTTAATATTTTTCATCTCTATAAGAAGATAACAAGTACCTGAGAGGAAGGATGGATGTGAACAGCTCAGTTTCATCATGGTACTTGGTAAATAACCAGCAAATATGAGTTGGCTGAATGGGAGACATTTCAGAATACTAACTTGCTCCTTTTAGTAATGCATGATATCTGACCAGAAGGTGACCAAGGTTGGGCTTCATGGAGGCAGAGGCCAAGAAAGAGGCTACTTGGGTATTTAATACATGAGACCAATTAGCAGGGCTTGGATGGGTTCAGGCATGGACATCAATGAAGGATTACAGGATTTGCTCCTGCAGACACTTAGCATGTAAGGATCTCTTGGGCTCTGAGAGTGAATCTTGCCATAGTTATTCTCCTATTTGAAAGTCTTCTCTTGCTTTTAGAATAAAGCCAGAAATGCTTTATACAGTTTCTAGCTCCCTGAGTGAACTGAAGCTTTGCCTAACTCTCAAGCCACTGTCTCTAACTGCTGAGCCAGGTCACCTTGGCTCCTTATGGTTCTCGGCAGACACCAGCCTATCCCCTGTGCTGCTCCTTGTCCTCTGCCTAGAGGGCTTCCTTGACCTGGTCAACTCTTCCTCCTTTCTCCTTTCTCTACTCAAAAGGACACTTTCACCTGACTTCTCCAATTCGCATCTTTATATAGTTTTCAGATCAACCCGTGTTTCTGCTGAGCATAAAATACTTATTTAAATTATACTTGCAGTATGCATTTATGGAATTATTTAATATCTCTGTCAACTATCCTGAAAACACACTCTTATTGGGGCAATGCCTGCCTCTGTCCTGCTCTCTGGTGGCCCTCCCACCATCAGCACCCAATGCCTAACAAACAAAGACGTCCATGTGACAGCCACATAATACATCAGACCTATTTCTTCAGCTATTTTATGTAAAATATATATTATTATTTTACCAAAGCAAGGTTTTCATTTTATTTCATAGCAGTTATTTGATTTCCAGCCGAATCCCCCTCTTCTTATTCCCATATATTTTCAATAAACACACTGGTTCATTGATTTCTCTTCTGAGAATGCATGCGGGATATCTGAGCTAACAAGGCAAACGTCACAGGCTGATCGTAGGATGTGGAGTCCGCCTAGGTTTGTCTGCCTAGATCCTTGATGTTATCATGGATACTACCTGGAGCACTATAGAATGTTTAGTAGCATTCCTAGTGGTCTCTCTCCACCGGACACAAAGATTCATTCCCCAGTTGTGTCAAGAAAAGTGTCTCCAGATATTGATGGATGTGTCTTGGGGACAAAGTGGCCTCTGGCTGAAAACTACTGAGACAGAGAATCTGTATTAATACGATGTCCTTGTTACCAATGAGGCATTAACCAAGGTGGGTGCGGTGAATACCAGGACATGCCTGGAAAAGAGATACGACAAAATGCTATTCTGTTTAAAGAAGAACATTTTCCTGTCCAAAGACTTTGCGTTTCATCATGGATTGTCTTAAACCATGGCTTAAACCAAGGCCCTGGTACCAGATGGCTTAAGTAATATATGGCATGGTCTCATCACACCTATGACAGACCTGCTGTCAACACTGGTCACTCTGTGATGAAAGGGACAACCTGAACTCCAAACCCAAATTTCAGCAGAGGTAACTATTGAGCAATTTAGGAAAAAAAAAAAAAAAATATATATATATATATATATATATATATATATATATATATATATATATAAATCATTTTTCATCATGATGCAAGGTTGTATTCATATTTCATTGAGCAAACCTAGTAGATTAAAACACTAGGAAAATCATATATTTTTTTTATTATTTCTTGTTCAATGAAAGAGGAAATGGAATTGTTGAAGAGAGGAAAAAAGAAAAAAAAAAAAAAGAAAACCCTAAATATTCTAGAAACATTACTGAAGAGTGAAAGATCTTTTTTTATTGCTAAAAACAAGGCAATCCAAATTCATCATTAATTCATGCTTAAATTGACCTTCTGTTTTGGAAGTCCCCAAACAGAAGAGAGTGTGTTTTAAAACCTCCCCATCACTCTTAACCATCTAATGTTGCCTTTCCTGTGATGTTTTCAATGTACTCCAAATAGTGCAGGCCTCGTGACCCTATCCGGTGATCATCTATTACTCTGGTTTGCCTTCTGCTTTGACTATGAATTCCGTTTAGGCAAAGCCTCCGTAGAACAGCAGAGTGCCCAGTATTTAGTATTTGGTAGGAACTCCAAAGTAACTGCTTAGCAAGTAAATCAGAGCATGAATAATTCCACATACATGATTTAAATGAGGCATGAGCTAGTTTGTGTCTGGTTCAGTCTTCAGGTAGAAGATGATGATTTTTTCAAATAACTCATACTGATATGTATGTAACTTCCATCAGGAACCACAGGACCTCAGATGTTTGCAACAGATACACCAGTGACTCTCTAGAGCAGTTCCTGAACAGGCATCGGGGACTTGAACCCTGTACATATAAGGCATATTGTGCACTATGTATTGTAATAATTACACGGTGATGTGCAGCTCTCTCCGACCAGATAATGATCCTGCCTTACGAAAACCAACTCAGCTCTAGTTGTAAATCCACATTCCGCTCATGAACTCATGCAGACCTGACAGAGGCATCTGTGTGGCACTGCATCTTATAAAGTCACCGTTCGTTCTATCAGAGAGCGAGCACTGGCTGATTAATATCTGCAAAAAAAATATTTCTATAATTCAGTTGGAAAATGTGACTACTTTACCTGAACCAAGGAAAGGCCCCAGTGTGGTTCAATGCTTTGACATTACATATATAACATACCCACACATCCACCAGCACCACTTAACCGCACCTGGAGGGCAGGGAAAGGACTTTTCTCTGGGTCTCAGGTAATTGTAACAGAGAAAACCGCAGACTTCGGCCCACAGGCCCTATGGGAACCAACCCTGTGTCTCTGCTCATAATTTATTCTGGTATTTTATAAAGGGGACCTAGACCCCTTGATCTAGTAACTCTACTGGGAATAAAAAAATGACTTCTATGACATGTCGGCACAGCACTTCTTACATAAAACCATTAAATTGACACTGAAGAGCTCAGCTACAGGATAAAAATGAGTACCTATTTAGTTTGGGTCTATTGCCACAGTTGATCATTATCATTCACTTAGTTTTGCAAATAGCAGAAGCAGCAAATGGAGAGGGGGGAGGAAACAGTAGACCCTCTGCAATTACTTTTCATTAGTTCTGAAAAGCATGTTTTTTTGCAGCAAGTTTGCACTATTAATTGTTCAGTGCTGATTATAATCAAAACTAGTGCCAGTCACCCAGGAGTATTCTAGGGGCCAGAAGTAAGTCCAGAGAACTACCCTGTTGCTATGGCTGATTCTTAAAGATATTAAATGATTCAGGAATGGAGAGGGGAATAGAATATTTGCTGAAGGCTTCACAGGCCAAGCACCAGGCAAGATGCATTTGAATAGGCTGCATTCCATCCATATTCTCCCGGGAGGCAAATAGTACTATGTCCAAGTTGTAAGAGGGAAAGGCGAGGCTTCAAATTAGCAAGCTTGTCCAAAGCCACCAAGATACATGGTGACTCTGAGGGTTAAGTGGGCTATCATATCCATTTGTGACACATACGTATTTGTCCTCAATAGAAATAATTTATCATTTTTGTCAAGTACATCAAGAATAAAGCTAGTAGGGACTATTACGAGCCAAAGAGAAATGATTTTGTCCGACCACAATTTTCCTCATCCGAGCAGCCTAAAAATGTTCCCATGGGAATAAACAGATGTTCCCAATCCACTGATAATGCTCATGGTGGGCTCATAAATCATACGAAGAGTGAAGATTTCATACATTTGGTGACATAAAAGACAGTAGCTGGAGTTGTTTCAAAAACCTCTAAGTGAAATATGATACACTCTGCAGTGCATTCTTCCAGAATATATGGAGGATCAGAGCATTTTAAATTTGCAGGTGTGAAAGCCGGACATCAAATACATGCAGGATGAGGAACACGATTACAATGTATCGTGGTTCATCAAAGCTAAATTGCACGGTGCAGGATCATATAATTAGAACCGGACACTAATTATTTCAGCGTTGAGAAAGGACACAGCCTGCTCCTGCAAAGGTCCTGAATAAATCTGAGTTTCATTGTCATCGGTCCCCTTTAGTGCAAGTTACTCATCTCATTGCCAAAAATATACTTGCAGCTGTCAAAATTTTACTATCAGTCAATCTCTCTGCAGCCCGAGTTTCACTCTGCAAAACCTTTCACTCTGCCTCTCTCTGGATGTATGTTTATGTTTACAATACCTGCCTGAGCGGAAAAACCAGGCAGTGATAATGAATTAAGGCTGTGTATGCAGCAATTTTCACTAAAGGCAACAAAAATCACCAAGTCGCCGTCATAAATATGAGTCCCCGAAGTTGGTAGAGTCAACAGAATGATGCTTTTCATACCGATGCTACTCCACACCCGGCCATTTGCAAGCAAGTAACCTAACTAAACCAAAGTTGGACTACTCTTTTTTTTATGAGTTAACATCAGATTATTTATTTTGCTTACCCAAAATAAGAACAAGGGAACCTCACTATTTCTCTAGTTGAGAATGGCTCTTCTCCCCCCAATCCAGATTTCTCTTGAGGGACCAGATGTGTCAGCTTGGTTTGATCCACTCCCTGGAATATTGTCTCTGTTGAAAAACTGCTTCACAAAGAAGGCGGCAGCAGGAAAATTTCAGAATCCAAAGCTTAAAAATAAGTCTTGGGCAGTGTGGGGTTATTTTCTGTCTCTGGGGGGGATCATCCGGTGTCTGAGGCTTGGGGACAGAGGCAAAGTCCCCATCCACCCATCTAGGAGATGTCACTCTCAGTAGCGTCTGGTGTCCTGACCTGTGCTTGCCCAGGATGATGGTGGGTAAGGAGCAGCAGGTCACAGGGGCCCCCTGACCCTCTGGGAGACAGACCCTGGGCAGACCCTGGGGCTGAGGGTCAGTGGCCAGGGGAGAATCAATGACTGTCCCCGCCTGTGGTCCCTGAGGTCCTGGGGCAGGGATGCAGGAGGCAGCCAGTGTCACAAGACATCCCTGTCCCCAGCCAGGCTAGGCGCCTGGCTAAAGAGGAGAAAGACGATGTCCCTCTTCAGGGTCTGGCCCCTGCCCCTGGTCTCACTTCCTCCCCAGAACCGCCTGGAAGGGGAGGTGGTAAGGCCGGCAAGTGAGGCCACCGTCACATTCAGGTTCAGGGTGCAACAGCTCAGTCTGCCCCCAACAGGCCCCATGCTCCAATCCTCTTCTTGGGCCACATCTCTTCTGAGAGTCACGCCCTGCCCTTTATAGGCACAAGGACCCAGAAGTTCCAGAAACACGTCCATGTTTAGGCCCTCAGGTCCGGAAATTCCTCAGACATCCATGTTTAGGCCCCCGGATCTGGAAGTTCCAAAGGTGCACGTCCATGTTTAGGCACCCGGATACGGAAGTTCCTCAGGTGCATGTCCATGTTTAGGATCTAGGACCGGAAGGACCTCAGGTGTCCATGTTTAGGCTCCCGGATCCAGAAGTACAATGGGGGCACATCCATGTTTAGGCACCCGGATCCGGAAGTGCCTCAGATACACGTCCATATTTAGGCTCTAGGACTGGAAATTCCTCAGGTGTCCATGGTTAGGCCCCCGGATATGGAAGTTCCAAAAGTGCACGTCCATATTTAGGCCCCTGGATCCGGAAGTTTCTCAGACACCCATGTTTAGGCCCCCAGATCCGGAGTGCCTGAGACATCCATGTTTAGACCCCCGGATCTGGAAGTTCCTCAGACATCCATGTTTAAGGTGCACATCCATGTTTAAGCCCCCGGGTCCGGAAGTTCCTCAGCATCCATGTTTAGGCTATAGGATCCGGAGGTGACTCAGGCACACATCCATGTTTAAGCCCCTGGATCCGGAAGTTCATCAGCATCCATGTTTAGGCCATAGCAACCAGAAGTTCCTCAGGCACACATCCATGTTTAGGTCCCCGGATCTGAAAGTTCCTCAGACATCCATGTTTAGGCCCCCGGATCTGGATCCAGAAGTTCCTCAGGTGCACATCCATTTTTAGGCTTCCAGATCCAGAAGTTCCACAGGTGCATGTCCATCTTTGGGCCCTCAGATCCGGAAGTGCCTCAAGCATCCATGTTTAGACCCCAGGATCTGGAATGCCTCAGGCATCCATGTTTCAGCCCACGGATCCAGAAGTTCCTGTGGCACACATCCATGTTTAGGCCCCCAGATCCGGAAGTTCCTCAGGTGCACGTCCATCTTTGGGCCCTTGGATCCGGAAGTTTGTCGGGTGCACGAACATGTTTAAGCCCCCGGGTCCAGAAGTTCCTCAGCATCCATGTTTAGGCCTTAGCAACCAAAGTTCCTCAGCACACATCCATGTTTAGGCCCATTGATCCGGAAGTTTCTCAGTATTCCATGTTTAGGTCCCTGGATCCGGATCCAGAAGTTTCAAAGGTGCAAGTCCATGTTTAGGCTCTAGGATCCGGAAGTTCCTCAGGTGTCCATGTTTAGGCTCTAGGATCTGGAAGTTCCTCAGGTGCACATCCATGTTTAAGCCGCGGGTCCAGAAGTTTTTCAGCATCCATGTTTAGGGTCTCTCTTTTTTTTTTTTTTTTTTTTTTGAAAAATACAGTGATTCCGGATGCAAAACCAGTATCTTTCTTTTATTTCATTTATTTTTAAAATGATCGCATTATTGTTATACATAGAATTGGATTTGGGGATGGGTGAGTAGTTCAGTGGTTGAACACTTGCTTAGCATGCCCAAGGCCCTACACTCAATCCCCAGTACTGCAAGTAAACACAACCAAACACACAAAACCATAAATGGGTATTTCACTGTGATATGTTCACACACACACACACACAAAGCAGAGTTTGGCTGAGTGCATTCTGAGGTTCCTCTCTGTTCTCCTCCTTCTCCTCTCTCCCTCTCAGTTCCTTTCCTCTCCCTAACTGTTCTCTCTGTCATTTTTATGAGATCCTCCCATCTTTTTTGAGCTTCTTATTTTTTCTCTAGCTTCAGTATGAAAGAGAAAACATCCAACCCTTGACTTCCATCTGCATCTGGCTACCTTCACTTAGCACGATGTTCTCCAGCTCCTTCCATTTACCAGCAAATGACATGATGTCATTCTTCTCTGAGGTTGTGGACATATGCCACCTTCTCTTTATTTAATTGTCTATTGAGGGACACCTAGATTGTGCTTCCATAACTTGGCTGCTGAGAATCTTGCAGCTGTATACACTGGTATGCACGTATCCCTGTAGCATACAGTTAAAGTATAGATGGGAGCTGTTCTGCAAAAGCTAATGTGTGAGACATGGCAAGAAGGTTTAGAGGCGAAATGATTGGGTTCTGAGAACCTTAACCCAATAATGCATTAATGCCCTGATGGGATTTACTGAGTGGTAACTGAAGGTGGGTAGCATATGGCCACCTTCAGTAAGTGTCTTTCTCTCTCTCTCTCTCTCTCTCTCTCTCTCTCTCTCTCTCTCTCTCTCTCTCTCTCTCCCCCCCCCTGATGGTTGCCATGTCTTGAGCTGCTTTTCTCCTCCACCTCCTTCCACCATGATATTCAGCCTCACCTCAGGCCCCAGAGCAATGCACTCAGCCATCTATGGACTGAGATCTCTAAAACCATGACCCCATGAGCCCCAAATAAAGTTTTCCTACTCTGTTGTTCCTGTCAGGTCTTCTGGGTCACAGTGGCAAAAAAAAAAAAAGAAGCTCACGACAACAGATGCTGATTTTAGTTCTCACAAAATCAATATTTTAACGTCTCTGCTACTTAAAGTTTGGTCTGTGGACCCCTTGTGTCTTGGTCACCTGATTAGAAATGCAAATCTCATGCCACATCCGGGCTTTCTGGAGAAGAGCGTGCACTTATAACCAGTTTACCAAGTGATCTGCAGGCACACTGAAGTTTGAGAAACACTGATGTAGCTACCAAGTTGTGATAATAAACACTCACTATGCCATCGACTCTGCATAAATCTCGTTGTGTTGACAGCCTTGGATTTTCTGGTTAAAATGTGCGAGTCTTTAACAGTATTCAAAATATCTCTTGTAATTAAAAAAAAAACACTCTGCTGCCTTAGCTAAGAGCAAAATAGTGAAAAAGACAAAGTCAAACCAAGGAGAGCATGTATGCCTGAGCCACCCCTTTTGGAAAGACAATGAGACCTCACCTCTGTTTGCCCACCCTAAACTCAACCCCTGGGATTCAGTGAACCTCCTGCCTCAACCTCCCCCAAGTCACTGAGACCACAGATGCATCACACCGCCAGGCCCCCCTCCCATTATTTTAAAAGTCATACATAATCTTGCCTGTAAGAAGTTCCTGCTCCATCTTCCCTCCCTGCGAGCAAGACACGCTGTCAGCAAAGGGAAATGGAAATTCTGTTTTGTAGATTAAATATTCCTTAATACTAGATCAGCAGCCAGGAAGCACTGAGCCCATCCAGGCTACAGCATCCAGGCAACTCCTGAGAAAGTTCTAGAAGACAGGAAGCAGGTGGAGATCCTGGGGCTAAGGGTTTATCTTACACATTAACCAGGGATAAGTCTGTCCCTGCTGTAATTCAAGTTAAAGCAGAACTGAGCATTGAAAGAAGTCTGATAAAGTTAAAAAAAAAAGGTCTTTGGGCTGACAGCTCCCCACAAGACTTTCTCCTAGATGTACCCCACACCCTGGCGCCAGGGGCTTTCTGTCATTGTAGGATTTTGGAGTGGGACAGAGAGACTATAGGAGTTCTAAACAAGGAAGCCAGTATGTCCTCTCCGTCCCCAGTGCTGGTGGCAAATGACAGCTGAATATAGGTTAAAGCTGATAAAGGAAACTGAAAAAGAGAAAATGCCTACATCATTCTAGGAAAAACAGAAATGCAGCCCCTGGCTGGCTTCTCATTACTTAGGATTCCTAAGAGATTTTTGGAACCTTTCCAGGACTCTAACTTTTGGGGAATTTTTAATTTTTATTTTTTAAATTTTGGTACTGGGGATTGAACTCAGAGGCACTCGACCACTGAGCCACCTCCCCAGCCCTGTTTTGTATTTTATTTAGAGACAGGGTCTCACTGAGTTGTTTAGCACCTCGCTTTTGCTGAGGCTGGCTTTGAACTTGCTATCCTCCTGCCTCGGCTTCCTGAGCCACTGGGATTCCAGGACACCAGCTTCTAACAGGGGCTGTTCAAGTGGATTTCTCTTGGCCAGGATTTGAAACCTCCCAGCCAACCCATTGAGCAAGTGTATCCATAAGTGCCCACTGATGCTACATGTTCTTTTTTTTTTAATAAAGACCAAAAACCTCCTAGAATTCAACAGTTTCATGTCAGCTCATGTTCTGAATCGCTGGGGGTCGGTGGGGGGGGAGGATGGATCTGAAGCAGAAATATCTTTGACACTTTCTACTCCTGTATTCCTACCCTGAATTGCGGACTCAGTTCCATTGTGAGGACCTGACTCAGGTCAGATGTTAGCAGGAACAAGCGGAGGACTATTTGAGGAATGCGCACACTGTGCATAATTCAAGGGTGTTACTGAGCAGATGCCAGCTCTTGGGGGCATTGAAAGCAGCTCTGGCAACTTTTAAATAGCTACTCCAGCTTCCAGGTTGCCCAATGCCTGACACAGCAGGGCTCCTCCACCAGGAGGCTAGGACTCACTGATTCTCCCAACTCCCTGATGTAATCTGACACAATGTATCCCCTGAGACACTGCCTGCTGCTAAGGCTCCTATTTCTATCTTGGAGCCTTTTAATTTGTATTTTCCCCAAATGACTTATGTCTGCTTGTCAAGTGGGATTCTCACCTCACTTGGAACTCGTGGCTCTCTGACAAAGACTGGGAGGCAGGCAGGGAGCGCTGGCATACCACGGAAACCCACAGAAGCCATCAACAGCTTCTTCCCAGCCGAGGGTGATGCATCTGCAGCCCCAGCTAAAAGCAGGTCGGTGCAACCATCTCCTATGACCTGGATTCTCCTACACAAAAGCTTTAGCTTCTATTTCACCACCTTGCAGATGCTGAGTCCCACGGGCAGCTGGGTAACTCTGACATGACTCTCTGATGGGTACCTTTCTGGAAATGTATTTGTATAACCCGCTAGCACCATCAGCTTCAAGAGATGGAGGCTTCTATTCCACTGGAGAAATATTAGCAAGGATCAAACATTCTGGCTCTGGAATCAGGATGGAGCTGACTGTTGGAATCCCAGCTCAGCCGCAGATGGACTTTGAGCTATTAGGAGACTGAATGTGATCACTCTGAAATCTTAGATTCTTATTTAATAACTCGAGGAGAACTGTGGAACCTCCCCAGGGTTCTGTGAAAACTCTTAAAGAAGAAAATATGAAGATAAGGGGTAGGAAAGTATTTTGGCATGTAACAAGTGCTTAAACACACACAAGCCAGTACAGTCACCACCAAGGGAGGAATGCTTCTGAGCACGCTTGCATCCTAAATATGGGCATGCCTGTATTGCTCTATAATTCACAACAGCCAAACTATGGGTTTGGTGCCCATCAACAGATGATGTGCTCTACCTACACCATGGAGTTTTACTCATCTATACAGAAGAATGAAATTATGTCCGTGGAACTAGAGAACATTATGGTATGCAAAATAAACAAAACTCAGAAGGCCAAGGGTCACCTGAAAAATGTGTCATATGGAAATAAATATGGTTTTTTAAATTAATACTATTCTAAAGAGAGACAACATCATAACAGGGTATAATAAAAAAAATGTAATGATTAAATAAAGCAAACCTATCACGTTGCTTATCTCTATTTTGTGGTGAAACATGTAAAATATAGTACTGGCCAGGTGCATAGTACAGGCCTGTATCCTAGAGGCTTGGGAGGCTGAGGCAGGAGGATGGCGAGTTCAAAGCCAGCAACTTAGAGAGGCCCTAAGCAACTTCGTGAGACCCTGTTTCAAAAATCAGAAATATGGAAAGGGCTGGGAATGTGGCTCAGGGGTTAAGTGGCTCTGGGTTCAATCCCCAGTACCCCCCATCCCCCCAAAAAAGGAGTATTAGTTATTCTGAATTATATAATACACTGCCTAAGGTTGCTGCTCTGTGTGACAGATCACAAACACTCATTGCTCTTATCTAAGACTATGCGCTTTGACCAACATCCTCCAAGTCGCTCCCCCGACTCTCCCACCCCCCAGGAGTTCAGTATTTATAGATCCCATACAGAAGTGGAATCATCTGCATTGTTTCTAAAGCCTGCATGCTCTGCC